>NC_090926.1:443529791-444154791 GCF_040938575.1 Ambystoma mexicanum
GGTTATCACTGACCGTGAGGAGTTATGGGATAAATTATATCATAGCCAATTGGTCAAAATAAACTTAGCTATATTAATGTTTGTGGAGGCATTAAAGCTGAAAGATGGTATTAACATATGTCCGCTGGAAAATGTTTAACTGAGTGGGAAAAGACGGTTTAAAATATATTTCCAGATATCTAATAAATTCATGAACGAGATCTTGAGATGATAACGGGTAAGGTGAAATATGGTAGAGATTTCCCAACATGCAGAATTTTTTGTGATAATTACAGGGAGCATGTAAATCAGGTAGTTTAAAATCAAATGAAATTTTAATATTCATCAAGGTCTATGTTGAGATTTTTTATCCTAAGAATGTAACAAACTCATATGTAATGATTGATTTTCTTGTTATGTTCCATTTTGTGCAACGTTCTAACTTTTATGATGCATATTTTACTGTATGTTCTTTTTTGAAAGGCTGTTTTTTACAGCTAAATCAAATAATAATAAAAAAAATAAATAAAAATAAAGGCCAATATACTAAGTTGTACATGATTGTAGAACAATTTTTCCACTTCAGACCATGAAATGGTCCTGCCTGAAGGGGAACACAAACCCCTTTTCAAGCACTGGCCAAGCCTAGCAGAGATCCTTGAGCAGTAGGCTGGAAGATCTCATAACCCCTCCTGTGTGCCTCTACCTGTTGACTTTCTGGTTATGGTAGAACCACTTACGCTCAACATGGTAGTTCATTCCCGATCATATTGCAATTAAATGGATCTTCAATTCGCACAACAACATGCAATACACATGTTCCTCAAAGCTGTTCTAGGACAAGCACATTCCACAGATGGCTCCCCTTTGAAATAAGGTACCTCATGCAACCATGGATCTATGCTTGAGGATACAAGATCTATTTTCTCACAGTGCAGGAAGAGGTAGACCTTAAGGAGTATGTGAATGATGTCATGAAAAACTAATTCCCTAATTCCTACAGATTGCCACCATCCTTACAGGTATGCCGATCTCCTTAGTGAAAAAGAAGACAGGAAACCTCCTGCCTTGAATCAACTAATATGACTTGAATAGCATCATGATTATGAATTAAGAATCGGTATCCATTGACATTGATGTCAGGCCACATTGACCAAGAGCACAGTGCAAAATGGTTTACCAAATTACACCTCAGAGGTATTCTTCCTTTCCTCTCCTTGCCCCAGAAGCTCACTGTCTCCAGAGCCCTGGTTCTCTCTAAGGTGGACTACTGTAACAGCCTCTATCTACAACTGCCTGCCTCTACTCTCCGCCCTCTGCTACTTATCCAAAACTGGACCGCAAGACTTGTCCTTGGCCTCAAGCACAGGGATCGTATCTCTCCAGGACTGAAATCTCTGCATTGGCTCCCAGTGGCTGCGAGGATCAAGTTCAAAACCCTCTGCATTGTCCACAAGGCTTTTTGGGGCCTGGGACTGCACTACATCTAACTCTCTCTTCCTAAGTATCTACCTTCTGAAGCTCTCCACTCATCCACCTCCAACTCTCCGAGAGTCTGTCGCTTTTCCAAGCAGAGTGTTGGGGGCAGATCTCTTTCTTCGACCTGGACCTGGTGTTTGGATGAGGATAGTCTCCATCTTATTGGCATTAAGGCAGAGATCATTGGTGGCACATCGCTCCTGAATTGTAGAAAGACACCTTGGAATGAGAGAAGGCATAGAGGTGGCTGAAGGGAGCCTGAACGAGAGCTGGGTGTCATCTGCATAACACTGGAAGTTGAAGCAGAGAGCAGAAATGCGGTTGCCAAGAGGTGCCAGGTATTGGTGGAACATCCAGGGAGAGAGGTTAGACCCCTGGGGAACACCACAGGTAGAGAGCGACATAGTAGAGACAAAGGACCACAGATGGCCCTGAGAGGGTCGGTTAGTTAGAAAAGAGGTCAACCAGGCCAGGGCCTGATCAGTGATACCCCGGTTATTACAGAGGCACTTGAGCAGGATGGCATGGTTAACCCTGTCGAAAGCACAAGAAAGATCGAGGAGAATGAGGCCAGAAGGATGGTTAGAGTCATGGTTAGAAAGCAGGTCTTCACTTATGTTCAGGAGAGCAGTTTCCTTGCTTCTACCCACTCTGACACCAGACTGATGGTCATGGAGACAACCAACAGATTCAGTGTGAAGGTTAAGCTGGGAGATGGCCAGATTTTCCAAGAATTTGCCCAGGAAAGCAGTGATAGTGCTAGGCCGTAAAGACCCCTCATATGGAAACTAAGGCAAAATCACCATATGCTAGTGACAAGACAGACACAAGATTTGATTTCCAAACAAGTCTGGTTTATTTCAAAGTATTTCCCAGTCGGCCGACAGGGGTCTAACGTCTCGCAACATGTGAACCCAGACCTCGTGAGATGCAGGAGAGCGAGTAACGCTCAAGCAACAATATTTATACATGACATACGATCTTTAGACGGCAATTCAAACTGCCCATAATGTATTTTTCAAGCTAGGGTTCGATGATTGACAATCATGACAATTATGACACGTTATGACAAGTCCTTATTCAGTCTAAATATACTTATTCTAGCAACAGTAGCAAAGACAGTTCTTTGTTATGGAGAACATAAAGCCCTTAGTACAGCAAGGATATCATGTTCGTAGGACAGAGACATTCTTTAGCACATTATCTGTGCGTTTCTATTCATGTACCAAAGGTGGAACAGTTCTGGGGGAGAAAATACCAGGCTCCGCAAAGGAGTACCGCTAGAAGAAATATAATTCATGCTTTAACTATTATTGCTACAGAGCTTGCGGGACAGGCCGGCACCTGGGCCGCTGATTATATGCAGTTTTAGCTCTCCCTCAAGTACAGCGTGAGGGAGGAAAACAATGTATTTCTGTATCATCTGACATTCCTGTCTGTGTTGGCCTTTCAGCATTCAGTCTGGGGCCTCGCACCGTGCATAAGTTTGTAGTTCAGAATACATTTGCAATGCGGTTGTACAGAAAAAGAAAAAAGCAAATGGTGGTTATTCACACAAAATGGACGCCCTCTGGTTACTCGTAATACATTGAGGATTCCACGTGGATGATGAATTGCGAATGATGTGATTGGTTTCAGGCCAACATAATATACACACTACGCTTACTATAGGGTCATTTCTGGACTAACAATAGAGATCAGGTGATAATCAGACAGAGAGGAAGGATCGGCAGAGGGTTTCTTTAATCAGGGTGCACAAGGGAGTGATTCAGAGGGGAGGGGAAGGTTTCAGTGGTGAAACAGTGATTGCAGAAATCGGCCAAGGCTGGAGCAAGGGTGTCAATGTGGTCTTGACAGTTCTTGAGGAACAGGTAAGAACCTGTTTTGACGAGACTTTCATAGAACAGACTTGTCTATAAACGTCATCAAGGGTGAACAGGGGAAAGGAAGGGAAGGGAGGAGGAGAGGTGGCCACAAGAATGCAAGGAGTGGAGAAAGCAGAAGAAGAGGAAGAGAAGGTGGACAGGATGTCCTGAGTCTTAGTGATGTTCCTGGTGGGGAACAGAACAGGTAGGGACTGCAGCAGGATTGGCCAGCTCCTTGCAGATTTTGAAGAGATTGGCTGATTTGTTAGATGCTGAACAGTTGCCAAATTGAATGTGAGCTCTCTTCTTGGCGAGGATAGAGAGTCTGTACTGCCTTTGGAGCAGGCAGCAGGCCAGTTTGTCAGAGGGTACACCTGTAGCCCTCCACTTCCTCTCCGCCACCCTGCACTTGCGTTTAAGGGTGGCGAAGTCGGAGTCGTACCAGGAGTTGCACTTGGATTTGGGCTTCAAGCAGATTCTTACAGGGGCAAGTACATCAAGAGTGTCAGAGATAGAAAGATAAAGGTTGGAAAGGGCTGTATCAGGGTGAGAGTCAGCCAAAGGTGCGGAAGGAGGGGAGAAAGTAGCAGCAAAAGTCTCCACTGAAACACGCTTCATGGGTCAAATGACTGAGAAGGTAAGTGGCACTGCTGAGATGGCTTGGCCTGAAGGGTAGAAAGAGAGAGATGGGAGGAGAGGAGAAAGTGATCACTACAGGAGAGAGGAGTGGATAGATGTTTGGAAAGGGGGAGTGAGTCAGGCCACGGGGAAGAATAGAGAGAGAGAGGGAGTTGCAGAGATTGCGAAAGTGTCATGCAGAAGGACAAGGAGTATCGAAGTGGATGTTAAGGTCTGCGAGGAGGAGAAGTTGAGAGGTAGAGGCAAGGAGGGAGGAGGAAAGATCTGCCCACAAAGAAAAGAAGGAGGCTACCTGGCCTGGTGGCCGGTAGATAATGGCCACAGTGAGATAAAGGCCAGGAGAGAGAGCTTGCAGACCACACATTCAAAGGTGAAGTCCTGCATAGGAATGATAGAAGCAGGGATCCACTGCGGGAAGATCAAGGCTACAACCCCACTGTGACGGTTGATTCTGGGTGCGGAGAGGATCTTGTAGCCATCAGGAAGGAGGGTGTTGAAGCTCATGCTGGCTGTGAAACACATCTCTGTCAGACTGAGAATATCCAGTTCGTGTTCTTCCAGGAGACGGCAGATGTCAAAGGAGTGGCATTGTGGAGCAGGTTGTCACCTTTGAATGACTTCCGTGGAGGGGTACAGGTCAGAGGTAAATCGAGAGCAAGTGATGATGGCACGCTATGATGGGCAGAGAAGGAAGGAGGAGAGGGCAAGGTAGCCAAAGAGGAGGAGGTGAGGACCAGAGAGGTGGTGGAGGAAGGAGGCAACAGGGTGGCCAGGGAAGCAGCATAGGCAACCGTAGAGATGGCAAAAGACGGAGGAGGCAGAGGAGCCAGAGAAGGGGAAGATGGGACAGCAGAAGAAAGAGGAAAAAGGAGAGAGAACAGAAACCATATGGGGGCCCCATATGCATGGAGAGGGAACGACAAAGAGGATGTCGGTAAGGGTCTGTCTGGAGTAAGTACTGGTGTAAGTATCAGCGATGGGGAGGCGTGGGTTGGAGACCAGGATATCCCTTTTGAACTTGTTCCTACCTAGTGAGAAGAATAGGATAGTCATCAGAAAAGCAGTTAGAGAAGATAGGAGACACATAGAGCACCATAGAGGGTGTGGGGGCAGAGTGGGTGAGTTAGGGGACATGCAGGGTGGACACTAGGATTGGGGTGACACAGAATGAGGAGGGGCACACAGCGGACAGAACTATGAGCGAAACTCAGATGCAATATAAAGACAAATCAGTTGTCAACAACCTAGAAGTAAATAATGGACATAACAGGGATGCCAGCAATACAGTGTAAGCAGGCAACCAAGGAGGAACAAAAATGCCAAAAGCCGAACAATTGACCAGAGAACCTAGAAGAAAGGAATGAACAGCAAGCAAGGGTGAAGGCAATACAATGTAAGCATACAACCAGTAGAAACAGAAACATCAAAACAGAACAATCGACCAGGGAACCTAGAAGAAAGAATCGACAGTAGGGATGCAGGCAGTACAATGTAAGCAAGCAACCATGGACGTAAAACACCACGGAGGCAGAGCAAATTACCAAGGGAATCTAGAAGAAAGAATGAACAGTAGGGTGGCAGGCAGTACGATGTAAGCAGGGAACCATGAAAGTAAAACCCAAGGGGCAGAACACACTACCAAGGGAACCTTGCGGAAAAAGAATGCAGCAGCCTTGGAGAACAAAACACAGAAGTACACAATAGGTAAGGGGAGGGATTAGGGACTGCAAGGGCATGCACACGGCCGAAGGTCACGAGTAAGCAAGTATCATCAGGATTTCAAGGGAATGCTCGCAGCCTAGGGTGTGAGAAAGTGCACGTGATCAGGGACTGCGAGGCAATGCAGGCATCCTAAGGTCACGAGTGAGCAGGCAAAGTGTGGATTGCAAGTGAACACACGCAGCCTAAAATGGGACGGAGCACACAATGCCTATGGGGCGAGTAAGCGCACATGATCAGGGATTGCGAGGGAGCGTAAATTGTGCTGGGGAAGGGGGAGGCAGAGGCCAGTCAAGGAGAAAACAACAACGCAAGTGCACAAATGCAAAGGGGCATCGGGTCAGGGGGGTTATGTGGAGTGAAACAAGCTAACTCTACCTGTAACTTCTTAGCTGACAGCCGCAGACAGGAGGTTGAGGTTGTCCACACTCACTGTCTACGCCACAACCCCATCACTGCCAGGGTCTGTGCCTCGGTTTTTATAGTCACGGAAGTGTGGACGTAGCATCAACGGGCAGTTTCTCCTGCGCACATGCGTTGCTCAACACCGCTGCCTTGTCCTGGAAGGGCTTTGCTGCAGAGGGTCCATTCCTCGATTCTTATAGGCATGGTAGCCTGGATGTAGCAAAACGTGCTATGTATGAACAAGCAGCGTCTCCTGTGCACCTGCGTTGCTCAACACAGTTGCCTTGTCCTGCAAGTGCTTGCACACCTAACAGCTCAGTTCCGTTTGCAAGAGGTAGAGTTCCTGGAGCATATACTCACTCCCAATGTAGGGCAGAGGGACCAGAAGAAGATCTGGACCACTGTGAAGTGACCTCAATCTTATTGCGTGACAGGCATCCAAGGTTTTTGGAGATTCACGCATTTCTACAGACATTTCATTAAAGACATCTCTGTCAGGTCTCAGGCTCTTACTCGCCCTCATGTAAACTTTGTGCCATGTCAATGGATGCAGGCAACTCAAAATGCTTTTGTAAGGTTTAGGAAGCTTTCTGCTCTGCGCTCATACTTACACAATCTGTCTCTTGCACACTGATGATTCCAATGTCACTCTGGGGACGGTTCTATCATAGAAAGGTCTGCACAGATAGTTCCTTTCTTTGGCTTACTTTTCCAAGCAATTGAATAAGTAGAATGTAACTACCCAAGCTATAAGGAAGATCACCTGGAAAACACAGAGGGATTCAGTTACTGGAGACATTATTTGGAAGGTTTGATGCAGTGAATGCAGGTACGGACTGATTAAAATAACTTTGTGTCAGAAAGAAACATGATGTCCCAGTTCAAATCATAGCAGAAGGATGTCATTATTTGATTACTTTGTGTACACAGTACCCTATTATCCTGGAAAATGGCACGCAAGCCAGTTGCTTTGTCCTCACTAGAAATGTTCTTGTATGCCAAAATTGAGCCATTACCTTTCCTGATTAATCTACAGAATGCTCTTTAAATAGAACCTACCTGTATTTTGGAACAATGACTCTAACCATCATTGCAGGAGCCGAAAATGCTACCATTGCTTCAGAAGTATCCATGACCAACATATACCACTGTGGACTTGCTTTTGTAACAAGGATAAGATATTCTGACCACAGACACATGGGAAGTACTTCTGCAAGTGTCCTATTACTATTCCTTAAGTGGACAACCCGTCATCAAACATTCCTGAGAAATTGTTCTACATTGGTTCTGGTGGACCCAGATACACAGAACCATTGATGAATAGCTAAACAAATGTGTAATTTGTGCAGAGCTGAAAACCCCTCACAGGTGCTCACTTGTCTCTCGTCTCTTGCAACTAGTGACAGTGGTGCTCAGCCCCGGGGATTTGAATTAGAATTATATGGCAACCTATACCGAGATGGTTTTGTTTTGTTGTTCTGAAAATCTGAACATGCTACTGTCTGCTGAATCCCTGGTGTTCCATTTCATCCAATATGTATTTTGCTTGCACGGTCTCCCTTTCAAGATAGTGGCCAACTAAGGGTCACATGTCACAGCGAAATTCTGGCATACATTATAACCACAGTTATACTTTCAAGTGTTTAATTCCACTGCATATCATCCACAGAATGATTTACCAACTGAGAGGGCCAATAAGATCATCAAAATATGCTTATACTCGTACATCAATCACACCCAGGAAAATTGGATCGCTCTGCTTCGTTTGGACAAATAGGCATACAATAATCACTATCATGCCTCCATCGGCATGTGTCTATTTTTCCACCTGACGTGTATATATCCCAAGTCATTGTGCATGCACGCACCACTCATAAATACTGATCCTGCTCCAAAGGAGGTCACAAACCAGATTGTGGATGTACATAATGAAGTTGAAACAATTCCATAGAAAGCCGAGCGTCTATATAAGAAGTATGCATTTAAAATAAGAGACGTGTCCCTCTGTACAAAGTGCATGGCCTGGTGTAACTCTCACCCAAATACACCAATCTGTCAGTGTCACAAGAAACTGAATCATTGTCTCCTGGGTCTGGTCTGTATTGTGAAAGTGGTGTCTGCAATCTCACAAAAATAGGAGGGATACCCTGTACCTCTGCACTATTGTGCTGTGCAGGTAAACAAATTACGTAATTATGCAACTATTATTCAAGGGCCACGTTCCATTCTTGACCACACAGTGCAATGTATGCTCATGGTCATGCTATAAACATCCCTCTAATTAACATTTTCAATAGTGAAAATGCAACAGAACCAATCATTTGTATCACTGTATTTTTTCCAAGTTTTAAGATGTTTTAGCTGTCTTCTTGCCTAACCCGTTTGGTTCCTTAATAGTGATATAGGAAATTATTCCAGACGTGCTTATGCATCTGTTTATTGGACACACCGTCTCTATAAATCAATAAAGAAATAATGCACTTCTGTGCATGTGTCTTAAACCAGGGTTTTATGCTCTGAAACATCTTTTAAGTCTGAAAGGTTCTGAGTACTGCTTCAAAATCGTGCCGATCAAATGTGTCTTAATGTTTGTGACCTCACCTAGAAACAAGACAAGGACAACTCATTGTTTTCATAATTCCTCATGTGCAATTTATTTTTCCTAATCGCTATTGTATTGTGTGAATATTCATTGCAACAAATAGCAATGGCCTTCTTTTAGGCCTGCTTGATTATGGCTGCGAAGTATGCATCTTTCTCTTTTGACTCTCCTGTGCTCTATGTAGCTACTGTGATTTTCTTTTTTGTTGGTTTCCATCTGAGCAATGCCAGGATAAACAAAAACGAGGTTTTTTTCCTGGCAAATGCACCCAGTCTGTTTTAGGGGTAAATTTCGTTTTGGCGAATAGGGAAATCTTTCATCTAATATACTGGGCCCAGACAAATGCAGTAGTAACGATGAGAAGGCAAATGATCATGTTCTGAAGAGTCAGTTTAACAAAACGTCACTGTTATTGAATTGGAACCTACATTTCACCCATTTGGAAAGTCTGGTGTCATATTCAAAACTGGGAAAAACTACTTATATATATAACTCCCCACAAACATATCTAATGCAGTGTTCTGATCCAAAGGTGAGGAACTTAATCTTGAGATTGCACACTTACCAATTACATGTGCTGTCTATCACTGTTGTCCGATTGGGCTGTACATCCACAAACAGATTCTGTCTACTCTGCCAACTCACCCACATTCTGGAAACACCTTGGCCCTCATTACGACCCTGGCGGAAATCGAAAAATGATGGCGGAAATGCAATACCGCCATCGAATAGCGCTCGGTGCGATTATGACCCGTCACCGTAAAGTACGATGCCATTAGCGACACCGTAGTGAACGCCAACGCTAACTGCACCAAGTACGCGCACGCGCGCCATGCCAAACCGTAATTACCACCATGGCGCAACGGTACGCGAATTCTGACCCTAGCGGACATGTACCTAACGCCATCAAGCATGGCGGAAAGTACCATCCCGCCATGGTGAGAAGTACGGCATCGCGAATCAACCGTAAACGGCCCTACTGAGTGCCTGTACACCACTCCCTGGCCACATTGCACAACTCCTCGTAGGTGCAATGAAGTCACACAATGCAACCAGTGAAATGTACAAGTCACCCATGCATGCCAACGAACAAATGAATCTAGGGGCTCCAAGTGCCTTGTGAGTGGCCATCCATATTTGCCATGGCACCATTGCCGCACTGATGCAGCACAGGCATGTGAAGGTTCAAGTACAGCAACATGAGCAGAAAAATGAGACAAACAAAAACAGGCCCCCCCATCGACTGACACCAGTGTAAGGCAACATTCAAAGCAGTATCCTGAGGGAGACTGCACCAGCCCTGTACTCCTGCCAGTAAACAAACCAACCATCAGCATAAGCATGTACCACACAAGTTGGCAGAGTGACTGAGCAGCCAGGCTCATCTCAAGAGGGGCCAATGGGAGCTGCAGGGCACAGATGGCACGAATACAGAAGCTATTCCAATGGACATGACCTCAGTCTCCCTCCAAGAAACGCACGCAAACACAGGCACCTGTGACCAGCCATATTCTGATAATCACATCATTCCACCAATCCACCTGGCTGACCGGCATCTGTCACACAAAAGCTAATCCCCCGCCCCTGAGCATGACATCATTAAAACAGTCATAATGGTAGCCCCTATCCCTGACCACACTGGGCTTCGTAGGCAAACGCGGCCAGTACAGTACCACGCAACTATACTCAGAAGCCGGAACCCAATGCAGATCTTCTCACAATACATCGCACCACAATGGGAATATGCTACATTACTTGCAAAGAAGAACGCTACACGGTCAATATCAGAATAGAAATTTAATGCACCACAAAATCACCAAGCCCATACAGCCATTAGGTCATGAACTCCAAAATATATTTCATTATTGTGGGCTGCATCCGCAATAAATGACCAGCTTCTTCTTGTGTGACGCCCTGTTCCTTCATGGTACACAGGGGCTACATTCACGTTCAAAAAGGCAACATGGAAGCGCCTAGAACCGCAGGGCCGTCCCATTAGGTAGGCACTAGTCCAGCTGAAAGGTCGAAATGTTGCTCCTAGCCACTAGTACTGCGTAAGGGCATGTGGCCCATTGGCGATCGTCCCATAAGATCGTAATGGTGCTCCACTGATTAACTCGAAGCAGCAGGTGTCGGGAGTAAAAGCCATCTGCAGGAGTGGCATACAGATGGCAGCGGCAAAAGCCGAGGAGATACCTGTCACCCCAATGAAATGAAAAAGAATAGTATGGCCATCAGACCTTCATTTGTATTACTCACTTCAATGATCACACTAAATCTACAGCCATATGCATGCTAGCCCACTCCAAAGGATTATTCCCACCCAAAAATCACTTGCGAATCATAACTGTAAAAATCGAGGTGAAAACACTATTACAAACGAGTGTTTGTGTGCATGCGTCTGTCAAAACAGAATCCATTCGATGGGATTGGTAACGTGCATAGACACAAGTGTTTGAAGGCGCGTCGAGACAGGGAGGGTTCAACAAGGGCAGATAGACGATGGTCCCACTATGGCAGCTCTGCATCACATAGCGCAGGGGAGGTGGATAGATTCCAAAAAGCCCTGTACATGGCAAACTCTCCATCAAATCATCTGTCCATGCATCCATACATCATTCCCTCATCCCGGTATGAAAACGCCTGATTATTTACTCACATAACATGTGAAATTTCCATTGAGTCTGTGCGTAATGCAGTCTGCAAAATCCACTGTGCTCCAGGCCGGAATTCCAGTGTTGTGAAGTAACATGTATTTGGGAACGTCCTGCCTTATCGTCCACTACGCTATTGCACATCCCATACTATTCATATCAATCATTGCATTCTCGCCATGGCCCCTGTCCCAAGGACATTAAACAATAGAACGTTATATTTGCAGTCAGACCTGTGGGCGTCTCCTCGCCGCTAGCTGAAGACCGAAAGCGCCGTCCTTCGAATTCCTCATTTGCAACATCACGTCGAAAAGGCATCTGTGACCGCTTGAAATCACAAATCCATCCATGTAGTGCGGCAATGTGTGAAAATGCAAACTGGCTTCACTCACAAATGGGACGCCCCGCCCGTCGGTGACCCGCGGTACAGTGCTGCATGAGGGTCCACCGTTAATCGAGTACTACATTCCACTGACCCTTCACAAGTTTGTTCGCGACTGCAAAGATAGTATGTGAAACAATGGGACCATAGCAGAATGAACATATGAACCAATATTTCACTGCCATCGGGATTAAATACATGATTGTAATAGCAAGATGCCATGCGTCGAATTGCAGCGTTGTGTGCGGGACGTGCTCGCCCAAAGGGGATTGCAGCTTGCACAGGTGGAATGAATCACCACAGGTGGAGACAATACAGCTTGAAAACACATAAATTGCACACCCAACCCCCTCCCACAACCACACCCACTCCAAAATGCTACCGGCAGGACTAGCGATGTTGGCCCTGGGGGACCTGATAGCACTGCAAGTACTCCAACTTCAAGAAGAAGACGAACACCAACTACTACAACAACCGGCCGCACTGAGGAGACGCAGGAGGAGGAGGAGGGCAAGGCAGGGCCAGCAAGGCCCGCCAGCAGAGCCACTACCACCACGCAGGCAGCCCGCAATCCCACGCCTCCGAGCACATCCGTTCAACCTCACGGATGAGCAGATCCACACCCTCTACCGTTTGGACCGGGACACCATAACCGCCGTTGTGGACATGACACAGGCTGACCTTGTCAGCATGATAGATAGCCCAACCGCCATCCCACCCCTACTGAAGGTGGTGTCTGTACTCCACTTCCTGGCCACAGGCACCTACCAGCACACAGTCGGACAGTTGCATGGCATTTCACAGCCACTGTTCTCACGGACACTATTGCAAGTGCTCGATGCCCTCCTGAAGCACGCAGACGACTACATCTCTCTACCACGCTCGGAGCAGGAAATTACGAACACAAAAGTGGGATTCCATGCACTTGGCGGCATACCGGGTTGCATTGGTGCCATCGACTGCACCCATGTGGAATTGGTTGTCCCACATGCCATGGAGGTCCAGTACCGCAACCGAAAACAATATCATTCTCTTAATGTACAGATGGTGTGTGACTCCAACAGGATCTTTACACATTGTTGTGCCCGATTTCCTGGATCAACCCATGATTCTATGGTCTTGAGGAACTCTACAATACCACGCTACATGGAGCGACACGCAGGGAACAGATCCTGGCTACTCGGTGAGTCTCATTTCATGCATGATAATGTGGGGTATGTGATGCGGCAATGACCTGGCAGGAAGGGGGGGGGGTGCGTACGTAGCAATGTCATTCCACAAACATCCTTTATTGTCCACAAACAGGTGATGCCGGGTATCCACTGAAGAGATGGCTCCTTACACCACTCCGGAACCCACAGAACCAGCATGAGGAGGACTACAACCATGCCCACTCACGTACCCGTGTAGTCATAGAACAGGCATTCGGCCTACTGAAGACTCGTTTCCGCTGCCTCAGCAGGTCTGGCGGGGCACTCCTGTACCGCCATGAGAAGGTTGCAAAGATGGTCATGGCATGTGTCATGCTACACAACATGTGCGTACGTAGAAATGTGCCCATGCCCCCTGACGCAGAACTGCAAGCACCTGAAGATGGTCATGATGAGGGTGGGGATGTGGCAGAACCTCAAGGAGTCTGTGAGGCACAGGAGGGCCATGACATTCGTCAGATTCTCATTGATTCATGCTTCTAGCACTCACGCCTGGTGGCTGATACATGGACACGGGACTTGTAGCACTGTGTGTGTCTGGAACATGCACAATATGGACTGTACGCCTATAAAGGCCTCGTACACAAAGATCAATGTCCACACATCTCATTGGATGATCGTGCATTGTTTATAGCATATGTGAAATTATGTTACACACCCCATCGACCCGCCACCCAAGTGAGCCCAACACACCCCCTCCACCCTCCTACCTCCCCCCCGAACACCAGTGTCCGAAGATGCTCATTGTCAGTGGGCAGACGCTATTGCAAGCCCCCTCTCCGGGTATCAGGGGCACCCCTGCCTGTGGAGCGCAGGTTCCTCCCAGATCTACGTTGGGGGTTGCCCTGGACGGAACTTGCAACGGATCACGTCCATGCATGTCCCTAAGGGTTTGTGAGAGCTCAGTGAGCACACGGCGCACAGCGGCAAGTTCAGCACATACGTCTTTGGACGTCGCATGCAGTTCCCCCCTCAGGCTCTCGGTGCTTCTCTCCATTTGTACTCTCAGGCTCTCGGTGCTTCTCTCCATTTGTACTCTCAGGCTCTCGGTGCTTCTCTCCATTTCTGCCCTAAGTGTCTCAGTTGATGTTTCTATGGCTGCCTTAGTACCCCCACATTCATCAGCATGGTCCTTGAGGAGCGTGGCCAGTTGCTGCTGTTGCACGATCACCTGGTCGAGGGACTGTTGCCTCTGCTGTGCCATGGCCATTTGCGGTGGTGTCACAGAGGGGCTGGTCACCTCATGTTGCCTTGCCACAGGGCTTGTGGGGGATGGCCAGTCGTCGTCTTGTGGGTGCCCCTGCGTGGTATCCTCATGGTGTACGGGATGAAACAAACAGGGGGATTGAGACAGGTCATGGATGGATCTTACTTCGACATCCCCGTTTTCTGTGTCGGAGCATGCTGCCATTAATGCAGTGTCACCTATGGTGCTGCTGCCACCAGAAGCAGTGCCTTCTGTGGCATCCATTGGGGGGACCTGTGGTGGTGCTTTTGTGGGCATGCTGGCTGCTGGGGTGCCTGTTGAAGTTCCCTCCTGTGTGCTGCCACTTGATTTGTGCTGCTGCCGTGTCTTGATGCGTGCAGCTGAGGTGGAGGGTCTTTGGCCGTTGGTCTTGGCCCTCTTTGCAGGTGTGCTGGTAGGGGTGTCCTGGAGCTCGTCGTTTGAATCGGACCCTGTGGTGGAGTAAAGGAGGGCGAGCGTTATTAATGGGTCTGTTGAAATTGGAATGGCAATGTATCACATGCATTGGGGTGGTACCTGAGGGTGATTTGGGTCGGGGCCTTGGAGGTGGTTTCATTTTTGTGTGGATTGAGGATGCAGTTGTTTTGCAGCCTGCAGTTAGGGTGTGCCTGCTGCACGTGTAGAGGGTGTTTTTAGGATTTTTAATTATTTATGTATTTAATGTGAGTTTTAAAGTGCGCTATCAGGCCAATGTATGTGGACGTTCTCCTGGACATGTGTTACTGTTGCACTGTGTGAACACATGGTACTTCACATGATTGGACATTGTGGATTTAGCATTGTTTTATTTGGCCCACCTACCTGATTCTTCGGATGTCTGCACTCCTTTCTCCATCCCTCCGACTCCCTCGATACTCTCCATTCCAATGGTGGAGGCACAGATTTCTTCCCAGGGGGTCAACTTGATGGGTGATTCCGATCCTCCCCCGGTAGCTGTGGCAATGTTACGGTTGGCGGATAGTATGCTCCGTACGCGTATCCGCAGGTCGTCCCATCGCTTTCTGCATTGCTGTGGGTTGCGGGGTGCGGTCCCCACCGCACTTACGCGCTGTGCCACTAGGGCCCATATGGCCTTCTTGCTCGCAAGTGCCGTCCTGGTCATTTGCGTCGAGAAGACGACGGCAGCATTCTCCTGGAGGGTCTCTGTGAGCACGGTGAGTTCCTCACGGGAGAAGTGGACCTGCCGCTTGCGGTCGCACGCTTTTTTCGCTACTTTTCCCATTTTTATTGCTTTCACTAGGGTGGATGACGGGTTGGGATGTGTCTCAGGGTAGTATTTTTTATGGTTGTGTTGGAATTCTGATTTTATAGGTGTACGGCGTGCTGTTTCCCGTTCCGGGACCATGTTTTTACTTCCGTTTCCGTATATTTACGGTCACCGTACTTTCCGATTGCCGCTCATTACGGTCACCGCTAAGATGGGTGGCGGAATTGCACCAAGGGCGCCGTACGACGGCGGTGAGGGGCGTTTTGGGGACATTTCCGCCATCGCGGACTTTGCACTTCCGCCATGGCGTAGTGCTCGTGCCCGATGGGTCGGAATTAGCCGCACTTTGCTCCGTCGTGCAATGGCGGAAACGCTATTTACGCTATGGCGGTCAGGTCAGTCACTTTCCGCCAGGGTCGTAATGAGGGCCCTTGTCATGTTATTTATTGCTGTACAAAACTGGGGCCGATCTATAAGATTAATTTGGAAATGTTTGTAAGCCACTATTAGGTCAGAAAGAGTGAAGACGTTTGACACGACTGTTTAAATTCTGGCTTGATATAGTTAAACATGGCCCACTATCAAATTTGCGTTACAGTGGAAAATTGGTTGTCCTTAGCAGAGGAAATGGATGCTATTGCTGTATGAATGTGTACATAATTTGTTTAAATGATGACATTTTACGTAATGTTTAATGAAATTGTAGATATTGGTTGTTTTTCTTTTGAGATGAGTTATTGGAAATTTTGATTAATGTTCGGTATTAATGTGTTAAATCTTTAGAAAGTGAAACCAAAAGCAGAAGTCCACTAACCTGACCAGATGGCAGTGACTTGAGGATAGTGAAGATTCCCCTGAAAATCCTACTGCCCTCTTCCCGGAGGAAACCAGGAGGAGAGGGGGCAACACTCCCAGGGAAACCCTCTGGGGTAGAAAACCCTGAGCTGGAAATGTAGGTGGAGATCCTGCAGCTTATGGATCTTCTGAGCCTGGATTGGAACTCGGTGCCGGTGTTGGGAATCTGTGGTCAGGATGGCTTGGAGGTCCGTCAATGGGAGTGCACCACAGACTGAATGCAACTGAGAAAGAGAAAGGGATAGGTAAGTAGATCCCAGATTCAGGGAAAAAACAAGAGTGTCTAATAAGCAACTACCCACCTAGGAAAAGATGATGGATCTCAGCAGTCTTGATGATGGTGAGTATGTTCTCTTTTCTGTGTAGAGGAGAGAAATGGGTAAGTGTGGAAAAAATGGGAAACCCTCAAGAGAGAGAATGATTGCGAGGCTAACACCTACGTGAGCTGCTTGAAGGTAATTGCTGAGAGGCGGCAGGCTGTCTGACCAGACGAGCGGCGACTGTAGGAGCCGCGAAAATACTGCAGGTAAGGTAAGAAAGGTGGATTAGTGAATGTCCATGAAAGGGATATCTTCGAACCACGGGAGAATAGGAGATAAGTTCCCTACCTTAGCTGCAAACGGCAAGAGGACTCGGAAAGCAGTGTTTTTGGAACCACAAGGAAACTCCAGTGAAAGCGTGAGAAGGATCGCCTGGACAGGGCAAGCGGTAGCGCTTGATTTTGGTCAGGGAAGGTGTTTGCGGGAACACCTCTGATAGACGCTGGGCGATTAACAGAGAGTATTGAAATTCAGAGTTTTCCAGATCTAAATAAAGAAGATAGAAGTTAGATAACAGGGTATTAAGAAGAAAAGATCTGAACCCTAGAATTGAAATTTAGGGAGCGTCTATCTGAAGAGTAGCGACGCGTTGGACCGCTGCAATGCGACCGCTATATGCAGTCACGTGATAACTTGCCGGTGTCAGAATCGTGCGTGCAAAAGCTGCACCTCTTAAAAGTAAAACAGGGAAATCCCACAGCCATCTTAGGGGAAGGAATGAATAGAGAATGACAGTGCCAGCCGCGGTGCCAGTGCGACCAGCGGTGGTAACAGGATGTAACATAATGTGGATTGCCCCATTTTTAAGTAGATTTGTAAATGCCACTTTTAATTTTGGTAAGATCCCACAAGTTCTTTAAAAAAGGAAGGCCTAGATCCTAAGGATGCGGCTAACCTGCACCCTATTACAAATACCCTATTCGTATTAAAATGTATAGACAAAGCTGCAGCCATGCAGCTCCAACTCCACCTGGCTACTGTGTGTATTTTACACAAGAAACAGTCATGATTTATATGTTTCCATGGGACTGAGAGTGCATTGCTGGATCTCCAGAAGCAAATGTTGACTATGTTGGAGAAGAGCAGATCAGGCATGCTGGTACTATTTGACTTATCAGCAGCGTTCGATCTGCTCGATCACAAAATATTGTTGGACAGATTACGCCTTGTGGGTGGCCTCTCTGGAAATGCCATTAGCTGGCTAAAATCATTCTTGGAAGGCCGCAAGTCAAGAGTTTACTGGGGTCACTCATCATCAGACACAGAAACTATTTTCTGTGGAGTTCCTCAGGGGGCCTGTTTATCCCCCCTGCTTTTTAATATATATATTGTCCCATTATGCAGGAAATTGGAAGAACTTGGTTTCTTTTTTTACAAATGACGCTGATGACCTCCAACACTTAGTGGAGCTGAGCAGAAATCACGAAATAGACCAAAATAAATTAAGCAAGGTCTACCAGTGTATACAAAGTTGGATGTCACATAAATGGCTGTGTTTAAATGCCACAAAGATGGAACTTATGATTTATGGCTCCCAACATTCCAGAGAGAGCCTGGACCAAAAATGTGAAAACTTTTATAATGAAAGCAGCCAGATAAAAGTGGCACCTAAGGTAAAAACATTAGGTACCTAAATGGAGGCATTGGCTCCCAGTTTCCGCACGAATATCCTTTAAAGTTTTGACAGTTTGTCATAAATGCATCTTTGGCTTTGCCCCTCAAAACCTTAAACAAAAAGGTAAGTACCCACAAGTCAAGTAGAAATCTCAGATCGGCTCATGCTTGCTACGTGAAAGTTGACCGAATCAAATAAGCCAGGAGAAATTTTGCTCACGCCTACGGCCCAAACCGCTGGACGGATATTCACCTTCATAACAACATTTTCATCTTCAACAACACCTTATATAAACAACATCAAGGTACAGCGATGGGATCAAAATTTGCACCCCTGTATGCAAACCTCTTCATGGGTTTTTTTGAAATACAGCACGCATGGAAACATCCACTTTTCAATAACAATGTCAAATTTTGGGGACGTTTCATAGATGATATTCTGCTCATCTGGGAAGGCAACACTACAGATTTGTACAACTATGTAACTCATCTCAACAATAACAACTATAATCTTTCCTTCACAAAATCGGTCAGTACAACAAAGATAAAATTCCTAGACTTGGAACTCTTCATTGAAAATTCACAGATTCAAACTTAACTTTTCACAAAACCATCAGCAGGAAATAGTCTCCTTTTTGCAACATCATAACATCCAAGACATACAGTTCAAAATATACCAGATGGGGAGATTCTCAGAATCAAACGTAACTGCAGTACTACTTCCAAGAAAATTTGAAGTTAACCTTTTAAAAATTCAGACAAAGAGGGTATGGCATCAACAATATGAAAACAGTCATAAAAAGGCAGAAAACATACCCAGAGAATCTTTACTTACTGATAAACCAAAAATTACAAACATCAGACAAAAGACCCAATTTATTACAACATATAGCACAGAATCAAAGAAAATTAAAAAGATATTATCAGAAAACAGGAACATCCTCCTTACGGACCCAAGTTTGAGAACACACTTGGATGAAACGGCAAGTATATATTTTCGGAAAGCTCCAACTATAAGAAACCTTATTAGTCCCAGCTTCCTCAAACAATTACCGGACACAAGGAAAATATTTTTTCAATCACTTACAAAAGTTTCTTTAAATTGTTATCAGAATTTGAATTCGAATACTCACCACAACAAAATTAACCTTGAAGGTTGACGCATTTGAGTAAAACTTTATACCTCACATCAATTTATTTTTTAACTATTTCTGTGAAGCAGCCACACAAGGATGTGACATTTACTCATGCAGACAACTTGCAAAAAAACAAGTTAACATTTATAGTAAACTGTCGCCAGGGATAAGCTTTTGTCTGATTGCAAACTTCTTTTCATTCTATCTCCTATGTTTGGTACAACATTAGTGTCTGCTACACTATTGCTGTATTGCCGTGGTGACATCAAATAATCATTGGGTCATTGGGAAAAAGAAAATCCATAAAGAATTACAAAAAAACATATTAAAATGATGTGAGTGTAAGTATGATAGTATGTTTGGTTGAAATGTGTTGTCATGAGGGAATATTTAAAATAGTTGGATACCTGTTGTCATATTCTAACTATATTAGACTTTACAAGACGTTTTGCAGTAACAAGAACAGTGATGATGTATTTGAAGTGTATTGCAATAAAAAGGTGTTTTTGAAGTAGTTAGATACCTGTTGGCATATTCTGTTTATTGTGCTACAGTTTAGTGAGTACATTTGGGTTGGAGGGTTGAAGGAATATTAAGAAGGCATTTGTTAGATTTGCTGCTAACCTATGTTTTGGAGTGAAAGAGGTGTTGTTATATTCAAACCAACCACTTCTTTTTTTGATAGATGCATTATAGTTGCCTGAAGTGGTTGTGGCACCAGTATGGTATTTTATGCCTACTGTTGTGAAGATTTTCTTGTCAAGAGATACATGGCCGTATGTAAAGCTACTGAGCTTTACAGTTATATTTGGGACTATCCTCATTGTACCATAGAAGCATTAGTATTGTCTAAGTGAGTTTATTTGTATGCTGGAATGATTGGCTGAATTGCAAAAAGTGCATAATATGCCAGGACTTGGATTCTGCAGAAGCTGGTGAAATTGAATGGATTCAAAATTTGGTACGGATACATATACAAATTGTTCATTAGGGACATTCTCTTGTGATATATGGTTGCAGAGAGTGTATGTATGTTTCCACGTGTATGAAATCTGGATGATTTTATTCATAGGGATGCTTTTGGTTTCCAGTACCTTTAGTAAGAACATTAGGAATTCTTCTGGATCTTCCTGTGTGTTTATGGTAAATGTTAGCATTCCTGCACAGTAGTCAAATTCTTGCTTTATACCTGAGACATTGGGGGTCATTCTGAGGTTCGTGCTAAGGGAAAAACGATGGCGGTAAAGGATTACTGGCATTGCTTACCGCTACGGGCTATTCTGACCAGCCTGACCGCTATTAGCGGCATTGTAAAGTACGGTGCCTCTAATAGCAGCATGGGCGCGGGCACGCGGGCCATCATGCCGGCAATAGTGGCATGCCGTAAACTGGAGGAGATCACAAGTGAAGCGGACATGCAAATAACAGCATCATGAAGGCAGTAAAGTGGTTACCGGCATGCCGTAAAAACCGGCATCTCTGACCAACCATAAAAAGCCTTGAGCAGTGTTCCCAACTGCCACAGGTGCACACAATCAGCACAGGTGGAGGCAATGGAGTCTGGCCCAGTATAAAAGGAGCACACCCACACACCACACCCTCTCCCACACCAAGATGATTACAATAGTAGTAGCATTACTGGAGCTGTAGGACATGCTTGCATTGCCCCAACTTCAACAACAACAGCAGTCAGCACCACAGAGGAGATGCAGGAGGAGAAGGAGGGTAAGACAGGCCCAGCATGCCCCACCAGTGCAGCCACATTACCACACAGGCAGCCCCCAATCCCTCGCATCAGAGCCAGTCCTTTCAACTAACCCCTGAGCAGATCCACACTCTGTACCGTCTGGACCGGGACACCATCACCACCAATGTGGACACGATACACAATGACATTGTCAGCCTCATTGAAATACGCACTTCCATCCCCCCTCTACTGAAGGTAGTGTCTTTGCTCCACTTCTTTGCCACAGGCACCTACCAGCACACAGTGGGGCACATGCATTGCATATCACAACCCTTATTTTCTCGGATTCTAAACCAAGTGCCGGATGCCCTCCTCAAGCACACAAGGGACGACATATCCCTACCACGGACTCCCCAGGAGATATTTGATACAAATGTTGGGTTCCATGCCAAATTGTGTAAGTGCCCTCGACTGCACCCACGTGGAGTTGGTGGTCCCGCAAGCCATGTAGGTGGTGTACTGCAACTGCAAGCAATACCACTCCATTAATGTGCAGATGGTATGCGCCGCCAGCAAGATCATCACACAATGTTGTGCCCGATATTCCGGATCAACTCATGACTCTATGGTCCTGTGGAACGCCACGCTACCACGCTTCATGGAGCGACATGCTGGATGACGTGCCTGGCTGCTTGGTAAGTTGCATGACTGGCAAATGGCATTGAAATGGGGGGAGAGATGCACACACCATCATGCTGCCAATGTTGAAGTGACTGCACGATGTGCACATCACTGAACACTGTGCCCCAAACCATCACAAACGGTATATGACACCCAAATACCATGTGAATAAAGTAAGGTCAACACTTATCACTACATGACTAAAAGCAAACCACCCCACATACCACAAAATGTGCAACACTCATCAGCGGCCCTCACCCTCCGTAATGCCATCCAGCACCATGCAGTGCATATGCAATATGTTGCTGTCTCCAGCAAATCACCACACAGGACAAGCATCACTGGTAGTGCATTGAACTGAACCAACTAGGGAATCCACTGTCTGTCACAGGGCCGTCACCATGGGAATGATCAGCGCTGATTGCCCAATATTGCACAGACTACTGTCAACGTGCCCTCTAAGTAAATCTCACAGAACACAACACATCACAAATTTGAAAACGAACACAGCTGCATGCGTATGCGATGCATCTGCAACAAGACGTCAGTGCACACCATGTATCATCTTGAAGATGCAACCCACACCATTAGTCCATGGCACAGGAGACATTGATGGACTGAAGATGGCGTAAATACATCCAGGGACATGTGCATGTAGGCAACGATAATCTGCAGGCATGTGTGACTAATACAGCTGTCCATCATGAATCGCCTAACATTTACATTTCATTGCCTCTCATGCAGGTGATAGTGGCTATCCCTTGAAGCCGTGGCTCCTCACCCCTGTCCGAAACCCACAGAACCAGCACGAGGAGGAATACAATCGTTCCCATACCCGTACCCGTGTGATCATCGAGCAGACCTTTGGCCTGTTGAGGGCACGATTTTGCTGCCTACGCCGGTCCGGTGAGGCAATACTCTACAACATGAGAAGGTGGCCAAGATCATCATGGCATGTGTCATGCTGCACAATATGTGTATCCACCGGAACGTGCCCCTGCCCCCTGACATTGAATTGCTACCACCTGGTGATGATGAAGGGGAAGAAGACGATGTGGCTGGACATCATCTTGGTGCCGATGCAGAGGAGGGATGTGCTGTGCACCAGTCAGTGATTGCACAGTATTCCTGACACACACGGCACCAGAGGGTGACATGATAGTTGGACAGAGGGCACTGGTTGTGGGGGTACATGTACACTATGCACTGTATATGAATAAATGACACATGGGCAATGATGAATGACCACTCAGGTCTTGCTTTTCACACAGCGGGTGTATTAAATATAACAATGATAATGAAAGTGCAAAAACCCTCCACCACCCTCACCCCCTCCCCCCACAACTCCCCCACACACCCTCAACCCCCTCCCCCTCCCCCACAACTCCCCCACACACCCTCACCCCCTCCGCCTCCCCCCACAACTCTGCCACACACCCTCACCCCCCTCACACTCCTCCCACAACTCCCCTACACATCCTCACCCCCTCCCTCTCCCACCACAACTCCCCCACACATGTCCCATCAAGTCTGCAATGCCTACATGAGGCTGCCCTGACTATCAATTGGCACTCCCTGGTCCAGGCGGCGGCATGTCTTGCCGGAGCAGGGTACGTGCTGACCTGCGGAGCGAGCTCGTCTGTGTCGAACTGGATGATGACGGTGTGGCCGCCTGCTGGGATTGGGTAGCCGGCTGCCCTGCCTCCATGGCATCCGCTAAGCGGCCTAAGACCTGGCGGAGGGCCGAGACCTCCTTGCAGAGGCGGCTGGTGTTATCTGCAAAGGTTTTGGCCATGGAGGCGGTGTTCTCTGTGATGGACCTGCCTAGAGAGGTGAAGTTCTCACGCCACTCCTGTCTGGCCAATGTGTTGTCTGCAACATACTGCCACACAAGGGCAGTCAGCTGTTCTGACCACGTCAGCCCTTCGGGTGCACCTGTGGAGGTTGATGGTCCCTGGCTATCCTGCTTAGCCTGCTCAGTCTCTATACCCATCAAAATGGGACTGAAGTACCCTTCCATCTGCTCCTGACTAGACTGCTCCGGGGTGGTGGCGTGGTAACTTTCGAGGGATGATATTTGAGGGGATGCCAGTGGACTGGGTGTACGGACCACTTCCGATGCATCGTCCTCAACGGGCACCCCTATGTCATCATGTGGGTCCTGCCACCTCCCCAGCCAAACTGGACTCCTCAGAATGTGGTGCCTTGCCTGATTCATCAGGATGGCCAATGGGTGGTGGTGCTTCGGCCTCTACGTCCCTTGGTGGCACCAGTGTACTTGCAACCTGGGGTGTCTTGCCTGTTGGTGCACGGCAGCCCCTGGGTTGTCCCCTCGAGGTCAAAGGGTGGTTGGCGTCATCCTGGGACCTCTCCCGGGGTGTGGTCTTTGCGGGGGTTGCGTCCTGCCCATCGCTGTCATGGTCAGAGCCTGTGGGAGTCGAAGAGAGGGACGGCCTGAGTGATGTTTTGATAGGCATCATACATACATTTGGAAAATTGATCATCCACACAGTTGGGGGTAATAGGCATTTGTGTTTGGATGAGCACGTTGTTTGATACATGGGTGGGTTATGCAGGCATACGTCGGTGTCACTCATGTGGGCCAAGAGCTATGCTATCTGACATACACATTTTTTGGGGCCTGCACGCTGTGTGACTCATGGCATTTACATCTTTGTGTGGTATGTGTCATGTATGGCATTGCCTTGCAGCAGGCATCTGCATGTGTCTGTGATGCGTCTGCCTACTTTGCTGGGAGTGTGTGTGTGTTGGACCATGGCTTGACTCTTCAGACTGACATATTGGTTGACTTTCATCAGACTCGGCATAACAATGTTTTCTTAGGACACTCACCTCCATTGCCCGATGTTGTGGTGCCACACTCCATCTCGCCAACACCTTCGATCCCCTCCATTCCGATCATGCTGGCGCAGATGTCCTCCCATGGTGTCAGCGTGATTGGTGAGCTGGGACCTCCTCCTGTTCCCATTGCCTGTTCCCATTGCCTGGCTCCTGTTCACTGAGAGTATATTTCTAACTCTGAGTCGCAGGTCGTCCCAGTGCTTATGACAGTCTTTGATGGTGTGTGGGGTGTTCCCAACAGCACTGACTTTTTGAGCAACAAGTGCCCACACCTCTTTTTTTTTAAAGAATTGCCTCCCTCTTCATGTTGTTGGAAAAGACTATCCCAGCATGCTCCTGCAGTGTCCCGACCAGCATCTCCAGCTCATCCTCATTAAATCTCTCCTTGCGCAGGCGGGCTGCACCCTTCTTCAGGGCCTTGGGCATAGTGGTGTGATAGGAGAATGTTCTCAATACAACAGCAGATTCCAAGGGGTCCTGTGTGGTGAGGATGGCAATGGATTGTGTTTTTAAAGATGGCCGCCGTGCTCCTTCCCGTTCATGTGCGATGACGCTACTTCCAGTTCCGCTTATTAGAGGTGACTGTTATTAACGGTGACCGTTATAGTGGTCATTGCTAATTACGGTCACCGCTAATGCCGCATTGAAACTTGTCGGTAGTGCTATCTGCGCTATGCAATATGCCGTTAAGGGCATTTTAGGTGCCTTTAATGGCATGGCAGTAATGACCTTACCGGCATGGCGCAAAGCTTGTGCCCGCAAAGTTGTAATAGTCCTCTATTAGCGGACCTATGACTGCCCGGACACACTATTTACGCCATGCCGGTAAGGACCATTACTTACCTCCAAACTTTGAATGAGGGCCATTGTAAGTACTATCAGGATTATTTGTGGTATTTCTATGAAAGACGATCATTTGCAAACACAACTGGTCAAAGCCGTTTAAGCGAATGTTGTGAACAATTGGTGGTAATTGGAAGAGAAGATTGATTATTACATTTGCATAGCAATTTGCTCCAGTTGTGTTGTTGAATTTAAATGTACTAGATATTTGTGCCTCTGCATCATTTGGAGGGCCTGCAGTTGTTTCTTTGATAGAGATATTTGTCTTTTTGTCTTCTGATGGACATGCAGTTGAGTTTGTACTTGACACGTTTTGTGGTTGTATTATTAGATGGAGAAGCAGTAGGTTGTTGCTTCTTTAGCACTATTGATGGAAGATCTGTTATAGGTTCCATTTGTATTCATTTTCTTTTTAAAGCTGTTCTTTTTTGAGTTACAGGGTACATATCCAGATGGGGGTGTACAGTGCACATAGCCTGATGTATTCTAGGATGCAAGGAATGTCAGCATTTACTTTGTTTGCATCAAAGTTTACTAGGAATAGGCCATTGAGTGTACTCAGATGTGAAAGTGCTATGTAACTATTCAAAGACTGTGCTGCTAATGTCATCAATGTGTGATCTAAGGTTAGACCTTGCGATTTGTGAAAAGTGACAGCATATTCAAGAGAGGGATCGTATCTCTCCAGGACTGAAATCTCTGCACCGGCTCCCAGGGCTCACAGGGGCTGCGAGGATTAAGTTCAAAACCCTCTGCATTGTCCACAAGGCCTTCTGGGGCATGGGGCCTCAATACCTTCAACTCTCTCTTCCTAAATATCTTCCTTCTCAAGCTCTTTGCTCATTTGCCTCCAACTCCCTCAGGGTCAGTCGCTTCTCTAAACAACGAGTTGGTGGAAGATCTCTTTCTTCGGCTGCGGCATCCCTCTGGAACAGCCTCCCTGCCCCCTGGAACATGAGGAGAATCATCTCAGGTTCCAGAGCACCTTAAAACCTTTCTCTTTCCTTCTGCTTATTCTCCTCCTCTCCCCTGCAGACACCCTGGCTGAAACTGAAACTGCACTTGTTACCTTGTCACCCTCTGATCTCGGGCCCAGGTCCAATCCCCCGCCAGTCTCAAACCTGCACTGCTTTTCTGGAAACCCCCGCACTTGGGGACTGTTTTTCTGTATCACTTCAGTCCCACTACCAGCACTTGACGCTGTATGCCTGCATTTAATCTTTACCCTTGCACTTGCCACCTGCTGGCCGTACTTTACTTATTGTTATTTATTCTATTATCCCATGTACTGCACTGTCCCCTCACTCTTCCCCCTGCACTTCCCCCCTTCCCCCTTCCCATGCACTTGTGCGATCTGAATGACACCTGGCCTAGTAGGATCGTTGTCTGTCTTACCTCTGTCCACCCCTCTCTTGCCTCGTCACACCAAGAAGCATTTGTGTATAGGTGTGTTATAAATGCCATATCATATCATATCATATCATAGAGAGAATTGTTCTCTGCATATGTACATGTTTTTGAAAAGAAGGAAACATGCTTTTTTTTGGCCATTTTCTAAACTTCTGCAAATCTGTCAAAGTTGATGTTGAAAAACTGAATGTTGTTGTCATGTGGATATGTTTGGAAGCCAACAACTGTACCAATTTCTCCATTCACTAAACCTTGTTCTATGTCAAGGTTGCATTTTAGAATTACTCTGCTATTGAGACCCAGAGTTAATAACGTCTACATACATCTGTGTTGGAGATTCAATTTTTGATGCTGTTTAGTCATGCTGTTGGTTGTTGTGACATAGGGAGTGTCATGACATGCACTTCTAGTTTGTGTGTGGAGCTGATATGCAGTATGGGTTGCATTTCTTTTTTTAACATTGTCTCGTTGAATTGACTACAGCTTTCAAGGGTTGGCATTAAGCACATGCATATTATATTTTGTTGAGTAAATTATTCCATGACATCAGGAGCAGATGTGTTTCGCCCATTAAGCTAATGGATTAGTATACTATTTAGGATGGACTTTGCATATTTAGTAAGCAAACCAGTTCTAATGCATTTTTAAAATGTTAGCATAGGTGAGGTCTGCAAACAGACACATTTTTTTTTATTTTCAAAAAAATATTATGTATAACCAACTCAAGGAAGATAAACATCATCACAGCTTTTAAGGACAGTACAATTATATCAAACTCAAATGCAGCCCTGAATCTCCCCCGGATTGCTGGACTCCCATTGTCCCAGGCAGGGGTCGGATACACTGCAGTCAAGCTCACAGCAGAGAGAATTGCTGCAACATGGGGGGGCTTAACCACCACTGCTGGATATTTCTCAGCATAGTCAATAAACTGAGCCGATACAGAGATATATGTTGCATAGCGATCCTCGCACAGTGCTGTGATTTTGTCTGCAACCAATATGTCCCACACCCTTACCCACCACATATGTGCCAGTGGGCCATTGGCTGTCTTCCAAGTCCTGGCAATAACCAATATTGCTGCTAACAGACAGTGCCCTATAAGAGTAGCCAGTGAGCCAGTTAGTTGGAAATCCCCCCTTCCCCGTGCCCTCCAGAATTACCACCTGTGGATTTTCAGGAAGGTCCAGCCTCATAATCTCCTTTATCTTTGCCAGCACCTTCTTCTAATGGAAACCCAACTTCAGGCATAACTATACCATGTGAAACCGAGTGCCCACCTCCTAACAGCCCCTCCAGCAGGCAGCCGGGTAGCTGCCATCCATTCGGTGTAACCTTTCAGGGGTGAGGTACCATATGTAGCAGAATTTTTAAGAGCATTCTCTTTCTGTGACACACTTAGAAGATTTGCGCATCCTCCCCCATATGCGCAGCCACTCTTCATCTTCTATGGGGCCCCCCAATTCCTCCTCCCATTTAGCCATATATGGCAGGTGCATCACAGGGTCGCCTGTGTCCAGCAGCTTATACAATCTAGATACCTTAAACCCCCTGTATCTTCTTGCAGTGTCCACTCTAAGACCGACAGAGTTCTCGTCGCCCCCTCCCTCGTGTGTGAGTGAGAGGTTCAGTGCCTCAGTTCTGTATATCTAAATTGTTCTGACTCCTGTATCTTGAAGGTGAGTTTGCATTCTTCGAAGGACAAAGGTATTTTATTTTTATACAGCAGTTGTAGGTGTGTCAGTCCACCCTATCACCATTCATGAAAATCCCTGCTGTTGCACCCAGGGTGGAAACCTGGGTTGTTCCACACGGGTGTGAGAGGTCCTAGCCCCCTCCTTATACCCCATTTACGTAGAGCCCTCTCCATGTAATACAATGTGCATTTAGTCGTGGCGAGCAAAATGAACTGCCCCCGTCTTAACCAGGCAGTCTCCCCTCCAGATCATGCAGCCCTTCTAGGGACACCAGTGACTGGGCCTGTTCAATAAGTTTCCACATTGGGGGCATAGCCTGTCCATTCCATGTGAATACATGTGAAATATGAGCGGCCAGATTGTACCGGAACACATCTGGGACCCCCAGTCCTCATACCCTTACCGGTTTCTGTAATACCCTCTTAGCTATACTGGCCCTTTTGTTCCCCAGATGAAACCCAGTATTTTCCCTTGTAAAGTGCGGAGGACAGCACCTGGAACCCTGACTGCTAGGGCAGAGCTCACTTAGAGCAAGCAGGGTATCAAGTTCATCTTGACCGCCGCTATGCGGCCAAACCAGGAGATCTCCGCTGTCCCCGCCTACCAAGGTCTTTTGTCAACTCTCCGAATAGCGGGGGAAAGTTGGCTCGATACACTTCCGAAAGCCTGCCTGGAATACGGACCCCCAAGTATGGGATAGAGTACTGAGACCACTGTATGGGAGCGAGCGCCAATAATTTCCCTGTCCCACGGCCACAGGGAAACATCTAGCTCATGTGACCTGCTATAATTCACCTTAAACCTAGACACCCTGCCAAACTCATCCAGTTCCACCAGGACCACCTCCAGCGATGCTACCGTGTCACTCAGAGTGAGCAGCACATCGTCCTCACATACGGATACCTTAAATTCCCTAGCCCCCACCTTCACTCCCTTATTTCCCCCTGCTGCCCGAATGCACAAAGCGAAGATCAGGGGGGAGAGCGGGAAACCCTTCCTTGTGCCCCTGGTGATATTTAGGCAGGCTGATGTGCCCCCATTAACTCACAGGTGTGTGGATTGCTTTTGGTATATTGCCATAACCCACTTTTTGAAGTATGGCCAAAACCCCACGCATTCTAAGAGCCTCTTCAGGTACCCCCAATCTACCCTATCAAACGCCGTATGGGCATCTGGGGCTATTATTCCCAAATTTAGGTCCATTCTCACACCCAACACCAGCAGCCCTAGGGTGCGCTGCACATTGTCTTGCGCACACTGCCCATAGATAAAAACTGTCTGGTCTCCCTCAATTAACTTAGGCAGAACACCCATCAATCGGTGTGCCAATATTTTGGAGAATACTTTAGAGTGTACATTGGTGAGCATAATGGACCTATATGAATCGCATGAGGTCAGCTCTTTCCCCGGTTTTGGCAACAGGACAGTTGCCGAGACTCCCATTGATGGCACAACCCTACCGGAGGTCAAGAAAGAGTTAAACAACCTCACCATCAGGGGGTACCAGTATACCCCTATACTTTTAATAGCAGGGGGCCAAGAAGCCATCCGGACCTGGGGATTTATCTTTGAGTGATTGCATAGCCCACTCCACTTAGTGTTGCCTGGTCTTCAATATCGCCTGGGCTGTCCTATCCACCAGATGTTCTTCAAGGCACTTCCTGATACTCTCAGTGCTCGCAATGCCCTCCGTAGCCCTGTTGTCTACTGTTCCCATTCCGCCTGGGCAACCCCCCCCTTGAGCCCCTCCTGGATCAGTCTCCTGGCTCTAGTATGTGCCGTGGTCCTGCTAATAAGCTCCCCTAACCACTGCTTTCATGGCATCCAATACTGTATCCTGGGAGGGGCCTGACCTCTCATTCTCCATAAAGCAGTTAGTACGCATTTCCCCTATATCCCCTGCCAATATGGGATCCCTGAGAACCGGGTCATAGAGCTTCCATGGGTACCTGTGTCCTACGGGTCTATCTACCACTGCCAAAGTTACCACTACTGGAGCATGGTCAGATAACATGCATAGTCCTACCATTGCCTTGCGAACACACAGATATAGTATTCTGGGTATCAATATTAGGTCCAGTCTTGAAAAGCCTCCATGGACATGTGAATAAAAAGAGAAATCCCTCTCGTTAGTTTTCTGTTGTGAAAATGTTGCCAGAGATTTACATTTCCAATTCTGTCAAGTGTGTTAATGCATTGTTTGTGCCCTAATGTTTTGACAATAAGTTGACCATTTTACTGGTGTGAACTGTGAAGGCCTACCAAAACAATAATGTGTTTTCCTCTAAACATTTGTTTGTAGTCGTTTTTTAGGACTTCTTACATTTTGAGGTGAATTAAAGCCAACATGAGGTTGGGAACCATGCTTAGTTCATGTATCAGGAGCACTTTCATTTGTTTTTGGTGATAACCTGTAGTATTCTAATGTGTTTTGGTTTTCTAAAGGGAGCAGCAGTAGTCGTTGTAAAGTTACAGCTCCTATGTTGTAGGCAGCCAAACCTGTGAGGGCCGTTACAGCAGCTGAAAGGTTGTTTGGTAAATTGTGTAGAAATGTGCTGATTGTTCTAAGTAAGAACATTTTACGAGAACCAGTTTCACCACTTACATACAGGAGCAGAGGTTTATAATTTTTACAGCTACACATTTTAGTTTCATGTTTAAAACCATGTTCAATTTCTCTAGTGACTTCCAGATAAATGGTGAGTCGTTCATCTTTTAGAAGTGATTTCAGCACTGACTAGTCCTCTTCAGATTGTTTAGATTGATTTATGGTATTTTCATATATGTCTATCATATATGTCTATCATGTCTATTCCTGTTTCATTTAGAATGAGTGACTCTCCAAGTGGTTCTTGGCTTCCTGTAAGGGTAGCTCGACTGCCCTCAGGGGTGTCTTTATCTGGTTGAGCTTCAATGTCTTCCTCTTGTTGCCATTCATTGTCCAACATTTCTTTGTATTGTTTGAAAATGACATTTGTTATACTGCTTTCATCTGATTTGAATGCACTTTTGAATGAGTAATAAACACCGAATGAGTCTTCTTCTTTTCTCCAAGGTTTAAAAAGTTGCGGTAGGGCCATGTAATAAAGTTTTCTATGTTGCAGCAATTTAAAAGATAACTTTATATGATTAATTAGGCTGGGTTTGGTAAGTTTTACTAGGCTTCCTTTATAAGTTGAGACTGAATATTTGCCATTTGTCTCGTCTGGTGTGACGTTGTTTTTGTAGGAGTAGTTTTGGGCTCTGTCATACAGGCACATGTTTTCCAAAGCAGTACATCTCTTTGGGTAGTATGTGTCAATTAAATAGTTTTGGTAAAATGTCCTGGCTGTTAGGATCATTTGTGGCTATTGTTTCTATCCTTTAGTAGGATTTTAGTACTGTTTTTCGAGATGAAGTTGGACTAAGTTTTAGCCAGACAATGTTTTCAGATTTGCCAAATAAGGCTGTACCTGTTAAACGGTCTGCAGCTCCATAGTGCCCTTATTCTCTATGGGAAAGCATTTTTAAACCAAAGCTGTACAGTTTTGTTACAGTGTTTTGTCAGATGATATGTCTTTCAGCTCTGCTTTCTCTGCTTTGGTGAGAAATGCTGGGACATTACCTTGCAACTGCAACTTGCAACTGCAGTTGAATTGTATGCAATGCATTGTAAGTCTATGTTTGCATTCTACAAGAGGGCAATGTTTGAATTGTAATCATTGATGTACTTGGATACTTCGTCCCTTTTAATGTTATATGTGTTTTTAGAGGTGTTTTTAGGGGATTTTCCTTTTAGACTGTTTCTAAAAGAAGACATCATGCTATTTACTTGTCCTTTTTTGCAAACTGGTCTAAGGAAGCCAAAGTGACACGTGGTATAATATTTACCTTTGTTTTTATATCTGCATCAGCAATATTTGCCACATTTTTGGAAGTGTAAGATTGGTGTACACAGATCACTATGTTTGGTTCATGAAGAGATGTCGCAGGTGATGTATTTTTCAATATACCGTAATAAAACAGTGCCATCACTGTCATGGGCAAATTTGGGTGCATCTTTTATCCACAAAAACATGTGGGTGTGTGCTGCTGCTCTGGATTGATATTCTTTTCTCCAAAAGAAGTGTTGCACTTCTCCGAGCCGAGGGGTAGTTTTATTGCAGATGAAGTGCAGCATGACAGTGATGCGATGGTGAAAGTACCTAGAAACATTGACATGGTCAAGAGAACAGAGATTGCCTGATTTTTTTTTTTATATCTAGTATCTCTTTATTTTGGTTTGCAGTGTGTAAGAAGTCATGCAAGTCATTCCATGAGTATTCTGCACATCTTAAAGTAAAAAACCATGTCAGATGGCCTAGGTTCCTTAGCATATAACATACATGAGTGTGATGTCAGAACAAGTATTCTTTTGTACCATGCTTGTTTGTCAAGAGATTTGTGATACTTGACTGCAGAACTTTGTGTGGGTCTTTTATCTTTGGACTCAGTTGGGTAGCAGACATGTTTGAAAAATCAGAGCCTGTTTTTAATGTGTGTGCAATTCCATAACATAGAGTTGCAAGTTCACTTTCAAACAGGAGGTGGAAAAAGTATTTGACATTTTGTCTGAATCTGGGGTCTTTAGAATACATTTGTAAAGAGTGATATTCTGATGCTCTAATTTGTGTGGATCTTTCATCATATCTTCCTCCTTTTCCTGTAGGAAAGAGTAGAGGAAAAGAACATGCTTCTAAACTTTTTACCCATCTGCTCATTGAGGATCCTTTAGCTTGAGGCATTTGATTTGTTCTTTGTTCATCTTCCATGGTATCTTTGGAGTGTAGTGGGTGAATACTATACTGCTCTAAAATGTTGACTGGAGTAAAAGGATCTACACATTCAATTGTGCCAGTTGCATGTGAATCTTGAATTATTTAGGTGGTTTCTCTTAGGTTTTCTTCCATGTTTATATATTTGCAGTATTCATTGTTTTCTTTCAGACTTTGTTTAAGTCGATTAGTTTTTGCCAATTTATTTGTGTCTTTTGTTGGTAAACCATTTACTAGTACAATCAAAGATTGATCTATTGGCCGTTGTACTCTTAGGGTTTCCTCATTTTCTTTAAAATCTAATGGCAAATATACACTTTGCTGTATTCGGTTGAAGGCGTATTATAGCTTGAAATGGGTGAATTGTTTGGATTATAATGCTCTCATACAAGTTAAGTTGTTGGAGAACCTTTGGAAGTGGGAATATTTCTAAATAATTAGTGATAGCATGTGATGTCATTTTGCTATTGCTAAGCTTTGTATTGCAGTATGTGCAGTCAGTTTTGTTATATTTATTTTATGCTGTTAGATATAAAGATAATTGGGACCATTGGGATTCCTCATTGTTCTCTATTTTGTAGGCCATATCCATTAATCTTGTGCTCTTTTTATAAAAAAAGTTCTCTGACAACAGACACATACTTGGTCTGGTATTTCAGCAGATGTGTTTTGAAACTTTGCTATTTATTTTTTGTATGTGTTTGCTAGGAGGTTGGTATTTGTGAGGATTTTGCTAATATTTTTGGAAGTTACTGAATTTGCTAAGTGAACATCAGTTCCAAAGTTTTTACTTTGGATGTGCTCTATTTCTCAAATGAGTTATTTTGCTGTTGCAGGTAGGCAGAGCTTATTTAAATGTTGCAGTTCTAGAGCAGGACTTTTTGCATAGTAAAGTCTATGCAAAATCTTACGTATAATGTAATGGTGTGTTGCTAACATTTTGATGTGGTGGAAGTCTTTTGCAGGCAGTTTCTGAAATACAGGCTAATGAATGTTTGCAAAGTCCAGTGTGGCTGTGCTCTGGACAAGAGTTCATGGTTGTTAAGTTTTCATTTTAGTTTTGTCGTTTGGTTATTGAGGAATTGTTGTAAAGATTTAAAGGATTGTTGGCGTACTTTATACATTGAGATGCTACAGTTTGTTTGGGAGAAAGGAATATTTCTTTGAAAGTTTGTTGGGTAAATTTTTTTTCTATAAGGGTTTTTTGCCACATTGGTGTCTACTACCATATCATACCCTCGGCCATTGCTGTCTATGGCAATTGGGTTGTTTTATTCTTGTTTATAAGCATCTTCATTGAAATATGGTTCGGTGCTCATTGTGTGAATCCATTCACCTTCACAGAAGTTTGAAAAGTTATCTATATAGACATAGGCAATTTTAGAAGTACATTTTGTAATGTATTGATTCATTTATTTAGTGGTTTCAATCTATATACAAAATATAGACATTGAATGGCGATTTAGTGTCTAATGTCTTATATATATATATATATATATATATATATATATATATATATATATATTCAGTGAAAAAACTTTTTTAAAGGGGCGTTATGGTTCAAAGTAAAACCGAAAACCCCTGAAATTCGGCAGTTATGGTAAGATAAGCAACCATAACTCGCGCCACTGTGCACTGCTGACACTAACACCCAGGACATCAAAGATGACATCACAAATGTCACTGATGACATCACTGATGACATCACATGTGCATTTACTTTTCATAAAAACTCTGTAAGGCAGTAAGGTTTTATCAAAGTGTCTTTCATTTAAATTTTTTGAGTTTAATGGCAATGATTTCTGGGCACAAGGGGGACAGGTGCAAGAAGAACAGTGATAGGGAACATTTTTAATGACATGATTTTTGACATAATGTATAAAGTTTCTTAAAGTCATTACTTAGTTGATCCAATTTTGCAGACAAGTTCATAATTTCATTATGTACAGTTGGGGATAAGGCTTCTTTTTGCGATTCTTGTGATTGTGTACAATTAAATTGGGGCGTGGTTTCTTCATGCAAACTATGTACTGTAAGAGGTTATTGTTTCAGTGTACAAATTACATTATTCATTTATATTAAAAGATGTATTGAAACAAGTGTATACGAGCATGATACAAATAAAATATGATATCATTAGAGATGTTGTCATCACTCATTTCTTCTTTTGGGAAGTTTTCCTCTAACCACTGAACTGGGTTTGCCATTTCTGTCAACATAAAGCATAGTGTTTTTTCCTTATAAGACATGTTTACAGAATGAATGCTAATAATAAAGAAAGAAATACAGTGTACTTACTGTTTGGTGAGAAATTGTTTTAGATTAAGCACTTGGTGTATTCCAGTCTCTATGAACAGCTGTATTGAAGTGATAATATGAGGTATACAGTTACGGTTTCTGCTTGGTGCATTCCATTATATTGTGTGTTATAAATTAAACATATGTTGTACATTTTCAAGTAATCATTCGTACCAAAAGGTATATTTGGGTGCAGTAAATATAGGTAATGTTGTTCTATGTGTATATGTCTGTTGGTTGATAGGTAGAACATTTTCTATTCTCCCCTGTGCTTCTGGGCTTTGTGAATGCTGCCTGATGTCCACGGACTACCGCACTGCCAATGGACTCCATATCTGCCAGATTGGAGGTGAGTATAATATAAGCATCTTGTAGCGGATGGGTGCACTGGTAAAAACCTATGAAATGTACTGTAACAGTTTATTGAAGGGATGTTATGGTTAAGTTGCACTAATAAAAAACTTTTAAATTTAGTGAAAAAGCTATGTACACTTTGCTGTTAAGTTGTACTAATAAAAACCTATGCTATTCAGTGAAAACATGTTGTTAAAGGCAGGTTATGGTTACAAGTAAAACCGAAAAACCATTGAAATTCAACAGGTATGGTAAGCAAAGCAACCATAACTCCTGCCACCAACGTGCACTGCTAAGACCAAAAACCTCGACATCAAAGATGACATGACAAATAACTTAACAGATGACAAAGTGATGTTTCATGTCTTACAAATCAGTTAAAAATTGAAAATAGGGAGATGCCTCAGAGAAGGTCACTATTAGAAATGTTACCATCCTTTCTCCAGGAAGATTTGGCATACATACCAAGCACTATGTGAATATGCAGTCCATATGATGAGGCTCTATTGAAATTGGGGGTAGTCAAATTTAAATTGAAGCAAGGAGCTATTTTACCATGAATAGGACAATAGCCCAAGTCAAAAGAAGCTGACAAATGGATCTATGAGACTATTGCCACCTTAGTGCATCATGGGATATTATTGCCTTCAGAATCCCCATGTAACACAGCTGTGTACACAGTGAATAAAAGTGACTGGGGGTTGTGGAAATTTATCCAGGACTTATGCCTGCTGAATAACATTGTTGAATAAGAGTTCCCAAACCCAGCCACAATATTATGTAAAATGCTGTGCAAAGCTAAATATTTTACAATGATTGATTAAATAATGCTTTGTTTTCCATACCCTTGCATGAAGTTTCACAGTATTTGACCTTGTTCACTTACCGTGAGGAGGCAGGACAGCACCGGGGAAGCAGCCATGCCCATACGATTGCATACAATAGCACTAGATCAATTACATTACCCAGCACCCACCTCAATAGAGTGTCTTGCAGTACTGATTTGGCAGAACTGGTTTGACCTAAATTTGGCAGAACATGCTGCTCATTTTATTGCAAATTTTGTATGTACCAGAAATCTACTGCTCGGCATACTCTGCAAACAGTGTGAGGAGCAATACCGTGATCTACTGGACTATTTCATCATTTGCATATCAACTATGTTGATATGCTTCAAATGTGGAATGGCTTAAGATACATACTAGTGGTTGTATGTTCGTTTTCCAAAGGATTGAAGTAGTAAAAATACAGTAGTGCTAGTTTTACTGCCGAATTACCGCTCTACCCAATCCCGAGTTTGTGCGGAAAGTTGCAATTTTACATTCTGCTTTGAGCTGTGGGTAAATCTCGACACTTTCAATCGATATGCAGCTCTATTAGCATGGTGCTATTAGCGCTGGTGGTAATAGTGCGTAATAAGCCCCATAGAGACCAATGGACTCTTAACAAAATGGGGACTTACAGCCTCACCACCAACTCTTGATCTGGCGCTAATAGCGCCAGACTGAGTTGCGGAAACGCTATTTCTGTTGTGCGGTATTCCGTCCAACTTGTGATGAGGCCCAAAATCTCTTAAATGTATGTCTCGATAGGAATGAGCGTGGCAGGGGGTTCAACCAAGACTAATGAAGCGAATTAACAAGTTAATCCAGATGTTCAACTGAAACCACTGGTACTGTTTCCAAGGGATACAGTACTTTGTAACAACTTTATATGGCGGTGGCACAAGCCATGCTTCTGGAGACCATTCATAGGGGAAGCAGTTACACAGTCTGCAGTGAAAGTTCAAGGTTGCATCTTGGCAAAGTGAAACCCTACAATGGAGAGACCCCATTGTCTGCCAACATTGAGCTTGAAGGTGAAGAAGACATACACAGAATCCAAAATGATCAAGAACGAGAGACAATCAGCAGCAAAAAGAATAAAAGCACATTTTTATCTATAGATACAGGCAAGCCAGTTCAACATCTTTTCAACGACGCAGGCCTGAAATAAACCATGACACTTATACAGTAAATGGAAAATAATAGATGTTCCCTATAGCAATTTTGTTTGTTTGAAAATGTTTATTCTAACAGTAAAATATTCATTAAACACATACATATACAATGATACAATAAAACAATGCACTGATGCTAATAAAATACACAGGTGTTAGTACAAATTGCATCCATAAATTGCAACAAAGTCAAATTGCAGAAACCAAACCTCTAAAAAAAAAAACCTCTGAAAAACATTGCAACCTTCAGATATGATAACAAGGCCCAGGCTGATAGTTTTGTTTCTGCCTTTAATAAAAGGACAGTGCTGGCTTATGTTGGCACGGGTCAGTGCATCTCAAAACTTGCAATATGGTCATCTCTTTAATAATTCCATACCCAGGACAAAACAAGATGAAATGGACCTGGTCTTTGAGAGGGGCACCACAAACAGGGCAGCTTGGATCGTCCGGAAAACCTGCCAAATTGATTGTGTTGCACCTCAAACGCAGGCAGTTGAATCAAACCCTTGTAATGAGCCAACTCTGGTGAATCATCGTGGCTCAAGTAAGGTATGGCTGAATAGTCAGCATCCAGATTGTAAGCTGATAATGGCCTTCCACCTGGGAGGCCTGTGCTGCATTTGAGCAGATAATCGCTAGTTCGCTGGTTACCGCCTCCTTAAAGAACCTTACTTCACCAGCTTGTAGCACCCTGATGGGGGGAAGCACAACAGCCATATTTACCCTACTCATGTTTTCTCTAACAAATTTTAACAAGGGTATTTTGTGCGAAAAATCCTTACTCAAAGTTGCCTTGATTATGAAGTGGCACAGCAAGGTATTAGTATGGCCCCAAATTCTGAGCCATAACAGGCCCAGGGCAGCTACCCACTCGTCCTCCAAGAAGGTCCTCCCCAATTCTCTGTGCACTAATGCACAGGGAAACGAACCAAGGAGTCCCAGTAACCTCTTGAAGTAGCGGTTTTCCTTGGTCTGCAAGCCACCAGGCTTTTTATACCCCCAGAGAGCTGCACCATAAAGGGAGGCTGCCTTGACTTGCATGGTGTACACTTTGAGTGTCGATTCAAGGTGTTGACCCTTGCACCTTTTGGAGAAGCGAGAGAGCCCCCCAAGTATTGGCACATTTTCCAATTCTGTTTGGTTGCATGTGCCTTGCTTGTCATAGACTCCGAAAATCTAACACCCAAATAATCATACTCAGTTACCCTTGGGATTATATCGCCTTTACAGGTGATATGGTGCATCTTAATGGACTTCCTGCCTCCACTGCAACTCATTGCCGCTGATTTTACAGAATTGATTTTAAGACGTATACTGGTCATGAAGGAGGCATAAGCATCCACCAAGGCTTGTAATGCCCCGGGGGTTCTGGTCATAAGGACTGTGTCGTCGGCATAAGCCAAGACCGGGAATGGCCTGCCCCCCACTCGCAGAAAGTCCACAGTAGTGTTTAGCAACGCTTGAAACAACCCATTAATGTATAGGGTAAATAGTATGGGGGCCAGGACACACCCTTGGCATACACCCAGTGTGATATCAAACCATTTTGTGCACCTCCCCACTGGTCCACACCGAGCATTGGCTTTGGTATTCTAGTGGATCGCCCGCAAAAACTTCACAATGTCAGCCGGGCACCCCATGGACTCAAGCAATTTTATTTTTCTTGGTCTTGTCCTTTTTTGTATGAATGCATATCCCTTTTTAGGAGCCTGGAACATTTGTGTCACTGTATTACTATTCAATCTAAAGGCTTACATAGTTTTGGAAAGCATGTGTCTCTCAACTTTACTTTACTTTACTTTAATAACTTATATAACACGGACGCTGACCCAGAGGCTTAAGGGTGCTAATCATCCAACAACATGGACTAACAAACACCATGACGTTATACAGGAGATAAAATCTGAAAGCAGTCAATATTAAGCCAAGAGATGTTTAGTTAAACAAAAGGGTCTTCAGTCTATTTCTGAAAACCTTTGTCGAGGTCTCTTCTCTTAGCTTAGTGGGTAATCTATTCCATAAGGCACGTGATGCCGCATACAATGCTCAATTTCTCACTTGTGTCAACCTGCAAGCAGCGATCTTAAATTGAGAGCAATTATTGGATCTTAAATTATATTTATTAGTTTTTAGTTTCAGTTCGTCAGTGAGGTATGTTGGCCCAACATTTTTCAAACAGTTATGCGTGATCACCATCAGCCAGAAGCATAGTCTTTCCCTAATTGGGAGCCAATGTAGCTCCCTTCTAGCTTCTGAGATGTGGTCCCTTTTTCTTCTGTCTGTGATAACTCTCACTGCATTATTCTGCATCGCCTGCAGTCTATTAATCTCGCAGTTAGGTAAACCTGTCAATAGACTGCTGCAGTAATCAATTTGTGATCCTATAACATCATGCGGTAGAGTTTTCTGACTTGCCCTGGAGAGAAAGGACCGAGCATGTGACGGGAGTTTGATATAATATGCTGCTGAGGCAACTAAACTGCTAACCTGAGATTTCATGTTCAAGTTGCAGTCCAAATAGACCCCCAGCGTTTTGACCTTCTTTTTAATATATATAGTACATTCATCTATCTGAAATTTGGCGTACCTTTCTTCCCTTTCATGTGTTCTGGCTTTGGTTCCCACAAGCATCATCTCTGCCTTACTTGTGATAGGTGAGAGGCCATTAGAATACATCAAATTTTGGATAAGGCTGTAAATCCTATTAATATTGGCTTCATCTTCCTCAAAGACACCAGTAAGAGGGATGACACATTGAGTGTCATCGGCGTAATTAGTGAATGTGATGTCGTTATTATCCAGGAAGTGCAAAAATGGCACAGTAAAAATATTATAAATTATAGGGGATAGGCAAGCTCCTTGAGGTACACCTTTGGTCAGTTCCTTAGGATCAGCATCGGTCAGGGCACTACTCACTCACTCAGTGATGTCCTCCCAGAAATGATTTGATCAATTGGGATGCCGATGTGGAAGCCTGCCACCTCCTCCATCCTGGTGACCAAGGCTATATGGTCCAACAGGTTGAAGGCGGCAGACAGGTCCAGGAGCATCAGCATACTAGTGACTCCACAATCCATATGCTGGAGCTCTCTGGACTTTAAGTCCAGCAATGCTGTTTCCATCCCATGATGTTCTCTAAAATCTGATTGCCTTTGGTTCAGTATATTATGGGATCTCAAATTGGCAAGCAATTGTGTACGCCACTCTATCCAAAAATGTTAAAAGAAAAGGAGAGTTTGAAATCAGGCAATAATTCAAAGGGTCACATAGTGCAAGGCCTGTTTTTTTCAAGAAATCTGTAACGCTGGCACACAACAGTCTCATTCACAAATGTACATAAAGAAGCAATCAGAGCGGAGGAACATGCTTTGATACAAGAGCAGGGCATATGTCCCCCTTGCATTTTAATGGTTTAAGTTTCTCTATTATCGCTGTAAACTCTGCTTCAGATATGGGTTAAAAAATAAATAGTTCTTCTGCTTTCCAGTTCTTAAGTGTTGAACAAATAGAGTAGGAGTCTTTTTGAGTAATGGTATTATTGGATGACGTGATCCCATCTTTAATTTTATTAAGTTTGGTATCCATCTACTCTTGAACTAAATTACACCACTTGGCATCTCTGATGATTGTATCTGAGTTATTATGTTTAGTCATTTCCAGCTTAAAAAGTTCCTTGGACTGAGATTGAGCCTTGGTTATAAGATCGTCTAAGTAGGTTTTCTTAGTCATGATGATTGATCTTTTATAGCTTTTTGTTTTGTATATTTCATTATCTAGTTCACTTAATTAGCTTTTCCATTTATATAGGGCTTTGATTTTTTTTTTTAATTTTAAGTTCTTGCAGTTCAGAAAAGAACCAAGAATTGGTCTCTCTTTGTAACACTTTCTTATTACGCCAAGGTGCTAAAGTGTTCACCGCTTTCAGCAGAGTGTCTTGATACATCTCCGTGATATCAGTCTTCAATTTCTGTTGCATTGTACGGAGGCATGGATCCAAGGCTTTTGGCGTCAATTTTTTTAGATTTCTGCAGCAAATTGTAGTATTGGCTAGCTTCTTCTTTGTTCTTTTTTTTCTGAAGTAATTTCTAAGTGAATAAATGAATGGTCGGACCAAGGACAAGGACTTACAGACTGATGGGTACAATATTATGTCCAATTAGCCAATCAAGAGTGTTCCCTTTCATGTGAGTAGGTTACTTGACAAATTGAGAGAAACCAAGATTAGAAATAGGCCTATCAAGTGATTCAGCTTGCACATCATTATTATCATCTAACAAATAGTTAAAATCTCCAAAACTTTACAGGAAGGTTTTAAAAAAGTTAAAAGAAGATCAAATGTTTGGCTAGTAAAGTCCTTCATATGACTAGTTGGTCGGTATACATGTATAATATTCATAGAGCATTCATCATGTGATCTTATTTTGATATGGAGAGTATCACAGTTATCTAAACACATGGAATCGACTCTTCATATATCCCAGGATTCTTTGAATATTATAGATACTCCTCCAGCTTTACCTTCCTCTCTGTCTCTGTCTTGAGGTATGACCAGGGGCGAAAGGAGGTCCCACCGCTTTGTGATACCAAGTTTCCGTTATTGCGCATATGTCAATCGTCTGTGCAGAGATGTAGGTGGTGACTTCTAGCGCATGCTTCAAGAGAGATTGTGTATTGAGTAGCGCACATTTTAAGTTATAAGTAATGTTAGCTTTTTTCTCACTCGAAGGGATATTCATTATATAAGTTGTGTTAACACAGTTATCCTTATAATGGGTTTGCTCTGTAATATTCATATCAGAGTCTTCTAACAGACTTCTCTGGGAAATCATATCCTCTGGTACAGCTGAGGAGCTTTTCAGTGAACTCTCTACCACAGGAGTGCTTCCTCTAGAAGTGATTTCTGTGACCACATTATGTATCTGAGATACTATCCCTGGGATATGCAGCTTACATACTTTATGTAGGTGTGCGCTAGATTGCGCTGTCATTTCCAGAAAGAAGGCCGTTCTCCGCTTGGATTCTGCTCTTTCTTTTATGATCATTGCAAGGATACCAGAAGGGCTCATATCACTTACCTATTATTGGCACCAACAGCAGAACAGAGTTTCCCCGCAGTCCCCGGAGTACCAGGGACCGGCACAGACCGGCTTGCCCCCCTTCGCGCTTGCCTCCCTTCGAGCCTTGTCAATACTAACAAGTTTCTTCTTGTGAACACTTGTTTTCTAACGATACAAAAGAAACACTTTTCCTGTTATACGAATGCATATGTTGAATAATATAAGATATTCTCTTTTAGCACCTAGAAGAGAATTTAGATTTGCAGAAAGTAGCTACTGGAGCACTAACGATAATAGCAATGTTCTTTACATTTTGTAGTCTTTATATAATATTTTTTTTCTTCAGCAAGACAACTGATAATTTATGATACTGCTAGACCTGTAAACATGTGCATAAGCACTGTAACTAACATAAATGAAATTACATCAGAGCAATTCCCTGTAGTCAACACACATATGGAAAGACAAAAAAGAGTGCACTAGATGACTCTAGGCACCTGAGCAAATATATTACTGATTCTTCCCATGTCATTAATAATTTGTGTTACCAGCACATGAGCAAAGTAGGGAGATGGCTTCTGGTGAAAGCTGTAATTCCCTGCACCATGAGCGTTTCCAGGACATTTGTGGCCACTGAAATACCTGCACATAGAGCACACTGCCTAGCAAACCTAGCACTTTGCACAATTAGGGGGCAATTCCAAGGAAGATCGGCCACCTTGCGAGGGATGACAAAAGAGACGTTCCCTTATGAGATTAGCTACATAAACCAAAAAACTATGATGGATGATCCTGTAAGAAAAAATAAGGTAATGCAATACACATTAGAAGGCCCGAATAGATGAGTGGTTAAAACAATGGACCATACGTTATTACAGTACATGCATACTGCAGGGAAAGAGATACCTGGGTGCCTTGGAAAGAACCCAGTTACTCATATATGGACAGGTAGTTATCGCAGAAGGTTGGGTCAAAGGAATAAATGGGTGCAAAACACATGCACACCTGACAGTACCAGTAGAGAGGATGCAAAATGCAAATTACATATGCCTCAAAGAATAGACTGAATATTGCAAATTGCTCACATGGGTAGAGGATGACGCAGGCCCCCTATCCATAATACCCATGAAGAACGCCACATTATGTTTCAGGAATACTGGCCCAGTGAAAGTAGGGGAAAGCAAAGGGTGCAAACACATTTTTGATGTGCCAGGTATGAGAATAGGCAGGACGTATTAATGGACCGCTATGTGGTTCAAGGGCTTATATGCAGCTCCCTCAAAATTGCGGAAAGTTTGTGCTTCCTGGTGGTAATATAGGCAGGAATTATTAATGGACTGCTATGTGGTTCAAGGGCTTATATGCAGCTCCCTCAAAATTGGGGAAGGCTTGTGCTTCCTGGTGGTAATAGGTACACCGGCTTTAGTAGTACACCAGAGTAAGGTACAGATTTTCCATTTCCCCAAAATGAAAGCACACATAAGAAATCACATGGATCTCACACTTGTATGCATGAAGAGGAGAAACTATAACTCAATGAAGATGGAACATGCATATGATGCCATATTGGATGAGCGTAAATTGTTCAGCAGAACTGAGATGTTCTTTTCCTCCTTCGTTACTACTAGATTGCACTCCAGCCAACACAAATGCAAAATGGCTGCAAATACTGCACAGGTGAGAAACATTACTCACTAAGACAACTGTACCACCCTTATCCAAGGCAGGTACCTCAGGAAATGGAGACAATATAAACAGAAGATGGGATGAGTAACCAAACAATTGGTATACCAATGCATGCACATGTATTAGACGCAAAGCAAATGTGCACTCTATATGAAAAACGAGAACACTAGGTAAACAAATGCATTTATACATGAGGAACATTAACATAGCATCCATGAGACATGAAGAATATTAATATAAGCAATGTATAAGCTGATTTCAACATGAATGACACCTGAATATAGTTCAATAACATAGAAATGCAACAGTGATTGGCAGCCATGTTTTCCAAAATGGAAGCCACAATATGTTTAAAATTAAACAAAAGGCCCCAAGGCTTCATGAGAACTGAACATGCTGAAATCATAACAATACAGATCCATTCAGAACTCAGGCAGGAGCTGGCAACCACAGCTAAGGTTACCACAAATTAAGGGAGGTTCAGAATGCTGCAGTGAAAGCATGAGACAACAATATCCTGGATGTAAATAGGATACCCCAAGATTAATGAAAGTTGTATTAAAGACCCACCAGCCTTTTCAAGGCAGATCCAGGACAATTATAAGCCAAAAGACTCCATGAAGAGGAATTCAAGAGTGTCCCGAATGGCAAGAAAAAAAAAAAAGAACACTTGCATTAATATTAGCTAAACTCCCAATAAATTAAGAGTGAAATAATTCCAAACGTGTTTCCATCACACGTGACCCATAGTTGGAGCACACTGTCTATTCATTAGCAATACTTGCTTTACTCCTCACACATATCCCCAAACACGAGACGCCACACAATGCCAAATACAAGGAGATCACCCAGGTTCATGGCCTAGAAATTAGGGATGGTATCTTCTTTAATTGAAAGGAAAGCAGTTGTGGACCTCTATCCCCCTACTCCTGTCTGGCTCATGTCTTGACACCTGTCAGTTGTCCACGGTTGGTTAGTAAAAAGCCAACCTATGAGTCTCTAATGTTACATCGCCCATGAAGTACGATGCCAGCCAATTGCATATTGTAGAAATGATATCCTTCTACCATTATCAATTTGGAGGTGGTCACAGAAAGAGCCACCATACAAGTGTCACCCAATTAGAAATGTAACACCATATGATGTATATGTCATCACTACTTTTAACCAATACCCATACCCCATAGGTTTTTGGTATGTAGGATTTACCTAGCATTGCAGGATTACAGTATGATGTCAGTTATGACAAATGTTGAATATATAAACCATTGGTTTCGATAAGCATGTTGCGAGTGCAAGACGTCTATGCTTGTATGGTGTTCATGCTTTAATTTGATGATAATAAACCTGGGTTTTGCTGTGCACTTTGTCTATTTCTGTTATTGAGTCTAGTTTTAACTGGCTTCAGAACCACTGTGGAATTTGTGATTTCCCAGGCTGTCTTAACAACCCTTCTCTACAATGAGAATAGACATAGTGGGAACATTAGAAACATCCAGGCTAGGAAATAAGTATATTCTAGTGATTCTAGATTATGCAATTTGGTAGCCCTGCCAATGAAAAATAATACCTCTCAACAGATTCTTAAACACCAAATCCGTTCTCTGTCATGGGTGGTCTTTCCGAGAGAAATATTGACTGATCAAAGGAGTGCCTTTAAGTCAAAATTGCTGGCGGAAGTGAAACAGATCTTATAGATGAAAACCCTTCACACGTCTGTTTACCACTATCAGACAGACAAATTAGTCAAACATTTTAATAAAACCTTAAAGAACGTTCTAAAAAAACATGTGGAGCGGAAAGATGCAAGTGGGACACAATGATCCCTTGGGTCCTTTTTGCCAGTAGAAAATTCCCCAAGCCTCTCTAGCGGTTTGTCCTTTTGAGCTCCTTTATGGACGCCACCCCCGCAACATGCTAGACATGCTCTGGGAGAACTGGGAAGAAAGAGAAGAGGCAGTGTTACCTATGCCTCCAACAGCCGAACTGCTTAATGTACATTGAGTCGGACCTTGTCCAAAAACATTAAGGGCATGACCAAGAAAAGCAAAAGACCCATTATCAACAAATGGCAATACCATAGTGCTTTTCCATCAGACAAAAAATGTTTATCCTCTAATCCACCTCAGAGCCCAAAATGTATTTTCTATGGTATGGACCTTATGAAATATTAGTAATACAAGATGGGTACTTCCCTATTTTCTGTTATCGGGGGAGCAATCCCAAAATGGGAAGGATACTGGAGAAATGTAATAGAATCATGGATTTATTACTCCTCTCTTTGTCTGTATTTGTTTTGGTTAGTGTACCATCATTCAACCTTTCCACAAATTAAGGTAGCTCACATGATTGCCAACTGTACTTATTGCACTTTAAGCGGGTTTGATTGATTGAATCTCAAAATAAAGAATTCTTCGCTTCCTGAAGGAGGCCAAAAAAATACAGAAAAAGGCACTAGAGATAGTGGGCCTCATTACACGGTAGGCGGTGGACCAAGGTGCTAATAGCACCTTGGTCCTTGCCGGTAAAATACCGGCACCGCCTTGGTGGAAAGGGGAATTACCACCCTATTCCAAGGTTGGTGGGGCGGTAATTCCCCCTTCCCCCATTGCCCTTCCCCATTCCCATTTTTGCCCCACAGGGCATAATGGGAATGGGGAAGGTGCTAATTACGGTACCGCAAATTTGCGGTGCCGTAATTAGCACCGAGGTCCCTTAGCGGGTTGGTTTTTAACACCTGCAAAAAGCAGGCGTTAAATTCTCCAACCCGCTAAGGGACCTCGTAGTAAGGCGGTAAGGGTTAACGGTCACCGGTACCATTACCCGTGACCATTAACCCTTACCACCTAACGTGTAATGAGGCCCAGTGTCTAATAAAAAGAAAGGCCGAAACATATGTAGACCATCTATGAGGCACTAATTAACTAGCCTAAAGCTTTTGGAGACCATACTGAAGGGTCTCCAATTAGAAACTAAAAACCTGTGACTTACATATGATGTTCATTTGAATTCTCAATATAAACTAAACAAAACAGTGTATAATAATAAGACTGTTTTTTGTTTGTCATATGTTGTTCTATATTATTACCTCCAAGAAGGACTATATATACTGCATAGGGACTCAAGTCACATACTAACTCCACCTCGATGAAGTTTTAATAACAAGATGTTGTATTATTTTTATTTGTGGTTTTGTGAATATTAAATACATTATGTTGCAATAAGTAGTGCTGGAGATCATGTGAGCTACCTTAATTCGTGGAAAGGTTGAATGACGGTGCACTAACCAAAACAAATATGGACAAAGAGAGGGGTAATCAATTCTTGAGTCTATTATATTTCTAGTTATGGAATATTTGACCGGAAAGGTCCCTATAACTATAGGGTCGCCCAGCCAGACAGAAGACTAAAAACCCAAATATATCATACAAACCTTTTAAAGGAGAGGAAGGAGAACCTGGTGGAGCCCTCGTCTAATGGCCTCCTCCCTGGCTGAGGAGAAACCTGACCATAGTATGGTCCACTTTGTTCTACCAGAACGACAACAGCAGGACATTGAGGATCTAATAGATCAATTACCAGAAGTCTACAATAGTGTACCTGGGTGAGTGAACAGGATTAAACACTTCATTTGCACACCCCAAGGTAAGGTAATTAACCTGTGGCCTTACTGGATTCCCAAGGCAAGGAAGGAAGGGGTCCTCCAGGAGGTGGAGAAAATGTTATCTGCAGATAATAATTGAACCATCACATAGTCTGTGGTCATCACCAATAGTCCTTGTGGTCAAACCAGATCAGTCGTGGAGGTTTTGTATAGACTTCCAGAAGTTAAACATAGTATTTCAGTTTGCTGAATATCTGATGCCTCGGATTGATGACCTCATCGACAAACTGGGATTGGCTATCTCTATCTCCATGATTGATCTAATGAAGGGCTATTGGAAGGTGCCACTGAACCCCTTTGATAAAGAAGATGGCTTTCTGCACCTCAGAGAACTATTTTAATTCAAAGTCCTTCTGTTCGGACTTCATGGGGCCTCAGCGACCTGTCAGATCTGATGGACCTGATACTGTAACCCTTTGCCCAATTCTATGGCACATATCTGGACGGCATCGTGACCTACACTAAAACCTGGGAGGAGTACATGTTTCACCTATACAAAATCAACCACACTCTGGGGCAAGCCGACCTTAACGCTAATTCCAATAAGTGACACCTAGCACAGTCAGCGGTCAAAAATCTGGGCTTTTTTGTGGGAAATGGCTTAGTCCAACCCCAATTGGAAAATCTAAGGGAGGTGCAGGAAACACCTCCCCCAAAGAACAAAATAGACCTAAGGCCTTTTTTAGAATTATCAGGTATTACCAGAGGTTAATTCCTAATTATTCTTCCATAATATATTGCCTCACTAACAAATTGAAAAATCCAGAGAGAGGAGCCACCAGGGGGCACTTTGATGTTGTGAGGCATTTCTGTCAGTCTACTCATCTGGGTTTGACTAAAAGGGATTGAGCACCCCTGTCCCCCAGGAACAGAGACCTAGTCCCCCCCTGAGGCCATCTGAATCACAGGGGCACCAAAGGCAACAATTTGGACTCTCCAAGATACTATGCATCCAGAGATATGAGCTACTGAAAAAAAGGAGGCAGAATCCCATCGCTTCCCTCTCCGCACGGCAGCCCAGTCACAGCCTGCCTGCGCACTCTGAAGACTGGGAGGTCTTTCTACCCCTAATTGCCTCCATACTGCAGTGCTGGCTCTCGTTGCACGGACCCGGGGCACAGTGAAGAAGATGAGGGCCCCGTGCGGCCCCCCAGCCAAGCCTCCAGGGGATTCCACCGCCCAATCCTACCCTCAGCTGGATTCGGGAGGCCCTGGGCTGTGGGACTACCCAACTAGACCTTCCTGGGAAACGGCTGAAGAGGAAGTGTCGAGTAACGCCCACCCCCACTCTAGTTGCCCCCCTCCCTTTGCCTATTGAGTTCACACCAAAGTATGTGACGTATGAAGAACAGTTCAGCAGAGTGCCAACTTTTACAAGTATATACCTCAAGAAGCACTTTATGTATCAATGTAAGTCCAATACACACATGAGCAGAATTGAACAAAGGTTACAAAAGGCCTCAAATGGAGTGTGTTGCAGCAAGAAAATCGAGAATCAAGACAGAGCAGAACTCAGCTAAGGATGACCATGCCAAGATGCCAAGGTCTTATCTGGCTGGAATAAGCTAACATTGGATTCAATTAAGGTAGGAAAAGAACAGAGAATCCTGTTCAGAAAGGTCAAGACAAGCCACAGATATCAGAGAACTGGTAGAATTAAATCAAATAGACACAGAGAAAAGCTGATTTCATGGTGTCCAGTCACATGACAAAGGCAGGCTGAAAGGGTGAAACTTTCATACCTACGAATGGATACCCGCCATGCTCATACTCCATAAAAGTTCTCAGAGTACAGAGCAGACTCAAGGACAAACTACAAAGAGGAAATTGACACATGACTACCGAAGTGATGATTGATTGTAGAGAAAATGTGATGACGATGTAGAACACAAGCGAAGACAGAGAATGCACAATCTGAACCTGATCCAGTGGTGGAATGGGAATATATACAAGAATTATTTCCTGAGTATGATTCAGTACCAAGCACGTCTAGAGTATATCTAGAAGATAACTTCGACACCAGAAGCTTCGGAGAGACAATCGATAGAATATATGATGAAATGGGACTAGAAAAGGTACCCCAAGGAAAGGGAAGGGATGAGTACGATACTGAGGACGCTTCATGCAGCAGCAGACATAGAGAGCTGTCTTTAGATAGACTAACTCTAAATAGAAATGAGGTAGATGAGAGCAGCTGCACGATTTGGGCACAGGCAATATCAGACAAAGAAAGGGAAGCCTGTGAAAGAGAAGAAAGAGACCCAGAGTGAGGTCGCGAGAAACGTCTGTCTAGGGGTAAGGGAATAAGATGGTCAGATTCAACCATGTCTACATTTAATTTACCAGAGTCAGTGACACAGTCAGATTGGCATGAAGGACTGCCACATGGTCAGAGGGGGGGGTGCCTCCCCCACCATATGTATGCAAGTTAAGGACATTGCCAGGCAGACGGCGATGTGGGAATACTACCCCTGCAGCAGACAGACAAATGATCAGAGAAGAAAAGGAGTTTAGTGCGTCACAGTTTCCTTTATTAGAGAAGGGAGGGACAAGGCCACAGTATATATATGGCCACAAATGAATAGAGAGAATCTAAAAAACAAGCTCCCAATGTTGACATGTGGAGCTGGGAAATGGATACACAAGTTAGAAAAAATGACGGGAGGTAATACGTTGGCTATAGGGGATATCAAGGGTCTTTTGATCGCCATACTTGGTGATGGAGCTGACAATGTTTCGACACGTGCAGGTTACCCTGGTGTGACTACAGTCAATACTGCGCATGACAGAGCGCTGTTTAACAATTGCAGAACCACGGTATGGAAAGCAATTCGAGTGCTATACCCGGACACTTCTGACATGGAAGCTATCATGACGCATAAGATGAAAGAGGGAGATGATCTTTTGCTTAACATTCAGACGTTTCAAGATGCATGGGTGCTGGAAACTCGTGAATCTTGGGGGAAATCTATACCTGTGTTTTAAAATATATTATGTCAAGGGCTGCCAGAACAGGTACAGAAGCAGCTCAAGAATTTGTAGGCATCGAAGCTAAAACATGGGTCCTCATTACAACACTGGTGTAACCCATGGCGCTATTAGCACCATCGCTGCTGCCGTTGTTGTAACGAGTCCGCCAATGTTCAATGGAGAATTACCACCACATTCCAAGGTTGGTGGGGCGGTAATTCCCCATTGAACATTGGCCCTTCCCCATTCCCATTTTTGCCACATAGGGTTCAATGGGACTGGGGAAGGCGATAATTACGGTACCGCAAATTTCAGTACTGTAATTACCTCGAAGGTCCCTTTGCGGGTCCCTACTTTAACAGCTGGTCCAGACCAGCCATTCAGGTCGGGTCCCGCAAAGGGACCTCGTAATTAGGCGCTAAGGGGTTAACGGCGCTGCAGCCTTTTGCGGCGTCGTTAACCCCTTAGCGCCAGGGTCGTAATGACTCCCATGGTCTGAAATGCAATTGACTATTGTGCATTATTGCAGGCTGCTGCAAGAGAAAAATCAGAAGAAGAATGATGCAAGGAAAGACGAAGAGGCCAAATTAGTGCAGAAAACAATTGTCTAAATATGCTATTGAAGGAGCAATGTTAACTAGCACAGATGGGTCCAATGCGCAGCAGGTCAATAACCAAAGGCAGTTTGATCAAAGCAATAATGGGGTTCGCCCAAAAGGAAGAGGCTACGAAGGAAGGGGATGGCAAAATAATCAGGGAGGCTTTCAGAATATGAAAGGTGGAAATCAGAATATGCAAAATGGGCAAAAGATCAGACCACCGCCAACGTGTTGGACGACAGGACATCTAGCGCATATGTGCAGAAGTCAAGGCATGGTGCAAAATGACCAATTTACAAGAGAGGGGATGATGTATCCACCTGTGTTTTCCCAGCAGGGCTGAGATGCATTTGTGCAGAATCAAACTAGACAGCAGCAAGTGCCGAGAGTGCAGCAAAGCACAGCCACAGCAGACTCTGACCAATTTCCCACAAGGGCAGTCTCAACAGTCCCCGATGCAACTTCTACAGACTACAGGCACAGGACAGGTATTGCACTCGAGAGCAGGAAATGCCACTGGTGATGGAGGAAATCCATTCACTTACTGTGGGATGAGATTGTAGATGGACTAGGACTGCGCACTGGGAAACCTGATGCGTTCCATCCTATCAGTGACACCAAACCCTCATGAGGAACCAAGGGTAGATGTCACTATAGGGGATAAAGAGTCTTGGTTCCTGGTGGACATGGATGCAACATGCTTGTGTATACGTGAAGGCAAGATTTCTTCATCTGGTGACACCATGAATACCCACAGTTTTACAGGAGCTACAAGCCCTGTTCTTTTCACAAAAGAACTTCCAGTTTCTATAGGAGAATGTGACGTGAAAGTGCCACTATTGTATTCGAGACAATTGGGACGAGATTTGATGACAAAGTTAAATATGACAATCTTGTTCACGGAAGAGGGCATAGTGTTTTCAACTCCAGGAATGCATTATTTAAAAGTGTGTGAAATGATCAGAGCATACGCAGGATGAATGGCTATGAGAGCTATTGCATTAGAACCTGAGATATTCGCATATGGAGTGTGCATATTAATGTCATGGCTACCATGCTTTGCAGACAGGACAATGAGAACACCAGATGAGTTTCTGTTCAGACCAAGAATACCTATGCATGAGGAAAAGAGACAAGTTTTTCCCTTACCAATAAACACAGCCATGGTGTGAGGAGAGATGGCTTTGCTTGATGGTTGTGATGATGAAGGCAGACACTGGTGCACAATAATCGTCATTGGGGAAGGTTACACATTGACTGACGTCACTGATGACGATCTGTTTGAAGAACAACTAGGTGAGGGTGAGATGACATTTGAGGTAAACCTCATTTATTGGGTGAAAATTATTAAAAGAGAGGTGTCCCAGAGGATGATCTTGGCACAAAAACGTCCTGAATATTTTGATAATGACATGGCAAAGGTGCCTATCTCAATATGGACCAGAGGCCCTTATGACGTAGGCTTACTGAAAGGAGTTGGAGAAGTGAAGATTAAATTGTAACCACGAGCAATTTTAACAAGAGCACGACAATAACCCATATCTAGGGAGGCAGATGAAGGGATTTTCAAGACAATTTCCACCATGATGGAACAGGGCATCTTAGTGACATCAGAGTCATCATGCAATACTTCGGTTTATCCAATTAAAAAATCAAAGGGAGGGTCTTAGCATTTAATACAAGATTTAAGGCTGATAAACCAGATAGTAGAGGCTGAGTTCCCTCTAATCCCTAACCCGTCTGCAATTCTATGTAACATACCTGTTGAGGAAAGTTAATTCACAGTGATTGGGCCTCATTACGACCCAGGCGGTAAGGGGTTAACGGTGCTGTAAAAGGTGGCGGCGCTGTTAACCCCTTACCGCCTAATTACGAGTTCCCTTTGCGGGTCCCCACCTTAACGGCTGGTTTTACCAGCCGTTAAGGAAGGAACCCGCAGAGGGACTTTCGAGGTAATTACGGTACCGTAATTTGCAGTACCATAATTACCGCCTTCCCCATTCCCATTGAGCCTTATGGGGCAATAATGGGAATGGGGAACGGCCAATGGTGAATGGGGAATTACCGCCCCGCCAACCTTGGAATGGGGCGGTAATTCTGTCATCCACCATGGCACAATAGGTAAAATACCGGCGTCAACCATGGCGCTAATACCGCCATGGTTAACGCCTGGGTCGTAATGAGGCCCACTGACTTGAAAAATGCATTTTTTCTCAATCCCGTTGCACAAAGACTCGCAAGATTTTACATCTTTCATGTTCATCTGAAAATCACAAGGCTGCCTCAAGGTTATTGTGAGTCCCATTCGATTTTCAATAGAGTCATGCATATGGACTTGAGCAACATCGCATTAGAGAGTGTTGTCTTGCAATATGTGGATGAAATTTTAGTTTGCAGCACAGCAGAGGAGAGTGCAGATGCGATTCCTTTGAGTTATTGACTATATTTGCTGAGAAAGGATATAAAGTTGATGAAGTGAAGTTACAGTATTGTCAACAAGAGGTGTTGTACATAGGCCAACTGATTTCACATGAAGGAAAGAAGGTTGCCGTTGAAAGAGCTCATGCTATTTTGAAAACATCTAAAACACACATGATAAAACAAATGCACAGTTTTCTAGGACTGTGCAATTATGTCAGGTCATGGGTCTTTGACTAAAGCTCTTATACCAGGCCCCAGACCCTTATTACAAGCCTTAAAAAAAGCACAGGCAATGAAAGAAAAGAATCGTGCAGACTAAGGTCATGGAGGAAGTGTTTCATAAACTAAAAAAGGCCATTTGTACGGCACCAGTTTTAGAGATTCACAATTATGCAGAGGGAATTCTACCTGTTTTCACACATGGATGGCTCAATTATGACAGCAGTCCCTACACAGAAAACCATGTTGGGGTGCAAGCCCTTGGCATACTACAGTCGTATGTAAGACCCAGTGATGAGAGGTCAATTCCTGTGTGAACAAAGTTTGGCTGCCGCCTCGTTCGCTATAGAGAGAGCTACAAACATTGTAATGGGGTGCCCAATGACATTATTCGTTGAGCACGCATTATTTGCCATTTTAGAGAAACCAAGAGGTACATTGACATCACAAAGAGCCTCTGCTTATGAAGTGGTCATATCAAATCCAGCGATTAAAATGATTCAATGCAGAATAGTGAACCCAGCTATGTTAATAGCAGAGTCAGTTACTGAAGGAAAGCCAATACATGATTGCGAGAACTATGAAGAATTCTATGATGAGATCCCCAAAGAAACAGAAAATGCACTGGCAGAACGAGAAAACATCATCATTGAGGGTTCTGCTGGGATCGATCAAAATGATGGACAGAGATATACAGGTGCTGCTGTGGTGAAGCACACAGCAAATGGGGAATTATGAGTACTTATTAGTGCACGTTTACCCTCTCATTATTCAGCACAGGCTGCAGAATTATTGTGTTGATACCTGCGCTAGAGAATCACGCAGACCAGGAAGTAATGGTGTACAGTGACTCTGCCTATGTGATTTCGACAGTGCACGCAGGCTTAGTGTGCTGGAAAAGGAGGTGCTACCTCACAGAGGACGGCACGCCAGTACAGCACACCTCCTTATTGGACAGGCTCATTAAGGCAGTACAATTCCCAGTGGACATAGCAGTCATGAAATGTTCAGCCCACACGAAAGGGACAGATTTTATCTCATGCAGAAATCAAGCAGCAGACACTGAAGCCAAGTGTGTGTTGCAACTGAAGATGAAATAATGATGGATGCGGGAATGCCTGATGTGCATGAGAAAACGATTGTTGTGAGGAGTGAGCCGGAAGGCTACAGTAATATGTCAAATATTCAGTTAATGGAGCCCCAAGGACAGGCACCACATGAAGAAAAGAACCTTTGAAAGTGAAGGGGGTGTTCTTTAAACCCCTCTGAGACTATGAGGCAACAAGATAACACTGCTAAACCAGTAATGCCTGTAGCCCTACTGAAAATAGCACTGGAACAGTTAGACTATCCAGTGCATGTAACAAGAGAGAATCTAGCTGCAAACATTGACGCAGACTGGTTTGTACCAAACCTAGCAGAGCATGTTGCATTTTTTATGATAAATTGCATAGTCTGTGAATAATTTACGGCTGGGCATACACCATGTGTCATCAGAGGAGTCATCCCAAGGCCTAATGGTCCTTTTCAGCACTTGCACATTGACTATGTTGATATGATTTAAGTATGTAACGGGTACAGGTATCTAATTTTTGTGGTGTGTCCATTGTCTAAATGGATAGAAGCAGCTCCATGTACACACCCACACTCTACCTGTCTGGCCAAATTCTTGGTAAGGGAAGTGTTACCCAGATGGGGAGTTTGCGAAGTGATGAGGTCAGACAACGGTCCTCATTTTGTTAACGCAGTATTTGAACAGATCAGCTTGCTGCTTGGTATAAAGCACAGGTTTTCATCGGCGTATCATCGACAAGGGAATGGCATATGGGAGAAGCTCAAAGGTTTGTTAAAGGAAAGGATAGCCAAGTTGAAGCTTACTCTGAAGAAAGGATGGTTGCACAGCCTTCCACTGGCAGTGCAACCACCTGGTTCTGACCACCATCTTACGCCAAATGAAATTGTGACAGGCAGAAGAATCCGGACACCTTTAATGACTCAAAGTAGAGCCAGATATGATGCTCAGCCAACAGGAGAAGTGCTAGGATTGGAAATGCAAAACTATTTGAACTCCATGGCTTCCAGTTTTTTCTGTAATTTCAGGACAGCTGCAGCGACAAGGAGGTTGTAGGGCAGTGCAGAACACAGAAGGAGATACTACAACAGACAACGTTCTGGAGTTACATATACCTCAACTATACCCTGGGGATACTGTCCTAGTTTGGAATCACACAAGGAAAAGGTGGGAAGAGCCAAGGTTCCACAGCCGTTTTATTGTGGAAGACATATTGACATCTGCAGTCAAGTTACAGGGAAGAAGAGCTTGGATCTTCCTTGGTGACATCAAACCATATATCGAAAAGACCCCTCTGCCCGCACCCTAACCCGGAGAGACTACAAACACCAGGGAAGAACCATAGCACATGCAGACGAGATCTATGTCGAGGAAGAAGGACGCATGACCAGTCAAGTGAAAAAGCAAGGAACCTTTGGGATAAGGTTGTGGCTCAGTTATAAGACATTTCCTTTGAGCAAAATAAGGGAAAAAGGACACAAATACAAACCCTCTGTGCATCCTACTTGCAGGGTAAAAGAGGAGCATTGCATTTATTGAGCCACAAGTAGCTTGTTGACTTTGGACTGAGGCACGCTGAAGCCTTGATAAGAAAAGCTATGCCGAAATTTGATGGAGGATTTATAAATTGGAAGAGAATACAGTATCCCGAGTCATTCAATACAGAGTCTTTGTTTGGACTTACTTATGGTGTCACACAATAGTGACCTCACCAGGAACATATTGACCTATTTTGAATTAGTATTTAGGTCCTACCTGTCGTTGGTAGGGAGACTTCCAAGCATAACAGAATTTTTGCAAGATCCTGATAACGAAAACATAATATCAAACGTGCTCACAGTGATCACAGTACAATTTCTTTTACTTTCGGAGTACAGCGAGGACAAGACAAGTGTCCCTATCACCAGAGTATCAATGCAGTGTTCTTTCGCCTAATTAAAGACTTTCCAGATCTTGTTGGGAGACACTCTAATACTGACATGCTCACATTTATCTGTGATCCAGCTAACACTACACACTTAAGTATGCTTCTACATGGCAAAATAATACAGGTCGCACTTTCTGATAATCAAAATCACAGAAGAGTGTAGAAAATTTCATTCAAGGGACAGATTGTGGAAGTGCTGATAAAAAATACACTTTTTGCTGACAGGGAAGCAACAAGTCATCTGGAGTGAAACATATTTGAGGTATAGACAGGGAACTAGTCTATATGGACCACATATTATAGACTTGCCAAGGTCATTGTTCATTGCTGGAACATTATATTGCAAAACATATTTGTTTCCAGAGATAAGAGACAGTCCATTATCCAGATTCAGAGGACAACTGGTCCAGAACTATTGATCCGTGAAGCAGAGACAGTAGAATCCAGAGAGAAGTGATAATAATGAAAATGTATTAAAGAACCAGTTTTTGCTTCCTTAGATGATCAAAATGGGCAGTAGCCAAAGTAGTAGTATTGTTCTCTCTCAGGAGGAGAGACATTCATATTGCCCAAGAAACAAATGCTGTAGAATGACATATAGATGTATTATCTATGCATGAATTATATTCATAATCATATTGCTGTCATTGACAATTAGAACTGCATTTTTTATAAGTGCACAAAGTATTGTTCCCGTGCACCCACTTGAGGATGTACGCATGATACCTACAAGAATGCAGCGACCTTTTATAGTTATTCCTGTGCCAAGAAAGAATGATAGAGTGCTGAACTTGAAATGGATGTGGTAAGCAATAACACACACACAACACTTGTTCTAGCAACTGAGTTGAAACGCCAAAGACAGGGTCGGCAAAGTAAACCAGAGAAGGGATTGATGAAAGTTACATCTACACAGGTAATGAGTTCAAACACACCTGGATTTCAGAATCACATTCCAAAGAATGGGGGAAGTTTGGACAAACAACGACAAGGAGTTTTACGGTAAAAGAAGTTGAGAGACACATGGAGAAAGATGGACTTTTAAAGAGACAAACGTTTTTAGAGAATAAGCAAATAGAGACCACACCTGCAAGCACACCTGATCCTGCGAGACATGATATCAGGGTAGTGCCTGGAAGGAGAACACAAACAGAAATTTTGAGAGACATGTTCATGCCTAGTTGGTATACTGAAAGGATGAAGCATATTGCACGATCTCAAACTCAAACAGTACAAATGGAAACACCAGGATCATTGATGGAGATGCCTGAAAATCCTCCAGCACGAAGGACCTATACAGAAGTACTACTTGACATACTTGTGGGAATTCATATCAAAAGGATAAGAGCCAGAAGAAGCACACAAGAAGACAATAACAAATTTAATGATTACCTGGATAGTACTGCACATTTGGGAAACAACATATGGTACCAACAGATGAAGGAAGTTGGAGATGAACTTCAGATGAGGAATGCTTTGTATGTGTACTTCTGCCCTACAGCATGGGAAAGTCAAAAATCTTTGTAGCTATCGAGATAGATGTTCAGACAGCACACTGTCTGTCACATATAGCAATGTGCAAGACCAGAGGTCAGCTCATGGGAATTGATGCTTCTCTGAAATGGGCGACTGAGAAAACAGATCCAGATGAAGACGACTATGTTCATGACATAAAGACAAAAAACAATGCCAAAACAAAGAATATTGTGATCAGATATGAGAAACCTGGAGTAAACGGAGGACCCTTACAGATAATACCATTGGAGATCCCTAAATTCTGTTTCAGAAATAATGGCACAAGAAAAATGGGAGAGAATCACAATTGTGGTCGAGTCATTGACATTCCAGGAATGATATGATATGATATGATATGATAGTTTATTTATAGAGTGCCTATACACAATGGGCGTCATTACGAGGTAGGAGGTAGCCATGGTGCTATTAGCACCATGGCTACCCCCTTACCACATTCCAGGTCCGGGTTCCCAAAATAGGGACTTACCGGGTCATTCCAACCTTGGAGGAACCGGTAAGTCCCCATTCCGGGAACCATTCCCCATTCCCATTCGAGCCCCCATAGGGCTCACTGGGAATGGGGATGGAGCTAATAACGGTACCGTATTTGCAGTGCCGTTATTAGCTCTGAAGTCCCTTAACGGGTCCCTTCGATAACGCCTGGTAAAACCAGGCATTAAGGAAGGGACCCGCTAAGGGACCTCGGAATAGGGTGGTAAGGGATTACCGGCACCAGTGTCCTTACCGGTGCTGGTAATCCCTTAACTTCTACCTCGTAATGAGGCCCAATGTGTTTCAAAGTGCTTCAAGGCAAGGGAGGGGACAAGGGAAAATACAATGACATTCTTACAGGACATGAACAGTAAGGATGTGAAATTAACTTTCCTACTCAGCCTGACGACATTTCAGATAGTGCAAGAGCTAAGACATAGAGAGGAAGGGAGGGGGAGAGTGGGAAGGAAATGGAAACAGACAGGAGACTACCGTACTAGGCCTGACGACATTTCTGGTGGAGCTGGAGAAAAACAAGAGGTGAGGGAGAGGGGTGCAGAAAGGTAGGGGAGGAACAAAAGAAGCGAATATCATACTAGGCCTGATGACATTTCAGATAGGGCTGGAGAGGGGGTGGGGAGGAGACAGACAAAGTTGCTATCATACTAGGTCCAGGGACAATTCTGATAGAGTAAGTGCATAGGAGAAAGTAAAGGGAGGAGATAGGAAAAGGGAGAAGGGAAAGGAGGAGAGAACAGAGAGTTAGCAGTCAAAAGAGTGGAGAAGCAAGAGGGGAGAGTGAAGTCAGTAGTAACACATACTGTTGCAAGTCAGGCCACAAGATGAAGATGGGAACAGCATGATTCAGGACCACCATGAGTACAAGATGCAAAGGAAGTTCAGCATGAGAGTTGATAAAGGGTGACGCACCGTGAATGAATGAAGTCCATAAAAGTCAAATCCAGCATTGGCCACAAGACGATGATGGTGAAACCAAAATGTATCGGGACAGACTCCTGCAGAAGTAGGATTTAGGGGGACGAGGGTGGAACAGGATAGAAGAATCAAGAAAAACAGGCAACACATGTGTGTGAGAATGGTGGGGGCACAAGGGAACATCACGGGGGGATCCAGAAGGGGTGGGGAGGGCCTGTGGGGACAGAGGGCGTAACACATGTTGGTGCATGCTTACCTGCTGTCTGAGCAAGGAATTGGGCCCTGGGTCCTCCTGGTCCAAACAGGAATTGCCCTTTTCTTTGATTGCCCTTGATCTAAGAGTTAAGAGCAGGAATAAAGGAGCAGGAAGGAAGAGGCAGGGCTAAGAAGGTGGGTGGTGCTTAGGCCAGGTGACCTAGATCCACTTGCACCTGCTCCCCATCTGCAAAGGAAAAGAGGCTGGAGGGCTCCTTAAGTAAGGAGAAAGAGAAGCAGGCAAGAAGGCACCAGATGGGCGGGGCTTGCTAACTGGTGAGAAAGAGTGGCAGGCAGGAAGGTACCAGGTGGGCGGGGCATAGGCCAAGTCGCCTAGATCCACTTGCACCTGCTCCCTATCTGCAAAGGAAAAGAGGCTGGAGGGCTCCTTAAGTAGGGAAATCGAGCAGCAGGCAGGAAGGCACCAGGTGGGCAGGGCTTACTAAGTGGTGAAAAGAGCAGCTGGCAGGAAGGCACCAGGTAGGCGGGGCTTAGGCCAGGTGACCTAGATCCATTGCAATGGTGCATGGTAATGCAGTGATCATGGATCACTATTGGGCATGTGGATCGTAGGCATACATGAGATTGCTGAAAAATTGGGGAGGTATATGTAAATTGGTGAATGTCCATGTTCCAGCACTGATAATTCCCAAAAGTGATGTGAACATTGAGAGTTTACCGAAAGCAGATGCTCACCTGAGACAGAAGAGATGTATGGAGCTTATGAAGAGAACAAAGAGGGAAAATTACTTCTCTGCAAAATCCATAGAAACTTTTGATGCTATCCCATATCAACACAGATTTGTTTAGTCAGACTTATTCAGTATTCACCTTCATCCCTATGCCAAGAATTCAGGTTGGAGCAAATACTAAATTGTTGCAGATAACCAGATGGGAGTCACTGCAGACCATTAACACGGCCATGAAAGGATGCAATGCAATCAGAGAAGAGTTGAGAGCAATCAGACTGATGACACTCTAGAACAAATTTGTCTCAGACATGATCACAGGTATGGATGGAGGTGTTTGTGCAGAAATCAGGGAATCATGTTGCACATTTACACCTTCACCCGACGATGAGAATGGAACTTTAACAGAGGCCATAGATATGCTGAAACAACTACAGAATCATATGATAAATGAAGTTGACGAAGTTCATAATGACAGTTGGTTTGGAACACTATTTTCATGGTTTCCTTAATGGATGTCAGATGCATTCAAGTTCCTAGGAGCCCTGTTGGTGACGATATTACTTAGATTCTGTGTGATCAAATTAATAATCTCACAATGCCAGAAGACTGCACAGAAAGCCATAGTGATGAAGATCATGATTTATGTTTAGTCAGGATGGAAGCCCAAAGACCTGACTGATGAAGAAATAAGAGGCTTTGTGAAGGCCAGCATTTATGCACCAGATGGAACTAAATTCCTGTATCCAAGGGATCACAGAAAATATGTGGGAAGATGGATCTAGTGCAGTCCAAGTGGAGAATGCCAACTGATGACATGGAAAAGGATGAGCATGTGAGAACATCAGGATTCTTGAAGGGAGTTATAAATATATTCACCCCAAGGAAGCATGTCTTCACACCAAAATGTCTGGATGCAGAAGAAGAAATAAAAGTGAAGGATGAAGAAAAAGTGGATGCAAAGAAAGATGAGGGGAGTGAAGAGGAAGTGTTGAGTAATGCCCCCACTACAGTTGCCCCCTCCCATTGCCTATTGAGTTCACACCAAAGTATGTGACTTATGAAGAACAGTTAAATCAGCAGAGAGCAACACATGGGCTCTGCTCAGTACCTATCAGATTAACAGCACCTATTAATATACCGAGACCTAAGAAAACCTGGACAGTAAGGTATCCATTAAAAAAGTCATACCTACATTCTAAGCAATATGACGGTTGTTTGAATAAAATACCCAAAGAAGCAAAGAAGATAATGAAGGAAGATGAATGATGACGTCATAAAAAAATCAGACTGACGCACATGTAGAAGATATAATGACATGAGAATACTGACAAGAGACGAAATATAGAGAAGGTACCATGGATAAGTGACATCTTAAGCACAAGGTGAAGTAGTTGATGTCAAGATGAAGAAACTTATGCCACATACATGAAGACATTTAGTTAGTTTAAACGTGTACAGATGCAAGTAACTGCAAGAGGCAAATAAATTGTGACGCTTGCTTATGCTAAATAGTTGATAGTTTGCGGCAAGTGCCAACTTTTACAAGTATGTACCTCAAGAAGCACTTTATGTATGAATGTAAGTCCACTACGCACATAAGCAGAATTGAACAAAGGTTACAAAAGGCCTCATATGGAGTGTGTCGCAGCAAGAAAATCGAGAATCAAGACAGAGCAAAGCTCAGCTAAGAATGACCATGCCAATAAGCCAAGGTCTTATCTGGCTGGAATAAGCTAACATTGGATACAATTAAGGAGAAAAGAGAACAGAGAATCCTACTCAGAAAGGTCAAGATAAGCCACAGACGTCAGAGAACTGGTAGAATTAAATGAAATAGACACAGAGAAAAGCTGATTTCATGGTGTCCAGTCACGTGACAAAGGCAGGCTAGAAGGGTGAAACTTTCACACCTACGCATGGATCCCCGCAATGCCCATACTCCTTAAAAGTTCTCAGAGCACAGAGCAGACTCAAGGACAAACTACAAAGAAGTAATTGACACATGACTACCGAAGTGATGATTGATTGTAGCATAATTTGTGGGAAGCTGGGATTCAGATGAGCTTCTCTGCACTTGGATGTTATTTCGCATGCTGCTAGACGTAGGTGGATAAGTATAAGTGGGGTTGATGCCAACCCAATCATAGCGGACCATGTAATCTAGGGTCCTATAGTGAGTATAGCCAATGGGACGTCATACTTTTAGTGACGCTCATAGTGGCCATTTTGAAGGGAGGGCTTAGTTGCCCCACCTGACATTGATCATCCAATCCCTTCTCCCCATTACCATATACAGATATAGTACATATGTTAAGTTACCTTCCTATAAACAATCACATTGCATGTTAGGTTTTTAAGATTGCCACGTAGAATGACGTGAGTATGTGCACAGGTTGTACATCAGCAATGACGAGTTTTTGGTATTAATATTGTGTTGTTTCTAAAAGTAAAGAGAGCGAGAAGTTCGAGCAATTGCTGATGTTCGTTGTACTCCCCGTTGTATGAACTTGTCACTAAACGGAATCACATTGACAAACTATTGAGTTGCCTTCATTATTTGATGCATGAGTATGAATCTGCATCCCCATCTATCTCAAGGGTACTGCTACTCATCTTAAAGGGTTGTTTGGAGATCATCCAGTTCACGGCGAGCAAACGGGAAAGGGGGGAGGAACACTGGCCCCGGTGGTGCCAAGGTCATCTCATCATTATTTAAAGTTAAGTGTCAGTGGCAGGGGAGCTATGGGGAGGCACACGGGGGAATCCCCCTTTTAATCAATACCTATTGCTGGGGGAGCCCTTGGGCCAGGTTGCTGAGAGCACCCGCTGGAGCCTTGGGACACTCTCTTCCACCTGCGGGACTATGCTTGGCGGGAACCCTCTTCCTAGACTTTCACAGCACCTGCACCCGGTGCACCATTGCCCTGTGGACAACCAACGCCTTGGTGTCTTCCGAAGCACAACGCTCCCGACCTGACTTCCTCCTGTGGTACTCAGAAAAGCAAAGGGACTTCAGCGACCCAGCACCGAGTAGGTCTCTTCAACAGCTTTTCACTCAGCCTCTGCTCCTACCAGCTTCCCCTGCTGTGCCTCTGCTGAGTCTTGTCGCTGCATCCCATGAAGTGTCTACCTAGCCCCCAGGTAACACCATGCGGTTTGCTTTGACTTACCCACAGTGGTAGGCCACTCCCAGCGGCACACACTTCATCACACCTGGCCTGGAACCCCTGCCATCAAATCCACCTGTTTTCTAAACAGCCATCGGTGGGCCTATCAGTGCCTATGGCCTTTCCCTGCCTGGTATAACCCGGAGCAGACAGAGGTTTTTGCCTTACATGCTGATTGTTTTTTAGGGCAAGAGCATGCCCGGACCTCCAGGCTAGATGTGGTAAGGATACTCCACTCTCACTGTAATCTTCCGGGAATGGTATGATCTCTGAGCCATTCTCCTATCTCGGGGAGAGGAGAGGTGACTGCTGACAACTGCAACAGATGCCTCTGCGCAAGGCACCAGGTGTGACCATGCCGCCCACCTCAACCCCCACACCTGGCTAAGGCTGATATGTGATCTCCCATAAGATCCTTCAACACTTCACCAGTGCATACTCTAGCAGTTGCAGTTGTGCTCCCCCAGTCGTACCCCATAAGATACCCGGAATAAACCCTGGTGCTGGTGCTGGTGGTGTCTTCATGGACTGGGCCGAATCTCTCAGAAAATTTCGGCACATGCCAACTCTACATCCTCTGTCCTCCAACATGTCTGCCCTGGTGCAATCGGAACCTATGTATGCTAATGCAGTTACTAAAGGTATGGCAGCTTGCTGGAGGAAATCAGTGGCTTCAGAGCGGATGTTGCCAAAAGGCTAGACATCCTGGATAAGAAAGTGGACACCATGGACGAAAGAGTTCAGGCTCTGGAAGCAAACAACACCTCCATGGACCTCCTCAAAACCCAGATTGATATGCGCCTCACCGAATTGGAAATTAGAGAGGAGAAGTGCACCCTAAAGGTAGACAAATTAGAAAACAAGGAGCACCGCTGTAACCTGAGACTCCTGGGCTTTCCGGAACAAGAGAGCAGAACTCAGGCAGACATCATAAAAGCTGTCAACGCTGTGATCAGGAAACTCTTCGACGAAGGCACCGATGATCGATAGAGCACATAGGGCTGGGGCCTCCAGTAGGGGCCCCAAATCTGTTTTGGTGAGGTTCCACTATTTTTTAGAAAAGCACAAGATCCTGGAACTTGCACAGAGGAAGGGCCCAATCAACTGGGAAAGTGCACAAATCTCGATCTACCAGGACTTGTCAGCTTTCACCCTGGCAAGACGTTGGCCTTGCGCCCCCTAACTAAAATACTTCAATCCAAGGCAGTCGGATACAGGTGGGGGTAACCTTTCTTGCCGTCATTTGAACTTGAAGGCTACAAGTACGCCCTGGTCACGGAGGACGACATACATAGAATGTCCCCAGAACTCCTGGGTGATTCCTCTCCGGAGGCGGTGTGAGCTGATGGGGGAAAGAGCTAACCGGACCCCAAAAAGCCAAGGACTTCACAGAGAGACTCAGGGTTCATGGTAAAAGAAAGTTCAGAAGGGTCACCCCGACCTCCCCAGATCATTCAATGACTGACTGGGTCCCTCACTCAGCTTCTGTTGATGGGAAAATTAAGGCAACTTTATGCCCCTCTCGTGAGGTGGTGGGCGAATTGCAATGCTTGATGTTCTAGTTTATGGGGGCATTTCAGAAAATACTATGTGATGTTTGAAAGCCCGGAGGGGGTAGTCAATGGTGGCCTGGCCCTGCGGTGATCCTTATGTCGCAGACAGCCCAGGCGCTTAGGGGGTGAGGGAGGCTTGTGAGGGGCTTTTGTTCTGATTTGCTCTTAGTTATTGTGTTTTTCAACTACCAAGCGGTGACAGACTTGCAAGCGGACAGGTTCTTTGAAATACAATTGGTGCTTATGGAGGCAAAGCGGGGAGGTGGATATTATGTGCTTCCTAAAATGGGTTTTAAGAAGTTTTCTTTCCCCTGATGGATGACACAAACTACACACTGACCCTGGGGTTGTTAAATATGCATGGGTTGAATTCTCCTAATAAAAGGTTGCTGGTGGTTAGCGAGTTTAACAGGCTCCAGTTACACTTCCTCTGCCTTCAGGAGAAGCACTGGGTAAAGGAGAAAGAAATAGTGCTTAGGGCTAAATCCATACAATACACTTTTGATGCCTCATACTTAGCAAAAAAACAAGGAGTAGCGCTCCTAATATCTCCCAAGGTCCATTTCTATCCTGAATCCCAGCGCATTGACCCTGAAAGGCTCTATATAATGGTTAAGGTGGAAGTAAGAGGCATTATGGTAACATCAGTTTCTATCGATAGCCCAAACGTGGCTCAAGATCACTTTTGGGAAGAAATGAAAATGAAAATGACGGCCTTTACAGAGGGCACTTTACTGGTGGGTGGCAACTTTAATATGGTTCTCAACACCGAGAAGGTCAGCAAACCCGCGTATGGATCCCCATGCACAGAGGAAGATGGCTGCCACTTTCCAAAGGATCAACGAGGAACTGGGTCTTTCTGATTTGCACACAACGAGGCAGGGTCATGACCCCTTTTTCACATTCTCGTCCAAACCCCATGCAACCTTCTCTAGGATAGATTATATTCTGGTGGACACCTCACTTCGGGAACGTATATCCAACTTTAATTTTGAGCCTATCCCGTGGTCGGACCATGATTTAGAGCCTGTATAGGAACCCCCCTCACCCTTCTGATGGATCGCAGTGGTCATGTAATGACCTCTTGCTGCAGGATAAAGAGTTTGCTCAGACCCTTCTGACAGCCATAAAAGAGTACTTTGCAATTAACGACAATGGAGAGGTGGGTGTAATGGGGGTCTGGGACACGTTTAAGGCTACAATCAGGGGGTGTCCTTATAGGGATGGGCCTGAGGAGGGAGAAAAAAATGGGAAAGTGAGGAGAAACGATTAAGAGAGAAAATAGATGTTATCCGGCTGGGTAAATTAAAATCCCAAATGTTTCTGGGTAAATGGGTGGAGCTTCATCAGTTTAAGACAAAACTGGCAGCTCTTCTAGTGGGTCAGACGGAAAGGAATCTTGCCTTTTTAAAACAAAGTTATATGGAAAAGGGGAAAAAGGCGGATAAGATTCTTGCCTGGAGGCTGAGGGAACTTAGAAACAACAGGAGAGTGGACTCTCTCTGCTCCTCTAAAGGAGAGAAATGCATGAGCGATGCCTCGATAGCAGAACGATTCTGCCAGTATTACGAGCGACTGTACACATAGGGATATTCTGGGGATCGGACTGATGTTGACCTTTTTCTTGGCTCCCTTTAATTCCCTGTCTCCCTTTTGAGAAAGCAAATCCCCTTGAACTTCCCATTACTCCTCAGGAAATAATAGACCTAATTTGAACCCTGAAAGTAGGCACCACCCCGGGGGACGATGGTTTCACGATCTGCTTCTACAAGTATTTCTGCTCCACCTTGGCCCTGTTCTTGGCCAAATTTTTCAACGCTGCTCTTGAAACAGGGTCCCTCCCCCAATCCATGGTGTTGCCCCTTATCGTGGTTATTCCCAAAGAGGGAAAATACCCTACTCAGTGCCAATCATATCACCCCATGTTCAAAACACAGATGTCAAGATCCTGGTGAAGCTCCTCGCCAACAGTATAGCTAAACACCTCCCTTCCCTGGTACATGGTGATCATGTCGGATTTATCCCTGGCAGATAAGGGGCAGATGATATAAGACCCTGGACCTCATGCTTGAAGCTTCAAGCAATGACTTAGAGGCCTATCTGCATTTGTTGGATTTGGAAAAGGCCTTCGAGTGTGTCAAATGACCCTACATGTGTAAGGTCCTCCAAAGGATGGGCCTGCGTGATAGGTTCTGTGGGTGGATTGTAGCATTATATAATGGCACCTTGGCAAGAATATCAGTTAGCGGCACTGTTATAACACACCTCTGCCTCTCCAGGGGTACCAGACAGGGGTGCCCCATCTCTCCTCTTCTATACGCCTTGGCGAAGGAGCCTCTAGCCATTGCCATCAGGCTAGATCAGAAAATCACTGGAGTTAGTTTTGAAGACCATGACTTTAAAACTCTCACTTTTTGCCGACGACATCCTGGCTTATATGACCAACCAACGTGACTCCTTCCCAAACCTTCTTGATTTAATGCATACCTTTGAAATCTTTTCCAGACTCAAGATTAACCTGTCCAAGTGGTGCACAATGGCCATGGGTGATTGGGACCGTGAAACTAGGAGGAAAAAAGAACTGGGGGGAATGAGAATCGAGCATAAGGCCATCCCATACTTGGGGATATCCGTCCCTCGAGACCTTGGATCCCTATTTGAATTGAATTTCTCCCCAATCCTGGACAAGATAAGAAGGGGTCTGTCACAATGGCCCCTCTAACTCTCTCATGGTTTGGCCGCATGGTCATGATCAAAATTAATATTTTGCCTCGTCTCCTCTATCTCTTCTTGGCCCTCTCTATTATCGTTCCAGAAGCTTTCTTCACGACCCTACATGGCCTGGTCCAACGCTTCATCTGGAACGGAAAAAAGCCAAGAGTTAAGCACTCGACCTTGACTCTACTGAAAACCTTTGGAGGTTTTGGACTCCCTGACTTTATGCAATACCACAAGGCGGCCCAGCTCAGGGTAATGTTGGAGCACATGAGAGACGATATGATCACTTATTAGACTTATATCGAGGACACTCACACCCATCCTAAGAAAGTCAGAGACCTCCTGTGGGCCCTGATACAGACCCTTCCCACCCACCTTAGAACACGCCCAACCTTGCCCATGCTTTGGGCCTCCTGGAAGAATGATAAGGTGAACAAAAGTCTGTCTTCCTGGCAGTCCCCCTTGACCAACCTGTAGGGCTCTCCTTTCGACCTGGGTAACAAGGGCTTATGAGACACTCAGTCATGGACGGATATTGGCCTGGAGAGAGCTGCCCAGCTTTTCTGCCAGAATGCCTTCATTGAATATGACCAATTAGCTGAAGCTATGGGGGATAATCCACTCACAGTATTTGAATATCTCTGCCTCAAAGGGATCTTTTCTAACCCCAAATGGTGTTCTGATCTGGCTCTTCCGCTCAAACCCTCTGAGAAAATTATGGTGGAATCCACTACGAGGAAGGGGTCTCTCTCTAAGATCTACAAAGTTCTTATTGTAGCAAATCTAGAGGGCAGACAAACTTTCAGACGCTTCTGGGAGTAGAGATTGGGAATGGTTCTCGGGGAGGCAACATGGGGGGTGGTTTATAAAACTCTCTTCTCAGGGACCTTGTATACTCCGGCTATGGAACATAACTTTAAGATATTACACACCTGGCACCTCCCACCAGCTATGCTCTCAGAGATGTTTGGGGGGACATCTCCTCTCTGCCCTAGGGAATGTGCACAACGGGGAACTTGGTATCACATGTAGTGGGAGTGCCCGTCTGTCCAGACCTACTGGTCTGAGCTTTTGCCTGGATCAATGATATAGTGGGCATCATGCCCTCCCTACACCCCTTTAGCTCCCCCTGGGCACTCCAGCCCCTGATTCCGAGGTGAGCCCCACTCCAAGGGTGATTGAGGCAATGCTGAGAGCCGGATGATTGGCCCTCACCCAGAAAGAGAAATACCCCTCTATCACTTTGGGGAGATAACGATCAGCATTTTTCTTCTATGTTTCAAATGGTTGATACCAGGGTCTCCCTGCTAATCTTTGTATTGGTTAAAATGCTTAATAAAAACTAAGTGGAAAAAAAGAAAAATGCTGAGCCACAAAAAATGTATTGGCAAAAGGAAGATCAAACCGTGAGCCCATCCCGAAGCTTCCCAATTTTAATAAAGAATTCATCTGGATGCTTCCAAGCTGGTAATAGGAGCAGTTTTATCCCAAGAGTATGACGGGATAGAGCACATAGTTTTGTACATCAGTCGAAAGCTCTTCCCAAGGGAGAACAATTATGCAACCATCGAGCTTGAGGCCCTGGAAATGAAATGGGCGGTCGGTTACGAAATACTAACAGGTAGAACATTCAAGTAAATAACGAAACACTCCCCACTCACCTGGCTCAGTCTAAAAAAACATACAAACCCACACATAATGCGGTGGTTCCTGAATCTCCAGCCTTTCTGTTTTGGTGTAGAACACAGAAAAAAAAAGAACAGGGAAATGGTGATTTCCTTTCCGATTTCCCTTAGAGGGAAATGGGGAATCCAGCAGCATTATGGAAATGATATATAATGATTTCCCAGGTGTTGTCACTTCCCTACAGGGGGGGACCCTTTCCCATGAGGCTAGGCAGGTGCGGCCACTACCAAATCGTCCCCTTAGCAGTGGTTTAATGAGGGAGAATCTCATGCAGAGTGACTCCCCCTCTGGAGACAAGGATGATCACCTATGGTACAGCCCGTTGAGTAATGTCACACCCCAATATTCCTTAGCTCCCCCTTCCATTCCAAGCCACTTCCTTTAGAGAAGACCAATGCATTATTCTAAAACAGGGGATACTGGCACAGCGGAAAGTACTTGTATGAAGAAGAGCAGAGTAGACATGAGGATGCCTGACTGTGCTAGGAGTCAGGAAGATCAAGATGGAAAAAGAAACAAATAATTTTTACAATCCTTCAGGGTTGAACTGGCAACAATGTATACGAATAGATGATAGAATAAATAAATTGTCAAGCTCAGTTGGAAGAGGCAACAGATGTGGCAACCATCCATTGGGAGTTTCAAATCCTGTCCGCAGACTGTCAAAAAGCAAAGATACCGATGAATCACTGAGGTTGTTTGTCCATCGGTCTAGCTGAAGCGGACCTGAGCATGAAGCAAGAAAGGAGAGGCTAGCAGTGCAGCAGAGCACTGAGCCTCCATGGTGCTGCCGAAGCAGAGGAGAGCAACGCAAAGAGGCAGGAAGCCCTGGTGGCATACCCAAGACCCAAAGAAGGTAATGTGAGGTACGAGAGACCAAGATGGGTCACAGGGGTGGCGGAGAGGCAGGCTTCAGCGCTCTCCAATAGCCCAGTAGTAAGAAGCAAACTATTGGGAAGAGTGAACCAAGCAAAGAAGCAAGGAGCAAACTATTGCGAAGAGTGAACCAAGCATTTGAGGAGTTATTCCTCAGCGCAGTGGCAGCATAAAGACCACTTACCAGCAGAGAAGTGTTGGAGACCCAAGCAACAGTGAACCATTCATCCAAGGAGAACTTCTTTGTCGCAGTGGCAGTGATAAGACTACTGAACATCAGAGAAGGGTCTTGGACCCGAACATAAGTGAACTGCATCTGAGAAAGGCATACTCGTTGAAGTGGCAGGGAGAAGTTCACTGATACCCAGAAAAGAATTTGGGACTTTGCTAATATCATGACAGAGTGGCGAGATAGACATTGAAAAATAGAGAAAATAACTATCAAACACCAGGAGTAGAGAGCCATTCTCCTGGTGAAGAAACTAAAGTCATTTGAAAATACCCAAGAGGTTCCAGGGGAAAGGAGCCATTCCCCCTGGCCTTGTTGTGAACTATATTGAATTGTGTGGAACAATACCATGATAAGGGATTCATTCTTCTGCACCAGAAAGGTTTATAGCAACCGCCATGCCACCTTTGTTTCAGCTTCCTTCTACAACACCCTTACACTTGTCAGCCTGTAACTATTGTAAGCAATTTGGGCACTGGAAGAACTAATGCCCACACAGCCCTGGAACAAATGTCTTTCTTCTTCTTCTTCTTCTTCTTCTTCTTCTTCTTCTTCTTCTTCTTCTTCTTCTTCTTCTTCTTCTTCTTCTTCTTCTTCTTCTTCTTCTTCTTCTTCTTCTTCTTCTTCTTCTTCTTCTTCTTCTTCTTCTTCAGGGAAGGATACATTTCCCATTCCAAATGACCCCATATACACAACCAAAAAATCAGCAAGCAAACATGCAGACAATGAAAGGACCATACTTTGAAAGCTTCAGAGGAAAGCTTGTAATGAACACATTGATACCCATAGACCAGGATGCACTATATGTTCAAAGTGAAGTCAATGGACCAAACATTGCACGATTAGTAGATTCTGCAGCCAATAGGTCAGCCATTCATTTTGATTGATACGTTATTGCAGACAAGGGATATCAGGTTATGGAGAAATAGTAAAACCCGTACCCCATTACACCAAAGCAAAAACAGTAAAAACCCTTCATTGGACACAGGAGGCAGAGTAACAATTCAGTGTGGTAAGAACATTCTGTTAAATGCACCAGCAGAAGGCTTGGGAGATTAGAAGAGGAAATCAACACTTTATTGTCATGAAAAAAATGGATTTGGACCAGAAATACTCACACAAACACACGGACAGTATCCGCAACCTACAGCTTATTATATAACAGCTCTATATCCAGTGGTTGCCATAAAGTTCCCCATCTACTATTAGTAGCAACAGCAACAATTGTGGTGCAATTGTTTGAAAACATAGTTCTCAGTTGACCTCTGCTAATAGCTGTCCCTCAATCAGTAGAAGACTTCCCGTTACAAACATAAATGCAGGACATCCTGGTGTTACCGTGCCAAAATTATGAAATATTATTGAGTTTTCTAATATTACCCTGACTCTGTACCCAGGGTCGAATCCAGCATCTTTGTTCCCATTTTGACAGACATAAAACTCCATGACTGTGAACCAAATAACTGAGTGCCAATCAATGACAAGCTACTGATGCCAAGAAAGTACTGGTTTGATACATCAATACAGAATTCAGAGTTATTATACTTTGGGAATGGGTCTTGTTACAGGACTAAGGACAGCCATTTTGATGTGGGGTATGCAATTTGCACTTTATTTGAAACTATAGTGAGCAGAAAACTACATGATGTTATGTCAGCCTCAGGGACATAACAGTACTAACTTGTGCATGTAAGCTGGCTGAAATAAAATCAGTAAACATGTTCACTGACTCGTGGTATGCATTTGCACACATGAATTTGGCCTACGCTGGGAGCAAATAGGCTTCCTGACAACATCTGTATAACCTAATAAAAATCACACATGCGTGGCAAACCTTGACAATGTGCCCAGCACACCGAACCCTGAATTATATGGTCTTTTGCAAAAAAAGCTTTTGCAGTTTCATTCGTAAAATGTAACAATGGGGGTCATTCTGCGCTATTAACACCATGGCTGCCTCTAAACTCGGGTCCGGGTCCAGGTAGTCGGAATGGGGGCTTACCGGGACAGTCCCCATTTCGAAAACCATTCCCCATTCCCATTTGAGCCCCAATAGGGCTCACATGGGAATGGGGAATGAGCATATAACGGGCCCGCAAATTGTGGGCCCGTTATTAGCTCCATGGTCCCTTAACGGGTCCCACTAAGGGCAGCTGATAAAACCAGCCGGCCCTAGTGGGACCCGCTAAGGGACCTTGGAATGCGGTGGTAGGAGGTTAACGGCACTGGCATCCTTACTGGTGCCGTTAACCCCCTACTGCCATACTTGGAATGACCCCCAATGTCTATTCCATTCTTACTATGGTAAATACATTCTTAGTCTAGTTGGAAGCTTTCCAAAGCTGAAGTACAGCTACAACCACTCTTGCAAAGAGACTAATCATGGGTTTTACATCCTGGTTTGGAGTAACGGTTAGCATCAACACTGACAGAGAAACACATTTCACTGGACAGCTTGTATGGAAGCTCTTCACTGCCCTGATAATTAAACACGACCCTCATTGTCCAATCCATCCTCTCTCAGCATGGTAGTGGCGAGACAAAATAGAGGATTGAAATTAGGATTTCAAAACTCTGCACTGAAATTGGTCTATGTGGCCTGAGGCCCTGCCTCTAGTGTTGTTCAGCATGCACAGCACTGTTAACTGAATGATGGCACTGAGTCCTCATGAGATGATGTTCAGATGCCCAATAGGTGTAGGCCAAATCTACAAGTGCAAACAATTCCTACAGTAACATTAATTTAGTGGATGATTGCCTTACTATTGAAAGGAACTAATCTCTTCCATTCAGCGTATTCATATAACCACATGGGAAGCCCGGACAAAGAATCTTGCCACCGTCTCCAGACTGACAATTTTATTTTTGCGCATGCATTTCAACAGAAAACAACAAAAACAACGAAGTGGCACAGACCCTTTCAGGTACTATTGAATACTGGGACTGTGGAAAAAAGTGTTACTACACTTAGCATTATGAAAGGAGTGTTACACCTTAAAATTGAGAGCGAGGTGCTAGTGGTGATTAGTTTGGTGGTTGGGCTCTGTTATTTTCTGGGGAAACTGAATGGCATTTGTCAATTGCAGGAACAAAAACAAATGCAGAAATGAATACTGTCAACAAAAATGCTTAGCTTGACTTACCAGGTTACTACATCATATGTGCTGGCCCAGATGATACATAGCCCTTATTCACAGAGTGTTTTCCAGTGGGTTTTTGCCATTTTAAAACGCTTCTGTGAATTAGGTCCATAATGTCTTGAGAAAGTGGTACTTGCGACATGGGGGCTCATGCGATTGTGGAGTAGATTTGCTCTTAGAAGTTCTCCCCTCACCTAATTGTGATGATTTACAGGTTGTTTACCCATGTCATACATTTCCTAATTGGTTGTCTGACACTCATATTGCAACAGCTTTAGCAGCTACACAGCTGCCATTGAAAGATACCCAAGTTCATGATATCCAGATCCCTGTTACAATCAACATAGTTGCCACTGATTCCAGGGAACTGACAGGCCCAATCCATCTCCCCTGTCTAATATGTTTCCTCATTGTGTCCATAATATGTATTTCACAGATGGTGGCCAGTGTAACCTGAGGATCCTGCTGTGGTATCATAACAGGTTTGTTCAGGTAACCAGGGCCGGTGAAAGCACTAGGCAAACTAGGCAGCTGCCTTGAATGCTGGCCAATAGAGTGGGTGCGAAAGAGCTACCTCTTCAAGCCTCTGCTTTCATGAATTACAAAAGAAATGTAAACTAATCTGAGTTAAAGTAGCTGCATAATGTCCACCTGAAAGTAGGGGCTGGCCTGCTGTAAATCACAATGCTCACATTTCTAGGAGACTCTAACCTGGCAGTGGAAGTAGGACTAGTGTGTATCAACACATGTTTTTGAGCATCACAGTTCATGGTATGGCTCAAATTAAAGCGCAGCCACCTAGCAGGAGAGTATTTTGATATAACAAGGTGGTCAGAACCAGAATACTCACATCAGTTAAGTCAAGAGTCATGACAGAACCCTCCTGGAACTTCTAGCAACAGAGCCTAGGCCAAGCTCAGTACACCTCACAGGTAATAACAGGAGGGGGTTGGGGTGGTCTGAGAGGCCTCATACACATTCAGCAACATAGAGTTAAAGGTCCTTATCCACATAATTTCAGAATAGGTCAATGTGTACTGTTCTTGCAGCACGTTTACTCTGAAACATTTTCATTTGTATGAACAACCCGATAGATATAACTTCTTAAGCTATGCTGGAGGGCTGTCTGAGTACTGATACCCTACCCACCCAATTGATATGTTTCAGTGTTTGCTTTCAATTGAAAGTAATTCATGTTTATTCATGCAACTGTAAAACTACTTCATGAATAAATTGACTTTATTTTTGGCACACATGCTATTTGGAATTTGAAATTCTGTGTATCTGGGTGAATTCACAGCTATAAGCACTATGGGCCTCATTACGAGTATGGAGGTAGCCATGTCGTTCTTACTGGCATGGCTATCCCCATACCGGGGACCGGGGACCGGGTCCGAGTTCCAGGAATAGGGAATTACCGGCCCATTCCGACCTTGGAGGGCCCTGTAATTCCCTTTCCCGGGACCCGACCCGGTAAAACCCATTCCCATTTGAGCCCCCATAGGGCTCAATGAGAATGGGGAGGATCTTAACAACGGGCCCATTAATGACGGACCTGTTGTTATCATTCTGGTCTACTACTGCTAGCGGGTCCCGCTGAGGAAACCTGGTTTCACCAGACGTCCTTTGCAGGACCCGCTGCAGAGCTCATTATGAAGCGGCCCGTAATGAACGGTGCTGGTCCCTTACCGGCACCGTTCATTACGGGTCCACACACATTGTAATGAGGCCCTATATCTTGGAAAGTTAACATAGATACTCAATTAATTTGCAAATTCCTGTGCTATTTTTCAAAGCAATGCTGAACCTTACTGGTCAAGCATTCCTGCCTTTGATAGGATATTTATATCCATTGAATGTTAAAAATCCAAGATAAGCATGGTGGCTGAGAATTTTGGCATGTTGGGGTTAAATAAGTAACACCGACCTGTCAACGTTCTATGTGGATCTTCTGATGATTAAATGCTGGTCAAGCATTAAACTTACAGTGAACAATATTAAATGGATTGAACATTTTGGAAGGTCATACTAGCAATAATATGATGGACAAAAGGTCTCACCCTCCAAATTAATGTCACTTAAAATCAATGCCTGAACAACTAATAATCAACTGGGGGTGCAATTGAAAATAGAGGACACTGATGGCACTTTGCCAGCGGTGCGCTTGTGATCTAAAGGGCCACATATGCTCCTGCCAAGCTGCACTTACTTGTAGTTTACAATTTGCTCTCTAACTTTCCCCTCCTACCTCCTTTTTCATCGTGTTATTGCCTAGTGGTACCAATTTCAATTGAGTTATACTAGTAATGTATGTAAATATGTCCTATGTAAAGTGTTTTAGATTAAAGTGCTATATAAAAAAACACTATTATTATTAGTGGGCAAACTGGGCAGACTTGGGAGAGGTGACATTCTTGAGTGTTGTATGTGGGTGGTGGTGTGCAGTACAGCAACAGTTGTGCCTACCACCCCATCTTCTTCACCTGTCCTTTCTACCACCTCCCACGTAAGTCTGATTATGAGCTATGGAAAAGTTAAAGTAAGTGCAGGAAGCAAGCAGATTTGCTCAATGCAAGCCTTGTAACTGCCCCACTCTCCGGCCAACACATGGTAATTGGTGCGAGCTGCTGATTGGGTTAGAGGGTCATATGAAAACAATCTGTTAACATGCATGGGAGCTTAAAGGCTGCATGGATCTAGAGCTGATGTTATGCCTGTGCTTTGCAAGTAAAATGTGCACGTTCACTGCCTATGCTGTGCAAGTGTTGGAGCTTTTTCTGGCTCTGTCCATTCTGCACCTGTTATAGTTCAGGAGGAAAACCTGCACTGGCCTTGCACATGCTGTACCTGTACCAGTGAGTGAGGGATTTTTACATTGATCCTGTTTGTGCCATGAATATAGCAATTTGAGTCAGGTGTATACATGTCCTGGCAAGCAGTTGCTCTGCCAGTGCTGTACTTGCATATATTTGTGAGGAACATATACACTGGCCCAGGCATACTGTGCCAGTACCTGTTTGCACGGGACTTACACTGACCTGTCCCATGATGGACATTTGTTAGGGAAACATGTGATAGACCTGTCCATGCTGTACTGGCTCAACTCAACTTGTGTATCTGTTTGAGATGTAATGTTTCACTGGCCCTGTCTATCCTGTATGTATACTTGGATGTTAGGGAGCTTGTAGTGATCCTTCACATGCTGTGCCTGTTTATACAATGCATCAACTGACCCTTCCCATGCAGTATCTGATGGAGTTTTAGGAAAGCTCGCAGTAGCCTGGTCTATGATTTACCTGTTTGTAGTAAGGATGTGTTGGTCCTGCCTATGCTGTGCCTGTAAATGGTCTGTTTCTGATGGAAGCCTGTGCTGGTTCTATACATATAGGATCCGTATGGACTGTATTTGTGCTGAAAATATAGTACTTCTGGACACTTTGCAGCACTGCTCCCTAGACTGTGACTTACAGGTGCATTCGAGGGAATGTGGACCTGCTGCTTCCCTTGCTGCACCTGTTTAATGGGTAATAATAGCCTGCAGTATTGTTAACCTTGGTCTATCTGTCCAGTGTGTGATGGAAGCTTCAATGTTGCTCCCTATGTGATGGCTGTTCTTTGTGTGAGGGTAAATTGCTCTGATACCTATAATGTACCTTTCCTGTATGTCAGGAATGTTTAAACTTCTTCTGCATGTGTCGTCTTGACTTTTCTGGGTGGGAATAGAGTTTGCACTGTTTGTGCCAGTATTTTGCCTGTTTAGCGAGTTAAGGAAGTGGTGTAGTACACTTTAAAGAAACATTATTATTGACTTTACAAAGCAAACTGACTAGACCCCAGATTACCTTTTTTTGGCAAATGCTAGAAACTGGACACTTAAAGAACGTTGGGACTGTAGATTTGGTTACAACTACAAGCTGCAATGGACACTAAAACTTTTGCAACATCTCCACTCAACCTTGTGGCGGCCTGGCTGTGAGGCAGATCCACTTCGCCATTTTCATATATGGCCCTTTTAGCAACCTATTGGTGGAAATCTACCTGGTCAAAGACTTTTCACCAAGGGGATTCCCTGAAACACCAGATGGTGCTTTGAGTAGTACACACCTGCTTGTGGATGGCAGGGGCTGGCTCACTCCTGTTCTCTCCATCTGTGATGTGCCAAAGGAATTTCCTCCACTTGCCTGTGAATTCATTCTAGCAAAGGGTATTCCTCTGCCATTCCAGAGACATTGAAAGGGGATGTGAGGGGGCTACCACTACCCAGAGATTCATGCTGTGATAACAAAGCTAGTGACAGGCAGTAAAAGCCAATCACCTTCAGTGATTCAAACAGTGTTTTCTGTCGCTCTCTTTAGTTGAGGCTTAATGGAATCAGGTGGATTCAGGTGGAGGCAGTGTAGGTGCAGAGATATAATAAGCATATCCCTCCAAATCAGGGGTGCTCCCAGAAAGGCGGTGGGGTTGGTGGAAGGAAGCAACAGCCTCCCTCCAACAATCTTTAAATATATACCCACTGTATGTGATTAAACTGGCTCACAATAAAATGAAAAACTGCCCCACAGAGACGCACAAGCGTGGATGGGTTGGGGTGCTAGGAAGGAGAAGTTTGAAGATAATTATTTTCAATTCTTCTCATATCATAGATTTCGTAAATCTGCCTATTGGTATTGCAAATCCTTCAGGATGTGGACATATTTTCTGATCCTGCATGTATATTATATGTTGTGGCCCAGATTTTAAATATTACAACATCAGGGTAAATTTGAAGACAAACTGGGAAAATAACTACCTTCCCTAACCATTAATCAAACAGTACTATATCACAACAACAACGGTTCTTTGGGAGAAAAGGATTGGTATACACTATAAGTGTCACGTGGTTTCCATGGAACAGTTGAAAAACAATGTCCTGACTGTACCTAGAGGGAGAACACCCTGACCCTAACAGGAGTGCCTGGCCCTAGGTAATGAGTGGTGCACCGCCTACCTAACAGGGATAGAGGAATGACAGACTGTCCCTCATTGCTACCAATTGAGTGATTGTGTCCAATCTTGTTACAATTCAAACAAAAATTTGAACAGAAATATGGAAACAACCAATTGGCTATTGTGGAAACAGGACTAATTATTAGATCTTGTTGAACAGCTGGTTAGCTGGCAATGCAACTTATGGCGTTGGGATTTTAACTCGTAATTTATTCACCCTCAGGCATCAAGTATAACGAATGCAATTGGTTATGCTCAATAAATCAATATTTAAAAATTATCCCATGAGTGGGACCCCTTAAAAGGCTCACTGAGCGTGAGGTTGGATGTAATTGATGTTTCTTCTATACCTCATTGTTGTCAGAGATGTCTAGTGGTCACGAGGACCCTCATGACCAATGGGTCAACCGGTTTCAATGGCGTGTACTATGAGGCCATCTTCTTCAGGACCATTATTTTAAATCAGTGATAATTCAGCTTCCAGCATGACTCTGTGTGTGACAGTGTGGGCGTACAACTCTGTCCCCTGTCAGGAGCTCAAAATAGTGGAAAGCTGGGTATAAGTCGACCCATAGCTTAACGTGGTCTGAATTTAACAGACATTCAGCCAGATTGTTATGTGAGTTCTGGATTGAATCACTATTAAGTCTAGCATATCTGTGCATTGCCACATTGCTAAGTGGCAGTGTGCTTACTCTAGTACCCAAGGAAGGGAAAGAGGGGGGTAACCTCGACTCTAAAGTGGGTAGATCCCTAATTTAGAGATGACAGCTTTCAAATCCACTTAACTGTCATCCCCTCTCCTTTTGATATGCATAATACTAACTAGCATGCATTCAAGGTTCCCTCCCCAACTCTGCCCCCTCTTAAGCGCACTGCCACATAGAAGATCTCTGGCTATTGAGGAACTGTCAAAATGCAGCAGCCGGAGGTGACAAGGGAGTATTGTGCATTTCAAGCCTAGGGCCCAGTCAGTGGGCCAGACTCGTCAGATTGTGTCAGACCCATGGGAATTCTGCATCTGGGACCGGGTTTCATATCATCATGTGTGGGAAGTATAGCCACCCGTATCTCCTGCCACTATTTGGAAAGTGGCACAAGATTAACCCAAATCCCTGGATAGTATAAGACACCAATTGGATATTATTGACCCTGAGCCTCCATAGCTGCAATGTTTTAGTAAGATAGCTAGAGGTCAGGTTGTGCTAGTTGGCAATGGAGTATGTTGGTAGGGATCTGCATAAGGCATAACACAATGAATAATATTGTGTGTAGCAAATGATAACTGCAGTTGTATAATTAGAATACTATCTACAGACATACCCATCTATTAAATAGTGATACATCTCATCACTTTCTATGGCTGGAAGAACGGTCAGAGGTGGAAAGTCTGAAACCCGATTGGAAGGCAAATTGGACACAGTTGGTTGCACATTGGGCTGAACACACATACAAATACTGCAGCAGGTGCTGAAAATTTAAGAGGTGAAGAAACAAATGAATGTTCCAGAACAAGTATTTGATGAAGCTAAACAAAGGTTTCAAATTGTGCACCTTATGCAGTCCTTCTGATCTGCTGTGTGTATTTTCAAGACAAGGATAGCTATACCTTTCCATGCACCTGCCCAGTGCCTGATATTGTTCTCCGTCCTTTTACAAGGTGTCTTGTTGTGTTGCTGAAGAGGTTGAAATTGTGCCAACACATTAACACAGCACTCCTCCAGATCTCTGAGTAGTGCTGAACATAGACCTTTTATTCGAGCGTCAGACTTGATCATGATCTCGACATAGCCGAAAATGAATTAGTAGGAGATATTGGGCCTCATTACGACCCGTGCGGAATGGGTTAACGGGTTCCGCTAATGCATGTGGACCCGTTAACACCATTCTGCACGATTATGAGGTCCCCTCGCGGGACCCAGTAAGGACACCTAGTTTTACTGCGAGTTAACAACAGGCCGGTCGTAATCGGCCCGTTGTTAGCTCCCTCTCCCATTCTCATTGAGCCCTATGGGGGCTCAAATGGGAATGGGAAAGGTCCGGGTCTGGGTTCCCAGAGGGAGGAATTACCAGGCCCTCCAAACTCGGAATGGCCCGGTAATGCCCATTCAGGGATCCCGGACCCGGTTTTGGTGGCAGCCATGCCGCTAATAGCGGCATGGCTACCGCCTTACCGGTAATGAGGCCCATTGACTCCTGGATGAAGACAGAGGTTTAGACTATATTGCAGGGGAGCAATAGAGCTCTGCGGACCCAATCCTAGTTCCAAGGAAACCATATTTTGGCTGTAATTGTGTAAGGGACTAGCAACGAAAATAGTAATATAATGATGGTAAATCATGCAACTGCTCTGTAGCACATAAGCACAAAACGCGGAAGTGTTGAGGTCGGATATTGTTCTCGTATCTATGTCAACAGCAGCCTGATGACGCAATAATAATGTCTTATTTACTCTTCTTACTAAGGGTTCTTTTGACGTTGTTGGCTGTTGGCTTTTGGGAATGCGTGTTCCTCCAACAGCAAGTTTCTTAGACATGCATAGAGCATATTAATAAAGCTGCTGTCTGGCACTTGTTCATGGCAAGTTTAACCAGGAACATGTGACTGATGAAACTGGTTATATCCTGTTTTATAAAGGATCTGTTGAAGAAAATGCCTTTAGTAATGGGGCAGACTAGTGAGATTAGTTTCTTTAACATCTGTTACATGCCAATGTCTTGATTTCTTTGGCTGCAAAGTGTTTATCACGTACCAAAATGCTCATTTCTAAAGCTTTTATTTACTCATCTTTTGTTGGTTCGGGAAATGTATTGTTTTTGTACATGTTTATATCCCTCGTGAGAGAGAGCGGAGAGAGAAAGAGAGAGAGAGAGAACAAACAAACTGCAGTAGGGCTCAGTGCTAATTTCTCTGCTTTGTAAGGGATTTCAATCACGCATACACCCAGGTCTCGCCAGGTATGTAGTGCGCAAATTATTTTATTTTTGTCTATAAGTTCAATATTCTGAATGATATACCACTCATATCACACCCTTCTCAAAATACCCCTCAGGTCACCCTGAACCAGGAATCAGGCTAGTTTGTAAATGTAAAGATTTATTAATTTATTTAATATTCAATCCCACATAGGTTTAATATATACATAACATGTGGGGAAGCAGAAAACCTTATTTTGGCAAATGACACTTTCAAAATTGCAGGTGAAAATGGCTTTGTGAAATACTGCAAGAGGTCAACAATGCTTAAATGGAGAAAAATCCTAAGGAAATCAACACTAAACAAGTCCTAAAACACATGATCTATAATATAAACAACAGCACACACTTTAGATCGGTATGGGATGGAAGAGGCACTTTGAAATGGAAGAATGACACGTGTAAACTTGTGAATTTTGCAAATTTGCGGCAAACTTTTACTATGCAATATTGCAATATTGCAATATTGAAGACAAACGGGTCTAATACTGTTCTGTGTTTTAGTTGTGGAGATAGCTACGGATGTTAGGTATCAGTGACAGTTTAAATTCCATTTCTATCTTTACAACTCAAGGAGTTATAGAGGTTTTAGTCAGAGGCGTTTTTGCAAAATAGATGCAAAATTAAAAACAGAAATTCGCTTTTGAAAATGACAGATGGGTTTGATTACACTATTTTATGACTATCAAAAAGAGAATTACAAGCAAAAAGATAGAGTTGAACTGCTCTATCAAATAAACGGTACTCTCACCCCATACAGATAGGGCTGCACATTAGATATGGACCAATTGCCACAAATTAATTGTCAACATTAACTAAATGTATCAAAGAAATGTTTATTCACATCTCCTTTAGTAGTTCTTAGTTAGAAAGTCACTCAAATGAATATTTTGGTATCATATTCCATGAGGCTGTGCCAAAATATGGCTAGGATTATATGTACATATGCCAATGCATTTCGGTTGTAAAAAACCTTCATCAGGGCGGTACATTCAATCAATGATCTATTCACATATATCAATAAATTAACAGTAACAGTGACGATTATCACAATAGCAATTCCAAACACATACCAGATCCAAGTGTTCCATAATGAGGATGATATGAAAAAAAGAGAGAAATTCTAATTCAATCACTAAGCATCAAATAGCGTTAGTTGCAGTTGAAGTGACGCTCCGGCCTCTTGGTTCTTTTTCCTTTCCGGTCCCCGAGGAGTCCTCCTTGGTGATTAGCTGAGTTTTAGTTCCAGTGTTAGAAAACAGAACATAACATGGTTATGGACATTTCCCCACTACTTCTCCCCGAGGGTGTAGTGGGGCAGATACATGCATTGAATACAATTTATAATATTCCCTGCCTATGTTTAATACTGGTCTTAACTCTCTTTCCTAGTACGTACGTCATGAACCTTTAATAATTCTATTTCCCCCTCTGGGTTTCCGGTTGGCTCCTCTATTTGCTGCAAAGTATGCCTACAATGCCAACTCTTTATCCGAGTTGTGTGGACCCACTTGTCTTTCCCTTTTGTCAAACTGCCCTTGGGGATGTGGATTCTGTAGGCAACTTGTGAGATTCTGTCCACAATTTCAAAAAGACCCCGCCAACTTGGGAGGAATTTGCGCTCTTTGGCTTGGTTCCTTTGGAAATTCGACAAGTAGACCAAGTCTCCTATTTGATATTCCTTTTTAGTTGTCTTAAGGTCGTAGTGGGTCTTCATACTGTCTGCAGATCTTTCTAGATTCTGCTAAGCATACTCAAAATCATGTTGAAGGTGTTTTCTCAGATTCTCAACATACTCATGATTTGTGGAGGCATTTATCAAGGTGTGCTCTTGGGTTATGTAGAGCAGATGCTGGGGTAGCACCATCCTTCGTCCAGTCATCCGCTCAAATGGAGACATTTTTGTTGCAGAAGAAGGGGTAGATCTGATGGCCATCAGGACAAGGGGTAATCGAATATCCCCACTTGGCCCAGAATATGCCACAAACGTTTTTAATATGCTCACAATAGTTTTATTGTACCTCTCTTCTCCACCACTAGAGGACAGTCGGTAGGCAATGTGTAGTTTCCTTTTTACCTGAAGTATCTCCCACATCTTTGTCATCACCTCGCTAGTGAAGTGACTACCTCGGTCTGACTCAATCCTTTGGGGTAGTCCAAAACTTGAGAAGATGTGATTAATCATCAGGGCAGCTGCTGTTTCTGCCTTGCAATTTGGGGCCGAGAGACATTCCACCCATTTAGTAAACAAGCATGTTACAGTTAACATGTACTTGTTCCCCCTAGAGGAGCAAATCACGGGCCCTATAAAATCGACTTGAAAATCTGACCAAGGCAGTGTCATCGCCCTCTTTTGGAAGGGATGTTGGCTGAAATTGTGCACACACAAGACACCCCTTCAAGTATTGGTTGAGGTCCTGCCCCATGTGTGGCCAGTATGCAACCTCTCGTAAGATTTCTAATGTCGTATGAAAACCCTGATGTCTGGCTGTGGCCGCATCATGGGTGTGACTTAGCATCAGGCTTCGGAATGCGGTAGGGACCACGCACTGGTCATGTCCATATATAGATCTCCTCACCAACAACCTGTCTTGGATTCAGAAAATGTTTTGACATTTCATCAACACTCTGAGGTCCTCTTTCAGAATGCAATCGATATGCATCAGGGTAAAGTTCTCAGGGTCCTCAATGTGTTGATAAAACGTACCAATTATTGGATCCCCTTTTTGAGCCGTAATAAAATCAGCATCTGGGGTCTCCTTACTCCATTGGGCAGTTGAGAATTCATTGTGAGCATTTGTCGGGGACCTAGTGATAGGTCAAGTAGATCCCCTTGGATGTCTCCAGTTTCGGCCAGCTGAGCAGCTAGGTTATTTCCAGTTTTTTTCTGGTGCCTCTACTTTAGAATGGCCTTGATCTATTTCCAATAGATGGTCATCCCATTCGAGGTGACCAGATCATCAATATTCTATATTAATTTTCCATGTTTTAGTGGTTTATTGTTAGCACATAGCATGCCTCTAGTTTTCCAATTAACCAGGTGCTCCACGATCCTGTTCCGTACATGATCTGAATCAGTGATTATGACCAGTTTGTGGAGTTGGTGTTGGACAGCAGTGAGGATGGCTTGATGCACAGCCATCAGCCCTGCCACTTAACTACTATGGGGACCAAATTTGTACCCAGCTGAGGGTTCTAGGACATCATTCACCCATGCATTGCCCACGCCGGCCACAAGTTCCTTTTCACCATTGTTGTCAAAATGGTAGGAGCACCCATCCACATAGACAGTGGACATTCCCTCACACTTGTCTTCTTCATAGACTTTGTGTGGGGAATTAAGGTATGCCTTCGTGTTGTCCTTGATTTTAAGACTTTCGTCCTCGAGACAATTTTCTCTGGCACAATCATGCAAGTCAGCCAGACCTTGCGCGAGGGGCTCTTCTTGTTTTGGCCATATCTGACCTCCACAGGAAATCCTTGAATTGACAGAATCCAGGATGTAATTTGGGAATGACTCACATTTCTGGCCTGGATTCTGTCACTTTGAAGATATTGCAGAGGCTGGTGTGGAGTCTCCACTATGATGTGTTCCCCTTGGATGAAAGGGCGGTAATTTGTCAATGCCCACATGGTTGCCAGGAGTGCCTTCTCGCAATCATTGAATTTTTCCTCCACAGAGGATAAAGTCTTACTTGAATAGGAAATTACTTTATTGACCTTGTCATGCTTTTGGCATAATACTGCAGTGAAGCATGTTTTTGAATACCCTGTCCCCAATAAGAACTCCTTGTTTTTGACAGGGTAAGCTAGGCAAGGCGCTTGTGAGAGGCTTCTTTTGAGTTGTCTTAATGCCTCGGCTTGTTCTGGACCCCACTCCCACTTGACCCCCCCTTCAACAGATGGATCAGGGTTCTTGTGATCTCTGCGTAATCCTCAATTAACTTTCTGCTATAATTAGTCAGTCCAAGGAGGCTCCTTAACTCCTGCAGAGTTGTGGGGTCTTTTAGTTTTTGGAGTGCTTCTACTTTCTTTTCCTCGGCACAGAGACCCTCACGAGTTATCTCATGCCCCAAGAAGTTGACAAGGGTCCTGCACCACCGTGCCTTTTGGAAAGAGAGTTTTGCTCCGGCAGGCCTCAACTGTGTCAGAACATAATGGATCTCCCCTATGTGTTCTTCCACAGTTGAGCTTTTGATTAGAACATCATCTACATAGGCCAGGTTACCCCTTTCACCCAAGTCGGGTATGGCCTTATGCAAAAAGATATTAAATTCATTGCCGGAGTTGATGTATCCAAAGGGAGTCCCGGTCCAAGTGTACTGCTGCCTCCCAAAGGTAAAGGCCAGCTTGTATTGGTCCTTCCTACTGACAGTTACAGTCCAATTCCCATTGGTCAGGTCAATGGCAGTGTATACCTTTGACCCCTGTATCTGGGTCAGCTCTTGGTCAATGTAGGGAAGAGGCCATCGGGAAGTGTGGTCCCGTTTGTTCAGCTCCCTTAGGTCAGCACAGAGTCTCCACTGGCCATTTGGTTTCAAAATCTCCAGCACCGGATTATTGAAGGTGTGTGGACTGGTCGAATTATCACACGGGACTCAAGGTTCTTTATTATTTCTGTAAGGAACTCCATTGATGCGAGGGCAAGCAAAATTGCTTCACACTGGAGTCATGCCAGGGTTGTTATGTGGATTTTTGTGCAATCACAGTCATATGAGTCCACCGCAAAGAGATCTTGAAGATCTAAGAACACTTGTTTCAATGTTTGCTTCTGCTCCAGAGTCTCACAGGCGTCAGCTAGGTTGACTCTCTCTTCAACCATCTGCTTGAAGCCCAGAAAGACTTCTGGTTTGGCTATCTCAGCGGCATCCTCAGCTGAGTGGAGAAGTACTGACTTGGACTGATGGCTTCAGGTGGGGAATGCAGTCCTTGTGGACTTGAAGGATCATCTCATCCCTCCTGAAGTCACAGGTCACCTCTTCCTTACCATAAGGGCAGGAAGATTACACCAGGAAATCTCCCCCATGCCGGGTGAAGATCCTGTCTGGTGTAGTGTCATTGTCGCGATCAATGTCAAAACAGTCATTGGGTATTGGTCCTACCAGTTCATTACCTAAATCTATGGAAAAATGTCAGTCATCAACCGCCATTCCAATAATGGTGCCAGCGCCCAGAGTGATACTCCTAAGGTTGCTGTTATCCACCACTATTGGAATGGTGTTCAGTATTGAGAAGTGGTGTTGGGTTTAACCCCAAATCTTGCTGTTGAGAATGGGCATTGAGGTGAACATATGCGTCAGGATTTTGCAGTTTCTGTCCCCTTTTAATTTTTACTTTAAGTGTGAATTGTCGGGTCCATTCTGGTGTGAAAACAAAGAGATAATATCGAGGCTGAGTACCCCCAAAAGGAAATACACCGAACACGGGTTACAAAGGAACATACAAAGATCTTTATTTTATACTGAACAGTTTCAAAGGACAAAAACAACAGATAGCTATCATCCCTCAGTACAACACAGTGAACGACAGCATGGTTCGGTGTGCTCAGTGAGTGGGACTGTACATTAGAATAGTCGCACCTTATATAACTTTGAAAACATGATGTCCAACCCTACTGTGGGTTAATATTTGTTAATACATTACGGATCTAGGGTTTGTGCCGAGTTCACACATCTATACGTTTAGGGTTTGCCTTTAATACATTCGCCAACAGGCCTGAAAGGCAACAGTGTACTTTAGGATTTCTTATATAGACCTTCTCAAACATCTATACAATGTAGTTTAAACAAACGTCTCAGTTACATATTTGAATACATTGTTCGTAACATATGCTCGCGGATTAGCTTCATTGGCACAAGTAATCCTTTACACACAGGTCAATGAAGGACAAGGTCTCAGTTCATGACCCTAACAAGTGGCCTGCAGGCAAGTTACTCATTAGTTAATACATAGAGGTCAAGACTGCCATGTTACATTTTCGGAGTGGCACTGTCCACCATTTTAGCTCACAGGGTGACTTTGCAGAGAGAACCTAAAATGGCAGTTTGACCTAAAATGGCGGCGACTTACATTGATTCTAAGGTCGGGACCTTGCAACACGGATTTCTTCGCAAGTGGCTTACAAGCAACTTGGCGTAGGCCAATATACATATATTTATCACAATAGGAGGCACGATATAATTTCCCATTTGACACACGGATGGTGACTTCCTCTCCAATCTGAACTTCAACTGCATATGGCAGCAATTGAGCTGACCGACATGCTTTCTCTGGGTCATCAAAGTCCATGGGATTACCCGCTAATCGTGACCAGGCTTTGAAGTTTATTAGGTCCAAACTAATGGCAAAGCGATTGAGAATGTCACTGGCTAAATAAAATGCAGCAGGGACATCTCTCACGACCCAACAATTATGGACGATGCTCTTGTTGCCTATGGAAATTTTGAGCATTCACCTGCTAGGCAGGAGATGTTTGGAATTGGGAGTTTCCAGGTCTGCATCTTTTGGAAGTTTTCGGAACATGGCTTCACTGATGAAGCTCTTACCGTTGTCCACACACACTCGGGTGAGAACAGAGTCCTTCCATCCATTTAACTGAAAGGGGATGAACAACTTTTCTCCAATTTTCTGAATATAGGAGTGGGACTTTCTGATTGTGAATTGGTATAGAATTTCAGAGTATTTCCTTCCAGTGTGGAACTTTAGACTGGAAGGAAGGTTGATTTTCAGAAATAGAGAGGACTTCCCATCACCAGTTTGTTGTCCTACTGCAATTACTGTCACATCAGGGATTTGGTTGTTTTGAAAATGGAATTCAATTTGGTCAGTTTTTTGTTCAACCATGCGGCATGTGCCATTTAAGCTAAAATGGTTGATGAAATGTTTTAATTGTATTGATCAGTTAGTCTGGGTCCAGAGGACCTTGTTTACACAATCTATTAGGGGTGACAATCTATGCAGGATGTCATTCCCTAGTAAAGATGGTGTGCCTTCTTGAGTCACAACTATGACCAAGTGATTCGCCTTGTGTCGCCCAATTTTAATGACTAAATCCACAGTTCCCTCAACAGGAATTTCATTCCCATTGAATTTCTGGTGTTGTCCAGGAAGAAGGGTGAGAGGGATCTCGTATCTCTCCCCCCTTCCTGAATTTAGCTGATCAAAGGCATTTTTTGACAGAAGGGTGGCTTGGGATCCAGTGTCCACCAGTGCCAAAAATGTACATGGCCCCAGTATTTGGACCGGGACATGAAATCTTCCCACCTTTTCCTCAAGGGGCAAAGATAATGTACATTTTGGGCCAATTGGTGTGTTAAATTCTTTACTCTTGATTCTGACAGAGAGGTAGTTTGGGCAGGATTCTGTTTGGGAGCGTGGGAATCTGGAATAAAATGGTGACAGTTGGATATTGGGGACGTTTTGGGCTCCCCTGGTTCTGATTCTGGGCTGCCCCCCTCCTTTTTGGAGGTAGTCACCAGAATTGGTTTGGGCAAGGTGATTATCTGGCTTGTCATTCTGGGTGTCAATGATGGGTGGTTTTAACTCAGTCCCCACATTTACCAAGTCTGGATTAGGATCTCTCGGGACCCATCTTTCTTTGGGAGGAGTTCCCCCATCCCTGAAGGAGAACATCCTTTTCCCAGAATCCTCTGAGGACCCCTCTCCTTCAAATTGGAAAACTCTAACCTCCTCCACAAAATGGGTATTTTTAGGTGCTTTATTTCTCGTACCCGCCCTCTGTTCCTTAGGTTGCAGACTTTCAGGGGCAGGAGATTTTGGTTCCAGTTCCTAGCTTTCAGGGGCTTTTCACAAGTGGGGAAGGAAGCTTACTTTAAGGCTTTACACCCCCCTTCCCCTGTGCCCCCTCCCTTGGAACCGGTAGATTGCCAGGGTTCTCTCCCTGTCATTGCTCTGGAGTACCAGACCCTTGATTTGAGGGGTTCTGGGCTGCCATGTTCATCTGAGGGTTCTGCTGAGCTCTCAACATGCGACCCAGATCCTGTGACAAGTTCTGGACCTGGCGCTCCAGTTGGGATACTCGCTCTGGCTGGTACGAGGGTCTCTGGTCCATCCTAGGTTGATCACGGGAAGGGTAACTTTCCCTTCTCCCATAATACCCTTGGATGGGATATTTCTGGTACCCCTCCACCCTTGGCCCCCCCTCTCACGGATTGGGTTGTTGTGGCTGAGGAAAGTGGGGAAAGAAAGAAGGGTTGTTTTGGGGGTTGATGTTTGACGGGTACCGGGGAAAGAAACTCAACCTGGCATTTGGGGGATTACTGCCCTCCTGGGGAAAGTTAGGAGGGATGTTTCCTGGATTTCATCTACCTGGTTGGATCCCCCCCCCCCTTGGGCAGGGGGAGTCCACACATAGCCTAGCATGGGTCTGTTACCCTTGTAACAGGGGCTGATGTAGTCAGGAGAGTTAGGGGTCCCATTTGGGGGATTACCTTCCTGACTACCTGTTTGGGACTGTCCGGAGGACCTTCTGGGTCTTTGGTGAGGAGGATTTTGGCCAGGAATATTTTTAGGCCCCCCCATCTCCAGATCTAAATGGGAACAACCTTCACCTCCGCCACCTTAGCAGCAGCAGCAGGGGTGTTGGCTGGTTTGGTGGTTTTACATGTATTTTTTCTCTACCGGGTTCTGCACTTCATAAATGCGAGTCGCCTGTTCAATGACCCAGTCTAGTGATCTCTTCTCAGGAAAGTCCTTCACCAGCTGGGTCATTATGTATTTAGGGAGTGCATGAAAGAAGTTATTAATGAACACCCTACTGTCTGTGCGCACCCTCCTGGTGGTCTGCGCAAAGGCACGTTTTAACTCTTGTACAAATTCTTATGGGGCCTGGTCTTCCCTACATTGCAGATTGTAGGCCGCCTTGCAGGCCTTTTGAGGGTTCCTATGTATGGAGAAATGCTTTAAGATGGCACCCTATAGGTGGACCATCTTGAGTTGTTCTGATCGTCTAGCCCTGAAAAAGAAGCTGGAGTATTGAGGGGAAAATGTCCATTTGACATATTGAATGCAACTCTGGCTATCTTTCAAATGGAAAGTATCCATCATTTGCTCATATAACTCGAGGTGCTCCCAAACTGATTATATGGCATTTTTATGATAGGTTTTAATGTCCTTTATCTGTTTCAGGGGATCTTTCAGTAGGGCCTTCTTAATTTTGTTGGCCTTTTTAGTCTTGGTCACCCTTGTCCACTCATCCTCTGACTCAGAGGCCCTGCTACAGGAGGTGGCTATCTGATCCTCTAGGCTTTCCCTGATTCTGAGAGCTTGGAAATGGCTTGCAGAATGTAGGGGCCTCGTCTCTTGAGACCTGTGGCGCTCAGAAGAGTCTTCTGACTCTCCCTTGCTCGCAGGATTGGCTGAGTACCCCCCACTGCCCTAGCTGGGAAAAGGTCTTTAAGATGCTCTTTGTGTGTCTAGTCTCCTGGACTTCCCCACCAAATTTGACAGACTGATCCCTTGGTAAGCAGTATTTTGGAGGATCCAGTTCTCTGATTCTCCCTTCACTGGAGTCTTCCTGATCAGAGAGGCTATCCCTAAAAAATTGTAATCGGTACAGGGACGCCCGCCCATCCATTTCTGGGAGGTGCTGATCTGTCAGTCCCATATTTCTCATTCTGCTGAAGTCTACCATCCCTGTGGCCCATGGTTCATGTGAGCCAGTGGACATGAGGGTGGTAGAGTCCATGGAACTGAAGGGGTTAAAGTCCCTGATGACAGGGGTCCTGAGGTTATGCTCAGGGGTTTCTCTGTCCCTTCTTACCTCATCTCTTTCAGCCCCTATTCCCTGTTGACATGATAAAATCTGACCCTTTTGCTCCTCTATTAAGGCCTTACTGGTCTCAATGATTTGCTCCTGCACGGCTATCTGTTTGTGGAGCCTGTCATTCTTTTCACAGAAAGACTCATTGTCTCTCTGTGCTTCCTGCCTGGCTTGGGAATGCTGGGCCAATTTTTGCTGCAGGAGAGTCAGCTCCTGAGTTTGGTCCTTATTTGTCTGAGTGTTCTTTGACAGAGCATTCTCCACCTGCCTGGTGTGCTCTAGTACCTTTTCATATTCAGTTTTAACTTCACTAAACTCCTGAAGAGCCAGCTTTCTTTCCTCTAACTTAGTTTTTAATTGGCTCACTTCCTGGCCTAAGGAGTCCCTCTCCTGACTTAGAGTGTTCCTCTGTGCAGCCAGGTCGTCCCTCTCTATTTTAAATGCTCTAGATTTCTGGTGCTCCTCATCAAATTCCTCCTGAGAGTGGATGTCTTTGATAAATAATTTATTATGTTCCTCTTTCAAGGATTCTAGGTGGTTTTGTAGGGTGACTACCTGCTCTGAGCAGGCTCTGTTAAAAGTTAATTGCTGCTCCAGTTTCAGTTGACTGTGTTGTAAAGAGTCAACCCTTTCCTTACATTGTTTTTGCAGTGTCTGTACATGGGTATCTTGCTCTGCATTCTTTGGCTGTAAGAGAGCCAGATCTTCCTTTAATGTGGTGATATACTGCCTAGCCTCTGTTTCTGTTTCTTAGCTCTTTTGGAGCCTTTGTTCTACAGAGTCCAGATTAGTCTGGATTTTCTGCAGTGTTTCCCCTTGCCTCTTTGTCAGATCTATGCTGTCTGCATGCTTCTCCTTTATTACTCCTATGTGGAGGTACAGGTAGGCCACTATTTTGGCAATTTTGCACTGCTCCTCGTTTATTTTTGGGGCCATGTACAGTTTGCTAAGCACTTGATGTAACAGACCCTTGTCCTGCCATGAATTCAGGTCTATTGCAATGACTTGTTCTTTTATTTCCTGCAGCCATACGTGTTCAGCCCATTCTGGCCACTCACCCCTGACAAACAGTTTGTGAAGGAAGTGTTCCCTAGCAATATTAATTCTCACTGGGGTTGCCATTTCAGAAATACCAATGTCCTTATGGCTTATTTCAGGGTTAATTTACTTTTGCAAACAGGTGTCTGTACTTTGCAGGCTAGTATGCTGTGTTAGACTGTCACGGGTGGTATTTCAATTCAGAATTGTGGCACGAGCCCCCAAGCTGTAAGGGATTTCAATCAGGCACACACCCAAGTCTCGCCTAGTATGTAGTGTGCAAATGAAACCCTTATTTTATTTGTGTCTATAAGTTCAATATTCTGAATGATATACCACTCATATCACACCCTTCTCAAAATACCCCCCAGGTCACCCTGAACCAGGAACCAGGCTAGTTTGTAACGGTAAATATTTATTTATTTATATAATATTCCATCACACATAGGTTTAATATAGATATATATGTGGGACAGCAATCACCCAAAGGGAGACAATACAATTCAGAAAGATAAGCAAAGCAATAGAATTCACTGATAAGGAGGCAAAACAGAAAACACAGGAAAAAGAACAGTTTGTTTTGCACACAGGTAGCATTTAGGATAATGTTCCCCCTGCAAAGTTTTGTTCAAATACAATTGAGCAGTCCTACACCAATGTGAGTAATCAGCAGGTTTTCAGGAATGAAACACAATGGGGGACATTACGACCCTGGCGTTAAGGGTTTAACGGTGCCGTAAAAGGTGTCGGCGCCGTTAAACCCTTAACGCCTGATTACGAGGTCCCTTTGCGGCTCTCGACCTTAACGGCTGGTCTGGACCAGCCGTTAAAGTATGGGCCCGCAAAGGGACTTCCGAGGTAATTACAATACCGCAATTTGTGGTACCATAATTACTGCCTTCCCCAGGCCCATTGAGCCCTATTGGGCAAAAATGGGAATGGGGAAGGGCCAATGGTAAATGGGGAATTACCGTTCCCCCAAACTTGGAATGGGGTGGTATTTCCCCATTTACCATTGGCGGACTCGTTACAATACCGGCAGCAACCATGGTGCTAATAGCGCCATTGGCTACCGCCGGTGTTGTAATGAGGGCCAATGTCTAGAGTTATAGGCAATCCTCCCTCCCAAACAAGAGAGAAAACCTTATTTTGGCAAATTACACTTTGATAAGGACAGGTGAAAATGGCTTTGTGAAATACTGCAAAAGGTGAAAAATGCTTAAATGGAGAAAAATCTTTCGTAAAGCAACACTAAACAGGTCCTAGCACACATGAGCTATAATATAAACAACTGCACACACTTTAGATCGGTATGGGATGGAAGAGGCACTTTGAAATGGGAGAATGACACGTGTAAACTTGTGAATTTTGCAAATTTGCGGCAAACTTTTACTATGCCATATTGAAGAAAAATGGGTCAAATACTCTGTTCCACAGGTTTTAGTTGTAGATAGCTGAGGATGTTATGTATCAGTGAGAGTTGAAATTGTGTTTCTATCTTTAAAAACTGAAGGATTTATAGAGGTTTTAGTGAGAGGCGTAGATGCAAAAGAGGCAGGGAATTGAAAACAGAAATGCGCTTTTGAAAATGACAGATGGGTTTCATTACAATATAATAACTATGAAAAAGACAATGCCACAGATGGATCTTACAGTCAGGTGATCAGCGTAACCGGTCCTGTTGTGGATACTCTACTTGTTCCTGGGATTTACTTTAGTTATTCAATCTCACTAGGGAGTTATGGTTTTGGAACACAGGTAAGACAATCAGCGCAAGAAGGATCCTAACACTACTGGAGTTCTGAATTAAATATGGGATGGGTTGAGATAGGGATAATACAATTCAGATATACTAAGGGTCACTGTTCTTCCTGTTAATACTTACAGAAGAAGATATTAAATTGGACCGTCAGCTATGCTCAATGAATTGGATCTGGTCTACTGGCAGCAGGGCACCTCTATTTGAATTGGATCAGCAAGGCAGTTCTGGTCAGCTGGAGTGCACCTCAGTCTGGATTTTGAAGGGCTCCTTCTGATTACTGGACACGGTAGATAGCATGATGCAAGTTTTCAGCGGGCCAGCCTTAGTGGTAGCAGGCCAAGCTGAATCAGAATGACATCCCTTCAAGTTTGGGATGTTTGCAATTGGGTCAGGCTAGCAATAATTTTGCAATGCTAGAGTCTGGATTCTGCAAAGAAATATGGATCTTTCAAGAACTCTGGAGTCAGCTATAAGTTGAAGAGTTCTGGAATAAAGTGCTGCATGGACATCTGGATGGGTTCTGGAATCAGTGTGTTCTGGAAGCAGTCTGTCTTTTGTGTAGTGAATTTCTATATTTATACATTACAAATGCCGTCCCCCAGTTTATGGTGTGGGAAGAACTTCAAAACACACCCCCATGTCTGTGAGTGGCTACTGGCGTGTGCTTTGTCCTGGTTGGCAGTCTAAACAGAGCTGTCATTTTATGACAGGATTTAGGAACTCCCACCTGGATTTTTACCCAAAGCATACTTTTGAACAAATGTACATTTCTACCATTATGTACCCTCATAAAATTGTACACATATACTTTATGCTCGATTATCTACATTTACATCCCCTTCCCATCTTTGTGAGAGCTGTATTGGTCATTCTATGGATTTTTATAAATTTTACCCATAACACTTTGGATTAATAATTTCTAATTTGATACATCTCTGGGCGCTGATCAGGGGATCATGTACATACAATTCTAAGCTTGCAACATTTATAGTTTTGCCATAATCAGTGTTTTAGTGTATCTTTGGTTCCTTATGTAGTACAAACTCCTACCACATCTTCAACTGTCTAGCATGAGTTAAGATTTATAAGTTTATATTTTTCACTTGTCTACTTATTTTGGCTGTCCTGTTAAATGTCTTAAAGTTCTGAAGCAAAAACAAGTAATTTCCATTCAAAATCCAGTCCAGTTTTTTTTTCTTACTTTCAAAGTGAGCAAATGGCCAGTCCTTTGAAGTTCACTGAGAAACCTCCTCCACATCCGTCCCCTCCTTTAGGAAGGTGGGTGTTCAAGCCTTCCTTTGTCCTTGGGTCAGCTAGGAGGCAAATGTCTGAGGCTTTCTTTGTTTTCATTATGCGGGAACCATTAACAGCCATTAGCCTTCCTGTTCTCAAGGAGGTGTTCAGCAGAGATCTCATTTTTCCAGGCCAGGCTATCAGATCAGAATTACATAGTGGATTGGTCCCAGACTGGGCTCTTTGACATTAAAGTTTTTTTTTCCATTTCCCATATAGAATATAAGCACAGTTTATAAAGGATTTAAACATTTTAAAAGAATTAGGCCTTCACCAACAGAGGCGATTTGTGCCATTTTAATCAGGAAATAGAAACACTTTTAAACAGGGTTTGACAGCTAATTTTCTGATGTAGCTGTCAGTCAGTGAAGCCTGGATTCCTCTGACTGCCTGGATAATCCATGATTTCAGCACATTTTCCTTTCAATAATTCACTGGGGAAAATGACTGAATTAACACCAAAACAGCACTTTGAAGGTTTCCATTGATTAGGACACAGCATTTAAGAACATTTTCAGATTTTAGCCCTTCTGTGGCCTTGTTTCAAGTGACAGTGACACATGACAGATGACAGCAGTGATTCCTGTTTTTACACCAACTTTGCCTGTGCGTATGGCAGGGTGTCCAGCTCTTTGGTGGTTTATGCACCATGCGTAATTTTTCATATTTGACGTGCACAGGCCTATTTCCTCAATTTTTGACAGTTTTCTTTCCCCATTGTCAAAGGGGTGCAGTGTGGCACATTGGTGTGGATAAACATATTCCACAGCTTCCAGTGGACACCCTCACACTTCTAGAACCCTTAAGGCACATCCAGAGAATGGGAGGGGAATCCTGGTCACCGAGGTAGGACGGGAAGGATGATAACTTAGAAGGGTAGGAACTGGAGACAGAAAACAAGGCACAGGACCTAACAATAATGAGCTATTGGGCACAGTGTGATTATAGATGCATATTGTGTCTCATGAGTTGAGACCCCAGAGGTTTCATTCTGTTTTTATGATTGAAGTATCTTTTTTATGGTGCCGACTAGATTTTGTCCTGATGAGGACCAGAGTCCCAGAGGGTCCGAAATGCATTGGCCAATTGAGATCTCCCTGCGCAGTCTGATTGAATCTTAATGTTTTTTCAGACATACTTGGTAGCAGTATTGATTTTGTGAAGAATTGATTTTGAGCGTTGTTTGAAGTGTTTAATCATTACCTTCACTTGGCAGGATTGGGATGGGTTATGTGCAATCTCTATATTGCCCAAGTATACTGACTATGCATTCTTATTGTCTGCTTCGGGACACTTATTACAGGTTTTGTACACTAGACTCTCATTAGAGGTTTGATTATAGTAAGGATTATTGCATGTGGTGCCCACACACATCTTGTAATGTTGTTACCGCCACTTTTCCTGCACGGCCAAATTATAATTTTTGATGTCTTTACCTCCAGCGGAATTACCGTGTGGTAAATCTCCTGATTTTCAGAGGAAAAGTGGTGGATTGAACTCCAGCTTGTTGCTTGAGCTAAATCTTCCACTTTACTTCTAGAAATTGACAGATTTACTGTGCAGTAATTCCACCCGCTGTAAATCCTCAAAAAATCCCCATGGAGTCCTACAGACTCCAGAAACTTGGAATTATTACCACTTGTAATCACGCTGAAACTCCACATACCAAGTGATGGTAAAAGTAATTGAGTTTGGTTTTTTTTGCAGATTTACTGCTGGAATACCACCAAACTCCTAATGAGGCCTACAATGTTTAGAATTAAGGCTTAAAAATGTAGAGCCTAATTCACAGAATTGTTTTATAATGGCAAAACCCCATTGGAAAACACTCTGTAAATTAGGCCCTTAGAGGCAGATTCTCAAAAATGAACACAAATGAAAAAAGTGAAGAGGATGTTTTTTTTTTATCCATTAATTTTAGAAATGGGCAGATTACTTTATCCACCAAGGTGACCTGCACATTTTCTAGGGGGCAAGCTGTGTGCAAATGATGTTCTGGCCACCCCCTTTCCATATATTATGCTGATGTATAACAGGCTCAATCACCTGCGTGAACGTGTACTAGCAGCACACTTAACAGTGATGGTTGTTAAAGGGTAAGCCATTGCGAAATGTAATTAAAAATGTAGTTCTGTCCCTGTTTGAGAGAAAGAAATGCTAATAGTATGGCAGCGTTTTATACAGCTGCTGTCACACTTCAAACAAAATGCATCACAGTGTCAGAAATTACACTCTCATGCATCGTGACTCCAACTACACCGATAATAAACAGGTGCAGGGGAATGCAATCATTGTGAATTTTCACGCTCTGACCATTTATGCATGCACAATATGCATCAAAAGGTGCAAAAATGCCCCTTCATTTGTGCAAATATGCAAAGGGAGTGTATACATCTAACATAATCGATACATCTTACATGTGCACATTCTAATGCACTTTTTGGATTGGGCTTCGTCTGCTTTTTTGGGCTCAAGTCTTCAGATGTGCAAGCGTACCTCATCACTTGTGCAAAACAATCTTTTGAGAATCTGACCCTTAGAGTTCAGTTAGAGTTTAGACACTTGAAACAGATTCTATAAATGAATGAAGAGGAAACACTTTTTTTAAATGTAGGTTAATTGTAGAAATGCACAGGCCGCCTTATTCACTATGCATTTAATGGGGATAGGACAGCAGCGCACATGATGTGCTGCTAGCCCCTTGCATACAAGAGTGTTAAGAGCATCCTCCCAACAAGTGTGCATGACAGGCTACAAGCAAACACTAGTTGAGGGAGCACACGTCACAGGGACAGGCTTTCAATGCACCTGTCAATGTGAAATTGGAAAAAAGGGAACATTTCAGTAGTGCTCTCCACTAAAATAAATGTACGACTGGGTCAAGGAAGAACATGTGCAATGGACACCCCCTTTTCCAAACAGGTGCAGGGGTTTGTTCTAGTTCCCTGCACATGTTGAAGCACAGCCCATTTGTGAATTTGGTATGCACTTTCAAATTTAGGATCCATTGCATTTGTTGAACATAATGCATGCTTAGCCTGTAATAATGTTCAGAAATGTGGTTATATGTGTGTTTTATGTTCCATTCATTGTACATTACCAAGCAGTGCACTTCAGAAATAGGTTTATGCTTTGCAGTTCTTCATCACAAATTATTGTTGAGAAATACTTCCTTTGTGTGCCGTTATTTGTATCTACATGCATACTTGAAGAAATGCCACCAGCTAAAAAAAGGGTATGGAACAATCGTCTCAAATTCACATAGCTATGAAGTCTGGATCTTCATACAATTCCGCCAGCAAAGGCAAATGTGCATATCCCCCACTGAGAAGGCAAGATACCAGGACAGGGTGGATGACGATTAAGGGACAAAGTGGCCCAGACAAGAGATGACAATAGGAGCCACCACATTGGTCATGCCAGTTCTCTTGTCTCCTAGTCTTCCTGTCTTGCCAGTTGTGAGGAACATGTTGCCTGCTCAGCAGACCCTATCCTATGCTCTTGGGCCTGTGGGGTGCCCAGGAACTCTTCACATATTGCTAGTGATAGCCATCTTCAGTAAAAAAAAGGTTGCCCGAAACTCAGTGAATTAAACATATTCCTAAAACTGGTCTCTGATCCATATTGCATGTGCCGCAGACCTTTACACCCAGGACATGCTCATCTGACATTAATTCCACAACTGCTACACTAAGCATGGGACTTGATGCTTCAAGTCTGTCTCACTTTACTGGGCCAGGTGATGAAGCAGCAAGTACACAACAATGTCAGTGGAAGGGATATGTGCAAAAACAGCCTGTACCATTCCACTGATACTACCTTGTGATGTGAGGGCATTCAAAGTTGTTGAGCTGGTGGTGTCTCGACAGAGTAGGAGATTGGATGGTAAAAATATGCACGGGGGCTTTTCCAGCAGAAGCCAATGAACGAGCCAGGGGATGTTTCAGGGCTCCAGCTATTCCCTGTGGGCACATCAGAGAAAATATGTCCAGATGGCCTGAAATATGACAATGAGACAGTTTCAGAACAGCATAGAGCAGGGAGTAACTTCCGATCTTCTGGCATGGCATAAGCGATACTCTTTGTGGCTGTGACAGTGTTCTTTTTTCAGATGTTTGAGGCTTTATAACCACTATCTCTCAGTTTTTTGGTTGTTGCCCTACTGTGCCAGTAATCTCTGCCTGTGGGGCGAACATGTCCATCTGGGATTCAGAAAGTCGCAGCATCAAGTTCATCTGCACCAGGGGTGATGTAAGTAATGTTTTCTGTGAATCACTACCTGGGTTTTTCTGTGATCTCTTGCAGGTTCCTCTCTGTTATGTACGTCGGGTCAAGGAACTCTAGATGCCATGAGGTTGGTAAAGTGCATTTATTATATCTTTAGGTGGAGCGAAATGGACATTGGTAAAGTTACTGTTGTGAAGTTAATGGCTCATGCTCTTCATGCTTGTCTGTGTGTTCTGATATTTCTCTGGTGAAGTCTCGGGTGGAGTTTAAAATTCTTTGTATGGTTCATTGGGCCATCCATGCTACAGGTACTATGTTCCTTCAGTCGAGTCTGGTTCGCTATCAGCTCAAGGGAGACCTTCACTCGGCTGGCCAGGATGGGAGGCAGATCCTTTTCGGTGCTGGCACCAATGCTGTGGAATGTGCTTCCGCTGCACGTTGCGAGCATTCAGGCACTATCTGCCATCCGGTGTCCGGTCAAAGATTCAATTCCAAAAGGATCGAATGCCATAGGATCGAGTCAATTTGACCAAAAACAAAAGGGTCGAATTTTTTCTAATATATTTTTTTGGCGTTTCCGTTTTGGAAAAAAAAAGTGTTTTTTATCACAAAAAACGGGGTTTGGGAGGGGCCCAAAAATAATGTAAAAAAAAATGAAAAACAAAAATGGACCCTTTTGTTTTAGGTCCTTTTGATTCAGCCCTTTTGTCATTCGATCCTTTGCATTCGAATCTTTGACCTATTACCTCTGCCTTCCATAGGCAGTTAAATCATGCCTGTTTGAGTCTGATTCTTATTCCTCCCTGTCTCGCGGTCCACTGCCACCAGCGCCTTATGCTTTCGGGTCTTTCAGCATTCCTTTGGTAAACGTGCTTTGTTCAATATTATGGTAGTTGCTGGAATGTGCAAAAGTGTAGTAGGTGACATTCAGTATTTGTCATTTGTGTAGTCTGTTGTATTTGTGCGATTAGTGTAATTGTTTCGGATACAGGCATAGTTATCTGGACGAAGTGAGATTCGTAGTCTCTGGCTGCTGCAATTTCATGACTGCTGTTAATCATATATTGATTTTTGCGTTCCTCGAATCAGTCATAGTTTGCCAGGAACAATTTTTTGGACATGAACTCTGATACATATTCAATTATTCAGTGATCAAACATTACACCGACTGCATGTTTCCTCATTGTAGCCACTTGTCTCAAGTGGTGAATAAAGGTCTCTTTTTGGTTCTCATGTTATACCAGTCAATAACCCGGGTGTCATTTCCCTGCTATCTGAAATGCACAGTTACTGGGAGCAGCCATTTTCTTCAATATGTATGAGCGCCTTTTGGGTCATCCAAGGTAACGCATTTAAAACCTGTGTTTGCAGTTTAATTTAATTAACTCATACACTCATCCTGGACTGCTTTTGCATAACATTTCAATGAAAAACTGAGACTGCATTGTATCATACTATATTTGGCTTATTCATCCAAATTTCAAAATAAAATAATGGCAGAGGATTCCGCATAACAAGTATTTTTCATGGTACACTCCTTTATTTTAATTATTGTCATAATTTGTGTTTTTTTTACTATTAAAAAAGTGTCTACTTTAATTTTAAAACACCCTACTTCCGCTGGCTGGAATCTGCATTTATCTTCGAAATTGCACGCCCGTTTTAAGCATAGATGCATTATCTTATATGAACTGCTGCATGTACAATGGTGTGTACATCTCATTTGACATGTTTTTTATATACATTCTCTACAAGTTTACTCCACTTTGTTGTTCTAATATTTTGCTGCATGTTGTTGCGTGGCATGTTGCACCTGTGTTTTCCAAGACACAAGTATGATTTGAAAGCTCAAACAGTTAAAAGGTGTTACCCTGTGACTCTCAAAAGGCATAGCAAAATGTTCATACTCAGGGCTTATCCTATGACAGTCGCGATGACACCTAACCCACTACCTGGGAAGAAGTGGCCCTGGGCCTATTGAGTGCAGTTGGTGAGATTCCTGCAACTCTTGACCAGTGGTGCCGGTTGGACTGTCATGTGTCTGCTAAATTAAGCTGGTACCACAAGCATAACAGCATTTCATTCATGAACCAGTCTTCAGGAGGGAGGGTTCCCCCAGGAAGTGCCTCCTGATAATGGGACTGTTTTTTGTGCAGAGAAATGAAAGACATTTTGGTATAAAAAAATGTCATCTTCTATGTGAGTACATCTCTATCCTCTAAAGGGGAATGGGCATATGGAACAATTCAAACTAATGGCATGGATAGGATCTATGAGGTTACATCTACGTCACATATATATGTGGGGGGAGACCCCTACAATCTCCCCATATTAATATTATATTCTATACCCCCCATATATATATATATATATATATATATATATATATATATATATATATATATATATATATACATATGTGGTGTAAGTGGGGTAAAAAAAAAGTCAGCATTTCCGGCCCTCACAATTGTCAGGTTGACATTTTGGTACGGTTCCCATGGATATGATATGCAGAGTGGTCAGCACTGAGGGCGATTGAGTTGGAGCTTTGATGGACTAGTGCAGGATTTCAGGACATAACACCACAAAAATCTTCCCTTTTGAAGTCAACAGGAGGAGAAAGTTCAATAGCAAGCCTTGTGAAGGATTGATGGGTAGGAATGGATCATGAGTGTGTCAAGAGGAGTATTCAGGAGTGGGGTGATAAATCCAAGAGGAGAAATGGTTTCAAGAATGGAGTGATAGAGATTATCACAGAATTTGTGTGTGAGGTGAAAATAAAACTACTGTATCATGCCACAAAAGGAGTGGCCAAATTCTCATGAAGGATGGTGGTTAGGGGATTTGAAAATCATAGTATTTTGAGAAGCGAAGTATAACATGAGAATGGGTATATGTGGAATAAGGAAAGGGAAGTGGGTGCTGAGAAAATAAATAAGGTGAACCTCCAGCAACGCTGATGACATGCCAGCTTGCAAAGTCTCTTGGTCTCTATGCTATATTCACATCGGGGGAACGGTGTTCAGTGAATCAGGTGGCTGGAAACGTGGGAGAGAGCACACAGTGTACCACCTGTGTTTTTCGAGCCACCCAAGGCTCCTCACTGGGTTCTGCGATCTTGATTGCGGGAGACAACAGGGAACCCTTCCTTGTTACCTCCCCTCGCACCTAGCCCCAAGACATCCCTGCACCCTTCCTCGACCTCCCTCCATCCCTCACCACTTAATAGCTGGACTGGAGCTTTGTGTTGCAGTCACTGCAATCCTTCATGCCCATAGAAATAGAAATGGGACTATGTCCCTTCCTATTTACTTTTCATGGGAAAATTGGGCGCATGCAAAACACGTAGATCATGTCTCCCATGAGAACAAAACAAACTATTTGCATCCCAGACAGAGCCCTGGGGTGCGAATAGCAATCCCCTCTTGGCTTATGTACATGGTCAGTAGTTGGCCATATAGCCCCCCCACACGGTGGTGATAGCTATAGTATGTTTCTTCAGCAAGGTTTCTTTCTCTCTGTGAAGTGCTCTTGTTACCTTATGTATTTTGAGTTCAAAAGTGAGATGATTTAGGTTCCTAGCCTCTTACTGTTATCATCCTCACCTACCCACCTTCACTGCCCAGGATTCCCTGCCTATGCTTGGAAAGAGGCGTATGGGTTCTAGACATGCCAAGTAGTCAGTTGATGGCAGAGGAATTTGAAATGCGCCCTAGTGCTGTTAACTCTCTAGCTGAAAGCATAAAGGCCTCTCAAATTGTCAGTAGCATTGTATGTTGCCATGCTGAAGACCAGTTTCTTTTTTTTCAGGCTCTGTGCACGTGCACATCATGATGCATGTGCGCCATGTTAGGAAAGAGTTCGTAATTGTAGGGAATTTTCCTTCCATGTGGCAACCCCTAAACTTTTTGCTATTGTTTTTAACCTTGTTCTTGACTTTGCCAGAGAAGTACAGCCTTCTGCCGCACTTCTCTGGGCTTTCGCTCCTTTTCTTATGGGGAAACTGACATGCCCTTAAGACAGTCAGTACCGGGGAACGCTGTTTCCCGTAGTTTCTTTTATCATGTTGCGGCTTTAGTGCAACATGACACAAGAGGGCACTGTAAGCTAAGTTACAGCTCTCTTGGGTCTCTAGCCTTCTACAGGCCCTAGATACACTTTTAGGATGGTATTTGATCGGTGCAAGTCATTCAGGGACTGGAATGGTGGCAGCGATCGTTTTGTTTATTTTGAGCTCCTTTTGGCGTTCTGAGCACGTTTTTCGCACTGAACCCAAAATGGTGGCCTGGCTCCCAAAATGGCCAGTCCACGAGGCTCCTTTGTCCTGTCCACTGACCGTCTTGCTCCCTTCACCTTCCCCAGGTCGGGCAACCCGGGGCCTTCCTTATTTGGGCATGTACTTTCCCGCGAAACGTGGTTGCTTTCGCGGGCTTCTACATGTCGTTTGTGAGCCTCCAGGGTGTGGGCTGGGATGTCTGGTCCCAATACACATCCTGGGTGCCAGAGAGTCTAGGGTGGTGTGAATGCCTGGGACCACCGTGGTCCGTGATTGGTCCACGTATGGTGTGTGTGTTGATGAGCGTATCTCCCATTGGCTCCCCTCCGTTTTGGCGCGAAGGGAACCGTGGATAAGAGGGAGCTGGAAACACCACTACCAGGTCGATCTCCTGAGTTCTCACGAACGAAGGAATACAGGAGCCAAGTATCCTGCAACCAAGAGGCTGGACCGAGGAATCGCTGGTGACCCGCTGAAGGAATCCTCCTTTGCACTGCTGTCGTCCTGTGAAACCCTTTCCTTCTTGGATCGAACCAGAAGGCCTGTACTGGTGCTTCGACCTTTGGAATAGCAGGAACAGCTATTCCCGGCGACTTCATCATCTCCTGCCAAGTAAGCCTTCGGAAGTGTCTCTGGGCCATCCAGTTGACTGACCAGCTTATAAGTGAGTCCTGCTCTGTAACCGCCGCCAGGTTGTGTTGTATTTCGAGTCCTGGTCACTCTCCCACGCTTCGTACGCTTGGCGTTCCCAAGTCTGAAGGGAGGAGTGTACATTTGGCTTGAATACACACGGCCGCTCCGTTGTCCTGCTGCGGCAACAAAACTGTGCTGGTTTCGTCGATTGGGACGTCTTTTTGCTCTACACGACTACGAGGCGTTCCCTGCTCTTCTGAACCTGCCAGCTGCTGAAACTAACGTGGAGAAGCCTGGGTCTGCTTGCTTCGGGGACCGGTGAGTAGTTTAGCTAGGATCTGGTCGCCCTCCTGCAGTATCCCATTGCTTTTCCCTGCTGTGTAAAAACAGCACCCTTTTGACCGTACTCGCGCTCTGCTTCTGCCCGCTGTGGAGGCTGCGCTTGAGTTGCGGAACCTGTTCTCCTTCTGCTGTCCACTAACCCGAACTGCCTGACTTCCTCCGAAGAGCTTCCCCTTTTGCCCGTTGGCACCGGCGTGGCAGGTACTTTGAGCACAAGGCTCCACTCTTCGCAGGGCTCGGACTTCCATCTAGTTAGGTGCCTCTAAAGGCGAACTGAGTCTAAAGCGTTATCGCACTGCCTGTTTTCCTTTCCTTTCAGGTGGACTACATATTTCGTGCTTTAAATGCTTGCGACTGTGTATTTGTATATATATTGTGTTGATATGGTATGTGTTGGTTTAATATTGTGATATTGTGATTTCCTTGCTACGGTCATTGTTTTAAAGGCCTTAAAATAAATGTGTATCTATTTTTGATATAACAACTGTTTGGAGTAGTTTGTAAGCGCTCTTGCTTTGTGTGCTCATTGCGGGCTTTCAGTCACCCTCACCCCTCTTGAGACCTAGTCTTGACCGCCGCGATCGCTACCTTGATTGGTCTGGCTTGTCCAGAGGTTACCCTGTTCCAAGTAATTAGGTTGGCCTTCTGAACTTCTGCGCCACCAGGACAGAGTTCAGAAATCCGTCTTAACAAATTGGTGTACAGCGGTGGGATACGACTGAAGGTATCCAGTGTTGCGCTCGGACTAAGGCATTTCAGGTTATTCCAAACAGTACACGTAGTGAATTGTTGTAATATAACTTTAAAAAGGCCATAGTCCTATCAAACAGTATGGAAGCAAATACCTTGTTAACTTTAAATGCTTCCAAATCAGAAACATTGAAGAAGATGTGTGCGGAGAGAGGTGTTTCCTCTCAAGGCACAAAATTGGAAATGATCCAGAGAATCGTGGCGTGGCAAGAAGCGCAGCTTGACGCTATAACTTCCGAGGACAGTGCAGAAGGTGGTGGGGCTGCTCTCACTGGTAGAACCGACGGTTCTGCCGCTGCACTGATCCATCGCGACCACGAGGACAGGGGGATGTGATGTCTAATGTTTCCTCTGCCAGTGTTGATGGGGAGGCTATGCTTGAATTCAAGAAGCAAGAGCTGCGGTTTAGGCAGCAGGAGCTTGAATTCAGCATAGCCAAGCTAAAAATCGAACAGGCAGAAAAACAGAAAGACAGGGATCACCAGTTGGAACTGGCCAAGCTTCAGGTTGCAAATGGATCCAAGGGTCCTAGACATGGGTCTGGGGCTTCCTCTCATCCACGGCTTCCGAAAGATCTGCTCAGTGTGTATGAAGAAAGGAATGACATTATGGACTGGCTGAATGCGTTTGAGTATGCATGCGAGGTTCAAGAAGTTGACAATGCTGATAAGATTGCCTGGTTGCTCAGTAGACTGCCCCATTCTGGCTGCAGTGCCATTATGGAAATGTCGAAGGCTGAGCGGGCTGATTTCGCAATGTTAAAGCAAACTCTCATTTTAAAATTTGGGAAGACTCCGGCCCAATATTTAAAGCGTTTTCGAGAGTATAAGAAAAAGGAAGGTGGTACTTGGGTATTTTATGTCGCTGAATCCTTGAAAAACTTAACTGGCTGGGTCGAAGGTTATAAGGTTTCTACCTTCGAAGGCATGATAAATCTTGTCATGCTGGAACATATTTTTGCTTCTTCTTCCCCGGAGCTTAAGCAGCATTTGGCCGATTCGAAGGAGATAGATCCTAAGAAGCTGGCCATTGCAGCAGACTTATGGGTGTCACATCGAGTGTCCCATAAGGACAAAACTCATCCTGGTAAGCAGGAGGAAGGGAAAAAGTCCAAAGATATGGAGGGTGGGGAATCTGCTAAATCTTCTTCCCATAAGGGCCCCAAAAAGAAAAACAAGGGTAAGACACAAGAGAACTCACAGGGTAGTGGAGGTCAGCCTCCGAAACAGAACTCTGGTTACAATAAGCCTCCCTACGTAAACAGACCCACTGGGGCTTGTTTTTCTTGTGGAGCAACTGACCATGTGAAGGGGGATCCCCGGTGTAAGGTTAGACCTTTGGGGGTCCACTCCGCTAATCTGGCCTTCTCCTCCTACGAGGAAGAAGAGATTACAGGAGCATCCTTCTCCTCAGACTCATTTCCCAGCGGAATAGAGGCTGAGGTAGTTTTAGTGTCCCTGGGTTCCTGGGAGCCTAAAGTCGCAGAGGCTTATGCTAGGATTCCGGATAATACCAAGCACTACTTTAAAGACAGTGTGCTGATCAATGGAGTGGATACTCCAGCTCTTAGGGATAGTGGGTGCAGTCAAACTGTAGTGGATTCTACCTTGGTAGACTCAGAGGAAGTTGCCAGAGCTACTCTGATGCCCACTAAGTTGGCTGACGGCCCCCTCCGTATGTTTCCCGTGATCCCTGTAAATCTTACTTTAAATGGTACAGCAGTCAGGATTCCAGTGAGCATTCAGAGAAACGTCCCGGGAAAGGTCTTGTTGGGTAATGATCTCAGAGCTTTGGGGCTCGTAGGAGACACTGCCGAAAGACCCTACACACGGTCTCAAGCACGGGCAGCATTGGCCAAGCCCAATACGCCGCCCCAGCCGAAGGGGAAACCCAAGGCGAAAGGAGTCTACAAGTCAAGACGAGGGAAAGAGAATATTCCCCCGAGCTCGCCTACCACTGCGGTGGAGGAAGTTGGTCAATCGCCCGGGCCTGACGAGGAGGTGGCGATGCCTGAAGTATTCGACCCCAACGATCATCCTGAACTAAAAGACTTGTTAGTTGAAGGAGGTCCTGATAGGGACGAATTCAGTAAAGGCCAACGTGAGTGCCCATCTCTGGAAGGCCTAAGGAGACAGGCCTGCTCCCAGCTTGAGGGTGAACCTCCTGGGAAGCATAGGATTTATTGGGAAGGTGGACTCCTGTATAGTGAGCCCACAGAGTCTACAGAAGGAGACCATAGGAGGTTGGTGGTTCCCCTTGCTGTTAGGCCCTTCCTCCTGCAGTTGGCGCATGAAGTTCCCCTTGCTGGTCACCTTGGTATGAAGAGGACCAAGCAAAGGTTATCCATGCACTTCTACTGGCCCAAGATGGGGGTGCAAGTAGAAAGTCACTGCAGGAGTTGTGCCTCCTGCCAGTTGTCTGGTAAGGTTGGCGCGACAATCCAAGCTCCGTTGGTACCGCTCCCAGTTGTGGGGGTACCATTTGAAAGGGTAGGGATCGACATCGTTGGTCCCTTTGACCCGCAAACATCCTCGGGCAATAGGTTTATCCTGGTGCTGGTCGACCATGCAACCAGGTATCCTGAGGCCATCCCATTGAAAACTGTAACTGCCAAGTCAGTTGCAAAAGCTTTACTCGGCATATTTACTAGGGTTGGCTTCCCTAAAGAAGTTGTGTCAGATCGTGGCAGCAACTTTATGTCGAAGTATATGCAGGCTATGTGGAAAGAATGTGGGGTCACCTACAAGTTCTCTTCTGCATACCACCCCCAGACCAATGGTCTGGTGGAACGTTTCAACAGAACGTTAAAGAGCATGATTGGGGCTCTGGAGGAGCCTCAGAGAAGAAAATGGGATCTTCGTTTACCATGCTTGCTGTTTGCCTACCGAGAGGTACCACAGGAGGGTGTTGGCTTCAGCCCCTTCGAACTTCTGTTCGGTCATCCCGTACGGGGACCCTTAGCCATCGTCAAAGAGGGATGAGAGATGCCCACTCCCCCTGTTACTACCAATGTAGTTGACTATGTGCTAGGGTTCAGAAAACGGATGGTACTTCTGATGGGCTTGGCTAGTGATAAATTGAAGGCAGGGCAAGCGCTGGTGAAACATTGGTACGACCAGAAAGCTTCCCTCATCAACTTTACACCTGGTCAGCAAGTCCTGATCATGAATCCAATAAGGCCTCGAGCTTTACAGGACAAATGGTCAGGCCCTTACACAGTGGTGGAGCCCCTGGGTGAGGTGAACTATTTAGTGGACCTTGGAAGGCCTGGACAGGCTCCAAAAGTGTTCCACGTGAATAGGCTGAAAGCTTTCGTCCCAAGAGTCGAAATCGCAGCACTGCTACTGGCTTCAGATGTTTAGGAAGAGGAGTCAGAACCTCTCCCCGACCTGTTCCAGAGCGGTCCTTCAGATAGCTCCGTTGAGGGTGTCCGAGTGGCCCCTCACCTGACTTCTGATCAGCAGGCTGAGGTGAAAAGTTTGCTTAGGCAGTTTTCCCCCCTGTTTTCACAGTCGCCTGGTTTGACACCTTGGTGCAAACATAACATTGACACAGGAGACAGTGTACCTACCAAAAGTAGGGGATACAGGATGTCAGATAAAGTACGGTCTTATATTAAGACCAAGGTCAACAAAATGTTAGACCTTGGGGTGATTGAACCCTCTAGTAGTCCTTGGTCCAGTCCTGTGGTTTTGGTTCCAAAAGCAGGCACTTCTGAATTGAGGTTCTGCGTGGATTACAGGGCTCTGAATGCTGTCACCAAGACAGATGCACACCCCTTGCCTCGAACAGATGAGCTGGTGGATACTTTGGGTGCCTCCAAGTACCTCAGCACGTTTGACCTCACTGCTGGCTATTGGCAAATAGCTTTAGCAGAACATGCCAAGGAGAAGACAGCATTTTCTACTCCAGACGGCCTTTACCAATTCCGGGTAATGCCGTTCGGGTTGAAGAATGCACCTGCCACTTTCCAGAGGCTTGTGAATCATGTGTTGAATGGGTTGGACGAATTCTGTCGTGCATATCTAGACGATATAGCATTTTTCAGTGCCACCTGGGAAGACCATGTGAAACACCTCAGGATTGTGCTCCAGGCTCTTCAGAAAGCCCACTTGACCATAAAGGCTAGTAAATGCCAGATTGGACAAGGCTCAGTGGTTTACCTTGGACATGAAGTAGGTGTAGGGAGGATACAGCCTCTACCCAGTAAAGTACAAGCAGTACAAGACTGGCCTACCCCCACTACGCAAACCCAAGTGAGAGCCTTCTTAGGACTCACGGGGTATTATCGCAATTTTGTGGCAGACTATGGCACCATAGCTGCTCCTCTGACTGCCCTCACAACTCTGAAGAAACCCAAGAAGGTGACTTGGACCGACGAGTGTGAGAAGGCCTTCAATGGCTTAAAAGACTCCTTGTGCCAGGCCCCTGTCCTTAGGGCCCCGGATTATCAAAGACCTTTTATCGTGCAGACGGATGCCTCTGACACTGGGATAGGAGCTGTACTATCACAAGTAGATGAGAAGGGTAAGGAACACCCTATCGGTTTTATTAGTCGCCAGCTTAAGGACAGAGAGCTCAGATGGTCCACGGTAGAGAAAGAATGTTTCTCTGTTGTGTGGGCCCTAAGGAAGCTGAGGCCCTACCTCTATGGGACCCACTTCACTGTGCAGACTGACCATAAGCCGTTAAAGTGGCTAATGAACATGAAGGGGGAGAATCCAAAGTTGCTTAGGTGGTCCATAAGTCTACAAGGCTTCGACTTCACTATTGAGCATAGGCCAGGTGTCCAACATAGCAATGCTGATGGGTTGTCCAGAATGTTTAACCGACCTGAACAAGAGACTCATCCAGGGGTGGATTAGTTCCCCCTGTCCATAGTCTGGGAGGGGCGAGTGTTAGGAAAGATTTCGTAATTGTAGGGAATTTTCCTTCCATGTGGCAACCCCTAAACTTTTTGCTATTGTTTTTAACCTTGTTCTTGACTTTGCCAGAGAAGTACAGCCTTCTGCCGCACTTCTCTGGGCTTTCGCTCCTTTTCTTATGGGGAAACTGACATGCCCTTAAGACAGTCAGTACCGGGGAACGCTGTTTCCCGTAGTTTCTTTTATCATGTTGCGGCTTTAGTGCAACATGACACAAGAGGGCACTGTAAGCTAAGTTACAGCTCTCTTGGGTCTCTAGCCTTCTACAGGCCCTAGATACACTTTTAGGATGGTATTTGATCGGTGCAAGTCATTCAGGGACTGGAATGGTGGCAGCGATCGTTTTGTTTATTTTGAGCTCCTTTTGGCGTTCTGAGCACGTTTTTCGCACTGAACCCAAAATGGTGGCCTGGCTCCCAAAATGGCCAGTCCACGAGGCTCCTTTGTCCTGTCCACTGACCGTCTTGCTCCCTTCACCTTCCCCAGGTCGGGCGACCCGGGGCCTTCCTTATTTGGGCATGTACTTTCCCGCGAAACGTGGTTGCTTTCGCGGGCTTCTACATGTCGTTTGTGTGCCTCCAGGGTGTGGGCTGGGATGTCTGGTCCCAATACACATCCTGGGTGCCAGAGAGTCTAGGGTGGTGTGAATGCCTGGGACCACCGTGGTCCGTGATTGGTCCACGTATGGTGTGTGTGTTGATGAGCGGATCTCCCATTGGCTCCCCTCCGTTTTGGCGCGAAGGGAACCGTGGATAAGAGGGAGCTGGAAACACCACTACCAGGTCGATCTCCTGAGTTCTCACGAACGAAGGAATACAGGAGCCAAGTATCCTGCAACCAAGAGGCTGGACCGAGGAATCGCTGGTGACCCGCTGAAGGAATCCTCCTTTGCACTGCTGTCGTCCTGTGAAACCCTTTCCTCCTTGGATTGAACCAGAAGGCCTGTACTGGTGCTTCGACCTTTGGAATAGCAGGAACAGCTATTCCCGGCGACTTCATCATCTCCTGCCAAGTAAGCCTTCGGAAGTGTCTCTGGGCCATCCAGTTGACTGACCAGCTTACAAGGGAGTCCTGCTCTGTAACCGCCGCCAGGTTGTGTTGTATTTCGAGTCCTGGTCACTCTCCCACGCTTCGTACGCTTGGCGTTCCCAAGTCTGAAGGGAGGAGTGTACATTTGGCTTGAATACACACGGCCGCTCCGTTGTCCTGCTGCGGCAACAAAACTGTGCTGGTTTCGTCGATTGGGACGTCTTTTTGCTCTACACGACTACGAGGCGTTCCCTGCTCTTCTGAACCTGCCAGCTGCTGAAACTAACATGGAGAAGCCTGGGTCTGCTTGCTTCGGGGACCGGTGAGTAGTTTAGCTAGGATCTGGTCGCCCTCCTGCAGTATCCCATTGCTTTTCCCTGCTGTGTAAAAACAGCACCCTTTTGACCGTACTCGCGCTCTGCTTCTGCCCGCTGTGGAGGCTGCGCTTGAGTTGCGGAACCTGTTCTCCTTCTGCTGTCCACTAACCCGAACTGCCTGACTTCCTCCGAAGAGCTTCCCCTTTTGCCCGTTGGTACCGGCGTGGCAGGTACTTTGAGCACAAGGCTCCACTCTTCGCAGGGCTCGGACTTCCATCTAGTTAGGTGCCTCTAAAGGCGAACTGAGTCTAAAGCGTTATCGCACTGCCTGTTTTCCTTTCCTTTCAGGTGGACTACATATTTCGTGCTTTAAATGCTTGCGACTGTGTATTTGTATATATATTGTGTTGATATGGTATGTGTTGGTTTAATATTGTGATATTGTGATTTCCTTGCTACGGTCATTGTTTTAAAGGCCTTAAAATAAATGTGTATCTATTTTTGATATAACAACTGTTTGGAGTAGTTTGTAAGCGCTCTTGCTTTGTGTGCTCATTGCGGGCTTTCAGTCACCCTCACCCCTCTTGAGACCTAGTCTTGACCGCCGCGATCGCTACCTTGATTGGTCTGGCTTGTCCAGAGGTTACCCTGTTCCAAGTAATTAGGTTGGCCTTCTGAACTTCTGCGCCACCAGGACAGAGTTCAGAAATCCGTCTTAACAAATTGGTGTACAGCGGTGGGATACGACTGAAGGTATCCAGTGTTGCGCTCGGACTAAGGCATTTCAGGTTATTCCAAACAGTACACGTAGTGAATTGTTGTAATATAACTTTAAAAAGGCCATAGTCCTATCAAACAGTATGGAAGCAAATACCGTGTTAACTTTAAATGCTTCCAAATCAGAAACATTGAAGAAGATGTGTGCGGAGAGAGGTGTTTCCTCTCAAGGCACAAAATTGGAAATGATCCAGAGAATCGTGGCGTGGCAAGAAGCGCAGCTTGACGCTATAACTTCCGAGGACAGTGCAGAAGGTGGTGGGGCTGCTCTCACTGGTAGAACCGACGGTTCTGCCGCTGCACTGATCCATCGCGACCACGAGGACAGGGGGATGTGATGTCTAATGTTTCCTCTGCCAGTGTTGATGGGGAGGCTATGCTTGAATTCAAGAAGCAAGAGCTGCGGTTTAGGCAGCAGGAGCTTGAATTCAGCATAGCCAAACTAAAAATCGAACAGGCAGAAAAACAGAAAGACAGGGATCACCAGTTGGAACTGGCCAAGCTTCAGGTTGCAAATGGATCCAAGGGTCCTAGACATGGGTCTGGGGCTTCCTCTCATCCACGGCTTCCGAAAGATCTGCTCAGTGTGTATGAAGAAAGGAATGACATTATGGACTGGCTGAATGCGTTTGAGTATGCATGCGAGGTTCAAGAAGTTGACAATGCTGATAAGATTGCCTGGTTGCTCAGTAGACTGCCCCATTCTGGCTGCAGTGCCATTATGGAAATGTCGAAGGCTGAGCGGGCTGATTTCGCAATGTTAAAGCAAACTCTCATTTTAAAATTTGGGAAGACTCCGGCCCAATATTTAAAGCGTTTTCGAGAGTATAAGAAAAAGGAAGGTGGTACTTGGGTATTTTATGTCGCTGAATCCTTGAAAAACTTAACTGGCTGGGTCGAAGGTTATAAGGTTTCTACCTTCGAAGGCATGATAAATCTTGTCATGCTGGAACATATTTTTGCTTCTTCTTCCCCGGAGCTTAAGCAGCATTTGGCCGATTCGAAGGAGATAGATCCTAAGAAGCTGGCCATTGCAGCAGACTTATGGGTGTCACATCGAGTGTCCCATAAGGACAAAACTCATCCTGGTAAGCAGGAGGAAGGGAAAAAGTCCAAAGATATGGAGGGTGGGGAATCTGCTAAATCTTCTTCCCATAAGGGCCCCAAAAAGAAAAACAAGGGTAAGACACAAGAGAACTCACAGGGTAGTGGAGGTCAGCCTCCGAAACAGAACTCTGGTTACAATAAGCCTCCCTACGTAAACAGACCCACTGGGGCTTGTTTTTCTTGTGGAGCAACTGACCATGTGAAGGGGGATCCCCGGTGTAAGGTTAGACCTTTGGGGGTCCACTCCGCTAATCTGGCCTTCTCCTCCTACGAGGAAGAAGAGATTACAGGAGCATCCTTCTCCTCAGACTCATTTCCCAGCGGAATAGAGGCTGAGGTAGTTTTAGTGTCCCTGGGTTCCTGGGAGCCTAAAGTCGCAGAGGCTTATGCTAGGATTCCGGATAATACCAAGCACTACTTTAAAGACAGTGTGCTGATCAATGGAGTGGATACTCCAGCTCTTAGGGATAGTGGGTGCAGTCGAACTGTAGTGGATTCTACCTTGGTAGACTCAGAGGAAGTTGCCAGAGCTACTCTGATGCCCACTAAGTTGGCTGACGGCCCCCTCCGTATGTTTCCCGTGATCCCTGTAAATCTTACTTTAAATGGTACAGCAGTCAGGATTCCAGTGAGCATTCAGAGAAACATCCCGGGAAAGGTCTTGTTGGGTAATGATCTCAGAGCTTTGGGGCTCGTAGGAGACACTGCCGAAAGACCCTACACACGGTCTCAAGCACGGGCAGCATTGGCCAAGCCCAATACGCCACCCCAGCCTAAGGGGAAACCCAAGGCGAAAGGAGTCTACAAGTCAAGACGAGGGAAAGAGAATATTCCCCCGAGCTCGCCTACCACTGCGGTGGAGGAAGTTGGTCAATCGCCCGGGCCTGACGAGGAGGTGGCGATGCCTGAAGTATTCGACCCCAACGATCATCCTGAACTAAAAGACTTGTTAGTTGAAGGAGGTCCTGATAGGGACGAATTCAGTAAAGGCCAACGTGAGTGCCCATCTCTGGAAGGCCTAAGGAGACAGGCCTGCTCCCAGCTTGAGGGTGAACCTCCTGGGAAGCATAGGATTTATTGGGAAGGTGGACTCCTGTATAGTGAGCCCACAGAGTCTACAGAAGGAGACCATAGGAGGTTGGTGGTTCCCCTTGCTGTTAGGCCCTTCCTCCTGCAGTTGGCGCATGAAGTTCCCCTTGCTGGTCACCTTGGTATGAAGAGGACCAAGCAAAGGTTATCCATGCACTTCTACTGGCCCAAGATGGGGGTGCAAGTAGAAAGTCACTGCAGGAGTTGTGCCTCCTGCCAGTTGTCTGGTAAGGTTGGCGCGACAATCCAAGCTCCGTTGGTACCGCTCCCAGTTGTGGGGGTACCATTTGAAAGGGTAGGGATCGACATCGTTGGTCCCTTTGACCCGCAAACATCCTCGGGCAATAGGTTTATCCTGGTGCTGGTCGACCATGCAACCAGGTATCCTGAGGCCATCCCATTGAAAACTGTAACTGCCAAGTCAGTTGCAAAAGCTTTACTCGGCATATTTACTAGGGTTGGCTTCCCTAAAGAAGTTGTGTCAGATCGTGGCAGCAACTTTATGTCGAAGTATATGCAGGCTATGTGGAAAGAATGTGGGGTCACCTACAAGTTCTCTTCTGCATACCACCCCCAGACCAATGGTCTGGTGGAACGTTTCAACAGAACGTTAAAGAGCATGATTGGGGCTCTGGAGGAGCCTCAGAGAAGAAAATGGGATCTTCTTTTACCATGCTTGCTGTTTGCCTACCGAGAGGTACCACAGGAGGGTGTTGGCTTCAGCCCCTTCGAACTTCTGTTCGGTCATCCCGTACGGGGACCCTTAGCCATCGTCAAAGAGGGATGGGAGATGCCCACTCCCCCTGTTACTACCAATGTAGTTGACTATGTGCTAGGGTTCAGAAAACGGATGGTACTTCTGATGGGCTTGGCTAGTGATAAATTGAAGGCAGGGCAAGCGCTGGTGAAACATTGGTACGACCAGAAAGCTTCCCTCATCAACTTTACACCTGGTCAGCAAGTCCTGATCATGAATCCAATAAGGCCTCGAGCTTTACAGGACAAATGGTCAGGCCCTTACACAGTGGTGGAGCCCCTGGGTGAGGTGAACTATTTAGTGGACCTTGGAAGGCCTGGACAGGCTCCAAAAGTGTTCCACGTGAATAGGCTGAAGGCTTTCGTCCCAAGAGTCGAAATCGCAGCACTGCTACTGGCTTCAGATGTTGAGGAAGAGGAGTCAGAAACTCTCCCCGACCTGTTCCAGAGCGGTCCTTCAGATAGCTCCGTTGAGGGTGTCCGAGTGGCCCCTCACCTGACTTCTGATCAGCAGGCTGAGGTGAAAAGTTTGCTTAGGCAGTTTTCCCCCCTGTTTTCACAGTCGCCTGGTTTGACACCTTGGTGCAAACATAACATTGACACAGGAGACAGTGTACCTACCAAAAGTAGGGGATACAGGATGTCAGATAAAGTACGGTCTTATATTAAGACCGAGGTCAACAAAATGTTAGACCTTGGGGTGATTGAACCCTCTAGTAGTCCTTGGTCCAGTCCTGTGGTTTTGGTTCCAAAAGCAGGCACTTCTGAATTGAGGTTCTGCGTGGATTACAGGGCTCTGAATGCTGTCACCAAGACAGATGCACACCCCTTGCCTCGAACAGATGAGCTGGTGGATACTTTGGGTGCCTCCAAGTACCTCAGCACGTTTGACCTCACTGCTGGCTATTGGCAAATAGCTTTAGCAGAACATGCCAAGGAGAAGACAGCATTTTCTACTCCAGACGGCCTTTACCAATTCCGGGTAATGCCGTTCGGGTTGAAGAATGCACCTGCCACTTTCCAGAGGCTTGTGAATCATGTGTTGAATGGGTTGGACGAATTCTGTCTTGCATATCTAGACGATATAGCAGTTTTCAGTGCCACCTGGGAAGACCATGTGAAACACCTCAGGATTGTGCTCCAGGCTCTTCAGAAAGCCCACTTGACCATAAAGGCTAGTAAATGCCAGATTGGACAAGGCTCAGTGGTTTACCTTGGACATGAAGTAGGTGTAGGGAGGATACAGCCTCTACCCAGTAAAGTACAAGCAGTACAAGACTGGCCTACCCCCACTACGCAAACCCAAGTGAGAGCCTTCTTAGGACTCACGGGGTATTATCGCAATTTTGTGGCAGACTATGGCACCATAGCTGCTCCTCTGACTGCCCTCACAACTCCGAAGAAACCCAAGAAGGTAACTTGGACCGACGAGTGTGAGAAGGCCTTCAATGGCTTAAAAGACTCCTTGTGCCAGGCCCCTGTCCTTAGGGCCCCGGATTATCAAAGACCTTTTATCGTGCAGACGGATGCCTCTGACACTGGGATAGGAGCTGTACTATCACAAGTAGATGAGAAGGGTAAGGAACACCCTATCGGTTTTATTAGTCGCCAGCTTAAGGACAGAGAGCTCAGATGGTCCACGGTAGAGAAAGAATGTTTCTCTGTTGTGTGGGCCCTAAGGAAGCTGAGGCCCTACCTCTATGGGACCCACTTCACTGTGCAGACTGACCATAAGCCGTTAAAGTGGCTAATGAACATGAAGGGGGAGAATCCAAAGTTGCTTAGGTGGTCCATAAGTCTACAAGGCTTCGACTTCACTATTGAGCATAGGCCAGGTGTCCAACATACCAATGCTGATGGGTTGTCCAGAATGTTTAACCGACCTGAACAAGAGACTCATCCAGGGGTGGATTAGTTCCCCCTGTCCATAGTCTGGGAGGGGCGAGTGTTAGGAAAGATTTCGTAATTGTAGGGAATTTTCCTTCCATGTGGCAACCCCTAAACTTTTTGCTATTGTTTTTAACCTTGTTCTTGACTTTGCCAGAGAAGTACAGCCTTCTGCCACACTTCTCTGGGCTTTCGCTCCTTTTCTTATGGGGAAACTGACATGCCCTTAAGACAGTCAGTACCGGGGAACGCTGTTTCCCGTAGTTTCTTTTATCATGTTGCGGCTTTAGTGCAACATGACACAAGAGGGCACTGTAAGCTAAGTTACAGCTCTCTTGGGTCTCTAGCCTTCTACAGGCCCTAGATACACTTTTAGGGACTGGAATGGTGGCAGCGATCGTTTTGTTTATTTTGAGCTCCTTTTGGCGTTCTGAGCACGTTTTTCGCACTGAACCCAAAATGGTGGCCTGGCTCCCAAAATGGCCAGTCCACGAGGCTCCTTTGTCCTGTCCACTGACCGTCTTGCTCCCTTCACCTTCCCCAGGTCAGGCGACCCGGGGCCTTCCTTATTTGGGCATGTACTTTCCCGCGAAACGTGGTTGCTTTCGCGGGCTTCTACATGTCGTTTGTGTGCCTCCAGGGTGTGGGCTGGGATGTCTGGTCCCAATACACATCCTGGGTGCCAGAGAGTCTAGGGTGGTGTGAATGCCTGGGACCACCGTGGTCCGTGATTGGTCCACGTATGGTGTGTGTGTTGATGAGCGGATCTCCCATTGGCTCCCCTCCGTTTTGGCGCGAAGGGAACCGTGGATAAGAGGGAGCTGGAAACACCACTACCAGGTCGATCTCCTGAGTTCTCACGAACGAAGGAATACAGGAGCCAAGTATCCTGCAACCAAGAGGCTGGACCGAGGAATCGCTGGTGACCCGCTGAAGGAATCCTCCTTTGCACTGCTGTCGTCCTGTGAAACCCTTTCCTCCTTGGATCGAACCAGAAGGCCTGTACTGGTGCTTCGACCTTTGGAATAGCAGGAACAGCTATTCCCGGCGACTTCATCATCTCCTGCCAAGTAAGCTTTCGGAAGTGTCTCTGGGCCATCCAGTTGACTGACCAGCTTACAAGGGAGTCCTGCTCTGTAACCGCCGCCAGGTTGTGTTGTATCTCGAGTCCTGGTCACTCTCCCACGCTTCGTACGCTTGGCGTTCCCAAGTCTGAAGGGAGGAGTGTACATTTGGCTTGAATACACACGGCCGCTCCGTTGTCCTGCTGCGGCAACAAAACTGTGCTGGTTTCGTCGATTGGGACGTCTTTTTGCTCTACACGACTACGAGGCGTTCCCTGCTCTTCTGAACCTGCCAGCTGCTGAAACTAACATGGAGAAGCCTGGGTCTGCTTGCTTCGGGGACCGGTGAGTAGTTTAGCTAGGATCTGGTCGCCCTCCTGCAGTATCCCATTGCTTTTCCCTGCTGTGTAAAAACAGCACCCGTTTGACCGTACTCGCGCTCTGCTTCTGCCCGCTGTGGAGGCTGCGCTTGAGTTGCGGAACCTGTTCTCCTTCTGCTGTCCACTAACCCGAACTGCCTGACTTCCTCCGAAGAGCTTCCCCTTTTGCCCGTTGGCACCGGCGTGGCAGGTACTTTGAGCACAAGGCTCCACTCTTCGCAGGGCTCGGACTTCCATCTAGTTAGGTGCCTCTAAAGGCGAACTGAGTCTAAAGCGTTATCGCACTGCCTGTTTTCCTTTCCTTTCAGGTGGACTACATATTTCGTGCTTTAAATGCTTGCGACTGTGTATTTGTATATATATTGTGTTGATATGGTATGTGTTGGTTTAATATTGTGATATTGTGATTTCCTTGCTACGGTCATTGTTTTAAAGGCCTTAAAATAAATGTGTATCTATTTTTGATATAACAACTGTTTGGAGTAGTTTGTAAGCGCTCTTGCTTTGTGTGCTCATTGCGGGCTTTCAGTCACCCTCACCCCTCTTGAGACCTAGTCTTGACCGCCGCGATCGCTACCTTGATTGGTCTGGCTTGTCCAGAGGTTACTCTGTTCCAAGTAATTAGGTTGGCCTTCTGAACTTCTGCGCCACCAGGACAGAGTTCAGAAATCCGTCTTAACACGCCACATTCAGTTTGTCTGTCAAAGAAACACACTGTGCCTTTGCCCATTGGCCTGTCCATGATAAATCACTAGCCCTGACCAGATTCCACCTCTCACACTCGAGCACTTGGATGTACGATGCAAGATGTCTCTACCCAACGAGACTGACTCCTTGAACTCGTTGGTGTCTGTTAGCCCTGATGCCCGCACTGTTCAGTGGCAAAGGACTCCATTAATTGTTTGCCAAAGACATTCGCCACCTTTCACAATCCTAGATGCCCTGCATTCAAGCACAAATCCACTTTTACTTTAGCAGAGGAATTCAGAACAGCTCAATGAGACGCTGATATGTTAGAACACAATTTCTGGTAACAAGTTGGATAAGAGAACAATGAAATGTCTTTAAACGGGTGCACATGGGACTGTGCTCACTGTGTTAATCTCGAGACATTGTTCATTGAAAAATGGAACATGATTTGGGGTGCCAATCAGGGAGTGAAAAACACACACATTATGTCAACAAAGAGTCGTTGGTATCTGTGCAACATTAACCAAAGAACACACAAATAAAAGCGTGACTGTTAGCTTCGGCAGTGGCAAAATGATAACTGCGAGGCTCAGCTTCTTCTGATGATTGGGGAGTCAGTCTGCTACTAACTGAGCATTGTTTGCAACTCATAGAAGCGCGAGGGCGGCATCCGCTCATTGTGAGAAACAAAAGCTTGATGACGCAGGAGAAAACAGCAGACACACATAATTGCTGATAAGTGAAGCTAGTTTTCGCCAATTGTGAGCTGGCAACAGCTGTTGGAGACTGGTTTACTCTGCATATGTGTCGGTAACTGAGATATGCAAACAGAACGGTAGGGGTGGTTTGAGCCACATTGAACTGGTTGATATTCGAGCTATGGAAGCACACAGCTTGTTGACGAATTTATTTGAATAATTGTTGTTTTTATATTGGGTTCACCTTAGTATGTTATTTGCGTTACTGTTCTCACAGTCAAAATAAAACACGGTGCTGGTGTACAGAGGTGGGCAAGTGACTGGAGGCTATCTGATTTGGCTGAGCTTCCACAATGTTCTTTAAATGGGTTGGAATGCAGAAAAGAAAATAGTATGATTAATGGCTTTGGGTGGCCTGGGACATGGCAGGGCGAACACTGGAAGTCTTCAAGTACTTCCTCTGAGCCAGATCTCCCTCCCTTCCTCCCCCAGAACAAAGGCCAGTACCTGGTCTAATCCTAACTGAGTGGAGGCTCGTGGCATGACTTTAACTGAGTCCAAATCAAGAGCAGAAGCTAACTTGCAGTAATCACTATCAAGCCATTATTAAGATGCTGTGACTACATGATTTGCAGGGGAACTGTGTGCAGAAAGCCAGCACCTGACCCTTGAAAGGTTAAACTGTCCAAATGCATTTATATGAATCAGGGTCGCAGCCATTTTACTGTTAGGACGTTAACATACATGAACGTATCAGGCAGGCAGGCTAGTGTCCATTATGTGTTGTACAGGGTTGCATTCTTGAATCATTGTCACAGATATGCCATATACAAAATGTGGGCTACTTCCCACGTTCCCAAAATGTTCTTTGATTCTATTCAAAGTATCTTACATTGGGTCTACTTGTACCCTCCCCTTTCTCGTGGTTGATTGTAGAGTCTGTGAAAGATGCATTCGGACTCAGTGGGGGTCAATTTCAAAATTATATTTGGCGACCCCTAACATCCGGCTAGACCCGAACCACACCCCTTATCTCCCGCCGTGGCAGCTATGTGAACATGGATTACTTGGAGAGGATTTCTAATGTCAATTCCACTGGGTGATTTTCCTGTTTTTTTCGTGGATGGTGTAAACGAGCCCCATCTTGAACTTCATTATTCCCCAAGATTATTCTCTGTCCTCCATCAAAGATCTGAACGCAAGGTAAAACAGGGCAGTGATAACAACTTTTCAAGAGGTCAGTCTTTGGCCAACAAAAACACACTGAAAGTGACGCAGCCTTGAGTTTGGGGATGCTTGTGCCTGTGAGGATTTGCCATGTGGCTGTTAGGCGGAAACCTGTGCAGTTCCCTCTGGGACCACTGCAAAAGATTTAGGACTACAGGTGTTTGGCAGTAAACCCACTTGGTAGCAGTCTGCACCACACAGATTCACTGTTGGTAGCTGTGGCTGAGCAGTCAGACTTCCCTCAAGAAGAGTTAAGCAGTATGTGGAGTATACAAGATAGGGCAATTCTTCACAGCAAGACAAGCAAACACGCAACGAGGCTTAGTGTAAAGATATTAAGGTATTTATTTATAACGAAACATCTATCAAAAACACTATGGCACTATCACGGCAAACAAATCAAACACAGTTACTCTACGAAGAAGAAACGATCAATCCCCCTAACAATATTTCGACAAGTCTAGGTTCTACCGGCACCACTTATTTGCAGACAGAGGTGTATGCCTCAACCTAGATGGCACTCTAATATTAGTTAGGACGGGAGAGAAAAATAAGCAGGTTACGAAATCAACACAGTTCAATACTTTACGGCTAAAAAATGCAAGGCAAGAAGGCAAGAACCACAATAGATCATAAAGTTCAGAGGCCAGGCCCACTCGGAGAGAGGCGAGGCGATATGTCCCAAAAGTCTCTTGTGGAGAAGCGTTTGAGTCTTTGTAGTAAATTGTTATCGGCAGATTGAACTAGTTCAGAACAATACGTGAGAAAGCTTGGAGGCGACCCAACGGAAAGGAGAGGATTAAGACACCTCACTCGAACCGATCGAAAGGGAAGCCAGGCGGACACGGTACCTTGTTGTGGAGGGCAGCTCCGGCAGGGACAGTTGTTCCTGGTAGTGGATGCACGTCGGGTCTTTGCCAAGAGTAGAGATTAACTCGTCGTCGAAGAAAGGTGAAGTCCGGTGCACCACCAGGGAAGAGACCAGCCTTGGAGTGCTCCGTCACAAGGCACCACCTTTTGGTTGCGGTACAGGGGTAGTGGCTACCCGGTTGCCGAGGTGCTCTGCACGGGCAATTCGACCACTGCATCCTGAGGCGAATAAAAAGCGAAGGGGACTGGTTGTTCCCACCAGCCAGGGGAAGAGACTCTCCGGCAGGGAGATCTCCTCTGTCATCGGGAAGTGGTGAGTCGGTTCCGCAGGGCTCCACCGGAGGTGTCGTCATGCAGGTCGGCTCAGCGTTACCCTCGTCGGATTCTTAGGTCCTGTGGCGACTTCTGAAGATCCAGTCCCAAAAGCCCTGCTTTTATGCAGAAAACCCCCATTCATTCAGCCTAGCTGTCAAACAACACATGCTAAGTGGTGAGCGGGGAGGCTCACCACTTGGGCCAATCACTCCAGAGTGCGACCGGAGTTGGCAAGGCAACTCGGTCCAGGGTGCCTAAACCCCCTCCCACGCCCCTGTGGTAACCCAGACGGAATGGAACCACTTTGGAGGGTCTCTTGTACAGAGCCCGCCAAAAGTGGAACAAAGGGCTCGACCTTTGGTTTAGGAGTCACAGAGAAGAACACAGACACCATTTTACAAACCGAGTTCTGGCAGAAAATACCATCCGATAAACTTATTTAAGATAAGTAGATCGGTGGTACGTTAGAGATTAACGAGAAAAAGTATCAATCACTAACAATGGGACGAATCCCATAGGGTTATGTTCGGGGTCGAACATGACAAGTAGTTTCCACTGCCACCAGCCAAAACTCGACGAGGGGGGACGGGACAGTGCCCCCTCGAATAACAGATTCAGGAGTAATCGAATTACCCCTACTAGTACGTCCACAATAAGATGGTTTGTACTAGTTCTGTTAGTAAATTTAGGTCTAGTAAAACCAATGGTAACTTTACATGCCCGGGGAGACAGTAGTCAGTCCCCGGGTATGGAGTCTATGATGGAGGTCCGCTAGGACGCCCCAGTGTTATGGCACGTAGGGTGCGGTGTAACACACATAGAAAAACATATGAGACCCTATGGAGTAAAAGACCCCATAGCCCATAGAACACATTGACATTCAAAGGAATTACACACATACATGTCCAAGAGTGGGAGGAAAAGAGTCTCACTCTTGGCAGGATGGAAAAAACAAACTCCAGAAATCCAGCAAAGCTGCTGGGGGACTCACTAGGTTAGGAAATTCAGCCTAAATACAGAATTCTCCCTAACACTGGCAAGGGTGTAAAGCCCTGGCTTTTTTGATTTGTATTAATACATAAAATCATGCAGGTAATTTCCTCTCTAAAAGGGTAATCTGCTAGCCAGATTCCTCTTTTCACCAACTCCATGCCAGAACCTTAGTGTACTTGTGCACTGATGCAACAGTGGCCTGATCCACAGCGCCTGCTCTACTCATGGCCTAGAGCAGGTTCAAAGTCACAAGATGCCCACTTGAAAGTCACAGTGACAGCCAAGCCTCTGCAGCAAAGGGGTGGCATTTAAGATATGCCCCCTGCACCAAAACTACAGTGATCGTAAGTAACACAGCCTGAGTTTAGTCATAGTGCATGGTGTTACTTATTAGCAGGGCTGCCACATCCTAATTGATATTGCACATGTGTCAACAATTTGTCAACTTCTGTGAGTCATCTCGGCTGTGGAAGGTGATGTGTGTTCTGGTCCGTGGGGTGGAGACTGCCAGGCAACACCCTCTACCAGAGACATCCACACAGCAGGCAACTTTCCTGGGCCAGACATCAAAGGAGCACACCCATTTAAAAGGAGTAGCCTTACACCAGGGTGGTGCATCTCTAAGGCCTTTGATCTTAGTCAGAAGGGAAGAGGGTGGCTAAGAATAGGCAGGAGTTCTCTAGTCAATGCAAGGACATCAGAAGGGCAATGTCCACTACTTTTGAGAATAGGGACTGAACCACTAAGGGATGTTAGCTTTAGGCCAACCACTGGGAGGCTTTTGCATTTAGAAGAAGGGCAGTGATGTCATTTCAACAAAATGCAAGGGGTGATCACCCATTGACAAAACAGGCAGTGACATCACATAGCATTGTTCTAAGTACACTAAGAAATATATGGTTACAGTATCAATGTAACATGATATACATTTCATATAAGAATGGATTTCCATATGTAGCGTTAATATTAGTGTGTATAGGCCTATATTACCAAACTACTATGAATGCACGCAGACATGAATCACAACAACCTGGCAATCTGGACTAATGTACATCACTTAGGCTAAACTGTACACAGGGCATATCGAAGAGCCCTAAACCCCAAAAGGCAGACATCCAGTGCCTGCCAAGTGTCTGGCCACAGACTGGAAACAGCAACTGAATAACACCTGTTCCACCATAAAAACGATGGTCTAGAGGGTTGCCCAGAGCTGTGCTTTTGGTTATGAATGATTTGAACCACAAGAAAACACTGAGAGGTTTGAGGGAAAAGTTATGTGTCACAAGCAGACCCTCACATTAAGGGTGGAACCCTTGGCATATAACAAAAAGGCTTGTGACTCGCAAAAGTACCGCTCTCTTAAAAAGAAAAAAGCTATCTCATGTCAACAGAGGCTACCGTGTTCATCGATATTGCACAACCACAAGATTGAACATTATAGAACAATTATATATTTTATTTGAAAATTTCATATACATATTTAATATATCTCCAATGCAAAAGATCATTTCAAAAATATTATTTAAGAAATTCTAATTAAGAAATGCTCTCCTTGAATTAATCACGAGAGTACAAAATAGAGATGCTGTCTTTGTTGATAGTCGCAACCTTCCTTATACGTGTCAAACTCACTGGACGTCAACAAGATTATAGATCTGGAAAGGATGATATGGCCAACAATTAGCAACCATTCTTGTTACATTGTAGTTCCCCCACCAGATACATTCTTGCCTTTGGCGCTTTCTAATTGCTCTTAAGAGGGTAAGGCTTACCCTGTAGAAGGTGAATAATTTATCCTACAGCGGAAGCTGAACCACTATTGCTGTTTGGTAGCCGGAATTCGCACAGCCGAATTGACCCGGTGTCTAGAGTGCGACTTATTTGGAGTGAGACTTATCCCCATTACGTGGGATCATCGGAAAACGTCAATGATGTTGATAACAAAAAAAGACAACAGTATCAGCAAGTAGCAGTTGGTACCGGTGAGGTCTGGCTTCTTATTCCCCACCTAAGTAGCCCTCGATCTGGTAACGCTAGTCGACTTCTTACTTGCATTTGTATGGGTCTAACACCGTAGCCTGGATATTCCGAGCTCCGTTCGATTCGCCCCCTCGCCTGGCTTGTGACCAGTGGACCCGTCATAGCGTACGGTCATTCGCTGCGTTGGTCCGTCTCAACAACCTTCCTAGTGACTGTCGTTGTCCCCCCTGTTCGTATCTCTCGGTTCAAAGGAACCATCCACCTTTAAATTCGTTACGCGCGCCTCATGATTAGCCAATCAAAGAGTGCCTATCGCAACATGTGACCTTAACCGTGTCATGTGACCCAACTGCATAACACGGAAATGTTGTTCAGTACGATCCGATCTCTACTCTATGGTCGCCGATCTATCGCTGCCCACAAGGAAGTGGCACGTCAGATGCGAACCACCCTAGGACGACCAAAACAAGAAGAAAAAGCCCAGAGCAGACTACAAATCTCCACCACCATCCATATCATAGAGGGGGAGGATGAGGAGCCGCGTTACCAGGTGAACAGGTCGATGTAATACAAGAGCTGCCGTGCATGTTCTACTCACAGAGTGACTGACAAGGTTTATAATATTTATTAAACCCTCTATTAGACCGTATTGGAATTCTACAATACCCAGTCGAATTTTTCATTCAGACCATTGAGCATGCTTTTAGTCAAAAAAATAAATTTGCGTTCTTTTTTTGACAACGCTAGTCTATACCGGTTGATGTCATTACTCGGTTTCTGATTGTAAACAATCGACCAGGAGAGATCTTGTACTTGGTGAGTACATTCTACCCAGTGTTCTACCAACGGGGCATTCTTAGTTCGATTTTTTAGACAGCTACGGTGTTCACCTATCCGCAATTTAACCTTTCTCTCTGTCTTGCCTATATATAGCTTGTTGCATGGACACCAAACTACATAGATTAACCAACTCGTGTTACGATTGGTCAATGTTTTTTGTAACCACAGGGTTTTCAACCCAATATCAATCGATGTGGTTTTCTTAGTAAATGCACAGCAGGTACATGTTCCACATGGGAAATGACCCGTTACTGCTTGTAAACCACAAAGTTGTGTTAGGCTAGGTGAGGTGGTTGGTCTAGATGTTATATCATTCCGAGTTATCTGCTCCTTAATGTTCTGGCTCCGTTTAAAGGCAATGATCGGTCTTGAGATGGGATCACTACCCTTCTCCAGTATATCCCAACGTATATCCCAGCGTTTGACATGTGACTGAAGGTGTTGACAAATATCAGGTGCTCATTCTTTGTCTTTTCGTCCCTCTGTTCCTTGTATTGAAGGAGTGAGTCCCGATTGTTATTGTCTGCCCTTTTACGAGGGTTCTCGACAATATGTTGTGGGTACCCTCGTTTGGGTACCCTTGTTTGATTAAGCGTTCCTGCATGTTATTCGCTTCTTCTTTATAGTCTCTTCTCCTTGAACTGTCTCAAGAATTGTCCCAATGGGAGATTATCACGTACATGTTTAGGGTGAAAACTTTCATAATGGAGGACCGAGTTTTTATCTGTAGGTTTATTATACGGCTGAACGAAAAGTGTCTTCAAGGTGTTATCTACCACAATCGTAATGTCCAGAAAGTCTACCGTCTGATTGTTATATGATGAGGTAAATTTTAGAAAAGCATTCTGTACATTAAGCCATTCCAAAAACTCTTCCATTTGTTGTGTGGTCCCCTTCCAGATGACCAGAATGTCATCAATGTAACGACGCCACAACCTAATGTTGTGTTGAAAAGGATTGGTGTTGATCAAAACAGTCCCAACCTCAAAGGACTCCATATACAAGTTAGCCACACTGGGTGCTAATGTCGCACCCATGGCAGTGCCTTGAATTTGTTTGAAAAATGTGCCATCAAAATGGAAATGATTCTCGATTAAAGCCATTTCAGCACACCAAAGAATAAATGAAATCGGAGTTTCGATGGTAATGTGGTCCTTTAGGAGTTTCTCCTCTAACATTTCAAGTGAAGCTTGTTGTGGTATGTTAGTATAGAGAGCTGTCACGTCTAAGCTCAGGAGTAATTCCGTTGTGGAGTCAAATGATATTCCTTCTATCTCCACGATAATTTGTGTTGTATCCTGGACATAGGACGCCATTTTCTTCACCAATGGTTGTAGAAACTTTCCTGCAAACCGGGATAAAAGTTCTAGAACTGAGTTCACCCCAGACACGATGGGTCTTCCTGGTGGCTGATTAAGGGACTTATGGATCTTGGGAAGTGTATAAAACTGTGGGATCAAAGGTTTATCTTTAACCAAAAAGTCAGCCTCCTTCCTTGTTATCCAACCTCTTTCTTCAGCCTTGGCGATTTTATTCGTGATGACTTTCGCTAACCTTGACGTTGAATCCTCTTCAAAGGGTTGGTAACATGTGAGGTCCAATAGTTGCCGATTACATTCTAATACATAGTCGACCAGATTGAGTAGAACAATAGCACCGCCTTTGTCCGCCTTGAGGATGATTATTTCTTGTTTGTTTAGCAGATTTTTCATAGCTAAACTTTCGGCAGTGCTTGTATTATGAAAGGTGCTTTTTTTTTCGCTTGTTCAAGTTTTTCCAAATCTTTAAGTACCCTATGTTCAAAAACTTTCGCTTACGAACTGTGGGAACCACTTGGGGCACAGAAATTGGATCTATTTTGTAAACCTGATTCACAAGGTTCGATTTCATGAACATTATTCTGAAAAAATTGATGCAAATGAATTTTCCTCATGAATTGATGAAATTCCTGTCTAAATTGAAGTGGGTTATGTAGATTAGTGGACACGAAACCCATCCGTCTTTCGAGTAGTCTCATTTCAATCTGTGTTGGAATATAGGAGGAGAGATTCACCACAAGGCCTGCATACTCCTTGTTACTCTGGGTTCCAAGTCCCAGGCCTCCGGGCTTCTCTCTAAAAAAGGTTGCCCACTGCCCCTGTTGGCAGGAGTCCCCCTTGTTTGTCCGCGATTTGAATTATTCCTGCCTCTAGAATTGTTCCCCCTATTTTGTTTACGATAATTGGATCTACCACGATTTGTGGGTGCCGAGCCATATGTGCTGCCAGCACTCAAACTGAACGAGGTATTGGCAAATGCAACTTTCTTTTGGCCACATGGGTTATTAGATGCAGAGGCAGTAGCTTGGCGTTCTTGTTGGTAATTTTCCTGTGTGTACGGGAATGCTTTTTCATGGCTATAGTTATCCAGATCCTTATTCATTCTCTGTACACGTTCCTTTAGAGAATCCTCTTTAAATGATAACATTTCGGTTATCAGGTTGTCTAGTTGTTTCTTGTAGAGCTCTAATGGAACCGCCTTTTTAATCTCCTCTTCTAAAGTGTTCAAATCGACCAGAATTATTTCGGTCATTTCTGTGGCTGTATCTATTATCAATATCAGCCAATCGCGGCTGCATTTTTTGGCGACATAGCTCCATTGTAACACAAAATTTGGGTTATCAAGAAAAAGCCTTGGTTCATTACGTACAACCAGGCCTTGGGGTAGTGTCCCCTTCCGTAAATACTCCAACATGATAGAACCATGTAGTTCTGTCCTAATAAGACGTTTCTTGAGATTGCTAAGGTCATCCCATCTTGTAATATTTATTGTTGTAGCTGCTGTGCCACATAACAGTGATTCTTTTTCCAACAGGTCTGCAACATATTTATCATCGTAGCTCTTGCATCTCTCTAGAGCCATTTTTAATACAGAATATGTAATCAATTCTAACCCCCAAAAAGAATAGCGTGATAAACAAAATACAATTTGTTCAATGGGAAAAGTATAAACAAGTAAAGGGAGGGAATTCCATGCAAAATAATTTGTTATAATGAATCTGTACTATCTGGTCCAAGATATCAATTCCCAGGGATTCAATAAAGCACCCCCGTAGAGAATGAAGGAAAAGTGTCAAACGGCCAATACGTCAGGTGAAACCCACGTGAAACAGCTCCTTTATGAGCTCAAAAGTACCTCACGGCCAAGCGGCCGTACTAGAACCACAAGAAAACACTGAGAGGTTTGAGGGAAAAGTTATGCATCACAAGCAGACCCTCACATTAAGGGTGGAACCCTTGGCATATAACAAAAAGGCTTGTGACTCGCAAAAGTACCGCTCTCTTAAAAAGAAAAAAGCTATCTCATGTCAACAGAGGCTACCGTGTTCATCGATATTGCACAACCACAAGATTGAACATTATAGAACAATTACATATTTTATTTGAAAATTTCATATACATATTTAATATATCTCCAATACAAAAGATCATTTCAAAAATATGAGTTAAGAAATTCTAATTAAGAAATGCTCTCCTTGAATTAATCACGAGAGTACAAAATAGAGAAAAATGCGCAAGAACATAAACAAAAAAAGAATCACTCCATATCACTGATGCTGAATGATTTGAAAGCTACCAGCCATCACCTTTCTGTTTTGCTTATTTGATAAGTAACCCACAGTTTTTTCTTGTTAGATGGCAGAGAGAGGGGACGCATGTGTTGCAGGTCACAGAAATTGCATTTAAAAAAAAATATATATTAAAATGTAAACAGCAGCAGAAGCCCCATGACATCACCCCTAAAAAAGGCCCATTTTATTATTTTCTTTGGTCCTTTATATCTTGCTTAATGCTGGCCTCCTCTAGGCCCTAAGCACTGGAAGAGGAATTGAACCCATTTTGCACTTTATCCTCTTGTTCCAAAGCAAGTGTGTTGCCTCTGAGCTATCCTTCCAAATATATAATACTTTTGCTTGAGTGAACAAATGGTTTACTTCGAAGGCTGGGGGCAACTGCATGCAAACTAATTATCTCGCAATGCGCCTATCTACAGTGTGTCTGTGATGCAGGTTTGGCAAATATGGATCAGGTCACACAGTGCCCAGGCAGGAATGGTGGCAGAAGCTACTGGGGCACACCCCTCATCACAATTCCAGCGGGTCTCTGAATGTGCACAGCAGACAACGAGAAACACTGATGAGATTTGCATTCATGCTGTGCTGTCACTGAGTACTGCGGGCTGCTCTTACCCATTCCCAGCTAGCTAGACCTAGAGCACATTCCTGTTGCTGCAGTAATGGGTATGAGCTGCACAGACAGCTCCGCCTCCATTCAGGCATTCTTCAATAATGAACTGACAACCTGTTACTGATGGTGGCCTCATGGTGTTTCCTGCATCCCTGTTATTTCTCCAGCTAACGAGATCTAGATTCCAAGTGAAAAAAGCTGTTTCACATTTAGCTGATTTTATAACCATCTTTTTCAGGTGCAAGACATATCAGCTTTTGGCACTGCCTCTTTGTCCAGTGGCCAAGGGGTTGCAAGGACAGATCTAGTGATAGCAGAGGGGATCCTAGGGATAGCAGCTGCTACCTCTAGTCCTCCCCAAATGATGTCCCTGAACAAGGGGTCTCCCACCCATTATTCAGATTCTCTTAGATACTCTCAGATACTCTCAAGATCTGCAGATTCGATTGGAAAGAAATAGGGGGACTTCCTTTGGAAAAGTTATACTTCCAAAGCACTCTGCCTAAGATGAAGAAAGAGCTGTCCAAGGCAAAAGGAAAATCTATACCCTACCTACTCCCAGGGCACACCAGGAGTGACTGTGGACCAGGATTTACCAGACATCACCAAATTCTCCTAGAGCTGGGAGAGCAGACCCTGAATGGAACCATCCTGTCCTCAAGTGCCAGTGGGAGGGTCTCACGGCAGTTGAAGGGCCAGACCAGTCAAAGCTTTGAGTTCTACTGCACCAAAAACGGTTGCTCCATGTTCACTGCACCTTAAACGAGAGGAAAGGTGCCAGCACTGACTTTCGTACTTCTCCACCAATCAGAATTATTTCTTGCACTTCAAACCAGCTCAATGCTGAAGCCTGCCCTAGCTAAACCTGCCACCTGTTTGGCCCATATCGACTGCTCGACGCTGGGACCCAAAATGAATCACTGGTGAATCACAAGATAACTCTGACCAGGGGTTCCAAACAGAGCTCAACCCAGCCATAACTTGAATGGCTGATTCATCGGCTCATACATTGATGCCCCCAAGATCACAACTTCGACCTCTGTTGCCCTCCAACTCGATATGCTGGAGCATCACTCATTGGCCCTCATTAGGACCCTGGCAGAGAGGGTTTTACGCCGGCGTAGTGCATGGCGTACCTCTCCGCCAGACTACGAGTTCCCGTAGCGCCATGGATGATTTTTACGCCTGCTTTTTGCAGGCGGAGAAATCCATGGCGCTACGGGACTTGTTGTTAATTACGCCACCGTAATTTACGGTGGCGTAATTAACGCCTTCCCCACTCCCATTATACCCTATGGGGCAAGAATGGGAATGGGGAAGGGTAAAATGGGGATTGGGGACTTACCGCCCCGCCAAGGTCGGCATGGGGCGGTAAGTCCGCCAACCACCTTGGCGGAGTTGGCAGCTTAGCGCCATGGACCATGGTGCAAATTGCACCATGGTCCTCCGCCAGGGTCCTAATGAGGGCCATTGACCCCTAACAGTGGCCAAAGCCTGAGTGAGCCTGGCCCAACTGCAAAGCAAACCTGGGACCACCCTAACCTGCATTGTTGAGAACCCCCTTCTAATCCACAGGGTGATCACATTTGCACTTACTCAAAGCCTTCTTGCTACTTGAGCATACATGATCCAACGTGCCAAACTGAACTTGATCCAGTCACATCCATGTTCAACCCCGGGTCTGACTGTCAACCCACCAAAAATGTAATCCCAGCTACTGTTGACCCTGAACTTCCCTCTTGGTCCACTTATGCCCTAGACACTGCTAAGGTCACAATTGCTCCTTTTTGTGGCTAGTAACTTCCCTACCACCCCTGGAACTGTGCTCAGAGCATTACTTTCCGCAGTCTGTAGCATCTAATTTGTTCTTCTTTTGGGAAGTTTTGTGTACAGTATTTCCTATTTGTTCTATTGCAGATGGTGGGTTTCATTAAAGTATATATATTTTTATAGAACCTTGATTGGGCATTCCTTTTATTTTGGACAGTGATACTGAGTTGTTTAGGTCACTACTGATTCACCTACACATCAGTTTTAAGAGCATAGCCTTTCCTCGGACCACGTTACCACAAAAGGCAAAGGGATATATTTCTTAACTGTCCCTGTTTTACCTTTATCATTGTCTTGAGGGCTAAGTGGGCAAGTTTACTCCTACTCATCCTTGAACTCCTGCGGAGCAGAAGCCAATTTGTCACCCTGAAACCTACTGCTGAGCAAGCCGAAATAAAAGTGTGCATTGAACATTGGTTTTCTCTACCAAGGTATTTTCCATCCAGGGAACCCGACATCAGCACATTGCAGACTTTGCCAGCAAGCGTCTTGTGTGACCTCTGTCAAGAGAGGGCACTCGCTCATGACCATAAGGTTAAAAAAGCAGAACTGTTAAAAAGCCTATAAGCTCTCGAGGAAGCTTGGGGGATGGAGGCTTCTCAAGGGACCAGTGGTTAGATGGATCCCTAACCCCATTGCCCATAGACCTGGGGGGCTAGGAAAACACATGGGAAAGAAATGGTGCATCTCAGCATTCCTCCCTCTGGGCGGTAATGGTGGTGCCCTAAGGGTCCCGAATGTCCCGAAACTCATACAAGTCAGGTAGATCCCACGCTTTGGCCAGGCCATGAGAGACCCTAGCATTATTTGACGCTAACAGATTCTTCCTCCTAGAAGAAAGGAGGGTGGCTCTGGGAGAACAGAAGCAAAGGGACTACGCGATGTTGTGCAAGCTGGGGCTCGAGGCCCAGAAAGAAGCCAGCAAAACCTCTAGTGGGGAAGGAAGTATCTCCAGTTGTGGTTCCCAAAGCCTAGGTGCCACCTCCCCAAGGAATTAGACCAGCCTTATGAGGAGGGTAAGGACATTTTCAAATGGTTACACAATATGTATTTATCTTTCCACCTCCAGAAGGTTGAAGAGGAGTTGTGCGAAACCCCAGAATAATACCTCAAGAGCTTTAGAGAGCTCACCAAAAAGTGGAGCAAAACCTTTTAGGCGTTTACACATCATTCCGTAAATATTTGAGCGGTTGCGTAACAGGTAACACCGTTGACACATTTGATGGCATGTTCAATCTGATGTGTTTAATCAGATAGTATGTGAGAGCATCCTTAAACAGTATGAGATGGAGTTACACCAGCATTTAGTGGACACGGATATCACAGACTCTCGGGAGCTTGCAAAAATGGCCGAACGGTTTGTGGCTACTCGCAACCAGAAAAAAAGACATGGTTAGTGTAGCCAAACCAGATGACAAGGGGGTTGAGAAGAGTAAATAAAAAGAGGCTAAGAACAAATGTTCACCCTTTCTTGCTAAGAAGTGGCACAAAAACCTGAGGGGAAATTCCAGTTGCCTACATCATCCTGTTCACCAGAAAGGAGAAGTGACGGCACTTCTAACAATGGGACTCCAACATTCAGAGGTCCCCAGAGCTTCCTTGCATGATATTGTCAGAACCCCGAGCCCTGGCTGTGGGTCTTGGGCATCATGGCCTCCACCTCAGTACCGTTCCAAGGCCAGAAAGGCCCACACTAGCCCGTCGCGGGTGCCTTGGACACAATCCTGGCATCGTTTGCACCAGGCGCACTTGGCAAGTATGGTTTCCAATGGACAAAGGGGGAATATGGCTGCCCCCACAAGGTTTATCGGGGAACTGCAACAAGCAGGCTAGCTTCTGGATGGAGTCTGCCCCTAAGGCACCTTGGATAACTGCCGGGTATTTAAACCACGCCCGACCCGAGGCACATGCTTCGCGTTATTCTGCTTTGCACCGTGACTTTCACTGGGTCCTGCTCTGTATCCTGGCCCACTCGGGCAAACAGCCGGGAAGAACATTGCTATTCTTACCTGCTCAGCTCCATCTCTTCATCCAGTAGGAGCATTCGAGGGTATCTCCATCCGTCCTCGGCTACATATTCAGGATTACGAGAGGCAAGAACAAGAAGCTACTTACCATCTCACCTGGAAGACATCCGCCATTACGAACCTCACCTTTGGGGCTCAGTCCCCTAATACATCATCGCTTCCAGGAATGCTCTGCAACATGAAAAGAAACAAGGCACAGGTCAGCTCATTTGCAAGGACGCTTTCAGCGCCGCATCTAGCGCATACTTACCATCTCGAACTTTACAGACAGCCTCGGCATTCTCCATCAGCCTCTAAAAGACAAAAGAAGAAGGTTACTGGGACATTCATCAACATAGACTTTTTTCAAAAGAAACATTAAAAGACTTACCTGAAAGGAGGAGTCGCACCCAGTCTGGACTCCAGGCGAACGTCAGTGAAGTAACTCGGCGGACCTCGCCAACAACGACGCGCCCCTGCCAAGCACGGCAGGACGGAGAGTGCAGCATAACGAAAATCAAGGTGAGCAGAGTCCCAAGGGGAAATCGCAAGGGAAGACCGGGAGGTGGGCCGCGGGAGACAAGGAGAAATCGCTAAACCCCTCTCCCCTTTTTTAGAACTGATCCTAGGTAGAATGTCCGGGGGAGTTGCAGAGAGCCCAGAGGTGTCCCGGACCAGTCCAGAGGCTTCCCTGTGGATATAAGGTGAGCGTTACAGATATAGCTCACAGACATAGGATGGAAGATCCTGCCTTCAGGGGTAGACCCAAGACCACAGTAGCACTTCTCTCATAGAGGATGAGGAAGAGCAGATAATAAACATGGGCATCGTAGATGATGAATTACCACTCAGCCTGGGGCTGGCCAAATATATCTGTATATTGCTGAGCAGGAAACGGACTGGATTGAGCACCAAGTCCCTGGTTCCTGCTAATACAGAGATCTTCTTGGACCACATGTTCATTAATGGAAACAGAGCCAAAGCACTGCAAGTATCACCGCTTTCTGATGATGGTGGGTGAACAAGGATCAGATTATTCATGGTCCTCCCAAGCTAGTTCGGGGATTCAATGGTCTCACACGATGCCCACTGGATATATTGGGGTTCAGTTGGAGGAGAGAAACATCAAAGCTCAGCGTTGCTGTTAGAAATTCCTTTCCGGTAGACTGTCTATTAGGAAATAAGAAACCTGACACCAAAATCATTGCTGCGGTCACACGATCTAGGGCAAAGGCAGCAGCTCAGGAAGCAGCCATGGTGGCCATGGAGCAAGGGTTTCTTTTGGCTGATGACGGTGAGAAGCACGAACTGCCGGTGACACCCTGTCCAGATCCCGATTCCACAGAGAAACCTGCTCCTGCCAGAAAGAATCTTGTGTCCGCTGTGGTACTGGTAAAGAGACATCAGACTCAGTAACTTCAGGGCTGCCTAGAGGCGTAGAACCAGAATTGGTTCAGAGGGCACAGTAGTTTCAGATCTAAAGGGTCTCCCAAAGCGAAGTGAGCTGGGCATGTAGTAATATTGACTTTTGCCAAGTACAGAGTGACACTCCAACTTTGTAAAATCTGCATGAGCTGGTAGAGAAACAGGCCCAGGGGTAAGCTCCTGATATGTTCAGGCTGTACTGGGAGAATTATTTTCTTTACAGTGAACCCAAGAACTCAACAAAACATAACAACATAATGTACTCAAATACATTTCAGAGGGCAACCCATAGTTACCGATAATCCTAGTGACATTACGAAAAAAAAACATTAGTAAGCAAACAATTAGACCTCCTTCAATCGACTACCATTCTCAAGTTTGAGGAGCCCTTCATCAAGTATTGACACATGTTTAGAAAGAGTGGCAAGTTGCTGGTGCCACATCCCACCGGGACACAATCCCTATTTATATAGGCACACCAATCATCCACCTCAAACCTGTGAAAGACCTTCAAATCAGAGGATCTAACAACCACCAGCCCTGTTCTCGGATGGAGCCATGCCAATACTTTATTATCTAAGGCGTCTCTGGGCTCTTTCCATCTTGGCTACTCTATGTTAGTGAGGATAATGTTTCTTCGGTCCATGACAAAGTCTCTTTTATTTTTATCCATTAACACTGTAATTTGGGATTTTCCTACTTGTACGCTTCGAGAAGTGGCTGGGTTAGTTTTAGCAATCACTGGTCGGGAAGGGCTGTATGGTACTTGTGTAGATTTACTTACAACAACAAAAGTCATAGGGATTGGAGCCTGCGATTGCTCACTAGTTGCCAATGATGAGAGGGATGTCAAAGCATTTAATGTAGATATAGCCTCAAATCCCAGACAGTCAGTTCCTTTCTGCAGGGTTTTGTGAGGACTGGTTCACTCTCCCAGGTCGTAGATCTGTTTGACAGAAAATATACTTTTTATCAAAATGGTCTTCTACCATTAAGGGAGGTTGTGGATATGTTTGGCAGGTATTATCCATTATAACTAAAGTATGCTTTCCAGCACAATTATCCAGCATATCTATCCGTGTGCAAAAATCAGAAACGCTGGAACACAAATTCAGATCCTTAGTTATATTAGCCTTAAGTAGCAACCACTGTGTAGGTGTAATATTCTCATGAGGAGTTCCCTTGCACCCCAACAAAGGCTGTACAGTAGGCTGTATCATTGGCTCATGATTATCCTTCTTCACCTTTACTCCAAGGGAATTATTTGCCATGTGAGGGGATGTAATTAAGTAATTATTACTTTCTAATTGGACTTTTGACATAGCAAACACTACGGTTTCCATATTATTTGCTTGGCAGGCCAGTTCCCTGCTTGCTTTATGAGTGCCAGGCCCACCCCAGGAACATCATGTTCATCAAGGGCCGTGTTGAGCTCCTAACCCAGTGTCTCTGCCTCCTACGTAAACTGAGTGCCAGGACCTCACTTCCAAATTCAAGCCTTTCTAAGACTTTGGGCCTCATTACAACCTTGGTGCTAAGTGCACCAACTTTACCACCATGGTGTAAACTCTGTTTACACCATGGTGGATGGCGGATTTACCGCCCCATTCCAAGGTGAGTGGGGCGGTAAATCCCCATTTCCCATTTTCCCTTCCCCATTCCCATTTTTGCCCCATACGGCATAATGGGAGTGGGGAAGGCGCTAATTACGCCGCCGTAAATTACAGCGGCGTAATTAGCACCATGGCAGGTTAGCGCCATGGATTTTAACGCCTGCTAAAAGCAGGCGTTAAAATCAGAATCAGGCGTTAAGGGTTAACGGTGGCGTTAACCCTTAACGCCTGAGTTGTAATGAGGCCCTTTATAATATCTTAGGTCTTAAGAAATCTGGTTTTAGAAGTGTTCATAGTACGGAGTCCACTCTCTTGCACCTTAAAACTAACATCTTGCAGCACTTTCATTGTAATGGTAATGTTTATTTATATAGCGCCTATACATAAGACAAGTGTTTCAAAGTGCTCAATGAAGGTAAAACCACTCTGCTGATGCTTCAGGACCTCACTGCCCCTTTCGATCTTGTGGATCACACCATGTTAGCTGCTAAACTACAAAATGATGCTTCTCTATGGATGCCTCTTGATGGGTCCTCTCTTTTTTGTCAAACCGGACAGCCAGAGTGTATCATGAAGATGCCTTAACTGAGGGCTATGTGTTACTGTGTGGCATACCCCTTGGGTCATGTGTCTCCATTACTTTAGTCAATATCCTCACTCCCTTAATGATATAATTGATTGTCTCAGAGGGCATAATGTACGCAAACTATGCCGACGACACGCAGACCCTTATCCCACTCACTGGTAATCATACTGTGCACACCGCAACAATAAACACTGTCTACAACCACATCCATACCTGGAAGTTCTATAATGGATTGGCACTTAATAACGCCAACATGGAGATCATGGGCATTGGCACGGCACCCAAGCTACGTAAACTGGATGCAGATCATTGCTCCTTCCAAGCTGCAGATTGTGCTCTGGCAACACTACCTAAAGTCAAGACCCATGGAGTTATGATCGATCAGGAGCTTATGACGAAACCACACATCAGCTGCCTTGTTTCATGCTCATAGTACTATATCAAGCTCTTGGCTCAAATCAGACCATTCCTGGACTCATCCACCAGTGCTACGCGGACAGGCCATCATCGGTGCCTCCTTGCCTACTGCTGTAGTCTCCTGCAAGGCATGATTAAAAGTAAACTAAACCATCTTTAGGTCATTCAAAACAACACGGTTCGAGTGGTTCTGGGTCTTCGAAAGTCTAATCATGTTTCAGTAGCAAGGAGATCCTTCCACTGGCTACCAATTGGAAAGAAGATCTTGATTCGGATTCTGTGCATCGCCCATGCAGGCCGAGAAGGAAAAAGTCCAGTTTACCTTTCTAATCAGTTGTCCTGGCTCTGTGTTAGACAAACTTTGAAGTCTAACAACTCTGGCCTGTTACATACATCAAAAGCCAAAATATCTTTGGTGTCAGATGTGTTAAGTATTTCAATCAGGCAATACTCCCGGGTCTCAGCCTAGCATGCAATGCACAAATTAAATACTTATTTATTGTGGCTATAGGTTCAATATTCTGCTGAGTGATATACCACTTATATCACACCCCTTCTAAAAATGCCTCCAGGTCACAATGGACCAGAAATCAGGCTGCTTGGTAATGGATGTATTTAAATTCAAAACAAACATATGTTTGAATATATATGGGGCAGCAATCATCAATGTGGTGACAATACAAATCAGAAAGTAGGTAAGGCAGTTAAAATTCACTTATAGCAACACAGAATATAAAACATAGAGAAAAGAACAGTTTTGGCTTGTTGAAAAGATAGTACTTAAGTTAATATTTCCCCTGCAAATTTCTCCTCTCACAAATAAGCAATTCTACCCAGATGTAAGTAAGCAGCAGGTATTCAGGAATATAGGACAGTGTACACAATTTGAATACAATCTTCCCTCCCAAAACAAGAGAGAAAAACGTTTTGGAAATTTTACACTTTTAAAACGACATTTGAAAATGGCTGAGCAAAATAATGAAAAGTGTGCAAAAATCCTTAAATTGAAATAAATCTCTATGGGAGCAACATGAAAAAGAGAATAACAAACATAAGCTATAATATGAGCAACAGTACACACTTCGGATGAGGGTGGAAGTTTGGAAATACTTTGAATTGGAAATCACATGTGTAAAACTTTTGCAGAAATGCAAATTCCCGCCTAATTTTCGCTATGCAATTTTTAAGAAAAACGGGTCAAAGACACTGTTTTGCGGTAGGGATGTAGCTAAGGGTCTTAGATTTCAGTCAGAGCTGAAATTAAGTCTCTAGCTATAGAATTGAGGAAGTATGCAAGTTTGAATGAGAGGCGTTTTTAGAAAAAATAGAACAGAGAAAAGCAGAATTTTGGTTTTACAATCACAGGTTGACTTTACTGAAACTAGATGAATGGCTAAGAAACAGAGACTGCCACCCGTGAATCTCCACAGTTATGCACGGCCGCTTGTAACCCTTCACGTGGCGGATACTCTGTTTTTCTTTATGGGAATTATTTTAATTAAACCTAATCACTAATGGCTTATGGTCTTGTACAACAAAAATAGAGAACATCAGTGCTAACACTAGGAATAATGGACAGAGTTGCAAGAATGGTTCTGACAATATTATAGGTTCTTAAGTTAAAGATGGGAGGGTTGAGAGATGGGAATAGGACAAGGTAAGACAAATATACTATGGTTTACTATGATTACTATTGATACTTACAGTCCACTGTAAATTAAGATTGGACCGTCAAGGGTTCTGGTCATCTGGGATTGGTTCTACAGACAGCATGGCACTTCTGGCTAGATAGGTCAGCTGGGAAGTTCTGGTCAATGGTCTAGCACCTCAAACTGGACTGAATTGGATTGGCCCTTCTGGTTTCTGGACCCTGTAGATCAGCATGCGAGTTTCAGCAGGCAAGCATGAATGGTAGCACGCCAGTCTGGATCAGAATTATTTCCCTTAAGTTTTGGGATGGTTTCAAGATTTGTACCTAGCTGAAAAAGAGTTCAGCAAATGCTGATGCCTTGGCTTGGTAAAGAAATCTAGAATCAGTAGCAAGATGAAGAATTCAGGAACAGAGTGCCACGTGGAAATCAGGATGGAGTCAGGAATCAGTGTCTGTGTATGTTGTGAGGTTCCCTTATTTATCCTGGCAAATGGCATCCCTCAGTTTATGGTAGGGGCAGACTTATAGCCCACTCCCACAATCCTATTATTGGTCAAAGGCACAGTTCCAGCCTTGCTTTTTGCTGGTTGGATGGCAGAAAGGTTGTCATTTGTTACGATCTGGCCTGGAAACCTCCCACAGTTATTTGGACAGAAATCTAACTTTCCCAACATATATATTTATGTACTTCTAAGAAAATCAGATACATAAATTACATATTTTGTGGGTCACCTTTACATCCAACTCCCCTGTCGGTTAGACCTGGTGTTGTCTTTCTATTGAATTTTGTCCATTTCTTTCATGGGTACACAATATTAGATTTGCAGCATTAATGGTTTCTGCACAATTAAGCTTTTTGCATAACTTCAGTTCCTTACACAGTAAGAAATCCTAGCAAGTCTTCACATGTCTATCATAAATTAAGATTTTAATGTATGTACTTTTCATTCCTTTACTTATGTTTGCCGCCAAGTTAATTGTCATGAGGCTCTATGGCAAAATAAGCAATTGAAATCCAAAATCACAAGTCAGATTTTTTTTTCTTCCTTCACAAGTGAGCAAATGGCCAGTCCTTTGAAGTTCACTGAGAAGCCTCCTCCCAGAGAATGAAACATCCTGTCCCCCCCATACAGGGATGAGTGTTCAAGCCTGCAATTGTCTATGCCTGGGGCCCAGACTAAAGTCTGATGAGGTCCTTTGTCATGAGTATGCAAGGCCTGCCCATAGCAATTAGTCATTTCCTGTCAGCAGTGACGTGTCAATCTTTCCCAGGCTGAGGACTGTCAAGGCAGAATTGTTTTTTTTTTTTAATAGTTAATCAACTCGAGACTGGGTTAACTCTAAGATTCACCTAAATCTTTCATTTAAAAATATAAAATGAACACAGTTCATAGGTGGATTCTTACATTAGCAATCCTTTGACATTTCTTAAAGAATTAGGCCTTTCAACAAAAACATGCTTTCAAAACAGGCGATGTCGCACTTTCTTCATAGAAAAATACATTAAACTGAGTCCTTTAAATCAGATTTTCCTCTGCAGCTCATACACAGTTTATTCAGCATTATGTCTTCCCTTGAGTGCTGGGATTGTTAGTAGTCTGGATACATGTATCCTTCTTATGTTTATAGTTTCTCTCTCTGCACAGATGGTTTTGTTACTTGTTGCAATATTAGCAGTGTTTCCCTTCGAACTGAAAACAAATGTTCCTAGACTGCCTTTTCCTTTGATACATTTCATAACTGCTGTAAGTCAATGAGGCCCGGTTCCTCTGGCCACATTGGATGATCCTAGCATTTCAGTACCCTTTTAATCTCAATGATTCTCTGGAAAATAAATTGATCTAGCACCAAAAAAGCACTTTTGAAGGTTGCAAAGCCAGCTTTGTAAAAGGCATTTTTGGTTTTCAGCACAATTCTTCTGTTTTGCTCCATGTTGAATGTGGCAGAGCCCACTGGCATGCTCCTGCAGTGATAACTCTGTTTTCACCCCCCATGACTGTGTGTGGTGGGTGTGTAGCCTTTTCTGGTGGTGAACCCAAAGCAGTTTCAAAATGTTGGCATGCACAGGAGTCAGCACATCCATTTTGGGCTGTTTCTTTCACCATTTGTAAAGTGATGCAGTGGGGCACATAGGAATGGGTCAAAATATCCCACAGATGGTTGCTTCCCTGTGGAAGCCCCATGACTTTGGAATGCATTGCCCACTGACCTGAGGACCTGCCCCTGTCTGGACAATTTTGAGCACAGACTGAAGTCTGTTCTATTTGAATGACTTCTCTCTATTCTGGCATGCTGATTCATATAATATTATTGTTTTTGACATACCATGATTCATGCACATTTTCACTATTTTGGAATTTTTTGGCTTGAAACAATCTGCTCTGTGAAACCCTCCATAGCGCTATTATTTGGTTTGCAGATTCAATCAACATACAAATACACCTATAATCTGTGTAGATATGCACAGGATGTTTTTAATTGGCTGATGCATTATCTGTAATTATGTTTTCTTTACACATAAAGGTGCAGAACATGTGCAAGTAACTGCATTACTTTTTCATTGACAAATGCATAGATACAAAATAACAAGCATAGACAATTAAACATAAGGTGATCAGTGTAAAACAAACAAAACAATGTGGGATGTAAGCTCTGTCAATTCAATGCAAACACGGTAGCAGACAAATTGTCATGGTTTCTAGACATATTTGTAAACATATTCTAAACAATACTCTAGACTTTGATTTTGTGCAACAAAGATTATTGGACTAAATATATGTCCTCTTTTTCGACCTAACATGGGTTAAATACCAGGCAAAAGGTGTCCATTCCATGGTTCTTTTCTTCTTCACTTAAAAATTCTTCTTTAATTCTAGTGTGGATGCGCTGGCCTGTTCTAATAGTGAGGACCATGAGTTCCCTACTACTTGTTGTGGCTATTTGACTAAGGCCCATCATGTACTCTTTGTCTTCAAGGAACTGTGATATGATTTGTTATTTATAGCACGCTTCATACACAGATGTTTCTAAGCACGGACCCAGGGATCGAACTTGTGTTGCTCCATGTCGTCTTAATTCCAAGGCGAGCATGTTGCCCCTGAGCTATATTCCCGAGGCTGGTTTGTTGCCTACTGTGAGGCCCATGGGCACAAGGTTTACTTTCAGGTATTCCCACAAAAAATGTCCATGTACCTTAGTCCAGACTCCTTTTGATGTTTTTTGTGTTTGTTATGTACTAGCACTTCTATGCCTGAAGGCCATGTCCCAGTGCTTTAGAAATAAATAAAATACATAAGTAAATAGACCTCAGAAAATGATCCCTATCAGATATTGAGGCTATGGCCATAATACAATGCTCTGCTGATGGCAAATCAAGGCTTATCAGATAAGAAGAAGACTTTTTTATTACTTGCTTTCTTGTTACAGGCATACCGCAGTGTAAGCATAAGGGTTTTTAGTGACATGGGTTAGCCTTAAAGGACATTCAATTTTCCTGCAGGAAAAAATATGTGTTGCAGTCACTTTGCGTAGGCACAATTGGTAAGACATTAAAAGGGTGCATATCAAAAGAGGCTTAACTAAAAAAAGTAAAGCTATACTGACTTATGGTTCCACCTTCCTCCCCAGGCACCGGAAAGAGGATCAACTCACCAGTGTCAGTGGGAGAAGACAGGGCTACCGATAAACAGGAGCCCTTAAAATGCCAGTGCAGACACTGTCCAGACAGTAAGGGTAGCACAACCCCCGAACCAGGGGCACCCCAGACACCAGAGGCACTGTCAGGATTCCGACTGTGACTAATGCAGGTTTGGGGCATTTGGTGCACACCACGCACAAAGGGCAACATCCTGGACTAGGGAAAGACAGGCAGTGGTCCAAGCATCTGTATTTTAGGACTTTGTTGTGCCCTTATTGTAGAATGCAGGCCTGGAGGCAGCAGAATGCAGCATTCGGCATCAGGACCAAGAAAGACTTCAATTCCCAGCATGCTCGCGCCTTCGCGAGCAAAAGAACTACTTCAGGACAACGCCCGAGGACCAGCACATGCGCGCGACGCGTGCAAGGATCCCTGCTTGTGCTAAAGGAAATGGACCTGAGAAGACGTGCAGATAGAGGGCTCCTGCAGGCAGCGACCCGCAGGGCCAAACCCCGCCTGTGAACACTGCAGGCCCCGCGCACCATGACAGATAAGTGCATTTCTTTTATGGCCAAACTAATGCAAACAAGCGACCGCCAACGGAACGCTTGCAGAGAATAGCTGATACTTTCAGCGTGTGTCTGGAACATGCTGGTTGGGATTCGACGTTGTGTGCACACGTCGGAAGTGGGGGGGGGGAGCCTCTCCGTAGCACTGGGAGGGATTCCAAAGTCCGTCTTGGTGGAACACTCACCCGGTGCCAATTAGTTCGTGTGAAGTAACACGGCCTGACTAACTCAACACGGAACGAATGAATGTGTGATTGTGCCGTGTGAGGAAACACGGTTGTTGACATTACACTCACATCTGTTTTTGGTTTTCTTGTAGCGGCGCTCCGCTGTATTGTACAGCAAGAACTTGTATCGCGCCGTAGTGTTACGGCAAGAACTTGGGCAAGCTCGCATACCTCTCAGCTGCATCACACGAAGCTAAGTGTCTTTTGAGTTATTCCATTACAGTGCTTGGTAATACTTGCTCCAGGGGTGTCTGTGCAGGAGAACAGAGGGTTGAGACTGTGAACAGCTCAAGAAGCGTGATAGGAACGCTTCTACAAAAGTAATGTACTATGTGCATCTATCATCATTGTGTATAGCGTGAGACCCAACAGGTCTCTGAGGTTATAGCTTGCTGAGTGTAAGAGTGAGTATAAGGGCGGAGTGCCATCGATCTCAGGAACCCCACAAGGGGACAGCAAGACGGATCTTTCCTAAAATCCCCCTTTACCTACCATTTACCATTCCCTTACCCTTTTTCCCGGTTACCCTAACTTCCCCCTACCTATCCAATCCAGCGGACCCTAACCCTCTTTCCCCGGCGGGTTACGGAAGCCTGAGTTTATTATCAAGCCAGGCACCAAGACCCAACGGGGAGGCAGGTGTACGTGCTACCTCCGCGCAAGGTTGAGTGTCTGACAGGCACCAAAACACCAAGACGCCACAGCTCCTGCTGCGAGGGACCAAAAAGCTGTCAGAACAGCATGGAAACAGAATTAGGGGCAGAGGAAAGGATGTTCCTATGCCAGAAATGTCAAGCTGCACTGGCAACAGAAAGTTGCAGCCGCTTATGATGTCAGGTATTGGCTCTGGGAAAGGCTGTGGTAGGTCTCTGACACCAGCATATTTGACTGAAAACAATTGACCTAATGGTCAATTTGGTAGAATTTTGCATGGGTGATTTGGTCTTTGGGGCAGTTTGGTTGCATATATTGCAAAATACCAACCCTGGAGAGCAGGTGTTGCCGGGGTATCCCCCGCTCCCCACGGTTTGTATTTTGCAGGTGCAGGGGTATAACCCCGCTTCCTTAACATTGGAGGCAGGACACAAAAATAAAAACGCATTTGCATTTAAATTGAGTCCTGATAACATTATTTTCTGTCAGTTTGCCGCGATTAAAAGAAATTCGGGGAAATTTACCCAAACCACTGGACTATGTGCTTGGCCTCCAATCCAACATGGCCAAGGGCCCAGGGCAAAGCACCCAGAACCTGAAAGCAAGCAAGGAACTCATGAAGTACTAGCATGACCAGAAGACCACAGATAATGCGTACACACCAGGCCAGGTGGCCTGGATCATGAACCCCATCAAGCCCAGTGCCTTGCTTGACAAGTGGACATGGCCCTATGTTTTTCTTGAAATGATCATTGAGTATAACAGCCTCATTGACATTAAGGCCGCAAGGCAGACACATCAGGTCTTCAATGCCAACCGGGTAAAGCCCATTACAGTGGGGTTGACTTGGTGATGGCTCTGGTCACAGATATTGAGACTGAGGAGAAGGATCCCCTCACTAACGTGTTACATGCCAGCCCACTGACAGATCTCTATAGTGAGTTCAGATCTTCCCGGACCTCACCGAATAGCAAATGCAGTACTGCCAACAGTCACTGTGTCAGTTTGAAGGACTGTTCTCACTGCCTTCCTGGTAGATTAATTGGTGCATCCATGATACAGAGACCAGGGACAGTTAGCTGGTGAAAAGTAGGATTCACTGGATGTCTGAAAAGGTCAAAGATACCATTATGGAGGAAGTCTCTAACTTGTTGGCCTTGGGGGTTACCAAGTGTTCCTGCAGTCCCTGGGCTAGCTCAGTAGTACTGCTCTCTAAAAAGTCCAGTAACGGGAAAAGCAAGATAGATTTTTGTGTGGATTACCAGGGATCAACTATGTCACAAAGAAATATGCACACCCCTCTTCTCAGGCAGAAAAACTGATTGACAGGTAAAGAGCTGCCAAATTCATGAATACTTTTGAATTTATGGCTGCGTACTGACAGGTCACTCTGACTGATCAATCAAAGAGAGGTAAACATTCTCCACCCTAGAAGGACATTATCAGTACTCTGTCATGCAGTTTGGAATAAAGAATGCCCCTGCCACCTTCCAGAGGATGCTGAACCAGATCGTACTTGGGGTGAAGACCTCAGTGTTGCCTACCTAGACAGTGTTGCAGTATTCAACAACATCTGGGATGACTATCTATCCCACCTGGAACAGGTGCTTCAAGTCATGAAGAAGGCATGTTTAACTATCAAGGTGTCCACATGCAATATAGTGCATGATACTTTGACTTACTTAGGATGTCAAGTAGGTCGGAATCGACCTCTCCAGGCCAAACTCCAGGCGATAATGGATTGGGACTTGCACACCACGCAGACTCAAGTGAGGGCCTTCCTAGGCCTCACAGGTTACTACCAGCATTTTATTAATGGGTATAGGACCCTTGTCCTCCTCGCAAATGATGTAACATCAAAGAATGTGGTGAAGAAGGTCACCTAGACCCTTGACTGCCAGTCAGTCTTCCTAGAGCTTGAATGATGGTCTGTTCCAGGCCCAGTTCTAAAGATCCTGGATTTTGGGCAATAGCTTAGACAGATGTTTGTGAATTTGTCATTGCTGCTGTGCTAGTGCAATGGAACTCTGAAGAGGTGGAACCACTGTGTGCCCACCTAAGTAGATGCTTGACCATGCAGGGATAAAATCCAAAGGTACTGTGTTGGCCCATATACCTACAGGGACTGGACATGGAACTCCACAACAAACCAGGGTCGCAGCTCACTCTAATGCAGATGGACTTAGTCAGTATTTTGCCAAGCGGAAAAGCCATACCCTTAGAAGGTGTGTTTCAATCTATTCGGCTGAGGATCATTTGAGGAATTGCCCACTGGCAAGGGTGCAACACCCTAGCTTTTTTGATTTATATCAATACTTAAAATGATGCAGGTAATTTCATCTCCAAAAGATTTATCCAGAGTCCCCTTTTTTTATCTCCCTGCACAAATCATAGTGTACTTGTGCCCTTGAACGCCTGCTCACCTCGAGGTGTGGTGCAGGTTCAAAGGTAACAAGATGCCCACTCGACAGCCGCAGTGAGAGCCAAGTCTCTGCAGCACAGGGTGGAATTTAAGATATGCCCCCCTGGACAAAAACTACAATGATCATAAGTAGCCCATGATTTTGGCAGTGTAAAACCTAAAATAAAACTATGCCTGAGTTTATGCATTGTGCATGGTGCTACTAATGTTAAGGGCTGCCACATCCCAATGTATATTGCAAATGTGTCAACTCCTCTGACTCAGCTCTTCTGTGGAAGGGGGTGAGTATTCTGGTCTGCTAGGTGAGGCCTGCTAAATGGCAGGACAGGATCTTGGAGGACCATTAATCTTCTTTGATCTTTTTGTGAAGGCACGTAACACCTTCCACCAGAGACAGCCACAAATTAGGCAGCTGTCCTGGGCCTGGACATAAAAGGAGCAAACTCATTCAAAAGAAGTTGCCTCACACTGGGGTACTGCATCTCAAATGATGTTGTTATTAGCGAGAAGGAAAGACAGCAGGTTAGAATAGGCAGAAGTGATCTGGTGAATGGAAAGATAGCTTCATCATCTTGTTTCTCTCTGCCTCTCTTTTTCTTTCCTGTCCCTTCTACATCCTCTCGAGCAAACCATCTTGGATGTTACATCAGGGATTGGACCATTAAGGCAGGCTAGCCTTAGGCAAATGCTTTAAAAGAAGGGGTCTCCCACCCTTCACTTAAAACCAGCTTGTTGCAACATCGTGCTCTAGCTCACCATGTCACCTGGAAAGTCTAAATCGACTGCTTGATACTGAGACCCAATCCAAATCTTTGGTGAGTCACATGCCGACTCTGACGAAGAGTTGCAACTATGGCTCGACTCAGATTGGCCTTGAACAGTTACCTCATCGACTCTCACATCAACACTCCCAAGATCATCCCTTCGACGACCATTACCCACAACTCAAACTGCTGGATCATCAATCATTGACCCTTCCCAGCAGGTAAAGCCCGATTCGGCCTGGCAGAACTGTAAAACAATCCTAGCCTCCCTTCTACTGCACAGAGCAACCATATTCACCCCTACTCGATGCCTACATACTGCATAGGCTCACAGAATCCAACGTGCTTGAACTGAGCTCAATCAGCTCACATCAACATGTGACCCCAGGTCTGACTCCATTAAACCACCAAGAACTGAATCCAGGTACTGTTGACTTTAAACTGCCCCCTGAGTTCACTTGGGGACTATAAACTGGTTAGGTCAAGATTTTTCCTGTTTTTACCAATGACATATAATTTTTGTGATTAGTAACTTGCCTGCCACTCCTAGAACTGTGCTCAGAGTGCTACTTTCCTCAGTCTGTCGCATCTTCTCTGGTATTTTTGTACAGTGTTTTCTATTTGTTCTACTGGAGATGGCGTGTTTCATTAGATTATATACATTTATGTAGAAACTTGATTGGGCATTCCCTTTATTTTAGACTGTGATATTGTGTATTTTGGGTGAATACTGGTTCACCTTCACACCCCTCTTAAGAGCATAGCCTTCCCTCAGCCCACGTTAAAACAAAAGGGGAATGGGATATATCTCTTAAATTTCACTGTTTTAGCTTTATGATTGTTTTGGGTTTTGGTTTGTAGAAGTGGCAGGGTTGAGTTGGACAAATTACCCTTACTCGTCTTTGCATTCCTGAGGAGCAGAATCCAATTTGTCACAGTACATCCCTCGGCAGTATGAGCATACCATCAGTCCATAATCATGGCTTCATAATGTTGCAAAATCCTATATAAAACACTGGAGGCATGGTGTAAATAGAAGCAGATTATCACAGGACAGACAGAGCAGGGGAGCGTTAACCCTAACTCAGCACCTAAGAAAAGGGCCTGGTCGTTTTCACAGAATTAAAGTGAGTTGTTCACTGATTGAAGTGCTTATAAACAAAGTGAGACACACATTTATTTACAGATAGCAATTTATTTAGAAACTCGACCATAGGGAGATGTACTTGCACAATGCAGACAGGAGCACCTGAGAAAATGTTGCCTGAAAATGCATGTTTACAGGTCTGCTGATGTTTTGTTTGGACAGGCGGCTCTTGACCAAGTCACCTGCTCCGTCTTTCGGCCATGCAGAGCATACTTTGGCCATGCCCCCTTTTCAGAACCCTGCCTCATGCACTGATTAGACCTTAATTTAGGGCTGTAGATGCAACACTTCTTGTTAGTATTACATGTCCCCAGCAGGATTCAGTTATGAATCATTGTAAGTAAAGCAAGGCTTTTAATTCTTCCAAGGTGAATAAGAACAATGATCATATAGCAAGTGACCATAACAGCATTTGATGACACCCACAGTTTAAAAACTCAGAGTCTGCTTGCAATGTGAACATTTTCTGGAACAATACACCTGAAAAACAAATCAACTTACCACAAGCGAACATCACCTCCATGCACTCCTCCATGGTCACACAGAAACAGAAAAGTGCATATCCCAGTCTGCTGGGTCATAAAATACTGTCATAAGCTTATGTTGTAGTTTCCCAATTTACAATGTAGTATAACCTATATTGTTAGTCACATAATGGCACCTGGCCCTCCCTGTGCTTCCTTTTTCTTCTGTTCTTTCACCCTTCTTGCTCCATTGGCATGGATTGCTCTTCCCTCAGACATCAGAGAAACAGTCCACTTTGATCTGTTTAAAGGCAAACTAAAAGCCTACCACCTCGCCTCTGAGTTACCCCTTTAACCTATCTCCCATCTGCCTTATAGCTATCATTTTTTCCCTCGCCTCTAACCTGCCTCTGCCCCTCACTTCTCTGCCCCACTCTAACACTTCTTCCATCATGTTCACATCACTAACAGAGCTGGCTGTACCAGCTACCTACACTTAAAAATGTCTACTGTTGGTTGTCCTTAAAGACTCTGGAATGTCCTCCTGTTGGACAAAGACCTACAAGAATATATCAGTTGCAAACCAGATTTGCTCTTGACGAGGGCCCAAACTATCAGTAATCGAATCATCAGTAGCTAATTGGAGAAAGAAATCCCAATGAAGGAAAGGTACATGGTTGGAAAAACCCAGTGTGTTTTTAAAATGAGGCACTTGTAATATGTGTGAATATGCCCTCAATAAAACTACTAGTATCCAGACTTACAAAAATAAGACATTGAACATTCAGGGTTTTATCAATTGTAAAACCAAAGATGTAATTTAAGTGATTTTGGTGTCTGCATCAAGATTTATTTTTGAAGCACCAAGTGTGAACTTAGATGGCGCATCCGGATGCCATCAGAACAAACAATCCTCACTACCCTCTGGCCCAACATTGGATTACAGAACACAGAGGAGAGGGTGTGAATAAGTTATGATATGCTGTAAATAGAACATTTCAAAGGATTTTGAGATGAAACCAAAGAGAACTCACAATGAGAAGAAATGAGGCAAGATACGTATGTGAACTTAAAACAATTGAAAAAGGGCACAACAACGAATCATAACTCAGCATTTTTCTAGACTAATGTAACTTAAACATTTTAAAAGGACCTTCAAGGTATGGTAAAAGATTGAACTCATTATGTTTAATACAGCATGCAATGTGTGATAATTAAGTTGACGTCTGTTTGATTTCCACTTCCATTGTCACTGCCCTGATGCTTGCGAACATACACTTCCTGACTAGCTTCAATTCAGCAGTTACACCAACCATTAGGTTCAGCATTGCAACATGTCCTATTAGCACCATCTAAATAACATGGTTCAGAAAATCAAGGAGAACTTAACATCAAAACAACTTTATATGATAATTACCATCAGGTTAGGACCTCCTCTAACATGTGAGTGACAGATAGGACCAGTGTCACTTTACTTCAATATGAGATATATTGAGACTGACAACTCCAATCTGTAGCCAACAGTCTTCCCTGTTTTACATTATCTTTGATTATTCACCAGCCATATCATTTCCAATTTAATTTGCACTGGTATCAACATCAGGCATGATATTTCATTAAACACGTGCACATCAACACTAACCATATCATGTGATAATAATCTTGCCTAGGATTGTGTCCTGATTATGTGGCATTTATACATTCATACGATGTTCAATAGCGGGCATTTCAAAATAGCACCCTGTTGTTCCAAGCGGGGAAGTCCTCACACCATCACAGTCCTTCCTTGCTACCTAACTAATGCGTTCCCATGAAGAAAACTTAAACTAATTTAAGACACACTGTCCGACAGTGCAAGACAGAAGAAACCCAGACTGTCTGCACATTAGGTAAGAGTTAAGATATCAGAGAAGACTAAAGAATTAATATTGAAACCAGTTATTAAGGCCCTTCAAGATAAGTAATATGTATCTGTATCACTCAATCCCTGCATTACTTTATAAAACTGACGCTGGCGTCTGTCGCTCATGTAAGAGCCAGCACATTCACTGAGAAGTAAGGATCACTTGATAAAAACCTGTTATCATGAGCCATGTAGAACGTTCCTTTTATTCTGCATTATGTGATCTGTGTAATATACCATTATGCCAGCACTTGCGATTAATCTGGCATCCTGCGCATTTATTTTATTTCAGGTCTACGTTATCAGGTGGATGAGTTGCGCAAACTATACATTTGAATACCATAACTCAATATTGATTTTCCATTTTCCAGTGTGTCTTAGAATTAAGACCACCATACAGAAAGTGAATACCAAGATGCTTAGGACCATGTCTTCTGCTTCGGCCTTGTTGGAAGAAACAGATGTCTAAGGGAAATATTCAGGGTTTGAAGTGTAAGTGTGTAAATAAGTGTTGTTTTCCCTTAGAGATATGGACCAAGGAAGAATGATAAGGTTTCAATATTTTCCCTTTAACATTGGGACCTAGAATTGAAAATATTTGTCAGTCACACTAACAAAATTTCTGGCTAATTTGTACATTGATACCTTCCTTCCACTTTGGCTTAAAATTTTAATGGACCTCATGAAATGGCCCAATACGACAACGGCATGGATACACAGATTAAATTGAATTAAAATGATTGTCCTTTTTATGTTGTTTTTCTTTTTTCAAATGCAACTTATTGAGATCACAATTACAATTTCTATGGGAGGGAAATACATCGCGACTACCTTAAAATACCTTTAACCAACCCAAGGGATTAGGGAAGAATGAACTTTCCTCATTTTAAAAACTGCTACAGAGCAGCCCCGTTAAGAGTAACTATATCACATCTACATACTTCAACAGATCAACAGTGTTTTTTCTTAGAAAATCATATTCTCTCACCGGAAATGGTGGGAGAATGGATCTGGGTCCTGGTTGACAGATTCCCAAAGAGCCTTGAGGTTCACTAAATGTTGGCAGTGAGGTGGCTCTCAAGAGGAATATGTATGGCAATGAAAAAGCTTTGACTTGGCCAACACCATTTAATTGTACTTGAACTCTTTTAATTTGAAGTTCCATCCCAGAGCACCAGGGGTACCATACATGACATGAGGGGGAATTGGAACGATATGGCCAGCCATTAAATAAAAGAGAATTTGAGATCTTAATTGATTCTGAATATGCTGGTCAAAGATCTCTGTTGGGATTTGGGGCATGGGATAGATATAATAATTTATCTGAGTAAAGATAAGAATTTTAAAAATGATGTTGTTCTTTCATGTGATGTATGTTCTGCTTACTTTGCTAAAATTGCCTTTAAGCATTTCAAACCTCAGGTGACCCTATCATGCAGAAGACGTGGAAGTTGGGCAGCAGAGTTGAACCAAATTTTCTATTGTTCTTGACGCTTTACGATGTGTATTGGCATGAAAAACGAGTTGAGATTTTTCTCTGATGTTATGCTATATTACTTTGCCAGACCACGATTAAAACAGGAGCAGCGTGGCAACACACCAATAGAAGAGTCTGTGTTGAAGAATGTGAGGGTACAGAGGATAAGAAACTTTGAATTGGAAAACATCTATGCTTATTATGTCTGAAAAATTGATGCAAATAGATTGGAAACATGATGTTGTATCCATCAGTTTTATATGTGTATTTATTTCATTATATAAATCACTGCATGTGATAGTTGCTCCAGAGTGACTAGAGACCTATAACAGTACATATAAATATGTCCATGTAAGGAGTGAGTGCTTCAGCTTGTTGTGTTAGTTTCTTGATATCTGGTACTCATAACTTTACATTTCCATAATTAATATGGGGCTGCAAGTGGCAGAATCCATGCAAAATATGAATGCAGGACCGGATGTGTTATTCCTCTGTGTTATTTCATGGCAAGATTATCACCATTGCTTATACAGTTCAGGAAAGAGTTCAAGACCTTCAAAGAATGGCTTCTCCCTAATGAATATGTCTACACAAACTTCACTCCCCACCCTCTTGTGTCTCACTTTTTCCTCCTGTGGTTGTTTGTAGATTCGTTGCTGCAAATTGCCCACCCTCCCCGGTTGTTAGCTCCACACTCCACTTTTCTCTGCTTTCCTCACTGTGTTCCTTCCCCTATGATTGTAAAGTGTCACCAAAGCTAGGTTTGTGTTCAGCAAATAATAATAATAATATATGTTTTTTATGGTAATTTGCTCATCTATACATTCTAAGCATAACACACGTTGCCTTACACATGTTATGTAATAGCCACTGTCTGTGGTGTTTCCATGGTAACGCATCATACTGTCAGTTTTGAAATGGTTTCCAGGAAAAGAAACTTGAGAATGTGTATAGTTTGTAATTAAAGTATTTAATTTTACACCATCACCATAAGCTCTATATCTTTGTAATAAAGGAGAAGGTAGTTATAATTGTAACTTGAATACTTTGCTTAACTGGTTGTTCACATTGTCCACTAGTGTAAGAAGTTCTGTAAACAAATAGTTAAATGTAATGTTGCGAACATTGGGAATATGCAAACAAAGAACATTGTCATTATTCACATGTTGCAACTGGCAAAAATTAGAAGAGATGCACCGGTTTCTGTATTTAGGATTTCTACTTACTGTTTCGCAAACATCTATTCCGGTTATAAGTAAGATTTGAAATATTCCCAAAAGCAATTCATAAGAATCTTGTTGCTGATTGTTAGTAAAATATGTGTGATATGATATGCTACCTACTTCTGTAAACATTGAAGTATACCTAATGACTTTTGCAGAATGTTGATTAATGCTATTTATTATTAATGTTCCTGATAAAAAAAATAAACAAAACAAGTATCAATTCTATTATTTTATTTGTTCTACTAAATGTTCTAATTATAACATTATATGGAAAGTTGAATTTGCATAACAATTTACTCCAGTATCATTAATGAAACCTAGAGGGCTAACTTAAGAAGTGTTAGGATTACTAAAGGTATTTGTTCCAGAATAATGATTACTGTATTAACTTTTACTTGTGAATTTAGTACTTATTTGTTGTACTTTTAAAACATTTGTTTTATCTTAGTTGTATGTGTTTTAAATTGTATTCGTATTTCAATTGCTGGTAAATGGTTTGTATATGTTAAACTCAATATGTTATATTCTTTAATACGTGGAATATGTGCTGACATTTTTCATACATCAGTTTTTATTAACTTAAAAAAATAAGCCATTACGCGTTCACATTCTGGACAAAGGGCCATATCTCATTCTATCTGTAAACATTCCACATCCCATATCTAGTGATAGTGTTGTTAATTTTACACCTTGAAATGAATACATTGTTACTGCACATACAGGTGGTATTGGACATTGTTTATATATACAACATAGTCTAATACAAGTTGAAAACAGGCAGAAACTTATTTAATTTCTTGAACATGTTTAATGTTATCAAATTATTTAACAAAATATTAAATACATAGAATGCTGCCATGTTTCCTAAAACACCCCATGTAGCCAATATTGCAATTAACTAAGCCTTCTTCGACACTAATATTTATTTTCAAAATTAGTCTTGCATTTATAAATGCATTTAAATATCTATCAGGATCAGCTGTTCTTGAAGCTGAATGTTGAAATTCTTGTAATTTTGTTAATGCATTGTCTTGCATATTTTCAGTTAACAGGCTGTTTTACTTTGTCTACTGTTTTTTTCACAAAATATATTGTTTATTTTCTCTAAAAATCATTTCAAAATTACATTAATCACAATCTGCTAAAAATTGACATATGCAATACTGATGTTCCCTACTTTTACTAATGAATAATATATGTCTTCACATGTGTAATTTACACTTTTCTGTCACTTCACTTTTTCAAATTTCTTTTATAATAGTGTTGTAGATGTTATCTTCAAATTGTCTTATATTTTCAGAAATAATGCCATAAATGTACATTGTTTTACTTCCAATGGTTTTCACACTATCTTTTCTTTTTATTGTATTAAGAATATGTTCTCCATTAACTGATGTTAACTGTAACAAATACCAAATAGAATAGTATGTTTACCAAATAATATTTAATTATATTTACATTTGAAAATGCCATGTATGCAAAGATATGTAAATGCAAGTGTTGTATTAGATACCATGCCGACTTCACTTTTTATACAATTGTAGGCAGATTCTGCATGCAATTTTTCAGATTGTTATTGTTCAACATGTTCCAGTGGTAGCATATATAGTTGATGAAGTGTTATACTAGCAATATTATAAGAGGAAAGACAAGTAGGAGCTCTTACAACACATGCTAAATGATTATTAAACGTGAAAGGCACAAATGTCACATAACTGTAATTAAAAACACTAATTTCAGTACCTGTATCTCCACTAATATACACAAGTGTTAGTTTAAATTTTGAAAAAGGCTAAATATTAATTTAATGTAAATGCATGTGGCCAATGTTACCAACAAAATCATGACATACTTTTTTGTTGCAGATTTAATTCAGCAACTAGTTTTTCTTTTGTTTTGTTTTATTTTTTTTACATTTCAGCAACTACATTATGCATTGGTAATTGTTCTTTGTTTCTTTGTAGTGATTGGTCAAGAGGGTCCATTTCATTTGAATTTGGATGTTGGAGTTGCTGATCGTTCTTGGGCATGTTTTACATGTTCTGTTTCTGGCATTTTCCCCTGCTCAATTTCTCCATTATGCATTTTAATGTAAATTTAAAAATACTGGAATTGTTTATTTTTTATAATGCATACATGCCACTTCTAAATGATTCCAATTTGGTACTCATTTGGATTCCTTGTTCCAAGGTACAAAGAACTGCTCTGAGCAGTAGTAATACATCACTTTTCTTTCAAACGAAGCCCAGGTTCGTTTTTGGTGACTAACAAAACTAGATATTATATGCTGGATTAACCACCTAGCACTGTCTTTACTCTGAAAGTATCTTTTTTCAATGTTTTCTTTTAGACCTTTTCTTTTAGACCTTCAAGACAATTGTAATATTGTAACATTTCCTGCATACACACATACTCCTACGTTCCGGCCCCTTTTCTAAATGGGGTATGAGCGTCCCTCGGCAGGGATGGGCAACGGAACCTTTGTCACCAGAAAAAATGGTCTTCCCCTTTAAATTTAGATGTGCATGAGGTGTGGCCCTGGGAATATGTGCTCCCCAGACTGCGGCCCCAGCACCACTCCTCAGTCCTCTTTTCCACGTCGACGGGAACGGACCGCTTTCACCAGCACTCCTTGGTTTGGCCTACTGCCTTGTAATTCCACAAAATCTTCCCTGGGATATTTCCTTTTCCCTTCTCTCTCATAGCAATTATCAGAGATAATTGTAACGCTTACCTGGACTCCTCGGGAGCGTACTACCATCCCAGCCTGTGGACCTGATACCTTGGAGCCTCTATGATACTTTTTCTATTTGAACAAACAAATGACAACAATAGAAATGTTATAACATCTATTAACTGAGATAATACTATATGAGGTGTGTATACCCCTAAAATCACTCCCTTCTAACTCTAGGGATGAATTCCCTTCTCACCTGTGTATTACTATTGTGGAGCTCTCCATCCGGCTTTTCTACAGGGGCGCATTGAGATGGAGAAACAATGGTAACTTGGGAAGCTAAAGAACTCTAGCTTCTTGCCTTGAAATGTCTATTCTTTTAAGAATGAGTCTTTGGATAAGTCAGCAGGTCCAGATACGGTAACCTTTAAGGCCTTGAATTGATTCCTACATTGGAGAGATCTCTCTTTCTAATTATATATGTCTTTTTCTCATTTTTGCAGGTTCAATGATATTGGAAAAAGAATTATGGCTACGGATGGCTGCGGAGTTACTCAGGATGAGAAAACATTTTAAACTTAATTTCGCCAATACAGAGTAACTGCAGCCTGCAAGGTGGAGCATGGTAACAACTGTGAGGTGAAAACTTGTGGAACTTTCAGGTACATAAACGCTAATAAAACATCTTCTCAGTTAGCATTTTGGCACATAGCACTTTTTTCAAGAGCATTTCCATCATGATTTAATGAAATTGATTACCATACAGATGGTTATGCATCACTGAAAGCAGCAATAGATAGGTTTCTTATAGATTTAATCTTCAGTCTTTTTCTAATATTTTTGACATAACTTCTTTGTAATATAGAATTCAATGATTTTTAAGGATGTTATTGTGTAAATTTCCATGCTATTATGATGTTTTTGATCAATATTAAAATATGAAGTCATTATTGCTTATCTGACTGAGCCTCTCCTCTCTCCACATTTATTCAAATTCATGAGTACTTAAACAATCTTTGTACTTACCCATGTGACCCTCATCTTTGGTTTTCCGTGAGTGAAACTTCTGACTGAAAATGCTGTGGCTGTGAGTAAAACTTCTGACTGAGACCATGCGACTGGGAGCGACTAAATGTTCTTACCTGAATATAACAGCGTCAGAGATAACTTCTGTCGGGTAAGTCTCTTCTGTGAACTATGGTATTCTGAAACTCTCTGTAAAACTAATGTTTCTATTATCTTCTTTTTCTCAGGTTCTGTGAGGAGAAACACTGCTAGCGTTACCCACTGTCACCGGAGCAGACTGGAAGCGCGCATTCCAGCGGAGATGGGGCTTAAGTAGCTCCCTCTGCAAATATGAATAGAACCGTGCTGCTACTTGTAAATGGGTTTTGCGGGTGGACATCTTAAGTGTATGAAATTAATATTGAACATTACTGGAGTCTTTGGAAGTAGATGCTGTGCATGGTGTAAATTCCATATGTGCCAGGCTACACCCACCTTTTACCTGGTGATTGATATAATGTGCTCTGCCTAGCCTGAACGCCTGAATGAGGATTATGCTCATTGACTGGGATCATGACAATAATACTGTGTTCTCTGGTGCCATGCTCCTCCCCGGCGCATACTGATGACGGTGGGTTTCAGCAGGTGTCCTCATGTTGAATCCCCATGCACTCTGCTTTTGGTGCCTTGGCCCCGACCATGGCTGAGAAGGCTGCTCTGCGTGTGACGCACTGACTCTGAGCTCACTGAAGAATTGTTTAGCCAAGTGGAGGGAGCTGTTCAAAAGATCACCACCAGAAGACATCAAGTTGTACGTGAGGAGGAAGACCAGGTCCATGGTAGGTGCCCTGTTCTCCTTTGCACCTTGCAAGGGAAACTCCTTCCCTGGGAAGCGTCCAAGTGGGAGGGGCCTTCCAGTTCCTAAAACCAGCAAGGGGACCAAGGCTCCCAGAGGTACCGGCCAACAGGGTGAGTGGTCCCAGGGCCATCCCAGTCGCACCACTGAGGGGGCACAAGGCTCGGGTACTGGGATTCTCCCCAAGGGGCTCTCCTCTCGTATCCCTCCTGAGGGGGCGTCTATATGCAGCAGTAGCGCTAAAGGCGTAATGGCCAAGGGCACTCCACCTCCCTGGTCTCTAACTGAGGTGCAGGGCATGTCTGAGCCTTCACTTCTAAGTGTGCAGGTGGAGACTGGGCCCAGACCATCAGGCACCATGCAGCCGGCATGTGGCGTGGTGCATTACGAAATGGCCACCAGGCCAGACAAGAAGTCGCCGCTCGCGGAACCTCCTCACTTGAGAGAGTAGACATGGGAACGCACATCTAGATGGGACTGGACAATGCCAGTTACCTGATCTACGTCATGCCAAGCCACATCGGCACAAGGGCAGTACACACAGCCCAGCCTAGTGTGACAAGGACCGGCAAGAGCATAGCAGCCACAGGACCCAGTGCCTATGCAGTCAAGCCCTTCATGAGGGTAAGGAACTTTTTTTGAAAAGTTCCTTACCCTCATGAAATCACCTCTGTTAGGCAGAATCATATGCAGTACCCTTTGGGAACACCACACACAATTAAGACTACAAGTGACAGTACAAGCCTGTACTACACAGTAAAGTGGTAGCGATGGCTGAGCAGCTAGACGTATCTCAAGAGTAAAGTGAGCAGTATCAATAGTTACACAAATGACAACAATAACTCTGGTTCAAACAAACACTGACTCAAGGTTTTTGAGTAAAAGAATATACATTTATTTACACATCAGTTGTAAAACAATTCACTAAAGTAAAACAGTAGAAAAATCACACTCTTAATATACTACACTCCACCCAATAGATTCTGGACAAGTTAAGCTCAAAATGAAGTGTGAGCAAAATGGCACTCCAGCAATTCAAAAGGGAGGGAAATAAAAGGTTAGACAAAAATTAAGCAGCACCAACAAGTAAGTAAGCAGGGCAATCTCGAAAAGGCTAGTACAGTGATGAAATCAAATCAAGACGCCTGAGCCAAAGCCAATGAACCAGAGTTCTTGCAGAGTAGTTTGCGCTTAATGGGGTAATTCATAGATTTCAGTGCAGAGGCAGCGCACGCGAACAGTGCAGAGAGGAAGCGTGTGCCAGCGTGCACCAGCCGTGTGCGCTAAACAGCATTCTGGCGCACTGCATATTCATGGAATTCCCAAGCCATAATGAGCGCTGGCGCAGAGAACATCCCGCAGCGACAGTTACGCCCCCAAGAATGCTCCTTGTGCAAGGAAAAACCATTGAAATACCCAATGCAGCGCAAAGGGGCGCGCTAACCCTGGACCAGTTTACAGCTCCGCTACACTGCAATCGCGCGAGCGGGGAACGTGTATTCCTGGGGTGCGCTGGAATTATCACACGCGATAGGGCTTCGGCGAGGAGGCACGTGTATTTCTGGGGGTGTGCCGGAAGTGTCCCACGTGATAGGCCTTGTGCGAGCGGGGTATGTGTATTTTGGGGGGTGTGCAGGAAGTGTCACACGCGATAGGGCTTGTGCGAGTGGGGAACATGTATTTTGGGGGTGCATGGGAATTTTCACATGTGATAGGCCTTGTGCAGGGGGGGTACGTGTATTTTGGGGGGTGTGCGGGAAGTGTCATGCGCGATAGGCATTGTGCGAGCGGGAGACGTGTATTTTGGGAGTGCACAGGAATTTTCACACGCGATAGACCTTGTGCGAGCGGGGTACGTGTATTTTGGGGGTGTGCGGGAATTTTTACACGTGATAGGGCTTGGGCAAGCGGGGTACGTGTATTTTGGGGGTGCGTGGGAATTTTCACACGTGATAGGCCTTGTGCGAGCGGGGTGCGTGTATTTTGGGGTTGCGCGGGAATTTTCACACGCGATAGGGCTTGGGCGAGCGGGGTACGTGTATTATGGGGGGTGCGGGAAGTGTCCCACGCGATAGGCCTTCTGCGAGCAGGGTACATGTATTTTGGGGGTTTGCGGGAAGTGTCACACGCGATAGGCCTTGTGCGAGCGGTGTACGTGTATTTTGGGGGTGTGTGGGAATTTTCACACATGATAGGCCTTGTGCGAGCAGGGTACGTGTATTTTGGGGGGTGTGCAGGAAGTTTCACACGCGATAGGCCTTGTGCGAGTGGGGTACGTGTATTTTGGGGATGTGCAGGAATTTTCACACGCGATAGGACTTGTGCGAGCGGGGCACGTGTATTTTGGGGGGGTGCGGGAAGTGTCACATGCGATAGGACTTGTGCGAGCAGGGTACATGTATTTTGGGGGTGCGTGGGAATTTTCACACACGATAGGCCTTGTGCGAGTGGGGTACGTGTATTTTGAGGGTGCGCAGGAATTTTCACACACGATAGGGCTTGGGCGAGCGGGGTACGTGTATTTTGGGGGGTGTGTGGGAAGTGTCCCAAGGATAGGCCTTCTGCGAGCAGGGTACGGATATTTTGGGGGATTTGAGGGAAGTGTCACACGCGATAGGACTTGTGCGAGCGGGGAACATGTATTTTGGAGGAGCGGTGGAATTTTCACACGCGATAGGCCTTGTGCGAGCAGGGTACGTGTATTTTGGGGGTGCGCAGGAATTTTCACACGCGATAGGCCTTGTGCGAGCGGGGTATGTGTATTTTGGGGGGTGTGCAGGAAGTGTCACACACGATAGGCCTTGTGCGAGCGGGGTACATGTATTTTGGCGGTGCACAGGAATTTTCACACACGATAGGCCTTGTGCGAGAGGGGTACGTGTATTTTGGGGGTGCGCAGGAATTTTCACACGCGATAGGCCTTGTGCGAGCTGGGTATGTGTATTTTGGAGGGTGTGCGGGAAGTGTCACATGCGATAGGCCTTGTGCGAGCGGGGTACATGTATTTCGGGGGTGCGCACAAAGTTTCACACACGATAGGCCTTGTGCGAGCGGGGTACATGTATTTTGGGGGTGCGCAGGAATTTTCACACACGATAGGGCATGGGCGAGCGGGGTACGTGTATTTTGGGGGGTGCGCAGGAGTTTTCACACACGATAGGGCTTGTGCGAGCCGGGTATGTGTATTTTGGGGGGTGTGAGGGAAGTGTCACACGCGATAGGCCTTGTGCGAGCGGAGTACTTGTATTTTGGGGGTGCGCTGGAATTTTCACACACGATAGGCCTTGTGCGAGCAGGGTACGTGTATTTCGGGGGTGCGCAGGAATTTTCACACGCGATAGGGCTTAGGCGAGCGGGGTATGTGTATTTTGGGGGTGTGCGGGAAGTGTCCCATGCTACAGGCCTTGTGCGAGCGGGGCACGTGTATTTTGGGGGTGTGCGGGAAGTGTCACACGCGATAGGCCTTGTGCGAGCAGGGTACGTGTATTTTGGGGGGTGTGCAGGAAGTTTCACACACGATAGGGCTTGGGCGAGTGGGGTACGTGTATTTTGGGGGGTGTGAGGGAAGTGTCACACGCGATAGAACTTGTGCGAGCGGGGAACATGTATTTTGGAGGAGCGCTGGAATTTTCACACGCGATTGCCTTGTCTGAGCAGGGTACGTGTATTTTGGGGGTGCATGGGAATTTTCACACGCGATAGGCTTTGTGCGAGCGGGGTACGTGTATTTTGGGGGTGCACAGGAATTTTTACACACGATAGGGCTTGGGCGAGCGGGGTACGTGTATTTTGGGGGGTGTTTGGGAAGTGTCCCAAGGATAGGCCTTGTGCGAGCAGGCTACGTATATTTTGGGGGGTGTGAGGGAAGTGTCACACGCGATAGTACTTGTGCGAGCGGGGAACATGTATTTTGGAGGAGCGGTGGAATTTTCACACGCGATAGGCCTTGTGCGAGCAGGGTACGGGTATTTTGGGGTGCGCAGGAATTTTCACACGCGATAGGCCTTGTGCGAGCGGGGTATGTGTATTTTGGGGGGTGTGCAGGAAGTGTCACACACGATAGGCCTTGTGCGAGCGGGGTACATTTATTTTGGCGGTGCGCAGGAATTTTCAGACACGATAGGCCTTGTGCGAGCAGGGTACGTGTATTTTGGGGGTGCGCAGGTATTTTCACACGCGATAGGCCTTGTGCGAGCTGGGTACGTGTATTTTGGAGGGTGTGCGGGAAGTGTCACATGCGATAGGCCTTGTGCGAGTGGGATACATGTATTTCGGGGGTGCGCAGGAATTTTCACACACGATAGGGCATGGGCGAGCGGGGTACGTGTATTTTGGGGGGTGCACAGGAGTTTTCACACGCGATAGGCCTTGTGCGAGCGGGGTATGTGTATTTTGGGGGGTGTGAGGGAAGTGTCACACGCGATAGGCCTTGTGCGAGCGGGGTACATGTATTTTGGGGGTGCGCTGGAATTTTCACACACGATAGGCCTTGTGCGAGCAGGGTACGTGTATTTCGGGGGTGCGCAGGAATTTTCACACGCGATAGGGCTTAGGCGAGCGGGGTACGTGTATTTTGGGGGGTGTGCAGGAAGTGTCCCATGCTACAGGCCTTGTGCGAGCGGGGTACGTGTATTTTGGGGGTGTGCGGGAAGTGGCACACACGATAGGGCTTGTGTGAGAGGGGTACGTGTATTTGTGGGGTGTGCATGGAGTTCCACACGCGATTTCGCTGGCCAAGCGGGGTACGTGTATTCCTGGGGTGCCCCAACGCGAATTGGCAGTTTGTGTCCTCCCAGGTGAGCCCTCACCCCCCTCCCCAGGGCCTGCAGGCAGCCCACACCACGTGGGACTACCCTGCACTGCTGGCCATGCCCTGCAGGCAGCCCATCCACCCTGGCCATGCCCCCCACCCAGCCCACATGTCACCATGTACAAGTGAGCACCGACACATGTCCCCCTGCACCCCCACCCACCCAGCAGTGACGGGCACCTGCTAGATGACTTATGTCCACCTGTACCCCCAACCACCCAGCAGTGACGGGCACCTGCCAGCAGGCCCCGACACATGTCCCCCACCAACTCACCCACCCAGCAGTGATGGGTACCTGCCAGCAGGCCCTGGCTCATGTCCCCCTGAACCCCCGCCCACCCAGCATTGACGGGCACCCGCCAGCAAAACACAAAAACACTGCAGGTCAGCTTGCATGCCCCGTTGACGCAACGCCATCCCAGCCAGGGGAGGCTCAACCCGGTCCCGGATTGCCACGTCCGCAGGGAGAGGAAGGCCAGTTGTTTTGTGCTTATCCCCTCACTGAAAACGGGTCTAGACGTAGGTATCCCTGCTGGTGCGGGATGATGCAGTCACAGGATCAGGGACAGGATTACACACAGGCACCTCTGTGGCAGCCTGTGCTGCCTCCTGTCCCTGCTCCTGGACTGCACCAATAGCACCAGTGGAATCCCCTCTCCAGACCCTGTGTGTGTCCCTTCCACAGCCTCCTCCTCCACCAAACCCCCACCCACCTGGATAACTCTGTGCCATCTTCATCCGTCGGACCCTGTGGGGTCTCAGCTGCCCCTTCTGCTGCCGAGGAGTCCACCTCCGACCTCTGCCTCTTGGACCTACCCTCGGCAGCTGCGGCCTGAGACGCAGCACCAGACTCCTCACTCCCCTACGAGATGACAACATGGGAGGGGAGCTGGGCCTTGCGTCTCTGGCTGGCGGTGAGATCCCTGCCGCTTTGCTCCACAACACTCTCTCTGCCCTCTTCATAAGTTGATGCTGCAGACAGGGAGAGATAGAACACAGGCATCAGGGCACTGTACAATGGTCTGATACACACATGACAGTTGTACATGAGTGGCAGTGTCAAACTTCAGACATGGCATCAGACTCCCCAACACACATGTAATTTCAACTCACACACATGAGCCAATCAACAGGAATGTTGCACCAGGCAGCACCATCCATACACAAACAACAGCATGAGCAGCCGAAGGTGAGCCTGACGTCACATGCAACACGGCGAGTGCAGAACACATGCACACACACCACCAGACTTACATGCATCTGTACATCTCCACCACCTGACACAGTGATAACATCGCCATCCATGTCACATCTGGCAATCAGCCTCCTACATGTCAGTGTCACATGCATCCATGTTGTATCACAGTTGCACACTTGTCAAATACACCCACATGCACATGGCCATAGTGGAGATACATGCAGCTAGAACCAGCATCCATGTGTGACACCACAACCATGCCACTGTACATACACAGAAATTTTAACATGTGTGCACCCACACATGCATTTGGCCAGCATGCTTACCAAAACATACACCATGGATGTGTCTCACACATGAGAGGACTCACATGTGGCAGGTTCACGTCCCTGTACATACACATCCATACATGGCCCTACAAAGACATATGTGCAACCTGCACATCCTGGCACACCTCAACACTCACAGCGTCCAATCAGTACGCACGTACACCGCTCGACTCCAGACGGGTCTGCCTCTTAAGGACGTGGATGTGGAGCACTGGGCGTATACATTCCAGGACCTTCATTTGGTTGTTGGTTAGGCAGACCTGGCAGCCCTAGGCATCCGCTGCCTTCAAGAGGCACTGGGCCTTGTTGAGGGTCCTTGACCTGAAGTCCTCCCAGCTCTTCCGGACGTGTTAAATGTCGCGGACTGCCATCCCCTCCACGTTGATGGCAGTCACGATGTCCATCTAGATCCTCTTCCGTCCTTCATTGTCGGCGCGCAAACTTCCAAAGAGGACATCATACTGCCCCAGGACTTGCTCCACCAGGATACCACCTTCACTGGCACTGAATCTGGTAGCCCTCTGCCTCTCTGGCTGGGGGTTGCCAGTGGTGCCAGATGGTGTTGTGTCCGACATGGCAACCCCAGAGGCAGGTGTGGGTGGGCAACTGGGTCCTGGGGCTGGGCTGTGGAGCAATGGTATCCCAGTCGGGAGTCTTCAGTTCCAGCAGGGGTGGTCAGAGCAACTGCACCCCTGCATATTGCTGACGTGCAGGCACCAAATAGCAGGGCACGTGGGCAGCAGGCAGGCAGGCGGCAGCAGATGGCTGGTGGGAGCGTGCTAATGGCTCTGGGGGGAAGAAAAATGGCCTTCTGGGCAGGAGCGTGGTCTTCCGTGTGTTGTCGCGTGGCCAGCTTGATACATAGTGATTTGGCATGTGAAAAAAGTGCATGTTAGCGTGAAATTGGAGGAAATTCCCTTAGCTTGTAAGCGCATCTGTGACGTTATGCGCACGGGCGTTTCCCACAACACGGGCGCATGTTTATTGTACATGTGAAAAAACTGCAAGTCCGGGTGTCACTGCGTGTAATTGGGGGTAAGGCCCTTAGCACGTATGCACCTAAGTGACGTCGCACGAGTGGGCTGGCTTAAAAGGTACGTGTACGATGCCATTTTCTTGTACGTGCTTTTTGTGGAGAGCGAGCGGGTGATTCTTGTAGTTCTTGTCGGTTCACACATGATTACTTCACAACGGTTCCAGTTCGTACTCCCTATTTACTCAGACAGCGTTCAATTCTTCTTTTGGCTAGGATGTTGCCAACGTGCACATGTGCGTCTTTTTCACGTTCTTTTTCCAGGCAGACAGTGAGTCGGGCACGTATTTGCCCCCGTGTGTCGCGTACCTCTTCAGAGGTCATTGTAGGCTTTGTGTTTCATGTGTACACTTATTTTTATGTTTCTGGGTGCCACAATGTAGTGCAGGTTCATTTTTCCATGCACGTGGTCTACCAGGGGTTGCGTGCATGTTTAATATTGTTTTCGGGGTGCCTGTGCGTTGTGTGACCCGTCATCTTCCCCCAGGGGTCACCTACAGCCTTGCTAGAGCACTACGGTACGAATTCCATCTAGTACCCTATCCCTTTCACCCCAATTGCCCAGGACAATTGTTTACTACAACTCCCATACGCACAACAACATCAGTGCCATGGTTGGGAGGCGACCAAGCAGTAAGGAAGGCAAAGGTGGCCGACCTCCAAAAGGTGGGCACGGTAGGGGACGTGGCCAGGATGTGCAGGGTGGCCCAAGAGGCCAGTGTGTGGAGGACTAATCGGGGCCACCTACTATGCCCCCACCCCCCAATGGTTGTGGGAAATGTAGCTGACACCATCCCAGTTCAGCCCTTGTTGAACCGGCCCATATTGTCAACTGAACTGGCACAGGATGACTCCCAGGCTGACTTCCGTGTCACCAAGTCTAAGCCACGTGTGGCGGTGAAAGTTGCTGTCACCAGGCCACATGGATCTGGGGCAGCAATGTAATCTGCTGCCCCAAGTAGCCAGGGTGAGGAGGCTGCAGGGGCAGCTGCAGCTCAATCCACCCCAGCTCCGAGTCTCCCAGCCGGGACAGTGTCAGTCCAAGTCCATCACACCGAGGTTGGTCCTGCCAACATCACCCTGCAGCCAATGCCTACACCGAGACCTATGGTCATTGTGCCTTTGCAAACTTCCAGTACCCGGTCCACCTGCGCTTCTGCCCCTACCAACCAGAGCGGCGTAAGCCACTCAGGATCCGCACCACCTTCCAAGAAGAAGAAGGGTCCCCAGACATGGCTACACACTCTGGCATGTCAAGGAAGCCTAGCTTCAATGACGCCGAACTAGATGCACTTGTGGCCTATGTGTTGGCACATAGCCGCAAAATGGTGGTGACTGCAGGGTGCAAGACTACGCCTGCTCAACGTAGGACCCACTGGCAGACCATCGCGACCCGCATTAGTTCCCTTGGATTCTTGAAGCGCCCAGCTGATGATTGCTATAAGCGGTGGAATGAAATGAAACGCAGAGCAAAGAACAAGCTGGCTTCCAATCATGCCTCTAGTCTGGTGACTGGCAGTGGGTCTCCACCAGAGGACGACCAACTCACTGAACATGAGTCTGTCGCTGGAGCCTTCATCACAGAGCATCAGATCCGAGGCATGGGAGACATACCAAATCTTGAAGCATTGTCCGGTGATTGTCCATGCATGTGTGTGCAATCCATGTGTGTGTTGCTTTGGTGATGTGTACTGATTGAGTGCCAGGTGAGGCTTTGTAGTCATGACTGGTATGGGTCACCATGTGTTCCCTCCAAACCATTCTCCGGCCTTGGGTTTGGGTATGACAGTATCCCTTCTGACCACAGTTGCCAATTTGCACCAGTTTACTGCAGTTGCCCTTCAACTGTCATCTTGCAACAACATTGTTCAAAATGTTTTGCTGTTCATTCAGCCTGATTGTTTCAATCCTTGCCATTTCTGCAATGCATTTATTCGCCTACTGCCACAAATGTAACATACTTCTGTCATAGATTACACCCCACAATGGCCCATATTAATTACCTTGTTATGGGAATGATTTAACCATTCAGGCTGATTGAGTAATGGCCTGCACACAATCCTTTTTGGGCCGTTTGAATGTTGAACATGACTGTTGTCTTCTGTCATGTTGAAGTGACCAACCATTGATGTCTTCATTTGCCTGCCATCGCTGTATCAGTGAACACTGGATCGGTTGCAGCGTGTGGCACGTGCATGTTTTGTCACACTATTTTGCATGTTTTATCTCATCATGTCCATCTCACATGGATGGTTGACAGTACTGATTTCCTACCATATGGCTGTACTTGTCAAATGTAACATGGCTATGCTACGTGCCATCTGTGTGTATTGGCATGTGTCATGTGTGTGTATTGGACATGCCACTCACAGGCTAATGTGTGATGGCAGTGCTATCCAGCATGCTGCACATGTTATGCTTTTCCATCTTGGACTCCTCAGTGTCTGCTTTTTGCCTCCCCTTCCAACTCATTGACAGTGCATGCATGCCAGGGTTATAGTCATGTGGGACATGTGCAATTTATGTACTGGATCTCTGCCTCTTCAGGCCTATGTGTGTGCTATGGTGCTCATGCCTGTTTCCATTTGTTTTCCTTTCATGTTTTAGCAGGTGATGAGGCACTTGATGCTGTTGAGGAGGCGGAGATGGTGCAGACCCAGGAGGAATCACAGCCACAACTGGGCACCATTGGAGAACGTGGGGTGGTGGTGGGTGAAAACCAAATCCTCCTGCAGACCATACTGTCCACGGGTGTCTCTGGGTACACCTGCGCAGACCTCTATGAATCAGGTGCTGAATCGGACAGTGAGACATATGTGCCGTTGCAGGTGAGTGTTTCTGGCAGGGATGCTGTTCTGTCCAACCCACTTGCACCGGGGGTAGACCCCTCTATGGGGATTCAGTGTTGGTAAATCCGCCTTTGGCGGTTACGGATGCAGGGTCACACTCCACAATATTTGCTCCTATGCCTGGGCCAGCAGATCAAAGGAGGAATGCAGTCCTGCAGCCTCAGGAATTGCCAGCACAGCAAGGTGCAGATCGCCCTGCCCCAAACAGGTGTGGTGCCCACCATCGCGGTGGCCGTGTGCCACCAGGCAATACTGTGTGGGAGAACTCCATATACAGTATAGCAGCACAACAGGGGAAATCATGTGAAATGATGGCTCAGGCAATGGATATGGTGGCCACTTTCATTATCCCCCCCTGAAAGACAGATGGAGCTCCAGCAGCAGGCAACAGACTCCATTTCCCACTCACACAGGGAGGACATGTTTGCATCCAACAGGGACCGACGGGCTGCACTGGAGACTCTGTGCGCAGCCGTATCTGTAGAGTCACAGGCCCACAGGGAAGCCCTGAGATTAGAACACGGGTCCCTCAGAGATACTCTGGGTGAACTTGAGGTTTCCCGGAATTTTAGGTCAGAACAGCAGCTGAAGCAGCTCACACGTTCACTCTCATCTGAACTCCAGGCAACCCGTCAGGAGATCCGGGCATCACGCGAAGCCATGCAGGCAGAAATGCATGCTACCCGTGAGGTGCTGCATGGGGATCTCTGTACAATTGAAAGGGGCCCCTAGGGGTCCCTCGCGTTATGGAAACAAGGCAAGTCACCACACACGATAGATACAACAGACACAAGGTTGTATTCCCAAAGCTAGGGTTTATAGCAAAGCAAATAGTCTCAGTTGGCCAACTCGGTCTCACGCCCCGCGACGTGTATCTCTAGACCTCAAGGGATGCAAGAGAGTGAATTACGTACATCAGTTACATATATACAAAATGCATATCATACAATCAGCTGTGACATGTTTAACACCCCCCTTTATTGGGTTTCTTTGAACTCGGTTTGATGATGGACAATTTCGACGAATATGACACCTTCAAATATCTATTCTAGCAACAGTATGCAACCTTGCAAGTGTGGAGACATCTTTTCGTTGTTGAACAGAACACAGTGCTTCTGTTCTTGTAAGTGAGCTACATACGGGGGAAGAGTCACATTCCAGACCTTGCTATCTATGAGGTGCTATTCATGTCCTGGGAGCCGACACGCTCTACAGGGCTCGGAAAAGGGGGGCTGTAAGAAGAACATAATTCAAGCCTTTAGCTGCTTTATTCTAACATATTCTACCATATAACGAGACTGGCTGGCAGCTGTGAAATGATAAATGCCCTGCAGCTCTGCTTCAATGCTACATTCGGGAGGGAGCCGGGCATTCCTCTCCAGAGCTGCCTACTTTGTGTTTCAACAAACTCTTATCAGCCTTGCGGCCTTGCGGCCTTGTCCTTTCACGTTCAGACAACAATGTTAACAGTCGAGCAGTGTAAGCAGAAATGTGCTGCGAAGCAATTTGAACAGAAAGCAATGAGCAATCGGTAAAAAACAAAATGGCGATCCTTGTTACATCAAAATGGCCGTTCATTGGTCAAACTCGGAAACCTGTATTTCTATTGTTACGTACATGAGACGGTTGGCCTTCGGCCACCAAAATGCGTTTGCCTTCCATCGTGAGAGGTGTCCATTTTTCCTAGACCGACACCATCATCCTGCAGAACCAAACCTTCCAGACCCGCTTGCTTGCTGCCATGAAGGACCATACCAGGGCTTTGCGTGGGCTGCCTCCCATATCACGGCCACCTCCTGATGTAGCAACAGAGGGTGATGACAGCAACAGCAGTTCTCCCACTGTAGCGTATCCGTGCAGGCCATTAGCCCATAGAGGGTTTTTTATTTTCTCAACATCCACGCATGTGGGTGTTGGGGTGCACTTTGTACCTCGTCCCTCCTGGGTGGCCTCCCCCCTGGTCCACACATGGCCATTTTTTATTTAATTTATTATTTTTTTTATTATTTTTTTTACAGTGTGTTGCTTTGTGTGGCTCCCGTGGGCATCCACTGTGTATTCCAGCTGGGCACATGCAGGCTTGTCCTGTCTGTGGGTTAGATGCTTGGTTTCCTGACACACACACCCCTCCTGCTTCCCCTTTCCATGGGCTTGAAAAGGGTGTGACCAAGTGACACTAACTTACACAGTGACATTGGGCTCCCATGAGTTGTGTGGGCAGTCTGTAGTCAAAACTGTGTGTATGGGCCTCATTACACGGATGGCGGTAGGGATTTACCGGTACGGTAAAATACCGGTACCGGTAAATCCCTACCGCCTTACTACGAGGTCCCTTTGCGGGTTGGGGGATTTAACGCCTGCTTTTTGCAGGCGTTAAAATCCAACCCGCTAAGGGACCTCGGAGCTAATTACGGCACCGCAAAATTGCGGTGCCGTAATTAGCGCCTTCCCCATTCCCATAGAGCCCTATGGGGCAGAAATGGGAATGGGGAAGGGCAATGGCGGAAGGGGGATTTACCGCCCCTCCAACCTTGGAATGGGGCGGTAAATCCCCTTTCCGCCAAGGCGGTGCCGGTATTTTACCGGCATGAGCCATGGCGCTAATAGCGCCATGGCTCACCGCCTACCGTGTAATGAGGCCATATATCCCCGGTGGGGATTGTTGTTGGATTATACACTGCATGGTGTATTGATATGTGCTTGTGCATCCATGTTTTTCTCATTATATACATGTAGGTTCTTCATGTCTTCACAAGGCTGTCTTCTTTGCAGGTGCAGTTCATGTTGTATGCAGTACACTGAGACATTTACCTGAGAGCAACACTCTGCAGTTGGAAGGGGTCAATGTGCTGCCTTAGTCAGGTTGTGAGACTTGCCCTACTTACATTTTTTCCTGTCATATATTGTCACAGTTTCATCCTGTACTGATGTTTTGTGTTGCTGGTCAGTATTTGTTCATGTGTACTGTTTCTTATTGATTACTGAGAGTGTATTGTCTGTGGCCTGTTTACATTAGGGACAGTGCACTTTGTGACTCTTGTGTCATGTGTTGTGCATTAATTTGGTTGCTTTCACATTGCATGCCATGGTATGTTTGGTAGCTGAGATGGGGAGAGGTTGGGAGACATGGCACTATTTTGATTTGGTATTTTGCAAGGGGGTAGTCATTCCTGCTGCATGAATATGTGTCTTTTTGTGACACTGCATTGGTTGTCTTTAAGTAGGTAAGGATGCACACAATGTAACACTTCCAGGTGAACAGTCTCAGGCTGGTATGGTTGTGACAGTTCACTGTCCCTTTTGTCATCATCATTGATTTTCAGCTGGTATGTGCCAGGCCTGTGTGCACTCCGCAGGGGTAGGATTTTAGGTGAAGTAATTTGCCACAAGCTGGATACGGGCTGCCTCACCACGTGCCCTTTCACATCCCATGTGCAGCGGCCGTGCATGTGGTTGGGGTTGTGGGGGCAACACCATGTCCACCGGCACGCCCCGGCGGGTTGCAACGTTGTGCTGGACACATGCTGCCACTATGATCCTGCACACTACTGGGGGCGCGTATAGCATCTGCCCACCAGAGCAGTCAAGGGAGCAAAAGTGTGACTTGAGCACTCCGAATGTGCGCTCCACTATGCCCCGAGTTGCAATATGTGCTGTGTTGTATCTTACCTCGGGTGGTGTGGTGGGGTTCCAAATTGGCATCATCATGTAGGTGCTCAGAGGGTAGGCACTGTCCCCTGGGGAGGTGATGATGGCTATCATTAGCGGGATTGTGACATTACTCAGTATTGGACATGCATGCATGTACAGAGGCATTTATACTCACCAATCAGCCATGTGTCGCCATGCCGTCCAGCTTCCAGGTCCCGGTTTAGGGGTGACATTCTGAAAATGAAACTATCATGGCTTGACTCTGTATAGTTGTCATATACTGAAGTGATAATTCCCTTGGCATCACATACTACATGCACGTTGATTGCATGCCAGTGCTTGCGGTTTTGATAGATGTGCTGAGTGGCCCTGGGAGGACCTAGAGCCACATGGGTGCAATCAATGGACCTAGCACTTTGGGGAAGTGTGCCACCCCGTAAATGTCCAGGACCACGGCCTGCCTTTCTACAGGTGTACTGGGCATGTATGTGTACCTGCGGACTGAGGGGCCTGCAGTCATGATGGCCAACACCTGGGGTAGGCAGCGTGACTGCGTGGCCTGTGACACCCCCCCCACTATGGCACTTGTCCGCTGAAATGAACCAGTACCCAAGAAGTGCAATACATTGAGCACCTTTTCCAAGGGGCTCAATGCTTGCGAACACAGGGTGGGTGATGTGAGGTCATCCGCCCACTCACTCACCAGGTCGAGGATGATTTGTGGTGGAAACCTGTACCTCCATACACCTGGTCATCAGGCATCCCAAAAAGGCTGGTCCTGGGTAAAAACATGCGGGGCCTGGCTATCATCCTCCTCCTGCGGTGTCCCACGACCACTGCTGCGAGGAACGGTATATTCATCGTAGCGTCTGAGCTTGTTTGTTGTTTGCGCGCACTTTTATGCTGTGCGGGGCCGCTTACGCCTGCTTCCTGCTGGCGTATGTGTTTCCGGATTGGGCGCACGCCTTTCCCCTGTTCGATTCCATGAATACGTGTTGTTGGCGCGCGTGTGGGCGTTGCAAGCATTTACCTCCTGTACTTCCCCCGTACCGCCCACATTTTCATGTGTTGTTCCCCATTCCGTGTGTTATGCCCCATGTTCTGCCCACTTTTGTTGTGTGCGCTGCTCTATGTGTGCTTTCCATGTATGCTTAGCGCACGCTATTTAATGACGTGTGCGCCCGCGTGCGCCACCCACAATTTTAGCGCACATCCCAGGATTTACACGTGCACTGAATTTCATGAATCGATGTGCGCAGCTTTGTCACGCGTGCGCTGTGATTTTCACGCTTGCGGTGCGATTTTCACGCTTATGCTCCCCTTTTCGGCGCACATTTATTCCATGAATCGGCCTGTATGTCTTTGCCAAGAGTTTGGAACGAAGTTGGTCAGAAGAAAAGTTACTTTAAAGAATAGAGAATCACAAGCCTTGAGTTTGGTGAAAGATTTCAAACACTTTCACTGCTGTCGGACGGAACGAACAACCGAGTTAGGACAGTGCCTTCAATGAAGAAGAAGGCTATAGCTGAGGCAGAAGTTCCTGGCAGGTCCTGCAGGCTCACGGTTCCTGAAGCGACTGTCGGACTGACACAAAGTAGGAAGATTAGAGGGTTCTGCACTGCCCAGGGAAGAAACCAGCAGCAGAGCAAAGCAACAAATAAAAGGTGTGCTCCTTAAAACCAAAGCAGGGTCCGATCCTCCTAGCTTTATGGTTCACTGTAGCTGTGCACAGAAAATTCGACCAGAGAAGGGAGACTTGGCTTGTAGTTTGACAAACTGATTGCTCCCACCAGCTCAAGGGGAGAAGATTCCTTGCAGATCTTCCCTGTCATCGAAGTTTGGCGATTCAGACCCGCAACAGGGCTTCACCGGGAGGTTCAGTCATGGTAGAGGTCCTCTTCTGTCAGCTTCTCTTCTGTTCTCTTGATCCAATGGTGACTCTGCCTCCTCAGTCCCAGAGACCTGCTTTTTATGCAGTTTTCCCCCATTCACACAGCCTGGCTTTGGGACAGTCACCACAGCCAATCATACAGAGTGTGACATCGGTCTCTGTGCAGGGAGTCCCAAACCCCTCCCTCATATCATGACTCCCTCAGATGTTCAGGAGCCTAAGGAAGGCTTCTGTACAGAAGCCCGCCAAAGGATGGCGAACAAAGGAACCAAACCTGGTTTTGCACGCTGAGTAAAACATGAGAAAGACCTTCACAAAAAGAAATGAGGAATAAACCCAGCCGGAACCAAATAAAAGTAAATGAGGTCCAGCGGATTTAAGTTCTAGGCTACTAACTTAGCCTAAAACAGTACCAAGGCTATTTAAATAGACCACGGTAGGAAAAATAGTGAATTTAAAAAGACTAATAAAGTCAATGGTAACTTTCGTTGTTCTGGGAGACAGTAGTCAGTCCCAGAAAATGGAGTTTGAAGTGGGAAGTCTGAAAAAGACAACCCTTTGTCACTGCACTGAGGGTGCTGTGTAACACAGAGTCAAAAGATGATGCCTGAGAAGTAGGTGAGGCTCCACACTCTATGAACACAAAAATGTTAAACACACACAACAAAACACGTAAGAGTGGGACAAAAGGCTCACACTCTTACCAGGTTAAAAAAAAAATCCTAGAAATTCAGCAAAGCTGCTGAGGGACTAGTTAAGGGAAATAGCCATTCTGGAGAATTCTCCCTAACAAGCTCAGATGGGCACCATCATCAGTCGGGTCATCCAGGACATGCTCCCTCCTGTACCTCCTCAATCTCCGACTGTGGTCCAGACCTCGGTTCCAGTTCAGGCCCTGGTTCCCACCCTTACACCAGTCGCGGTGGCTCTGCCCCCTGCGCAGCCCCCTCTGCAGCCTCCAGCACTGCCAGTTGGCACTCCACAGATGCCTGCCCCCAGTACACTACCAGCAGCTCCAGACCTGCAGGACAGAGTGGGTGACACTGATGAGGAGGAGGATCATGATACTCCCTCCTCAGCTAAGGCTTTCCACAAGAGGCTTGTGGTGTGGTCGAGTATCTGTGGGTCCCACAGCCACAAATTGAAGAACCCGAGGCGGGGGTCTTGACCGGGGTGATGACCATCCGCCCATCCACAAGAACTGAATCTCTCTACAAAAGGATGTAGAATCATTGGCCAAGAAGGGCTGGGTAAAGCCACATTCCCTACAGCCTACGAATAAGTGCATACACAGCTTGTGCAATCTTTTTTCACCTACAATCCTTCCCCTGTGGAGTACACTTGATCCTGCCAAATCCCCGGTGCCATTCAATGATGACAATAGGCTAATCCACTGTTCCCACAAAACCACTCAGAGAAATTGCCCTTGGAAGTGCAAATTTCTGTACATCCATTTGAACTAAAAAGACATTCCATTGTGTGCTTCCAAAAGAAACACATTGAAGAGGGAGGACACCACTACCACCATGCCAACCATTGAACAAAATCACCCTTTTGGCACCAAAAACATCTTATATGACTAACTAACATACCTGTCAAATGTGTAAGTAGCGATAAATCCTAAAGCTCATCAAACATCATGTCTGAGCTGCAAGCCATACATGGACTCCAAAAGTAACATGACCACAAAATCCAAGAAGCACAATGGCATAGTGCTGCATACATGTCTGAGAATGTGCATGATGCGCACACACACACATCCCTACTGTGGGGTGTTGAAAAGCAGTGCAGTAAGGATCCACATGTAACAGATTCTGGCAACACGACCACAAAAAACCCCATCGGCAACATGACCACAATAAACCCCATCCCAAAAGAACCAATGACCAAGAGGTAATTGACAATTGTGATAAAGAGGGCAACACACCAGAATATCCACATCCAGACATGCAGTAAATAATGTATCCATTCCATAAGGATCAAGATAAATGCACATTTTACATACCCCCTGGCCATGCAGTCGACAGTCAAACTTCATCCCATGAAATGGCCATCATTCCCTAACGAAAGGATCTCCAGACAATTAAAAAAAATTAACAGAGTGAAGCCAACACATCTTTGCACCTAACAAGTCAAGACCCACATGCCCTCCTCAGTGACATACAGCACATGCAAACAACAACTCACAAGACAACCATCAATATGTGTCCCAGCACAAATGCAGCATTAGGCACACACTGCATGCAATTCAAACACACAAAACACACACACTGAGAAACAGCTACCCCGACACTGCCTGACCCCCTGAGTGACAGGCAGCAAATGGGCATATCACCTATCCCCTTTCCAAAGTCGATGGCACATACACAAGACACGCATCAGTCAATATGCTGCATGAAAATGAGAAGACATCGGATATGCAGATAATTGAGCCCCGAAAAAAGCAGGGACACCCTGGAAGACAAGCAATAACAGGACAAGGCATACCATCACCAGCGTAGTATTGGGACAGTGCAGTGAACACAGTCATGGGAGCCCATGATGCAAAGCAGAAGAAGGCCAGAACACAAATACTAACCTCTTGCACTCCAGGCACAATCATGCGTGAGGCAGCATTGCACAGAGGCCGATGTCTGACTGGAAGGCTGGCCAACGAGGCACCTGCCATTGAAGATATAAGCGTATATGACAAAGCAATGCGATACTGCAAGCAAGGATACATGCATGCAAAAGGTAGGATGCAAGGGAACATTTCAAGGTCAATGCAGTCTTAATTGTGACAACATACAATTGGTTCAATTGTGCATTCAATTGAATGCATCAGCACCATGCACCCAGCTTCTGTGAATTTGAAGCTGCAAACACCAAGGTGCAGCATACAAGGGACATACATGTGAAAACATCAACACTATGCAACATACTGTGCCTGTTCACATCATAGCATCCCAAAAATGTGCATCAATGATGCCCTGTTTTTGGTTCGTAACTGCGGCTGCAAAACATCAAAGTGGAACCCCAAACAATAGAGGCAAAATGTGCTGTTGAACCATCACCCCACAAACATTGCATGTGATGCAAAGTGTCACTTAGTATACACGTGCAAAGTGCAATGAAACACATACCAGAACAACCATCAACACCTATCAGAGGCCAGAAACAGCTGGCCCTGCCAACCACTCCCAACCACACAAGAAAGGCTCACACTGTTGGAATTCTCAAAATGCGGAATTTATAAGCTGTGGCCCCATTAATCTATATAAACCACACCATGCCCAGACGTATGACCAGAACCATAGAATGTGACACATGCACCCATGAAGTTGTACCGGTGCCCCACAAGATGAGTCAATCCAAAGTGAACACACACAGTGCAAGACTCATAGCCAAACACCACACACGTGTCAGCAAATGCCCTTTACTTACCTGCACAGGGCACCCACCTACCTTCCATATGATGCAACCCACTGGGAGACACATCTCCTAAATGCACTGACATGCATAGTAACAACAGAAATAAACTGCACATCCATGACAACACATGAATGGATCATTAAAATAAACTGAAACCACCCACTGCAGAAGGACCACAAGGTGCTAGAGGGTGACAGGGCATAGATTGTGATCTGCCTATGAGTGCAGCATAGCACAGTAGAAAGAGAGAGTGATATAGAGAGGGAATGCAACGTGAAAAACACATCAAGTGGTACACTGTCTGGATTGGAGGTGGCCAAGGACATGCACTACACCACAGAAGGTGCGGGCATAGCTGAGTTGACCAAGGGGGGAAGACAGTGACATGAGTACCACTGGTAAGATTCAAAGCACAGATAATGAAACTTCCACATGCAGCAAATACAGGCAACAATGACATATGCTGAACATGCAAGACAGCTCTCATGCTTCCCTGCTGAGCTGGCATGGTGTGAATCCCGCATCACCTTCACTGGGAATTGTGCCTCCAAATGAATGCCAGGAGGGGCAGTACCTGGCAGAGGGTGGGGAGTATAGATGTCAAAGTGTGCAGGGTGTCTTCCCCAGGAACAGCAGTAACTACCTCACTACAGATTACTGAAACAAAATGGGACAAGGCATTACAGCATAATTAAATACCATTCACACAGCACACATGTGTGAGGTTACACTGAACCCATAGTTACCTTCACATGCCATCCTGAGCACCACCATGCAAACATGCAAGTTTTCCTCACTCTGCATGCCTGCATGTCCACCGCTGCATATGTCATGGCCTTGAGAGGGCAACTGCACAACTCAAGTAAAAAATAAAACAAAAAAAAATAAACCGGGAAAGAGCAACTCAAAAATACCATGGCAACTTCTGGGTCTGAGGTCTACGATAGTGGCAAAAAAATTAAATCAAAAAATCTAAAATGTGCATCATGGACAGGGAGGGAGGGTGACAGTGCATGTCAATGTCCAAAAACCCTCCATGGGCTCAAGGACTTCACGGCTGCCGTGGACCAGGAGGTATATCTGTGCTGGCACACCCATCCTGCAATGAATCTGCAGGTGGAAGTGGTGCTGGAGGTTGACTATGCAGAGCCTGGTCCTCGGTGGCAGTCGCCATGTGTGACACTTTTGAATGCACCAGCAGTCTGTGGACTGTGAGGTCACTATGCACAACCTCACGGGTTTCAAGGAGCTCCTCTGAGATTGTGTGGCTGAATGTACACAACTCATGGTGAAACAGTCTTCTGGAACTGCATGTTCCTCATGGATTGCATTCCTGAGGGACAACATCTCACCCAAAACAGAAAAAAAGTGTCTAAATATAAAGACACTCCCGTCCCCTGCACACCATTAAAGCTGATACATAATCAGTCAATAGTAGTAAAAGGTTTTTTACTGGCAAAAAATAAGACTTAGTCAAAACAAGCAGTTCTTAGCACTGCCAAAACACTTCTGGTTAGCATGGAAAAGTACAAACATCCAATAATATCAATAAGGCCATTTATAGAATGAGAAAAGTATAAAAAAAGACAAATGAAATAATGCTGTGTAATATAAATTACAATGGGCAAAGCCAAGTAATATTCTTGTGATATCAGGTGCTCAGGTGCTCTACGCGTTTCGGTGAACACCCCCTTCTTCAGGAGCAAAGTGATCTGAAATTATATACATTGAAAGCAGACACCAGTATCCTATATACAATATTATATTGTTAGTGTACACAAAACTTGAGAAATCCAAAACATGAAATATAACAAATGTTGCCTAATATAGAATGCACACATACATCCACATATACGTAGTTGCAATCAAACCAAAAAAAATTATATAAGTATAACAGTCAGACTACCCATGGGTGTGACTCCAAAGAAGGGGAACAAGGATAGGCCTCAAATGGGCATTCAAGTATACCGAAATAGCAAACAATAAAAAAGAAATGAAATGGAATGCAAAATACCTGGGTGGAGAACGGGCGTACATATTGGGTTGACGGCAGCAATGTGTAGAAATATCTGACAAGTTAAATGATCCAATTGCTGCTAAGGTACATATGGACTAATTCAAAGTCATTTTCCTATTGTGGAAAAAAAGATATGTATTTAGTGAACCTCATGGATAAAAAAATCAAAGACTCAAGAAAGACTGCTTACCACTAATTAGAGCCAAAGTCACTGTAACCGTGATGAAGTACTGGAGGATCCAACTGGGGATAACAGATAAGATGTAAATCAAATCCCAGGAAATTCAGATGTCACTGCAGAAGGTACCAGGGAAATGCCAAGTTTGGACGGGTAAAGACAAATACACCACTACATGTATCGAAAAAAAGAAAGGAAGCTACCACTGAAAAAATCATGTAATCCAACTATTTAGATGGCTAACAAGTCGATAGCCAATGGAGGAGTCATTCAAGTAAGATAAACAGGAGACTAAATAGACATAACAAGTTCCAAGTACAAAATACACCTAAGGCTAAGCTCCCAAGGGTAAAAAACACTGAAAAAACGTGCACTCCATTTAATCAGGGAATTGATGAACCAAATGCCTAAGAAGCCACATTAAAGGTAAGTGGAAGAAAAACCTATTGCCAAAGACAACCCCTGAGTGCAGATATACAACTCAGATTAAAGTTCACCACGATAAATAAATGAAGCCCTTCTGTCTCTAACACTCACCGCGAAATATAAAGCGGGCACCAACGCACGTCACAGCTCGAACAGCTCTGAACATTGCAACCTGAGGAGTTCTATTTAGCACTAGTTAGCGATCATGTGACAATAGCCTGTGATTAGAAACGTAGGTAACAGGACGTGCCGACAAGGTAAGTAAAAGCGGAACTACCGTCTGCAATTAGACAGGTGAATACACAGCTGAAGAGCAATTCTAAAGTGAAAACACATGAAACAGGAAAATAAAATATGAAATATAAAAAGAAACAAAGTATACTGATAACAAAACGTGGATAAATGGAAAGCAATAGTCAAACACAATAAAGTGCATTTAAAGAAAACTAACGTGCATGTAAATGGCATTCTAAGAGAGAGGAGGAACAACAATAAGTCGCCTGGAAATAGCATGATCAAAATAGAAAAAAGTGACCGCGCAGAGGCATAAAGAATGAACTAAACAAGCCCAGAAAAATAAATTTAACCAAAAAATTACTGACAAGCCAAATACACACTGTACTGGCCATACACCGCAGAAACGAGGCACAAATGTAATCAATGTATAAACAATTAATATCAAGGAAGAAGATAAGTTGAGCACCATAGACAGAGTAGGTAAATACAAAGTGAGGCTGGAAAGCCAGCACAACGCAAAGTCAAGGAGTCAAATCCATGGGGTGTCAAGGGTAGTTTCATGAAAATAAAATCAAAGTGATTCAAGATGCCAAGTAAGGATCAAATTCAAACAAAACAATTAAGAGAGAATTCCTCATTCAGTCCTCTTGGTGAAATGGTATCAAGGTAATCTATCCACAACATCTCACCCCTCAGGGCATGCCTGTGTGCCTGACCCTCTGCAAGCAGGAATGACTGCAGATGCTGCACATATGCCTATCATCCCCTGATGCTGGCTCCATCCATCTGTTTGAGCAATATGTCGACTGCATGACCTGTAGTTGTTGTGCAACCTGTGTTGCTAGGAGGGGGATCATTTGAATGGCCACCCCATCCATGCCCTTAGCCAAACTCTCAAAGGCAGCACCCTGCCAGTGTGCTGCAGAACGCAACTTTTGCTGCTCCCTCTCTGTCTGCTCAGCCTGCACACATCCCCCACCTTTGTGGGCCCCACGCCTGCCTTATGCATGGGAGAATGGACCTTGCTGTGATTCCCCTGTCCTTGGCTGCAGGTCTGCAACACTCCCTTGGACATCTGTCCCAGGACCAGAAACACATACATGGTTGGTGCAGCCCTAACCACTTCATTTGGAGGGACCACCACTAACTGGCCTTGTGAAGACACCTGCCCCCTGCAGACTCACAGGCCCCAATTGCTCCACCCAATGGTGCACTCATCTCTGCCAGCATTGTGAACTACACATCCGGTTCAGAATCAAAGTGAGCTGAGTCCAAAGATACAGAGGAGTCAGAGGAGTCTGCAGCATGGCTGAGGATGATCTGGAACACCAGTGGGTTTTCACAGCCTGCCACGCCATGCCCTCCACTGGTGGTCTGTAGCACCACAGACTCTTCTTCATTCTCCTCCTCCTCCTCCTCCTCTGCATCTGGTGCATCCCCACCTGCACATGGATAGAAAAAGACAAATGGAGTCATGTGCAACGTGTCTACAGTAAACATGTTTATCACGTGGATTGTCATGCAACAAAATGCAGGGCATGTAGTTAGATGAAATACAACATCTACACACTATTGCCATCAAGCAATGTGAGCATGGCATAATCAAACTGGCCAACAAATTCCCTGCCCAGTGCCATGCTTCCAGTGGACACATTGCCAACCAACAGGGTCATTAAGAACCAGGTTAGGGGCCATGTTACTGCACACTGTTGACTAATACCAGTGAAATGGGCATGGACATGTGCCTCTGTGACGTGCAATTACATTACATGACAACAGGCAGCCACACATATGCACATACAAGGCCGCATCCATCACATGCCACACCAGTGTTGTCTTGGTACAGGGACTGTAGACAAAGAGAGCATGCTGTAAGTTATGGAAACAGCAAATAGTCCCAGGTGATGTGTGGCTGTAAGAGTGGCAGGTTCCATGAAGTCTATAGCGTAAGTTAAGTTGATAGGACCAAGGTACAGTGGCTCACAAGAGGAAGAGGGGTGTGGGCACTTGGAGAGTGGGATGCATGTGGAAGGGTAACAGGGAGAAGGTATCACAACATTGTGCCTCTGGAGTCGTTGCCATTGGTGTAGATGGGATGTGTACAGTCTGAACACACACACAATCACTCAGGGCATGCCATATGATGTGTTGTGTGTCAGCTTGAATGGTCTATGTGGCATGACAGCACATACGTACATGTGTGGAAAAAAAAATGATTCAATACCCTGCATGTCATGAATTGCATGAGTTGTAACTAGGATGTGGGATACATGGACGTGTCTAGCAGAACAGGGTCACTCACATGAAGGATGCAGCAAACAACTGTGCACATAGTGTTATCATGTGGCGATGTTGGGGGATGCTTATGGGGGATGAGTAGTGTCAAACGGACATGTTTCACTGATGTACACCATATGATTTGTATCCACTAGTTGTCCATTGGACAGGAGTCAGTCCACCACATGACATGGTTCACCCAGGGCAGTCATTCCAATGCAGCCAGAAGTGCACCACAATTAAGCATCTTGGTGATGAATTACTTCACATACTCAGGATGCACAATGTTGGTCAATCACTGGACATGTCCTCGTAATTTTCCAGGCCTCCCATGCCTTGCACCTGCTCCAGTAGTATGAATTGGCTCATAGCCTCTTCATTCTGGGTCAGCTCCTTCTCCTCTGGTGATCCCCCTCTAGTTGTCAGAGTAGAAGCCAGGTTGACACCCAGCTTGGACTTGGTGTGACAGGTGAGATCATTCCAGTGCTTCACTACCTGTGCAGCAGTGTTCTTCTCACATCCTAAGGCATTGATCTCATCCGTGACATGCTGCCAATGCACCATACGCTGAGCGGTTTTATGGGTGCTCCCCGGATGCTGGCCCATGTCACAGTGGTGACTGGCCATGTCGTCCATGAGGATCTGGAGTTCATCATGGAAGTTCTTCTTCCTTAACGTGCCAATGACATGTGCCATGTCATGGGGTTGAGCCAGTTCCTGCTGTACAGGCTTATCCTTCTTGCCACGGGTGCCTGGAGGTGTTGGTGCCACCTCTGAGTGGCTGGGACAACTTGGGATCTGGATGCCAGACCACAAGTGGCCTGGGGCATGGCCTAGCCCCTTGCGGCTGGGGAAGCTGCTTCCACAGCATGCCCCTGACACCTTGGGGATGGGGCAGCTACTTCGACATCACGCCCCTGACACCTTGGGGCTGGGGAAGCTGCTTTCACAGCACACCTCTGACGCCTGGGGCTCAACAGCTGCTTCCACAGCACACCCCTAACCCCATGGGGCTGAGGTATGTGCTTCCACAGCACATCCCTGACCCCAGACCCGTCTGCCCCCTTTTCCCTCTTGAGGCTTTTCGGCCCATGTTCCAGGTGTAACGGAAATATGGAAGGCACACCAAGTAATTGTCCTGGGCAATAAGAGTTAGGGGGCAGTCTACGTGATGGAAGACATAGTTCTCTGGTCCAGCAAGGCTCAAATATACCCTAGTTATGGATAGCATAGTATGCTTAACACACAGGCACCCCTAAAAAAATTTTAAATATCATAGGCGATACCAGGATAGCTTTCCGAAATATGAAAAAAGCAGTACGCAATACGCAGTGGCCCCCAGCAACACACAAAATGCCTATGCAAACCCCAGAAAGCTACCAGAAAGGTAAGAATAGTGGTACGTGATACACAGGAGCACCCAGAGTTGGAAAAAATGCATACGCGATTCACCGTTTTCCTCACAGAAATCAAAGGTAGATGCGCAAATGTGCAGAGGCAAATCCCCCACCAAAATAAGAATACGGTCCCTGAAGTGAACAGAATGCATGGCACCCCAAAATACGCAGTACTCCACTCGTCCGTCACCTCCTCTTTGAATGCACATTTCGAGTTGCTTTTACATGTACTTATGTATCCCCAAATATGGTGTGCTCAATGTCTGCACGCAGCGCGTGTCACAGGGCCTTTCCTCTGATTTCACATGTCCATGCTTTTCTCTGTTTTTACACGCAAAGTCCCTTCACTCTGTTTCCGGATGACTTCATTGCGAGACACGGAAGGTGTCTGCACTGATCAGATACTCCCTTTTTAACTAAACTTGCACTTGGTCCTCGAAGGCTGCACTACCACTCTTTTCGATCACCATATCTATTTATTTATTTACGTACTTATTATTTATCTTGTCCTCTCTTATGCTCTGCGCTTTCCAATTTATCCTCCCTCCCATGCACTTTCCCCCTTTTCCCTTCCCCATGCACTTGCGTGTTCTCAATGTCACTGGGCCTAGTAAGATCGTTTTTGTTCTCTCCCCTGTTCCCATCCGTTTGCCTGGACGCGCTCTGAAACACCTGTGTACGAGCACGATATAAATAAAATATCACTTCATATCATTATCACCCTGGAACACAAGCCTGGTCGCATTCAGAACCCTTCCAATGCTCCTGCGGTTCAGGCAGGAACTCTAGGGCCTTCGCTTTTGGGAATACCTGGGAGTCACTTAGGACCTTCTACTTCTGGGAATATAGCAGTCCTCATGTATGGGATATCCAAGCTCCTGTGTCCTGTAGCCGCCTCTTCCACCAACCTCTGTTAGCCTCAAACTACAGGTACACCTCTGCTGAGTCCTAGTTAGGTTTGCCGTGTATACATAACAATACAAACACATTCATTGGGCAGCAATCCAGTCAAAATCGCAGCCTGATTTTGCTCTCTTGGAAAGCACTGATGAGCCGCTTTATGGCTGGACGTTCTGCATTGTGCTGCGGAAAGCAACCGCCATCCCATAGAGGCCTCATGCAGATTGGGGAAGAAGGGGCTACACGGGCAGGGGGTGGGGATGATCCTGCGGCATGCTGGCTATTTTCAATGTGAGATGTTCATGAATGTCTGCAAATTCTCTATCTGTGAAGCATGCGGATTCAAAGCCTTCTAAAGAACAGAAACATTGCTATTGAAACACAGCCAGACTGCAGTGAGCGCTGAGTGTGGGGGCGCGAGCCACTTCGTCGTGTGTAGGAGAGATGAAACATTTCCCAAGACTCCTAGCGTGCAGCACATTCATTATTCAGCCGCAAGCAATGCGTTCACCCCAGCCCCTCGCCAAGAGCAGTGGGTGTGCCTATGCAAATGCTCACTACTGCTTCAGTGCGAAAAAAGCCCGCCCCTCCCTTCCTTCATATCATTGAAGAATATGCAGCTTTCCGTGTGCGTTCTTGCACAGCAAACATCTCTTAATGTGTTTTTTTGGGTCATTTTTTTTCCCCAGGCATTTGCATCTTTCAGAATAGCAGTATAAAATCAGCTGGTGTGCACGTTTTCATTGAGGACGTCAGTGCCATTGTCTGCACTGAGCCTTCCTTCTAAGGACGCCCTGCTGCGAAATAATGAGAATAATCTATACGGTATTATTGTGTCTCATCTGCTTTCGAAAGCTCTCAATATGGGCTTAGAGGGGTACCTAATGCGGATACTGTAAATGGCAAGTGTTGATCCGACCGGTCAATGTTCACAATATCTACTTGAAAATCGGCTTAATAGGACCAATTCTCCAATCTAAAATGTTTGCTTTGATAGGGGTCTCGTGATGACAGTTTTTCTGAATGTCTGAAAGTTCAATAACACGACCTAAAGAGTTCGAATATGTTCACTTTGAATTGACCCAAGAAGGCGCATTAAGGTCACCAATAAACAAGACAAGACTTTCATTTGACATAAAATCCATCAATTCAGTCATATAAATCTTAATATTTCCCAGACAGTGATCAATTATTGATTTGGACATCAAAAATTAAACATGCACAGGACTTTTCGCTGCTATGAATTCAATAGAAAAGGTGGAGACAACAGGAAGTAGGGAGCCTTCAAAGACGCCACGGTATATCACTGCTGCACCGCCACCGTATATCACCACTGCACCGCCACGGTATATCACCACTGCACCGCCACCGTATATCACTGCTGCACCGCCACCCGCTCTGTTATGCCTGTCGGTCTGAAGGAGAGAATAACCATTAGGCACTAAAGTTGATCAAATCAGAGTGATTCTGCAGAATGACATCATGGAATAATGATACATGGTCAACGGCAGAGCATGCATCCACAGATAAACAGTACACCTGAAGAGTGCGATTCAAGTATCATCTACCAACCTTTGGGTTGGTGAGCAGTGGCGTTGTCAGCAATCACATTTAGGGGGGGCACAGAGGGGCCCAAAGACAAAAGAAGGGTGGCCACAGACAAAAGTGGCGGGGGCATCTACGAAAGGGAACGTGTGACATCACAAGCACTCTTGCAGAGAAGCTTTTGTGCACACCAACTACCAAACCCCACTGCACCTCCCCTCCCATCAGAATGCAGGCACAAAACCATTAAGTCTCTAATGACCCATCATTCACAGTTTTGTGCGCTACATTCTGATTGGAGGGGCTGGTCTTGACAGCAGAGGGGACTTAAAAGCTCTTCATTGTTGATTGCGGCCCCGTGTGTGTGCCGTGCGGGCGGACACATCACAGCAGACAGTACAGAGTCAGTAGCCCAGCTGATGTAGGGTGGGTCCAAGGCAGGGCCCAGGATTTCAGAGGAGGGGCCCAGGTCCCCCAGGTCCCCTGCCCACCATAGTGATGCCAATGTCCACTGTTGGTGCTGGATGTTGGCATGGGATTGATGTCTCAATGTTTTTGAACCTTGCAGTCGATCAACAAAAATCCACACTTAGATATAAGAAAAGGCAGTATGGTAACTAGTTTGAAGGCACATGTCCGGACTTGTGAGGACAACTAGAACCAATCACAAGGAGAAACATATACCGTAAATGTATTGATCTATTATTTTTTTTATTATAACTCTACCTTAGTTCGGTTTCTAAGAGCAGACCTACAATTCGAATCTCTGTTGCTCTGCATTGTCTTGCTTTCAAGACCAGCGTTTTTCCCCTGCGCTATCCTCTGTTCACTTATTATTATCCAAACTGAGTCAGGTATCTCCAGCACCAATCTCCAACTGACCAAATGGGGCAAGCCACCTTACAACAGCACCTTGGTGCGCACCACTGGTGCGTTGAACATGGAAACCCCACGTCAGGTGTCGGCAGTGAGAGAGCCATGGCGTACCTCCTACTGCAGTATTCGTTCAGTTCAGAGCAGACGCAGGTGATTCCAAAGCAGTATTTCCTCATCTTTTTCCTAGCCACCCTAACGCAGCTGTATCATGCTGCGTTGTGCTCTGAAGATTCTGATTCATAACATGTGTTATTGTTAATTTTGTGTTCTGTCCTGATGCATGTCTCAGAATTCAGTGGTGGGAAACAGTAGGGGTTGCCTTTTCTGCCTCTATGCTTGATGTTGGTTTATTATTTATGCACATAAGGTAAAGGTGGGCTTTGGAACAGACAGACTGCATCCCGGATTGCGAATAACGTTTCTTTATTTACACACTATGGGCCTGATTCATGGAACGTTTTCCTGTGGGATTGCACCATTATAAAACACTTGCATGAATCAGGCACTATATTTCTCATTCTATAAATCGACCTAATCACCGCATCACCTGTGGTGCAAAGGGAGACGCATGAAGGGAAACAAGGGAGTATCCCTCATCCTTCTCAAATAGCAATTTCAGGTCCCATGTATGCCCCCCAGTGACATCAATACATTGAAAAATAGTCAGTCACAACCAAAGCCATGTACCAAGCACGTGCCAGTGGAAGGAATCAGAAGAGATAACATCTCGCTCCAGAGCAGAGAACTGGGCCGGTTCTCGGGACGGAAGAGCAGGCACATGCAGGATTCCATCAGCGCCCCTTCACGACTGCAGGTCCTCTCTTCTCTGACTCTGCTCACATTGAGCTTCATACAGATATGCAGGTATGAGAGATAGGGAAACGTGGCGGAGGATAGGCTCCCTTCTCAGCAGGAGAGAAGCCGAGCAGCAGTTACTCAGAGCAGGCTGCCACCCCTGTGGCCTGCGACATCAGACTCACAGGGGCTGGTTGCGGATGTGGGTCTGTCTTCACAGAGACACAGCAATACACTCATGCCTTATTAGCTTAACTAAAAGTAGCCCCTGCGCCACTCCCCGCAGCACCTCGTCCCTAGCGCCATCATTATACAGAGATGGCCAGGCATTAGCAAGAGATAGCTTCACACCCGCTCCAGAAACTTTGCATCAGTGCAAGTGCAATTAGTTTGAGGGAAAATAATTGCCCTAGTGCATGAAAACCTCTTCTTTTCATGGATTTCCGCAGTGTTTTACACCAGTGAGAAACGTGTTCTGGTGCAGAGAATGCATTCAATGAATTTGTGTTTTGCAGGAAGGACAGTGTTGCTCTGGTGCTAATTGCATTATCACTTGCGCAAAGTTTCCGTAATTCAACTACATATGCGATAGATCAGTGTGTATGGCAGATGCTGCTAACATCTGTTTTAACAGTGGAGGTCACACGTCCAAGTCCCAAAAAGAGAAACATCCTACTTTGTATTCTTCTGAGGTTGGTATCTGTATACTATTACAGTGGCTAATACTAACGCCAGTGCTGTGAAGCAGCTTAGCAGCCACTATGGAAACTCATAAACGATTCTCTGTTATGTGCTCTGTGTACGAACTAACAGGAAATGTTATTTTTTTTTCTTCAAATGAACATTAATACATTACTGCAGACACAGTCAATTAAGCAAAGTGTGCACAAGTCTTCTATGTAGTATCGCGTCTGCGCACAGAAACGTTAACATTGCTTTTTACGAGGTGTGAAATGGTTACACAGCCTTTGCTATGTGCACGTCACCGGAGTCAGCCAATCCCATGCAGGCTTGCAAGCCAAGCACCCGGCAGTCGCGGGGGTTCAACATTTGAATGCACAGCACTACACCCTCCAGAAGGCTTTTGAACCATGCATTGGGTCTGTGCGAGACTTCAAGATCGAAATCATGGTTCAAATGGCTAACACATTGGCTTGCATCCGTTCAAATCAGCCAAACGGCTATTGAAATCAGGGATGCAAGCCGAGCATTAAAAAGCTTGGCATGCCTCATGTGTGGTTCGAATCAGTTCAAACCCGTTTGAAACACATGCACAGAATATAATCAAAGTCAACTAAGTGAAACCAAAATTAACATTTTAAAATGAACCGAGAAAAAAGTAAGCGATAAAACGATGAAAATGTTGAGCCTGGCTGATTTTATAGTACTCTTATCTATTTGAGCAGCTCCACTCTGCGTTCGAATCGCTTGAATCATTGTGTGTTCCAGCTGCAAACGTTTGGAATCATTCTTGCACATGTGAAACCTGATGTTTAGTCGGGCCTTACAGTGATTCCTTGTGGAAATGCAGGGCAAGCATGCATCTTTGCCAGGTGAGAAGGCCCGCTTCAAAGCAGCCTAGCTGGATACAAGAATGCATGCTATTCAAATTTGTTTTAAACTCGTCACATCTATAGACATATTGTCCATAACCTCTACAAGGTACTGTGATGTGTGTTTTGTGACAATTGCATAGATGATGAAGAACACACACAATGCCCGGATGCAACCGAAACGTTAATCACTAACACATGCCACCTCCTGACCAGAAGAACAGTATCCCCGGATGGCTGGAGTGGCATGAAAAACGGCGTGGCTCAGAGCATTGCTACTAATGTATTGTGCGCATGCGCGCTTTTCCCTGACTTTCATCCTTAGCACAGTGTTCTTGCTAAACTGGACTTCTCCTCTCAGGTGTTTCCTTGCTGCGAATTGCTGCTGAGTGCACTTCTTTATTAAGCAAGGGTATTGATTCAATGATGACAAACGTATAATCTCACAGTGCCCTGGGGGATGCCTTCATTAATCATCGGGTACCCAAGTATTCGTTCCTTGGCAATAACCAAGGTCGGGCATTGTATTCTCCCATCCAATTTATTGCTGTGCTGTCTGTCCTTTCGCACAGCCGTGTCTGTGCGCCTTGCTCTTAAGTTAATGCAGACTAAGAGGGCCGCACATTGATGCTGAATCTGCTACTATTTGAGCTGAGCCCTTGGGCCCATCTGTAAACTTTCTTCTTTCTAAGAGTGGTGGCAAATGAAGCCTATCTGCAATCAAAGTAACAGGCAGACCAGGTTTGTCATTTGGAGGTCACCTGGGGTCGCAGCCACGGCCCCTGTGTTCTCCCTAGCTACTCCTGCAACCTCTCTTGCTACCCCTGTAAAAAAGAGGAATAGAGTGGGTGCCCCACCACACCAGGTCGGGGGATGCCCTGATGGGGGAAGACTGGGCTAGGGCTTGCAGCACGAGATGGAAGCACTCAGTAGGGTTTGCAGCTGACCGTGACATGTGGCAAGTGTCACAGGCCACGTTCTGCTCCAACCCCTTCTCCTCTGGCTTCCTCACAGCTCATATACAGGAGACAGGAAGCTCTCCCAGCTTCCTGGTTCCTGTTTGTGATCAGAAGGGAGGATCTGAGGGTGGCCTGGAGTGACGGACCACGCTGGAAAAACAGGTAAGAAGGCTTTAAATAAATGTGATGTGTATTTTGCATATGTACAGTGCATGGCAGATGTTTGTTATGTTATGTTATCTACACTTGTAAAGCACACGTTCGTCCGAAGGCATCATGGCGTTGAGGAGTGTGGGCCGACCAAAAAGCACAGACACATAAAGCAAGATGCTAAAAGAGAGTGGTCTTGAGCGCTCTTCTAAAAGCAAGAAGATTGGGAATGTTCCTCATTGCGGAGGGGAGACCATTCCAAAGGGTGGCCGCGTCTATGGATAAGGCCTTGCCTCCTACCTTGGCATGATGATATCTTGGGACAACAAGACGGTCCGCAGTGGGTGAGCATAGGTCCCGCTCTGGAAGATACCAGGATAATTTGACCTGCAAAAACTCCCCCCTTGACCGTGGATAGTCCGATGGACTATACACAGGGCCTTGAAGTGGACACGCTGGCAGACTGGCAGCCAATGGAGTGAGCGAAGTACCAGGGTAATATGGGCTCCATACGGAGTGCCCACGCCAGCCTAGCTGCCAGATTCTGTATACACTGTAGCCGTTGTATCAAGCCAATAGGCTGCGACAAATACAGCAAGTTACAGTAATCTAGGCAGGAAAGAACTAGCACTCCGACTACCAGAGGGCGCATAGGTTCAGGTAACAAAGGTAAAACCTTCTTCAGAATCCTGAGTTGGTGGTGACCAGCTTGGCGCACCGCCACTACTTGATCAGACATGGAGAGGGAGGCAGAAAGAATAATGCCCAGGTTCTCCACGTTGCTTAATTGGGTGGGGAGGGGACCTAGGGAAGAGGGCCAAAAGGCAGTAGTCCACAGTGAGAGGTGCGGGGGACAGCCCACCACCAGCACCTCAGTCTTGTTGCCGTTGAGCTTGAGCCAGTTCTGATCCATCCTTTTGCCAACTGCCCTCAGACAGTCATGGAGGCACAAAGACACCTCAGCTTGGTCCTGATCCAGACGGATCAGGAATTGAGTGTCGTCAGCGTACGAGTAACAGTTGAGGCCGTGTGCGCGGATGAGGCATATCAGTGCCCAGATGTAAATATTAAACAAGATCGGGGACAGTGAAGAGTCTTGTGGGACACTGCAGGTGAGAAGATAAGACGAAGAGAGAAATGGAGGCATAGCAAGTGTCTGAGTGTGTTCTGTTAGAAAAGAAGTAAACAAAGCAAGAACCTGGCCAGATATTCCGATCTGTTCCAGGCATGACAGCAGGATGGGGTGGTCGACCGTGTCAAACGCGGCCGAAGATCCAGCAGAATCAATGCTCCAACCCCTCCTGAGTAAAGCAACATGGACATATTATCCTGCACAGACACAAGCACGCTTTCAGTGCATCTACCAGTTCTAAACCCTGCCTGTGCAGGATTAAAGATCTTTGAGGATTCCAGGAAGGAGGATAGTAGGGGTGTAATTAATGATTCTAATAATTTGGAGAGAAAAGGAAGCAGAGAAATAGGACGGAAATGAGCAGGTACCGTAAGGTCGACTGAGGGCTTTTTAAGAAGTGGGACAACCATCAGAGATTTCAGCTCTGGGGGGGATGAGTCCAGATTGGCAGGAATTATTTATTGCTGATGTAAGTTCAACCAAGAGATCAGGGGTGATCTTCTGCATGGTTTCAATGGGGATAGCGTCCTCAGGGGAGGACGATTTAATTCTTTGGATAGCCGCTAGAACTTCTGCCTCAGTGAAGTGGGAGAAGGACGACCAATTAGTAGGGAGTTCACTAGAGAGGACAGGGGGCAGTTTAGAAGCATTAGAAATTGATGTAGTCAAGGATTTAGAAATATTGGAACGAATAACTTCAATATTATTAATGAAGAAAAGAGAAAGAGCATCGCACAGCTTCTGAGACGGTTTAACCCTTGAGGTGAGGGTTTCAGAAGAGGCTAGTGACTTCACAATAGAGAAGAGAGTTTTTGGTTGTCACATCGCTGTTTCGATTTTACGAGAAAAGAAAGTGGCTTTGGCGGTTTTAACTTTAGCCAAATAGATTGAGGACTTATATAGTTCTCTAAGAACAGGATCATAATTTTTGCACCATTTCTGTTCTGCATGCCTTAACTTCAGGCGGACGACTTTAAGTTGTTCAGAGAACCAGGGTTGGGAGGGTATCCTGCGGCCCTGAACCAGTTTCAAGGGGCACAGACATCTGCACCAGCTAGAAATGACTGAGAAAGAGAACTAAGCAATAGCAGCTTGCTTCAAAGGGGCACAGTTGGTAATTATTTGAGTGCTGAGTACTTTCGTATCAACCATGCACCAGCGGCATAGTAACATTTTTGGAGGTAAAGGCTTAGTAGGGGCACTCACAGATTTAAATGCCCAAGTCACTAAGTGAAGGTTGGACCAAACCACAGGTTTCAGAGTCCCATGGCATAGCAATGAGTCCTTTGAAAATACCAGATCAAGGATATTACCATGAGTATTAGTGGGGCCTTGGACCAATTGGTGGAGTTCAAGATGAAATAGACCATCAAAGACGGAGCACAGCTCATTCGTTCTGGGTGGGTTAAAGCAGAGATTGAAATCACCTACCACTACTAAATTGGTGTATTGTAGGTTCAGGTTCGCCACTAACTCAAGCAAAGATTTCCCAAAATGTCCTATAGGTCCAGGGGGGTGTATATGAGCAGAAGGTGGCTAATGCAAGAAGGTGAGATAATGCATCTAAACAACAGGGCTTCCATGTTAAGCTTGTGGGGCAAGATAGCTGAGTAATCACTTATTCAGCACAGAAGATGGCGGCCACCCCACCTCCACGCTGAGGGACGGGCGGCCATGGTGGATAATACGGTAGTCAGAGGGAATAGCTTGAACCAGAGATGGCGCCGAGCTTGGCACCAGCCAGGTTTTGGTGAGACAGAGCAGTTCGGGTTGCCAACTAGATAGCATGTATGTATGTGCTTTGGGACAGTGAGTGGTGGGTGAATGAGATGAAATGTGCGTGTGTTTGTATGTTCTAGGTGGGTGGGTGTGTGTCTGTGTAGATGATGCATTGAGAGTGGATGTAAGAGAAGGTGTATGAGTGAGTGACTGGTAGGTGAATGAGTATGAATCTGACTGTGTGTTTCAATGTTCTGGATGGGTATGTGTCTGTGGAGAATTCAGTGTGAGTGGACGCGAGAGAAGGTGTATGGGTCAGTGAGTGGTGGGTGAAGAAGTAGGCATGCGATAGTTTGTGTTGAATGTTCTGGGTAGGAGTGTTTGTTCCTGTGTGGAGAACATGATGCAAGTAGACGTGATAGGTTTATGGGTGAGTGAATGTTTGGTGAGTCAGTAGGAATGCAAGTGTGTGTAAAAGAACTGGGTGGGTGCCAGTATAAGTTTATGTGGGAGAAGGTATATGGGTGAATGACTTGTGGGTGAATGGTATGAATGTGATTGTGTGTGTGAATGTTCTGGGTGGGTGGGTGTGTGCATGTCTGTGTGGTGGATGCAGTGTGAAGGAATGTGAGAGGGGATGTATGGGTGGGCGAAAAGGGATGCCTGCATGTGTGTGTGTGTGTGTGTGTGTGTGTAAGGCCCTGGGATACTGGGGATCACTAGAGCATTTCTGACACATCCTTTATTGATTTTGCATGTTTTTACTGGTATTTCCGGCCAAAAACCAAGTTCATGTGTATCATTATATGGCTAGACTGGCATTTCAGTACAGCCAGTCTATCCATTGCTTATTTTGGAATGACATTTATTACTCGGCATCTTTGATAAAGCGAGCATGATAAGTAGTATTACCTTGCTAGACTGACTTTTTGGTGTAGTGGCTTGTACTTTTCTTACTCTATCATGACTTTTTATTAACTGAGAATCTATGATGAAGCAAAGATGGTAAGTGCTCTTATGGGTCTAGACTGTCTTACATTGGAAACAGTTTGGACATGTTTTCTTATTGTGAACGGAGGATAGCACAGAGGCAACATGCTGGACTTGTAATCAAGACCGAGCAACAGATGTTTGAATCCCGGATCCATGCTTGGGAAAAGAACTCAGATAAGGAATTAGGTGCGTTATAAAAAAACAATTAAATAAATAAATGTCACTTTCAATAGCCAAACCAACGCCAGTATTTTTTTTTAAATATAGGAGTACTGGCATATATTGGCAGAGCCAGCTTTGTGCCTAATGCCAGGAATGATACTATAAAAAACATCTGAGTATGTTCTTATATGGGAATACTGGCATATTTTGGTGGAGCCAGAATGGAACTGTATGTGCACAGTCAGCATGAAAATGTGGTTTACACTGACATATATTAAAGGGACTGGCAGGATAATGCATTGGGAAATGCACTTGTGCACTTTTGGTGACTTAAATCTATTGTACTTTTTTTCCATGAGTTACCGTACACCCTACAAAACCAATTGCAAACTGTCTGGCCTTCTACCCACATTTTCACACAAAGTGTGCTGTCTAACGGACCAGTTATACCCATTATCCAAAACATTTTATCATGGGAGGGGGAAGCAAATCCCCAAACCTGTTTTCGTTAGTTTAGGCACCCTCACTATGCTTGGTCGCACATTTTGGAAGCAGGCACTGCCCACTTTTTTCTCTGCTAGGTGAAACATTTAAGCCTTGATTAAAAACATATTTACTTTTTTCAATTGGATTTGTTCATGCACCTGCCTCGACATAATCATCATGGACATTGCGCACGTGCAGTAGTCCAGCCAGCCTGGGGTGTGGCGTGACCTGTGCTTTGTTAAGGATCTTGGGGTGGGGGGGCTTAGCATGGCTCGCAGTGGGGTACCCAACGTTTGTGTTGTGCCACTGATTGGGCTCTGTTCAACTTGAAGGCATTCAATTGTGATGTGAATGGTTAAGAGGGCCCGCAAACTCAAGCAGGACCCTTCTCTGGTGCAACACCGTTTAAAAAAAAAAGGGTTGGACATGGAGTCTCAGACGTGAGAGAGCCATGGAGTGACCCACTCCTCCTCACTCAAATTCCGTCTTGGAAAGGGCTTTACGGAAGCTTCATTCATGGGCTGGTCCTGGGGCGGTGGGTCATTGAATAATGTACCTCGCAGATAGAGCTCTGAAAATCGTAGATGCATTGAGCCCCACTGTTGAGGGAAGTGCAGCACTCCCTCCACACACCTCATCCTGTTAAAAAAGATTGAAGAAGAGTCATGTATCAAAGCCTAGGAGATTAAGGTGTTATGTTCGGCTTTGGGTTGTGGGGGACAGCATGTGGTTGCTTGTCACATAAATTAATAATAAATGCCCACAGAGACAGATGCCCTCAGCTTACACCCACACAATAGGTTTCTTCTATCGTAGTGGTAGCTGACTCATATTAAATCCTGTTCAATGATTTTATTTTCAGGCTTTACTCGTGCAGCATTTTGCGCGTGGGTAAACAGACAGTGCACACCTGCCCTGTTTAGTGCTTTTTTGGCTTGTTTGACACATCAATGCCACAGATAAAAAGTACTTCTGTTTCCATTGATCTATAGATCTTTAATACACTAGCTGTAGTCTGTGTTAGAGATTTCAGTTTCCCCGTTAGAAGTACAGAATGATGTATGTTTTGCATATAGGGTCCACAGTGAATCTGGAAAATGACATTCCCCGAATGTGTGATCGTGGACAAATCTTGCATCCCTCTGTGCATCAGTTCTATATTTGGCTGAAATGAGAGCACCTGGAAACATGTGTGTTAGACACATCTGAAGGTTCTGTACAATAACTTCATGTGATCTCACTTGGGGCGGGGTCAAATGGCATCACTTTTTATGATGTCATCTGCGGTCAAGGGTCATGTGATGGCACTTCTGCTACACCATGCATTTTGATGAAAAGCCATCCCTGAGGCAGACGTTTGAAAGTCCTGCACACTAATCCATGCAACTGCTCTATCCAGACTGGCACACAAACAGGGACACATTCACTAAGAGGTTGCTCTGTGTAAATTTGACTTGCCCTTGACTTTTCCCTGGATGGTTGGGGGGCTAGGGTTGTTGGTATGCTATTTACAAAATAAGTTATACTGAGGAAATCTGACTTTCCCTTGACTTTCTCAGGTTTTCATGAAGGGGGTTGGGGAGGGTGAAGGGTGGCTATGAAATTCACAAAAGAAGATAAACTGAGGAACTCTGACTTGCCCTTGACTTTTTACATGAATGTGTGGGGGAAGGGGTTGCATTTTATATTCTGTTCGATTATACTCCTAAGGTTGGGCAAATCAAACAAGACTTCATGGGAATATAAGTGACTTCAATGCAGCACTCCAACCAAGTCAATGCTTAGTATGGGATGCCCAGTGGAAGCCCTTATTTATATATTTTTATGTCAAAGTTCTTTAAATCTGGATGATGAACCCTTATATAACGCCCCTCTCTTTGAATCTCCCCGACCTCACTGAGCCAAGAAGTAGGTTTGTTTTGCAAATTAAAAGGTCTATTTGAAGAATTGAACAATATATATATCACACTTGTATGAATGGAATAATATCTGAGTAGCACACTTATGAATATGTACAGTGAGCAGCAAAGGGTAATATTACAATATCAACAATCTCTTTAATTAGTTAGGATTAGGAATAGAAAGGATAAAGTAGCAGAGAAAACTTTTTATGATTTAAGGAAATGCAATGATGGAAAAGAATGCAACACAGAAATTAACTTGATATGGTTTCAATCAAAAGATAATATGATCCCTTTTTCCCCTGTGACTACTCACTCCCGCCCTATGCAACACTAGCTATGATTCATGAATGATTGTCAGATTGAAAATGAAGTTCAGCAGTTGAAAACAAGAAACAGCTATTTTGACATGTTGTGGAATGGAACTAAATTGCAATTCACGGCAACTTTTCCGCGTGCGTGAAACGCGATTACAGAAAAACTATAATGAATTGGAATGTCATTTTAGGTTCGTTGGGAAGCTTAGGATCCTAGCTTCAAAATGACACTTAAATATCGGTTCCAAAGTTACAGAGGTTGTTGTGAAGGTAGATTTTTCATAAATAAAGTCAAGATATCAAAAATGGCAGATGACGCTTTAAAGAAAAATATCAGCGCAAAGATGATTATTGCTACAATTTATCAAGAATTATGTGGAGGAGAGGAGAATTTAGGATAGACAACAGAGATTCTATAAAGCAGTTCTGGACAGGTTCAAATGGATGAAAAAGGATTACTTTAAACTAAGAGATTGGTTATGTACAGTTCCAGACTGGATATTCACTCCTAGCTTTGAAATGGAATGGCATAGGCCCAGTCAAAGATCTGGTCAAGGGTTTTGCTGGGATTCTCTCTCACCACCGGACAGGACTCAGGCACTTTGGTCTCAGCACTGCACTGCGGTCTGCGCGGCCTCTTGGACTGGATCTGACGGGTTCTGGATACAGCTCTGCTTTCTGGGTCTGGATCTTGGTTCTAGCACAGGGTTCTTGGCTAGAATAGCAAAACAGCACAGCCCGGCTGTTGAATGTGAGAACACCTTGGAAGTTTAGGGGTTAGAATCAGGTTGCTAGATTCTGAAGGCCTGCTGAAAAGGTTTCGGCTTTTGGGATTGGGCCTTTCTGCTTCAAGGTCTGGAGTCTGGATTCTAAGTTCTGGTTCTATGTCTGGAGTCTGGAGTCTTCCTGCAGGAAATCGGTTGAGAAGTGGAAAGTGTGTGTCTTATCTGTTCTCAGCAGTCTCTATTTATGTATTTCCCAAGTAGGTGGGGAGGCTGATTCTACAATGCACCAAACCTCTAAGGATCTGATAGGTTATAGGATTCCCTGTCCCCTGATTGGATAAAGGATCAACGTGTCATCCGGTGTCATCTTTATAGCTTGGGGAAAAATACCCCCCTTGGTCTCTGTACAGGATATCTTATTTTTCATAAACCACATATTTACAATATACACAACTAGTTAATACTACATAAATCACATGACAGATTAACTAAGGTACATTTCTATTCAACACTCATCTTCCTAAGAGCTTGGGTTCAGAAATGACCACTTTTTGCGCTCTAGGTGGGTTTCTCAACATTATTTCTACACCAATTTTTAGACATGCATTCACACCCCATCTGAGCACAATTCTGTAATTTTTCAGGATCCTGGCATAAACATAGTAGCTACAATATGAAAAATTCTGGGGTTTGGTCTCAGAACATCGAAAGGAGTCCAGATTAGTCTTAAACTGTGAGAGAATTTTTCATTTTAACAATCTCAAGGTTTCACATTTTTGTCCGTTCAGTGCAATTTGTTATAAGCATTTTTCTAAAACATATATTTGCTCAATGTTAAATCCACATTTCAGTCTGGTCCGCCCTCAGAGCTGTGCTGACTCAGAGGTCACATGTCTCTCCTTCCTGGCTGCAGTTTGTTTTCAGTCACACCCGAATTACCATTGCCTATTCAGCCCAATGATTCCTTTGTCTGCACTGAGAGCAACAGGCCAGGGTGCCACTCACAGTTCCTTTTGACACCAGCCTGTCAATCTCTTAGCCAAGGGCAGGGGAAAGTCCCCTTTGTCCAGGGAGAAGGTGCCTTTGTCCAGGGAGAAGGTGTGGAATTCGTTTGAACACAGTGTGGCAAGCTTTTAACTCTTAACCCAATGTCTAAAAATTGTCTTTTCTTATAATATAACCCACATTTTTAACACATACATTAAACAATTTCTTGCTTCAAGCCTTTTCAAAATGTACTTTTAAATTGTATCCACCTCTTAACAAGTCTTTCTTTGGCATAGTTTGGGCTCAATGTGCAACTTTACACAAAATGGTTTTAAAACGCCGGCTTCTGGTAGAGGTGAGTATCGATATTACACCCATTTTTGACAGATTTCTTCCAGCAAGCAATCCTCAAAAGTGGACTTTGTTCGGATAACACATACTCTGTGGACCTTATATTTATGTAGATTCTTGCAGTAGAATGATGTTAACCCCCAACAAGGAGGTTGGATCTTTTTAGATGGTTTGTAAGCCATCATTTTTGCACATTTGACACCAAATAAAAACACATTTTTAAAGCAGCTCTGTGTTTCTTTTGGCAATCAGCATTGCTTTTTCAAGTGATCTCAGACTACTTTGTGGGTAGCCCAATGGTGGGTTTTGGCAGTGGTCTCCTGTGTTACCACTGACATAGGCATAAGTAGATGGTGGCCTATTTTTCAGGTTTTCACTGCCCACTTTCCGGTGATTTCTGGCAAGCAGCATGCTTTCCGGCGGCCATTATGATGTTTTTGCTGCCAGCAATGCACAGTGATGTTGCAGGGCTTGGATTTGTGAGTAGAGATACCACAGGAACATGTTCACAATTAACAGCCCAAATGAAAACAATGTCAGGGAAATACTGTAAGTTTTCGATCATGCCCTTAATACAGTTGCATCTAGCTAAAGTGATTCCGAAAGTCATCTATGGGCTAGAAGCTAAACCCCTGACCCTGAATCTGGACTGTCAAAGATTGGAGGGAGGAATTAGGATGAAGGTTTTTGGCCTTCCCCAAAACCTTTCCATGACCAGCCTCAGATTTGAGTTGGGTCTTATATCACTTCAAGCACAGGTGGAGAGGAAGTTTATTTCACTATATTGTAACATCATGATCCCACAGTACAACTCCTTATATGATGATATACAGGAGCAGCTGGGAAAATCTAGTTCTGCGATTTTGGTCAACTTGCGGAACTTGTTATTAGGAGCACTGGCAAAGTGTGAAAGTGATGTAGAAACACTCATATGTAATCCCATGAAGGTCAAGCAAGCCCTAATGTGTATGGACTGGATTCATATCATAAACCATATGTTAGAGTCTTTACCAACAGTTTCACTGTCACCATATGACAAACAAATTGGTTTCCCCCCATAATAGTTGGGAAAATATCCGGACCGGAGTACATGTCAACATTTTTTTAAATGTTGCTTAAATCTGGTTCATACTGGGTAGGTGCTGACTAGATGGGGGTGAGCTGAGGAAGCAGAAACATTGTGCCATGGTTGTAAGGACTTGAGTAGACAGTCCATAAGACACATATTGATGGAATGTCGGGGAACACCCGAAGTAAGAATGAAGTACTTTTGGCAGTTTGTAAGGTCAGAAGAGGGAATGATCTCAGACATGTTTGGGATAGGCTGATAGCAGGCCACAACACTTCTCTGACTCTAAATGTAATAAGGGTTTTGAAACTGACTGGGTTTATTGAAAATGCCCATGGTAAAAGTAAATGACATGTTGGGTTTATACCCATTTCATCTCATGCTCTATTTTTGAATTAAGGGCGAGTTGTTTTGTTCGATAATTATGTAATGTGGAATAATGGATATTTTTTATTTTTGTTCCTTTTAAATAATGTTCATGATCGTATGTTTAGACATGCTTTCATTGATTTTGTATTTGTGAAAAACTGATTTTCAGTTGCAAAACAATACAATAACATCAAAAATTAATATATTACAAAAGAAGTTACACCGAGGAACTCTGACATTCCCTTGACTTTCTCATGTTTGGGTGAGGAGGTGAAGGGGGTGGGGGAATGATATTCACAAAAGAAATTCCACTGAGTAACCCTGGCTTAAGCGTTCCTCAGTGTAACTGAGTGTTCCTACAGGAATGTGTCTCTCCTGGTAGTGGATCACTATTCCATGTATCACATCCAAGACAATTCTTCTGACGTTAACATGCTGTCAATAAAATATAAAATGACATTAAGAAACTCATACCTGAATCACACGACTGCCTTGGATTTGATCCCTCATTTTATCAAATGCAAACTCAACAGACCTGCGAGTTCCAGCAATGTGATAGTCCTCTGCAATCGAATTATGAGGGTGTACTTCATGAGTTCGAATCCCATGTTCTCTTAAATATCTAGCCATGACTCAAAGAAATCATGGCTCCTTTTGTTCACAATCACCCTCTCTTGCCCTGGTGCTTACTCTGTGTGCTTTACCACCACTGCCTCATGTGCTTCACTCTTTACAGAAGAGTTATTACAAGGGAAGGCTCCTTCATGTTGTCTCCGAGACGTAAGTGTAAGATGGATTAACATACAGTAATAACATGCTTCCTCACAATGCTGAGGTCAACATACATAGGAAAGAGTTCCAGATATTGGCTTTTCTAGAATATCAAGTTCATTAATATTACTTGATGATATAGAAGTTGAAAGGGATAGCGATGGGTAAGTGCTTTGTAAAAAGGGGGTAAGTACTGTGGCAATAAGACCCGAGGCGGCGGGCCAATACCGCCCCAGGTAATGCCCCCGGGGCCGTAGTTACAGGCCTGAGCGTAGCGCAGAGCGCAGCAGCGGGCCGGTATTGGCCCGCTGCTGAGGGTCTTTTTTCCATTAGTACCCCCACCCGTTAGACCAGTGTACTAATGGCATATTTTTTCTGTTTCGTGCGTTTCAAAACAGAAAAAAAAAGTGAAAAAACGTGGCCGCCCGGAAAGGGAAAACATAGTCCATTTTCCCTTTCCATGGTGGTCATCGGGAGCGGACGCGCTGGTAACAGAAGTGGTTCTAGCGTGTTCGGTCCCAAGACCAGAAGAAACAAAGAAGGTAAGTGGAGTTGGGAGGGCGGAAGGGAGGGGAAGGGGGAGGAAGAAAAAAAAAGGTACCGCAGTCTACGGCGGGGACGATGGAAGCCTCCAGCCATGGGGAGGCACGGAGCGGGGATTGCCCCTTTTCGAGCCTCCTCATTGGCTGAGGGGCTGCCATGCCTCTTGCCGGGTACAAAGGCACGCACGGCGTACAAGGGAATACCATGCGGTATGGCTCACAAATGAGCCAATTACCATGCTGTATTCCTGTTGCACTGTGCGTGCCGGGTACTAATATGTGATAAGGGTAAACATATATTGAAGTGTGAAAAAAGGGTCAAGTGTCTTGTCGGTTGTGTTGCATTTGTTGACTGTATTATTTGAACACACTTAATGCTGATGTAAAAGGTGGTTATTTTACACATATGTAATTAGGAGTCTATTATAATGGTTTTCTGCATAATGTATGTATTTATTAGACGGAAAGCATTTATGCAAAATGTATTTGTCAGGGAGTCATTATTTGGTTTGTATGTGTTTGCAATATTTTTAGATGAAATCCTTAATCATGCTGCCCTTAGAATCATATATAGCAGGTTGGACCATATACAGGCCTTTGTCATTTGGCAGACAATGGGGGTTATTCCGAGTTGGGCGGTAAGGGATACCGGGCACCGGTAAGGAGACCGGTACCAGTAATCCCTTACCGCCCAATGTCGAGGTCCCTTAGCGGGAACCGTAAAGGACGTGTGGTCTGACCACACGTCCTTTACAGGTCCCGCTAAGGGACCAGGGTGCTAATAACGGGCCTGCTCTTCGCGAGCCCGTTATTAGCACCCTCCCCATTCCAATTGAGCCCGATGGGGGCTCAAGTGGGAATGGGGAATGGTTGGTTCAATGGGGACTTACCAGTCCCTCCAGGGTCGGAATGCACCGGTAAGTCCCCATTGAACCAGACTGGTGCCGAACCCGGTATTGGAGGCAGCCATGGCGCAAATAGCACCATGGCTACCTCCAAACTCGGAATGACTCCCAATGACATTAAGATGGCACACATACTGTAATGTAAGGTAGTCTTGTTTAGCACAACTCTCCCAGTGTGGTACACTGCTGTATTAGGTTCTGCAGGAAAGAGGAAGAGTGGGGTCTTAGTGGGACAGAGGTATAGGCAGTTGTGTAACCTGTAGTGATGACGCTTGCAGGCTGGAAGTACCTGAATCCCGAGTGTCAGGGTGATTCTACATGGGCTTGGGCCTGGCAAATGTTTGTAGAGGAGGTCCCAAATAAAGCCTGCACTCCACCGCCCATTTTGAAGTACCAGGAACATTCACACCGAGATACATGATGTATGATGAGCAAATAAACCAGCAGAGAGCCGCAGTAGGGCTCTGTCCATTACCTATCAGAAGAACAGCCTATTCAAGTACCAATACCAAGGAAACCTTGGACAGTAAGGTATGCATTGAGGAAACCCTATCAACAGGTGAGACGAAACGAAGATCGTCTGAGTACAGTCCCGAAGACACCAAAAAGGTCTTAATGGAAGACGAATGGTGACATCACAGGAGCCTGGACTGACTCACATACAGAAGAAATGAAAACCAAAGAATGGTACAAAGAGACGAAACACCATGAATAAGGATATCCTGAACCTAAAGTGAAAGACGATGTCGAAAAAATAAGCTTAAGCTACAAGAATGGCAGAGACATTTGATTAAGTTTACACCTTTACATATGCATGGAACCACAAGAAAGCTAAGAAATCAGTGTGGCTTGCTGTGCTCAGCAGAAAGATAGGGAGCCATTATACATAATCTACCTCAACGAAGTATGTTATATAAGTGTATTTCCACCTTGGTCAAGAAGCAGAATCAACCAAGGGTTACTAAAGGCCACACAAGAAAAGCTTCATATTTAGCAAAGTCAAGAAGAGACGGCTGAAACAAAACTCAGCAGAGACAACTCGTGCCAGAGAAGCCAAGGTTGTATCAGTAGAAGAGACGAACAGTAGCTACATTTAATGGAAACTAAGAACAGAATATCCTGCCTCTGAAAGGTCGAGATAAGAAGACGAAGGCAGGTGGTTGATGAAACGAAAATCAAATACACAAATTGATGGAAAAGAGGCAAATTCACGGCATCCTAATCACGTGACCAGCCGAGCAAGAAGAAGCAAGAGTTCAAACCTACGCATGGCACCAGGCCAGATGAAGATATCAAAACTCTTTTCAGACAGAAGATGCTGTCTCGAGGCAAACCACAGTGAAGTAATTGACACATGGCTACTAAAGTGATGATTGATTGTAACAATAATTGGAGTAAGGCTGGGTAACTGAGGAGCACCCCGCTCCTGGCCGATCATTCTGCGGCTGCTAAGCAAAGTGGAAAAGTATGCATGGTGTTGGTGCCAACCCAATCACGATGGACCAAATAATCTAGGGTCCTATAGTTAGTAGAACCAATAGGACGTCGTACTTTTAGTGACGTCTGCAGTAGCCATTTTTTGAAGGAAGGGCTTTGATGTCCATCTTACAGTGTTCATCCGATCCCCTCACTCTGTTACTATATATAGATATAGTACCTATATTAAAGTTACCTTTTCCTAACCAATCGAATTGCATGTCTACTTTTGAGTGTTACACGTCAATGATGCTGAACAATGATGAAGAGTTTTTAGCATAAAAGTTGTGATTTTTATGAAGGGAGGCGGGATAAAACAAAATATAGTCATATGTATATATATATATACATTACATGGCCACGGTAGTGGCCATGTAGTTATGGTTAAATTGCTGTTTCCATAGGAGGAGCACTTTTTGGGTGGTTTATAACTTCGCTCTCCCTGGACGGATCCTCACCAAACTTTGCAAAAAAAGTATTTGGGTCACTCTGAATTTTGCAAAGTTTGGTGAGGATTCGTCCAGGGGGGGCAAAGTTATAGGGGGGGTCCCAAAACTTTTTTTTCCCATAGACTGAATGGGAAAAAAATTTTGCTTGCGCCTACAGCCCAAACCGCTGGACGGATTTCCACTAAATTTGGAACAGGAGCAGCGGCTTGGTCCCGAAAGCGTGCTTTTGCAAATTAGGTGAAAATCCGTCCCATAGTTTTTTTTAAAATGACCAAAAAGTAGGTAAAAAAAATTAGTGGTATCTGTGTTCGGTTCACGGACACACTTCCCTGTTCGCTCCGCGGACAGTGTCCTGATTGGCCAATCGTCTTGCGTGATGTTCGCGGACATGCACCGTGCTCGCTGATTGGACGGCGTGGAGCGTGAAGCGAGTCAGATTTTTCGGTAGCGCCCGCCATCTTGGATTTGCGGACGTCCGCGGACAGCGCGGTGAAACTTTGTTCAAAATGTGTATTTGTAGAGTGTGTTGGTGTGTAGGAGTGTTTGGGGAGGGTGGGAGTGTAAGAGATAGGATGAAAGTTGTGTTTTTTATGTGTTAGATGTTCTTTTTGTGTTTGATTTGTTTGCGGACATCACGGGTGTTCTGAAATGTTCTAAATAAACTGACTGGGGGGTGTTCTAAGGACTCAATATGTGTCTGTTTTGTTCGCAAGCAAAGTGAAACGGTTCTAAGAACACTCGCGGTGTCCGGGGAGTGTTCGTAGGGGGTGTCCTGAGGACGCTGTCCGTATTGTTCTCTGTCAAGTTGAATGTGTTCTAAGAACACCCGCGGTGTCCTGAAATGTTCGCAAATAAACAAAATGGGGGTGTTCTGAAGACGCTTCTAAGAACACTTGCGGTGTCCGGGGAGTGTTCGTAGGGGGTGTCCTGAGGACGCAGTCCGTATTGTTCTCTGTCAAGTTGAATGTGTCCTAAGAACACTCGCGGTGTCCTGAAATGTTCGCAAATAAACAAAATGGGGGTGTTCTGAAGACGCTTCTAAGAACACTCGCGGTGTCCGGGGAGTGTTCGTAGGGGGTGTCCTGAGGACGCTGTCCGTATTGTTCTCTGTCAAGTTGAATGTGTCCTAAGAACACTCGCGGTGTCCTGAAATGTTCGCAAATAAACAAGATGGTGGTGTTCTGAAGACGCTTCTAAGAACACTCCCGGTGTCTTGGAATGTTCGTAGGGGATGTCCTGAGGACGCTGTCCTTATTGTTCTCTGTCAAGTTGAATGTGTTCTAAGAACATCCGCGGTGTCCTGAAATGTTCGCAAATAAACAAAATGGGGGTGTTCTGAAGACGCTTCTAAGAACACTCGCGGTGTCCGGGGAGTGTTTGTAGGGGGTGTCCTGAGGACGCTGTCCGTATTGTTCTCTGTCAAGTTGAATGTGTCCTAAGAACACTCGCGGTGTCCTGAAATGTTCGGAAATAAACAAGATGGTGGTGTTCTGAAGACGCTTCTAAGAACACTCGTGGTGTCCGGGGAGTGTTCGTAGGGGGTGTCCTGAGGACGCTGTCCGTATTGTTCTCTGTCAAGTTGAATGTGTCCTAAGAACACTCGCGGTGTCCTGAAATGTTCGCAAATAAACAAGATGGTGGTGTTCTGAAGAAGCTTCCAAGAACACTCCCGGTGTCCTGGAATGTTCGTAGGGGGTGTCCTGAGGACGCTGTCCGTATTGTTCTCTGTCAAGTTGAATGTGTCCTAAGAACACTCACGGTGTCCTGAAATGTTCGCAAATAAACAAGATGGTGGTGTTCTGAAGACACTTCTAAGAACACTCTCGGTGTCCGGGGAGTGTTCGTAGGGGGTGTCCTGAGGACGCTGTCCGTATTGTTCTCTGTCAAGTTGAATGTGTTCTAAGAACACACGCGGTGTCCTGAAATGTTCGCAAATAAACAAAATGGGGGTGTTCTGAAGACGTTTTTGAGAACACTCCCGGTGTCCTGGAATGTTCGTAGGGGGTGTCCTTAGGACGCTGTCCGTATTGTTCGTTGTTAAGTTGAAAGTGTTCTAAGAACTATCGCGTTGTTCTGAAATGTTCGTAGGGGGTGTCCTGAAAACGGTGTCCGTATTGTTCGCTGGCAAGTTCAAAGTGTTCTAAGAAGACTCACATTGTTCGCCCTGGCAACAACCAACGCAGCATATCACATTCATATTTGCTTATAACTTTGAGTGAAAAACAAATGTATAAGGAACAAAGGTATTAGATACTATGAATGTGATATGCTGCTATGGTTGTCCGTATTATTGTATACTTACTATTTGGTTTAGTAATGGGAGTCCATGTTTTTCTTCTTCATTTCTGTGATAAAAGAAAATAGCATGTTAGTATTATTATTTTGTAATGACTTCTTACAATGTATATGCAATATACTTTTATTTTTTTTTCAACCCTCATATTTAGTAGAGTACAAATCAGAGTACTGTGCAATTTGCTCAGTTTCTGTATTTTTTGCTAAAATCATTGGGTCTGTGGGAGAAAAAAAAATCCATGTTGGATTAAAAAAAAAACCTTTTTCTGTTATGCTACAGTTTATTTGTTTGTTTGTTTTCAGTGTTCACTTGTTGTTTCTGGCTAATGCTTTATACTTTGCTTTGTTGTATTTCTTTTGGAGCAGTAACAGATTCTTCATTTGTTTTGATATTATAAAATTTTGGAGCAGTTAGATACCAATTGGCGTATTCTAACTGTCTATTTTTTAAATATATTTTAGTGGTTTTGATTTATCTATTTGGATATTGTTAAATTTTGGGACAGTTAGATACCAATTGGCGTATTCTAACTGTGTATTTGTTGGCCTAATTTAGTGGTATTCATTTATCTGATTAGTTGTTGTAGAATCTTTGAGCTGTTAGATAGCTTTTGGAGTATTCTAACAGTTTATATTATTTTAACACAAATTTATAATTTTGGGACAGTTAGATACCAATTGGCGTATTCTAACTGTGTATTTTTTGGTCTAATTTAGTGGTATTCATTTATCTGATTACTTGTTGTAGAATCCTTGAGCAGTTAGATAGCTTTTGGAGTATTCTAACAGTTTATATTTTTTTAACACAAATTTACTTAAAGGTTTAAATACAGTTTATTTATCAAATTTTGGTTTTAAGAACATCAAATAAGCGTTTGTAAGATTTGCTGGTAATCTCTGCTTTAGAGTGATGGTACTATCATTACATTCAAACCATCCACATTTCTTTTTTATATATGCCGTGTAGTGCCCTGAATTGGTTGTGGCTCCTGCGTGGTAGATTATACCTATTGTTGTGAAGGTTTTCTTACCAAGTGATATTTGACTATGTGTGAATCCAGTCGGCTTGCAGTTGTTTTTGGTACCATCTGCATTGTAACGTAGAAGCATTAGTATTACGTATTTACTATGTGTTTGTATTACTAACGTGGAGCGATTATCTGAATTGCAGGTAGAGCATAATCTACCATGGTTTGCATTTTGTACAAGTTGCTGAAATGGAATGGATTCACAATTTGGTATTGATATATATATGAAGCGTTCATTGGAATTTCTTCTTGTGTCACATTGTTGCACAGAGTGCATGTATGTTTCCACATGTATGAAATCTGGAAGATTTCATTTATAGGTATGTTTGTGTTTTCCAGTACTAATAGTAAGTACATTCGAAATTCCTGTGGATCTTCCTGTGAGTTTATAGTGAATTTCACCATTCCAGCACAGTAGTCCAATTGTCGTCTTATTCCAAAAACACTATATGTGTTGTCAGGATTGTTTGCTGCATTTCTGTGAAGTACTAACATTTGCAAACACAAAGGGTCTGTACTGTGTAAGTAAATGTTGTCAACAATTGGTGGTAATTGAAATAGAATATTCATTGCTACATTTGCATAGCAACGTACACCAACTATATTTGAGAATTTAAATGGTCCAGGTAGTTCTGTATCTAACTGCTTTTTTTGGAGTTTGTCTTCCTTCTTTAAAGAAGTACCTGGTTTACTTTCTCTAAATGATTCTTTTTTGTTTGTGGTACTTGATGAAGTATTAGTTTCTTTTATTCTCTTTGGAGGATTTGCAGTGACGTCCTGTTGCATTTCTGTTTGATTTAGTTTTCTTTTACAACGTTTTAGTTTTTGTGGAACAGAATATGTGTTTAGATGGGGAGTGTATAGTGAGCGAAGTCTATTATATTCTAAAATGCAAGGAATATCATTGTTTACTTTACTTGCATCAAAGTTGATTAGAAATAGACCGTCAAGTGTACGTAAGCGTGATAGTGCTACGTAGCTCATGCCTTCTTTAAAGACTGTGTTACCAATATCTATCATTGCTTTGTCTAGGGTAAGACCTTGTGATTTATGAATCGTGACTGCGTATGCAAGAGTTAGAGAAAATTGTTCTCTGCGTACATACATATCTTTGAAGAGAAGGAATCTAGCTGTTGAGCGTCCTATCCGTTTTACTTCTGAAAGTTTGTCAAAGAGTATATTGACAAACTGAATTTTGTTTTCACGTGGGTATGTTTGAAAGCCAACAACTGTACCCAGTGCTCCATTAACTAGTCCTTGGTCCACGTCAAGGTTACGTTTAAGCATTACTCTGCAATTTAAGGATAATTTTAACATCTTTTCTAAGCCTGCTGTGTTTGAGATTGATTTTTCTAAATTATTTAGTCTTGTTGTGGCTTGGTCACACATGGGTAGTGTCATACCATGTATATCTAGTTTGTCTGTTTTGCTAATTTCCATTATTGGTTGCATTTCTTTACTTAACATTATTTCATTGAATTTGAGACAGCTTGCAAGAGTTGGCATTAAGGCCATACAATTGACATTTTTGTGGACTAATTGTTCCATAACATCTGTAGCACATGCATTATCGCCATAAAGTGCATTAATGTGCCGGGTTTTCAATGTTGCTTCTGCTTCTTTAGAAAGTATACCAACTCTCAAACTTTTAAAAATGTTGGCATAAGTTAGATCTGCAGATTGGCGCATGTTTTCTGTTAATTCTCTGTATTGGAAATGTTGCCAAAGGTTGACATTTCCAATGCTGCCAACAGTTTTACGGCAGAGTTTGTGTCCTAATGTTTTAAAAATAGGTTCACCTGTTACTGGTGTTAATTGAAGCAGATCTCCAAAAACAATAATGTGTTTTCCTGCAAAGAGCTGTTCATAGTCTGTTTTGAGTACTTCTTGTAATCTGAGGTGAATCAAAGCTAACATCAGGTTGGAGACCATGCTCACTTCATCTATTAGTAGCATTTTCATTTGTTTCAATACTCTGCGTTATTCCATTGCAGCTTCTGCAGAAAGTTTGTAATAGTCTAATTTGTTCTGGTGTTCTACTGGTAATAGTAGTAATCGGTGTAATGTAACAGCACCTATGTTGTAGGCAGCTAAACCTGTGGGCGCAGTGACAACAGCTGACAGTTTGTTGTTTGTCAATTGTTGAAGGAACTTACTAATGATTTTGATTAGGAATGTTTTGCCAGAACCAGCTTCACCACTGACGTACAGTAGTATAGGTTTATAATTATGGCAGGAACATTCTTTATTTTCATGTTTTACACCATGTGCAATTTGTTTTGTTACTTCTTGCTACTTTGCTCATTGTTTAGTTTTGATTGTAGTATAGTTAAGTCTTCCTTATCTTCATACTGACACATGGTGTTTTCTACTTCTATCATAGATAATTCTGCCTCATTTGTTATTAGTGGTTCTCCCAGTGGTTCATGGCTTCCTGTTACAGAAGGTTGACTACTGTCAGGAGTATCCTTATCTAGTCGGGCTTGGAGTTCTTCTACATGTTGCTGTTCATTGTGCAACATTGCTTTGTACTGTGTAAAGTTTACATCAGCTATAGTGCTTTCATTTGACACATGTTTTCCAAAGTATTACTTCTGTTTGGGTAGTATGTGTCCAATAAATTGTTTTTTAAAATGTCTTGGCTGTTGGGATCATGTTTGGCTATTGTTTCTATATCTTCATATGCTTTTAGAACTCTTTTTCAAGATTTAGCTGGACCAAGACTTAGCCATACTATATTTTCAGATTTACCATACAATGAAGTACCAGTTAAACGATCAGCTGCTTCATAAGATCCACATTCTCTATGGGTGAGCATTTTTATGCCCAAGCTGTATAATTTCTGAGATACTGTTTTATCTGATGACAGGTCATTCCAGAGGTCTTGGAGCTCTGTCTTTTCTGCTTTAGTTAAGTATGCTGTGACATATCGTGCAACTGCAGTAGAATTGTCTGCAATGTACTGCACATCTATGTTTGCATTCCATAATTGGGCAATGATTGCATTATAATCATTGATATATTTTTCTTCTTCTTTTCTTTTTATGTAATATGTATTTTTAGGTGACTTACCTTTAACACTATGTCTAAACGAAGACATGATGTTCTTTGCTTGACCTGTATTTGTAACTGGTCTAGGGAAACCAATCAGCATTTGGTGTAGTATTTGCCTTTGTTTTTGTATTTGCGACAACAATATTTTCCACATTTGTGTCTTTGAAATTGTAAAATTTGTGCATGAAGATCACTATTTATGGCTTCTGATGGAATTTCACAAGTGACACATTTTTCAATAAACTGTAAAACAGTGGCATCACTGTCTTGACCAAATTTAGGAACATCTTTAATCCATAAAAGCATGTGGATATGTGGTGCTCCTCTGGCTTGGTATTCTTTTCTCCAAAAGAAGTGTTGCACTTCTCCAAGGGGAGGAACAGTTTTATTACAAATAAAATGTAGCATAGCAATGAAGCGATGGTGAAAATATCTTGAAACATTAACAGGATCCAAAGAACAAAGTTCTCCAGGTGTTAGAATATCAATGTTTGTTTTGTTTTATTTGATATGCGTAGGAAATCATGTAAATCTTCCCATGCATATTCTGCACAACTTAATGTAACAAACCAAGTGGGTGGGCCAAGGTTTCTGATCATACAACGTACATCTCCATGACGTCGAAACCAGTACTCTTTAGTACCACGCATATTTGCTAATAGATTTGTAATACTTGATTGTAAAACCTCATCCTTTTGTTGCACTTTCTCTAATAATTGTGTAGCTGTCATATTTTGAAAGTGTGATCCTGATTTTAATATGTGTGCAACTCCGTAACATAAAGTTGCTAGTTCACTTTCAAAGAATAGGTGGAATATGTATTCCACATTTTGTCTAAATCTGGGATCTTCAGAATACATCCGTAATGAGCGGTATTCTGAAGCTGATATTTGAATAGGTCTATCATCATACCTTCCTCCTTTGCCAGTAGGAAAGAGTAGAGGAAAAGAACGTGCTTCTATACTTTTTTCCCATATACTGATTGGTGATCCTTTTGTTTGACGCATTTGGTAAGTTTCCAGTACATCTTGTACGGTGTCATTACAGTGCAAAGGATGAATTGTAAAATGGTCTAAAGTATTTGATATTGTAGCAGGATCTAGTAGCTCAAATTGACCAACTTCTTGTGTTTCTTGAATTATTTCAGTTGTATCTTTCAGGTTTTCTTCAATATTAATTTCTTTGTAATATTCATTATTCTCTTTAAGATATTGGAAGGCTTGTCTAACTTTATATAAATCTACCAGCTGTTGCCATATTTTTTTGTCTTTTGTAGGTACTCCATTTACTAATATAATTAAATATTGCTGCATTGGACGTTGCACTCCTAGAGTATGCACATTTTCTTTTAGATTTAATGGTAAATAAACTACTTTTCCACGAATGCCTTTTACCAATTCAGAGGGAGGTAATTTTGCTGTTTTTGGTTGAAGGCGTATTATTGCTTGAAATGGGTGTACTGTTTGAATTATGATGCTCTCATATAAATTAAGTTGTTGTAGAGGTTTTGGTACTGGGTATGATTCCAAATTATTTGTGATAGAACGTGAAGGAGTTTGGTTGTTGTCAAGTTTTGTAGTGCAATAACTGCAAAGTATTAAGGGCTCAGTTATTTCGTATTTGTTTACTGCTACAAGGTAGAGAGCTAATTCAAACCATTTAGAATCTTCATTGTCTTCTATTTTGTATGATAGGTCCACAGTTTTTGTGTTACTTTTATAAAAAAATTCTACGGCAACATACACATACATGGTTTGGTACTTTAGCTGATGTACTTTTAAATTTTAGTATTTCTTTTTTGTATGTGTTTAGCAAAATGTTGCCATGTGTAGAATTGTTGCTTAATTGGTTTAAAGCTATTTAATTCTGTAAATGGCTTTCACTTCCAAAATTTCTTTTCTGGATATGGTGAATTTCTTCAAGTAGGTCTTTTGCTGTACCATGTAGAAGGATGTTATTTAACTTTGCTAGTGCTAATGCAGGACTTTTACCATAGTACAGTTTATAGACTAGATTTCTTATAGTTGAATGATGTGTTGAAATCCTTTTGATATCATGGAAAGTGGTTTTACAAGTAGGTCCTGTAATGCAGGCCAATGAATGTCCTTGTAGTCCTGTGTACTTGCGCACTGGACATGTATCTATATTTTGCAGTAATTTAATTTTGATTTTGTCTTTGCTTTTTACATATTTATTGAGGAATTGGCGTAAAGATTTGAAACATTGTTTGGGAATGTTACACATTGATGTGCATGGCCATTTGTACACTAGACGTTCTGATTCAGTTGAATGGAGGGGTAATTCTAAGTTTTCAGGGCATATTTTTGTAAGAAGTACTTCTTGTTCCATTATGGTATTATTCACTTTTTCATAACCTCGACCACTGCTATGTATGGCAATTGTATTCGTTTGCTTTTGTTTGTACGCTTCTTCATTAAAATATGGTTCTGTGCTTGTAGTGTGATTCCATTCACCTCTGCTGATACTTAAGAAGTTCTTTCTGTTGATATTTTGCTTATTGAGAAGTCTTTTTTGTAATTTAGTTATTAGTTTTGTTAGTGGTTTCATTTTGTTTAACAGTAAAATAAATACATTTCTTTTGAGAAGAATTGCACTGTCCATCAATGCTTCTAAGATTAATTTCCTACGATAGGTTTTAAGCTTTGAACCTGATTTCTCTCCTGTTTTTATAAGATTTTGAAGGACTTTGTGACGGTATATTTTGGCTAAAATACTTTTCTTGGTATGCTTACTTTGCACTATATTAAAATTTGAAGAAGTAGTTTTATCTGTACTGATAGCTGATTTTCTGTTAATTGTTTTTTGGTTTGTTTTACATTTTGATAGAGGAAGCGAAGTTGTTGTACTTGAAACTTCTTGTGTTTCACTAAATGATTGTATTAGCTGTTTTGTTTCAACTTTTTTTTACAAATTCTGCTAGAGATGGATGCTTATGTTGGACACCTTTATTTTCATTTGCTCTACTTTTGCATTGCTTTCTATGGACTTGACTTTTGGTAGGCATTCTATAGGGTCTGTTGAAAAAAATAAAGAAGATATGGGTTGGTGTGTTCTGGAATGTATGTGTGCTGTGTGCATGAGTGTTTGAGTAAGATGATAAAGATGTATGTAATGGTGTGTGATTGGGTAATTTGTGTGTCCAAAAATAGAAATTGGTGGGCCATTCTGGCTGTAAATCGCTGTTTAAGACATGGAAATTTTTGGACAAAATGGCACAAAATCTCTATTTTTAGAAACCGAAATAGCTCGTATTAACGTTATAGTATATTTGATTAATAATACAAATATTATGGTGATATTTTACTTACTTTTTTTAAAAATTAACAGGTAACTTCTTAGTTTTTCTTTCTTCTTCGAATTCGGCCGCTTCTTTTCAGGAAACTGGTCTTCACTGCAATTGTAAAAGCTTCAAATTAGTAACTTTGTTTGTATATAGCACTGTTTTTAATTTAGATATTGATTTTTTTAATTGAAATCCTCAGTGCCTTCTTTAAAACCATTAAACTAATTTATTTACATAAGATACATTGCATCAGTTCAGTACATATGATATGTTCTTAATGAACAAATTGTATTGAATGACTAACTGTAGCAAAAAAAATATCTTTACTATGTCTTGTGAAATTTATAATATATTAGTGAATACCACTATTTCTGTAAGTAAACTGTTCTAGGTAATGGCGCCTCAATGTCATGTCTAATTTAAAGTAATTAAGTAAATAAATAAATAAAAACAAAAAATATGAAATTGTATAAGTATTTTTATAAAGGTTTAAACATAGATTGTGCTTGCATGCAATTTTGTTTGAATATATGTAGTCTATATATTTCATTTAAAAAATGTTAGTTTAACATGATTTGAGTGTGTGTGTATAAAGAAAGTAAATAGTATAAAGGTTTATAAGTGATAGTTGATTTTAGGAAATTGAAAAAAGTACAGTAAATTCATTTTACATATTTTACAAGGTAAAAGTCTGTTTGAAAATGTGTTCATCTACTATACAGAAAATATGCATACCTGAAGTTTGTGTTCATGCATATGGATATGCATGGAGCTGCAAGTAGAAATCTGGAAGACTTGTACAGTATTTCTGGTAGATGCTGCTTGCCAATGATATGACACTTGTACTCAGAGAGATTCAGAGTACATTTGCAGTGCTGATCTATGATGATGCAGTTAGATGTAGAGGGCTTGAATGTGATTGGTGCATGGTCATGTGAATTTTGAGATACATCCAATGAGGGAATGGCAGAGAGAGTCTAGTGGAAATGGTAGAAGGGCTGTTCATGTTACGTTATGTCCGTGGACATGGCGGTAGTTCGCGGACATCAGGAGTTACATCCGGGGATTTTTGGGTTCAGAAGTCATGCAAATGAGAATAAGCACTGAAAGGGATTGGTCAGGAAAGTTTGGTGGGTGTGTTGTGCCAGGAGAGATTTTCTCAGATACTCTTTTTGCTGAGAGAACAAAAGATAGCTATGGCTGTGTGTTTCAGAAAACAGATGGTTTGGATTTTAGGAGATTTGTGGATACATTGGTTGAAGGTGCATGCAGAAAGCTGTGGAGTAGCTGTAGATCCTGGATTCCCACATGTGGAAGTACACTGGCATGGAGTACGTGGAATGAAGTGGTTGGACTTGCTACCTCTCTGTGCTACTTTGGAGACAGAGCAACATCCAGACATAATTGTAATTCATTGTGGAGGGAACAGTTTAGGACATGTGACTGGAATTTTTTGCAATTTGCTATGAAAGAAGGACTTAGGAAGGTTATGGACATGTTTCCTAATTCTCAAGTGATATTTACACGGATTGCGCAGAGACAAATGTGGCTTCGTTCTTCTTCATTTGGTCCACAAATGGAAAAAGCAAGGCGCAATGTTAATAAGGCTGTTTGTGCCTTTCTAAGAGATTTTGGCATGTCTTCTTTTCACAATGAAAATATTATGTTTTGTAGTACATACATTTTTCGCAGAGATGGAGTCCATCTTACTTATGCTGGCAATCAGATTTTTCTGAGAAATGTACAAAATGCATTGAGACCTTTTTTGGAATTACAACAACGATTTTGAAGTAGATGTTAAGAATTTACAATTTTTGACTTACAAACACCACCCAAAGGCTCTTTTCAGAGCCACCACTTCTTTCCAGAGAAAATTACAATGTTTGTGATGGAGTAGCAACCCAATTTTTTTAATGTTCGTGAACTGTCCGCGGACTTCTAAAAAATACAAAGAGCCCTGCTTCATTTATTTTCACTTCTATTTTTTAACTGGGAAAGGCGGCTCTGAAAAGAGCCTTATTTTTTTTTGATTTTGTAATTTTGTATTTTTTTTGGATTTTCAGACACGACACACTAGGAGAGGAGGGTAAAGGAGGGTATAGGGGGGACACCAACCACAGGGATAAGAAAGGGCGAGCTGAGAGAGGAAGATGTAGAGTGGGTTTTATTTGGGTAGTGAGCAGGTCTTCTCGTGCTCTGAGACAATAGTCTCAAAAGCACTCCGAAGTCGCTCCCCCCTGCAGAGTACTGTGTCACAGTACATACATACAACTGTGACCCTCGAAAGGTAAGGGTCATCAGCATTCTGTATGGCCTGTGAGGCAGCTTGAGGAAGAGGCTGTCCCACAGAGGTGGTCCTTGTGGTGACAGGATCAGAAACAGAGGATGAAGTAGAGGAAATCAACCTGCTACGTTCTTCGCAAGGTACAACCCTGCGAATAGCCCCAGAGTGAAATTACCTCAGGTGCCACTTCATAGTAGTGGTCCCAAAGCTGTACTTACCGTGCTTCCCGCGACTGAGTATCATTTTGCACTCATTGCAGGTAACACGGTTCGCACGAGCCTTAGGAACACTACCTTGAATGGTAAATAACCGCCACACCCAAGACTCACGCCTAGTGCGGGTAGTAGGGTTTTCCTCTACCTCATTCTTATCATCCTTTTCTTCCTCCTCCGCATCCTCACTCCTGTTCCCCTCTTCAGGCCCTTGGGGAGGTGGTGGTGGTGGAGGGGGTGGGGGTGGTGCTGAAGCAGGTGCAGCACCAAGTGGCAGTTCAGCAGCCAAGGATGCCATCTCGATGATGGTGTAGTCTGCAGGTGGCAGCAAAAATCACTGTGTTCTGAAGAATAGCCAGAAACACAATGGGAATAAGCTCTTGGGCGTGGTCTTTTATAGGGGTGCTTGTGCGTGGTTCACGGACATGCGCACTGTCCGCGGACAGATCGAACACAAAAAAAGGATCGGAAAGTTTCAAAAGGTATATAGTAACTCAAGATTGCTATGTGGGACTTGTGCTATGGTGAGATTTTATGGAAAAATATTATGGATTAACTGAAAATGTACTTTTAAATTGTTCGGGGACACAAACAGTGTCCGCATTTCAGGTCACACGATGAGCATGGGCACGGTCATATGATCCGTTTGCGAACTAGTCCACGAAGGAAGCGCCTGTCCGCAGGACACCAAGTGCACGGAGATTGGTTAGCGCATGCGCATTGATACGGACACTGTTCGGGTTCTGAAGTAATTAAAAGTGCGTCACACGTGAAACAAACATTTCAGGACACTGCGTGTGTTCTTAGAACAGTTTAAACTTGGTAGCGAACAGTAAGGACAGATATAGTGTTCTTCAGGACACGTGTAATTTGTTTATGTACGAACATTTCAGGACACCAATTGTGTTCTTAGAACAGTTTCAATTGGGTAGCGAACACTACGAACAGGTATAGTGTTCTTCAGGACACCTCCATTTTCGTTTACGTACGAACATTTCAGGACACCAATAGCGTTCTTAGAACAGTTTGAACTTGCTTGCGAACAGTACCGGACAGGTATAGTGTTCTTGTTTGTTTACGAACAATTCAGGACACCACGTGTGTTCTTAGTACAGTTTCATGTTGCTAGCGAACACTACAAACAGTTGTACTGTTGTTCAGGACACATCATTTTCGTTTATTTACGAACATTTCAGGACACCAATTGTGACACCAATTGTGTTCTTAGGACAGTTTTAAGTTGATAGCGAACATTACGGACAGATATAGTGTTCTTTAGAACACTTTAATTTTTGTTTCTTTACGAACATTTCAGGACACCACGTGTGTTCTTAGAACAGTTTCAACTTGCTAGCGAACAGTACGAACAGGTGTGGTGTTCTTCAGGACACCTCCATTTTCGTTTATGTACGAACATTTCAGAACACTCGCACTGTCCGCGGACACTTTTATTGTTTTTAAAAAAAAAAACAGAAACTATTCACAATACAATATAAAAATTAAACTTTATTTAACACATATTAATAATTTATGACAGAGAAGGTGAGGCAGAAACAGAAACAAAAACAGGAGAATTTGGGGTTTCAACATGATTGCTATTAGGTGAAGAAGGGATGGAAGTCTCATCAAAACATTTTGGATTATGAAGAGGGTTTGGGGATAATTGACTGGGATATGGTGAGCAGGGACAAGTACATGTGGGGCAATGGTACAAGGTTTTTGGTTTGAAATGATTTTCTACAAAAGTTTTTAAATTATTAAAATTAGCCAACAATACATCCATTTTTTCTTCTATATTGTGAAGACTGTTATCCATAACAGGGTTTTCTGAAGTTTTTTCTATTTTGGTATGCTCTGTACAAAAAAATAATATATATGTTAAATGTATATAAAAAAATAATAAATAAATGGTTTATATTATAAAGTGTTTACCATTAGTTTCAATATCTTGTGACATTTCTTCATATGGGAAATTGTCCTCTAGCCATTCCAGAGTACTAGACATTTCTGTGAGAAAAAAAAAAAGATAATATATTTTTTAATCTAATACAGAAGGTTTATAAATATAGGAGTACAATGAAGTACACTTAGTATTTCTGGTAAGATAAGTCCTATGTATTCAGTGGGTCTGGTCTTGTTCTCAGTTCTGTTGTGTCTGTGAGGTAATTATGTTGGAAGCCAATTTATCTTCTTGTGGTATATTCCATTTCAGAACATATTGTATTTAAATGAATGGTTAGTGTGTTACATATATGGGTTACATTTGTTATGTATTACTATATATAATGTGTTTGTGTGCTGCTTTTTGAATTTGTTAAATGTTCCTATATTATGATATAACAATCAAACATACCCCCCGCCCACAGTTTTTAGGTAGTGGTACTATTCTCCGAACATGTCCGCGAACATTAAATAAGTTCGCGGATATCAAGTTCATAAGAAGAGATCTAGTCAGTTCCATATGACATGTATATAAAGTCAAAGTCATTATTGTTAAGTTGTGCTACTAAAAAACTATGAAATTCAGTGAAAAAAACTTTGTTAAAGGGACGTTATGGCTAAGTTGCGCTACTAAAAACCTATGAAATTCAGTGAAAAAACTTTGTTAAAGGGACATTATGGTTCCAAGTAAAACCGAAAAACCCTTGAAATTCGCCAGTTATGGTAAGCTAAGAAACCATAACTCGCGCCACCACCGTGCACTGCTAAGACTAACACCCAGGACATCAAAGATGACAGCACAAATGTCATTGATGACATCAACAAAGGTTAGAGGAAGAGCAAAAGATATGAGAGAGAAGAATAAAGGGATGAAGGGATGAGGAAATCCGAAGGGCAAATGAACGTAGAGACGCAAAGAAAGAGGAAGAGAAGAGGCGAGGAAGCGCAGAGAACTTGATGACGATGTAGAACGTAAGCGAAGACAGAGAGCATGTGATCTTGAATCTGAAAAGAGAGGTTAAAAAAAACCTGATCCAGTAGTAGACTGGGAGGACATAGAAGAATTCTTTCCTGAGTACGATTCAGTACCAGGCACATCTAGGGCAAATATTGAGGATGACTTCAACACCAGAAGCTGATGATTGGAGAGACAATCGATAGGATATATGATGAAATGGGGCTAGAACAAATACCTCAATGGGAAGACGAGCGCCTGGAGAGCACTCAGCTTTATGACACTGAGGATGTCTCCCGAAGTAGTGGGAACAGAGAACTATCCCTAAATAGATTGGAAATAAGCAGGAACAAAGAGGATACAAGAAGTTGCAAGAGTTGGGGGCAGACAATGTCTGACACCAAAAGAGAGGAGCATGAGAAAAAGGAGGAAGAGATGAGATGCGAAAAATTATCCTCAAGGGGAAAAGGAATTAGATGGTCTGGCACTAGTAAGTCTGCACCTAGGACATCAGAGTCAGCCACACAGTCTGACTGATGCGAAGAAGTATCTCACGGTCACAGGGGGTGTCTTCACCACCCTATGTGAGCCGGCTAAGGACATTGCCAGGTAGGCGGTGATGCAGGAACATTACCCCTGCAATAGATAGAAGAACAATGAGAGAAGAGAGAGAAGGCTATGCATCCCAATTTCCATTGCTCGAGAAAGGTGGAACGAGACCACAATATATTCCATGGCCACACATGGATCGGGGAAAATCTGAAAAATAAGCTTCCAATGCTGACATTGGGAGTCAGAAAATGGATACATGAGCTAGAAAAAATGACGAGAGGGAACACGTAAGCTATAGGGGATATCAGAGGTCTCTTAATCGCCATACTTCGTGATAGAGCAGATGATGTGTGGACACGGGCAGGTTACCCTGATGTGACCATGGTTAATACCGCGCATGACAGAGCTCCATTTAACAATTGCAGAGCCGCGGTATGGAAAGCACTACGAGTACCATACCCAGATTCTCCAATATGGGCGCTATCATGACACGTAAAATGAAGGAGTCAGAAGATCTGTTGATTTACATACAACATTTTCAAGACGCATCGGTACTCAAAACTTGTGATTCTTGGGGGAAATCTATACCCGTGTTCTACCATATATTGTGCCAAGGGCTGCCAGAAACGATACAGAAACAGCTCAAGAAATTTTTAGGAATCGAGGCCAAACCATGGTCAGAAATACAGCTGACCATCACACACTATTGCAGGCTGCTGCAAGAAAAGAATCGCAAAAAGGAAGCTGCACAAAAGGGTGAAGAGGCAAAATTAGTACAGAAGAAATTGTCAAAATATGCTCTTGAAGGGCAATGATAACTAGCACAGACGAATCGAGCATGCCACAAGTCAATAGTCCACAGCAGAATAATCAGAGCAATACAGGGTTTTACCCCAAGGGAAGAGGATTTAGAGGAAGAGGATGGCAGAGTAATCAGGGAGGTTTCCAGAATAATCAAGGAGGTTTTCAAAATATGCAAAATGGCAATGAAGATATGTCAAATGGGCAAGTGGTCCGACCACCACTTGTATGTTGGTTGTGTGGGATGACAGGGCATTTAGCGCACAAGTCCAGAAACCAAGGCACAATGCAAAATGGCCAAGGAATCGGAGCAGGCATGGTGCATCCACCTGCGGTTTTGCAGCATGGAGTTGCACAGAATCACACGGTGCAACAGCAAATGCCAAGAGTACAGCAAAACTCACAAACTCAGAATTTGATGAGTTTTCCACAAGGACAGTCTCAACAGTCACCTATAAAACTGTCACAGACAGTGAATAAAGGACAGGCTGTGAATCCCAGAATAGGGAATAATACTGGTGATGGGGGAAGTCCATTCGCACAAGGTGGGACAAAGTTATATATGGAGTAGGACAGCTCACTGGGAACCCTGATGTGTTCTATCCTATCAGTGACATCAGAACCTCACCTTGAACCAAAGGTGGATGTCGCTGTAGGGGATAAAGAATATTCCTTCCTCGTTGACACTGGTGGAACACATTCGTATATACGTGAAGGCAAGTTTTCCTTGTCCGGCGATGCTATAAATACTCAGAGTTTCACAGGAGCTACAAGTCGTGTTCCCTTTGCAAATGCACTTCCAGTCTCTATAGGAGAATGTGAATTCACGACAAACCCCAGTAACCATTTTGGGTCGAGATCTAATGACGAAGTTAAATATGACAATCTCGTTCACGGAGGAGGACATGGTATGTTCAACTCCAGGAATGCACTATTCAAACGTATGCAAAATGATTGGAGCCTACGCAGGACACACAGCTATGAGGGCTTTACCATTAGAGGCCAAAGTATTCGCATATGGCATGCGTGTGCTCATGGCAGGGCTTGCAGTACGAGGGAAGATAGCTTTGATTGATGGTTATGATGAAGAAGGCCGCCAAAGATGCACAGTAATTGCCATTGAAGAAGGATACCGATTGTCTGATGTCACTGATGACGATCTGTTTGATGAACAAGCAGATATGGGAGAAACAGCAGTTGAAGTGAGCCTCACCTTTTGGGTGAGAATGATCAAAAGAAAAGTGCCTCAGAGAATGATGTTAGCACAGAACCGTCCCAAATATTTTGATTACGACATGGCCCAGGCGCCTGTCTCAGTATGCGCTACAGGCCCCTATGAAGTAGGCTTATTGAAAGGAGTCGGAGAAGTGAAAATCAAACTGAAGCCAGGAGCAATTTTACCAAAAAGCACGGCAATAGCCCATGTCCAGGGTGGCCGATAAAGGTATTTTTAAGGTGATTTCAGCTATGATGGAGCATGGCATCTTTGTGACGTCAGAGTCATCATGCAATAATGCAGTTTACCCTATCAAAAAATCAAAGGGAGGTTCTTGGCGTTTAATTCAGAATTTACGCCCAATAAATGAAATTGTTGAGCCCGAGTTTCCATTAGTCCCGAACCTGGCTACAATCCTATGTAATATACCTGTTGATGCAAAATATTTCACGGTGATTGACTTGAAAAATGCATTTTTCTCAATCCCATTGCACCGTGACTCACAAGATCTGACGTCATTCACGTTCAGACAGATGCGTCTGAAAAGCATGAGGCTAACCCAGGGCTACTGTGAGTCTCCTTATATATTTAACAGAATCATGCAAATGGACCTAAGCAATATTGCATTAGAAAGCGTTGTCTTGCAATATGTGGATGACATCTTAATCTGCAGCACGACAGAGGAGCTGCAGACACAATTCTGTTCAGCTATTGACTATATTGGCTGAGAAAGGATGTAAGGTTGACAAAGAGAAGTTACAGTATTGTCAACAAGAAGTGCTCTACATAGGTCAGCCTGATCTCGCACGAGGGGAAAAGAGTCACCCCAGAGAGAGCTGAAGCCATAGTAAACACAGCCAAACCACACATGGTAAAGCAGATGCAGAGCTTCTTAGGCCTTTGCAATTATGTCAGGGCATGGTTCTTCGACTACAGCTCTTACACCAAACCTTTGCTTCATAAATGACGAAAGAAAAGATTGCATGGTCTGAGACCATGGAGGAAGGATTTGCAGAGCTCAAAAAAGCAATTTCCACAGCACTAGTTCTAGGAATCCCCAATTATGCAGAGGATTTTTTCCTGTTCTCACACACGAATGGTAGCATTATGATGGCAGTGCTCACACAGACTACTACATTGGCGTACTATAGTGGGAATTTGGACCCAGTGATGAGAGGCCATTTCCCATGCGAACAAAGTGTAGCTGCCACAGGGTTTGCCATTGAGAAGGCTACTACCATTGTAATGGGATACTCCATGACATTGTACGTTGAGCAGTCGCTATTTGCAGGGTCTCATTACAACTCAGACCTTAAGGGTTAACGCCGTCGTTAACCCTTAACGCCTGATTCCAATTTTAACGGCTGCTTTTAGCAGGCGTTAAAATCCATGACGCTAAACTGCCTTGGTGCTAATTATGGCACGTAATTTATGGTGACGTAATTAGCGCCTTCCCCACTCCCATTATGCCCTATGGGGCAAAAATGGGAATGGGGAAGGGTAAATGGGAAATGGGGATTTACCACCCCACTCACCTTGGAATGGGGCGGTAAATCCGCCATCCACCATGGTGTAAACATAGTTTACACCATGGTGGTAAAGTTGGTGTATTTACCGCCTGGGTCGTAATGACCCCAGCTATCTTAGAGAAACCAAAGGGAACACTAACATCCCAGAGAGCTTCTGCTTATGAAGTGATCATATTGAATCCCTCAATTAAAATAGTCCGATGCAAGACAGTGAACCCAGCTATGTTAATAGCAGAGCCAGTCACTGAAGGATAACCAATACATGACTGTGGGTAAATTATGAGGAATTCTATGGTGAAATCCACAGAGTGAAAGAAAATGCATTGGCAGAAGGAGAAATTGTCTTCATTGACGGTTCTTTGAGAATTGATCAAAACGATGGGGAAAGATATACAGGCGTCGCTGTGATGAAGCACACAGAAAATGGAGAATTTTGAGTACTACATGGTGCGCAAATACCATCTCATTATTCAGCACAGGCTGCAGAATTATTGGCATTGATATTCGAGATTGAGAATCATGCAGACCGGGAAGTAACTGTGTACAGTGACTCTGCCAAAGTGTTGTCCACAATGCACGCAGGCCTAGCATGCTGGAAAGGCAGGGTCTACCTCCGAGCGGACGGCACACCAGTACAGCACGCAGCCTTATTGGGCAGGCTGATCAAGGCACTACAGCCCCTAGTGGGCATAGCGGTTGTAAAATACGCCACCCACACGAAGGGGACAGATTTTATCTCACGAGGAAATCAAGCAGCAGACACGGAAGCCAAGCGTATGGCATCCAAGAGTGAGACAATCATGGAAGTGAAGTCACTCACACAACTGAGAAAATGATGGTTGCACGGATTGCACCTGAAAGCTACAATAACTTGGGGCAAAGACATGTTGATGGAACTCCAAGGGGAGGCACCACAGGAGGAAAAAAGAATTATGGATACATCGAGGGTGTTCTTTAAACCCCTTTGAAAGCTTGTGGCGACAAGACAGCACTGGTAAACCAGTAATGCCTATAGCCCTGTTAAAAATAGTGCTGGAGCAGTTACACTATCCGGCACACATGACAAAAGAGAATCTAGCGGCAACGCTAGCCGAAGACTGGTTCATACCGAACTTAACCGAGCACATTGCATTGTTCATAGTGAACTGTATAATCTGCCAACAATTCACAACTGGGCACATATTAAAAGTAATAAGAGGAGTCATCCCAAGGCCAAATGGGCCTTTTCAGCCAATGCATGTCGATTACATTGACATGATTCAAGTATGTAACGGGTACAGATACCTAATTGTTGTGGTGTGTCCATTCTCTAGATGGATAGAAGCAGGCACATGTACACACCCAGACTCTACCTGTGCGGCCACATTTTTAGTGAGGGATGTATTTCCCAGGTGGGGGGTATGTGAAGTGATGAGATCAGATAACGAGACCCATTTTGTAAATTAAGTTTTCGAGCAGATTAGCTTGCTGCTTGGTATAAAGCACAAGTTCTTGTCAGCGTATCACCCACACGGTAACAGGAATGTGAGAAGCTCAATGGCCTACTAAAAGAGAGGATAGCTAAGGTGAAGCTTACTCTAAGAAAGAGATGGTTGCACTGCCTTCCCTTGGCATTGTATGCACTCAGGAATCAACTGGGTTCCGACCATTATCTTACGCCGCACGAAATAGCCACAGGAAGAAGAATGCACACTCCCCTGACACCCAGAGACAAATCTAAATGTGATGCCCAGTCAACAGGAGAAATTTTAGGGTTTGAAATGCAAAACTACTTGAATTGCACGACATTTGACCTTACTGTCATTTCAGACCAGCTGCAGCGACAACGAAAAGGATGCAGGGCAGCACGGAACACAGAAGGAGATAGTACTACAAGCACAGCTCAAGGACTTTGTGTTACATCAGTTTTTCCAGGAGAAATCGTCTTGGTAAAGAACCATACGAGTAAAAGTTGGGACGATCCAAGGTTTAACGGTCCCTTTACAGTAGAAAACTGCACTCCCTCTGCAGTAAAGCTACAAGGAAGAAGAGCTTGGATCATTTTGGGTGACATCAAACCATACATCGGAGAAGGCCCCCTGCCTGCACCCCAGCGCGAAGAGACTACAGACGATGGTGAAGAACCACAGCATGTGCAGACGAGATCCATGACGAGGAAGAAGGACGCATCAGCAGCAGCAAAGTAAAGACTAAGCACTTTTGTGAGATATTTGTGGTTTCACTTTGGACATTCCTTTGAGAAAAAAAGAGGATAAGGACATATGAAACGGACACTCTATGCATCCTAGTTGCAGGGTGAAGAAGAAAACTGCATTGATAAACCACAACATAGTCTGTTGTCTTTGAATATGAACTGAGGTACACTGAAGCCTGGAATAGAAATTAATATGCCAAATTTTGATCGAGGACACATAAATTGGAAGAAAATACAGTCCCCAGATTCCTTTCACACAGAGACTTTGTTCGGAATAACTTATGGTGTCCCACAGTAGTGACATCACCGAAGATGTGGTGACATACTGCAACATAGTGCTAAGATCTTACCCATCATTGCTGGTGAGGCTCACCATTGTCACTGACATCCTTCAAGATCCCGAAAATGAAAAGATTATAAAGAGATTACTTACTGTGATTGCCGAGCAGTTCCTCCTACTTCCGGAATACAGCGAGGAAAAGCCAAATGTGCCAAGTGCCTAATCGAAGACTGTCCAGAACTTGTCGGGAGAACAACAGACGTATTAACTTTTCTTCAAGATCCAGCAAACACAGAACGTCTGAGCATAATTCTAAACAGCATAGTGACTCAAGTCGCTGTCCACTCAAACGGCAAGTGCAGACATTGTTCACAGTGAAGTGAAAGCCTACAGTCCTGAACCTCAGTAGACAGGACAAATGTCCCTGCCACCAGAAGACAGTATATTGGCCAGCAACGTTTTCTTCCGGCTAATCACAGATTTTCCAGAGTTAGTGGGGAGACCTGTAGATGTTGACGTCCTCACATTCATCAGACATTCTTCAGAGACCCAGCTAATTCTACACAGTTGAGCATGCTCTTGCATGGAATCGTGATGCAAGTGGAACTATCTAACCACCAACAGAACTATTTGAGAAGATTTTAAACTTTCCTCCGAGGGTCAGATCGCAGAAGCAGTGCCAGAGATCTCAACGTTATATATATTTTTTTTATATATTATCTTTCACAGGGAAAAAGACAACATGTCTTTGGGAATGAAGAAGATCAGGGGCACAGACTGGGAGTTAGAATATTTTGAACATGCACAATAGAGAGATTTTCTGGATTATTGCCTGTTTTTGACACACATATAGAAAAAGAGGACTGTATCCAGAAATAATAGACAGTCCAGTGGTCAGACAAGGAGAGACAACTGTTTAGTTCCTACATCTCATGAACAAGAACCAACAGAATCCAGAGACAATATTGTTAAAATATTATATAAAAAGTTAACATTTCAACGGATGATCGAGATGGGGGTCCAGAGCAGTCATCTAGTCCTCCCGCAGGAGGAAAGACGTTCATATTTCACTGGAAGTAAATGCTGCCGCTTAACCTACAAGGGCATAATGTATTTATGTATTGTATTCTTCAATGTTTTAGTGCCGTTATTGATCAGAACTGCATTTCTGCCCAAATTGCCCAAATTCCAGTGCACCCGCCTAATGATGCATGCATGAATCCTACGAAGGCACCCAGACCTTTCATAGTCATTCCAGTACCTAGACGATCTGATCGTGGAATGAATAAACTTGAGATGGATGTGACTAGCAATGATACACACACACTTGTAATAACAAGTAAACTGAAAGGCCGGAGACAGGGTCGGCAGAGTATGAATGTGAAAATGTTACTGACAACCAAACGCATGCAAACACTGAATGCACATACACCAGGCCTAGTGTCAATGACTGCAGAGCCACAATCCAAAACATTGGTGAAGAAAAGACTGCCCATTATGAGAAACTCCACTATGAGCAAAGTAGAGAGCCAAATGAAGAAAGCAGATGTCATGAAGAGATGAGAAGAGTCGGAAAGATAGCCAACCGAAACCATAGTATTAGAAAATCTTGATCCAACAGCAAGAAAGGCAAGAGCAAACCCGGAGAAGATCTCTGCATGAGCACAACTGATAGCAGATTCATTATGGCCATTTATAACCAGAGCGAGAAAAAGACAAGAGGAGCTGAAGAATAAAACCACAGAGACAACATTGCCGAGTGTATATGTTCCAGTAAAAGGGACAAGTACAAGTCCTATGATGCAGCCATATACTGGACCAATGTCAAAGTGGATGATAGGAACATCGCTAACCAGAAGAAAAAAGATGCAACAGGGCAAAGACGGAATCGCCAGACTGTTCGCCACCCAAATGGTACAGATGAGAAGACCTGCACCATGGACCGGGATACCTGAGAATCCTCCAGCAAGAAGGAGCCATACAGATGCATTCAGGGATGTGGTTATAGCGAACTACATGAAAACCTTAAGAATCAAGAGAAGCATGCATGGGGACGACAGTGAACTAAACGATTACTTGGACAGCACAGCACATTTGGGAAACAATATTTGGTACCAGCACATAAAAGAAGTTGGAAGACGGAGTTCAGAAGGGGAATGCTTTGTTTGTTCACTCCTACCATAATACAGCATGGGGAAGTCCAAAATCTTCGTAGCTATAGAAATTGATGTCCAGACAGCACACTGTCTTTCACACTTAGCCATGTGCAAGACTAGAGGCCAGTTCATGGGTAGTGTTGCCTCACTGAAATGGGCAACTGAAGCACCTGATCCTGATTAAGACGATTATGTCCAGGGCATAAAAACAAGAAACAATGGAAAAACAAAACACATTGTGATCAAATACGAGAAGCATGGTGTTAAAGGAACAGAAATCAGAATTGAAGCAAATCAGAAACTAAACATCCAAGGAAAAACCCCAGAAGAGGCTCGAAGTTGGAAAAACAGAGGCCAAATGCAGTGCTTTCCCCAGACGGATGGGAGAAATGAGTAGTGATATGTAGAGCATGGATGGTCATAGGTCAATACGAGCCTACCATCAACATAGTGCGAACTGGATGCAAGCCATTATGGCCAAAGCTTGCGAAACTGCTGACATAGGTCGAAGACAGAGGAGGACCCTTGAAGATTGTGCCACTGGAAAGCTCAAAATTCTGCTTCAGGAATAATGGCAAAAGGAAGATGGGAGAGAATCAGAACTGTGGACGAGTTGTTGATGCTCCACGAATGATGCATGGAACTGCAGTAATTATGGATCATTACTGGGCATGTGGATACAAAGCATACATCAGACTGCCGAGAAACTGGGGAGGTATATGCACAATAGTGAATGCCCATGTTACAGCACTGGTGATCCCGCAAAGTGACTTGAATATTGACAGTTTCCCGAAAGCAGATGCTCACTTGTGAAGTAAGAGATCTGCGGAACTGCTGACTTGACTAAAGCCGGAAAATTACTTTTCTGCCAAATCTGAAGAAGCTTTGCATGCAATCCCATTTGAACACAGGCTGTTCAGCCTCTCCTCCTCAGTGTTCACGACAATCTTCATGACAAGAAGTTGGAGCAAATACTAAATGGATGCAGATAACCAGATGGGACTTACTGCAGAAAATCAACACAACCATAAAGGGATTCAACGCAATCAAAAAAGAGTTGAGAGCCATCTGACTGATGACTCCCCAGAACAGATATGTACTTGACATGATCACAGCTATGGATGTGCAAAAATTGGAGAATCATCTTGCACATTTATACCCTCTCACGATGAGGAAAATGGAACTCTAACAGAAGCCAAAAGAATGCTGACAAAGCTGCATAACCAGATGATTGATGAAACTGATGACGTTGATGATGACAGTTGGTTTGGATCACTATTCTCATGGGTTCCACAATGGATGGCAGATGCATTCAAGTTCCTGGGAGCCGTGCTGGTGATGATATTGCTAGGATTCTGTGTTATCAAGATAATAATCTTTCAGTGCCAGAAAACTGCGAAGAAAGCCATAGGGGTGAAGATCATGATTGATGTCAAGGCAGGATGGAAGCCCAAAGACCTGACTGATGAGGAGATAAGAGATTTTGCGAAAGCCAGCATTCATGCACCTGAGGGAACAAAGTTTCTCTATCCCAGGAAGCATTGACATTATGTGGGAAGATAGATGGGTTTACTGCAGCCCAAATTGACAATGTCAACTTATGACATGGAACAAGGACGAACATGTGAGAACAGCAGGAAGTTTAAAAGGAGTAATAAAGATATGGACTCCAAAGAAACATTTTTCAGACCATCATGTATAGACCCAGAAGATGAAGAAAGAATGAACCCAGGTGATGACATGAAGGTGAATACAGAGGAACCAAGGAAGGTGGATCCAAAGATGGAGGAGAAAGTGGTTGATGATCCCGCCTAGAGGGGGTAGTGTAGAGGAGTTCCCAAATAAAGCCTGCACTCCAACCGCCCATTTTGACATACCGAGAACATTCACACTGAGATACGTGATGTATGATGAGCAAATAAACACCAGAGAGCTGCAGTAGGGCTCTGTCCAGTACCTATCAGAAGAACAGCATCTATTGAAGTACCAATACCAAGGAAACCTTGGACAGTAAGGTATCCATTGAGGAAACCCTATCAACAAGTGAGGTTAAACAAAGATCGTCTGAGTACAGTCCCTTAAGAAATCAAAAAGGTCTTAATGGAAGACGAATGGTGATGTCACAAGAGCCTGGACTGACTCACATACAGAAGAAATGATGACCAAAGAATGGTACAAAGAGACAAAACGCCATAAATTAGGATATCGTGAGTATAAGTGAAAGACGATGTTGAAAAAATAAGAAGCTTAAGCTATGAGCATGACAGAGACATTTGACCAAGTTTACACCTGTACATATGCTTGGAACCGCAAGAAAGCTAAGAAATCAGTGTGGCTTGTTATGCTTAGTAGAAAGATAGTGCTGCAAGCGCTGTTATACATAATCTACCTCAACAAAGTATGTTATATAAGTGTATTTTCACCTTGTACAAGAAGCAGAACCAACCAAGTGTTAATAAAGGCCAGAAAAGTAAAGCTTCATATTTAGGAAAGTCAAGAAGTGATAGCTGAAACAAAACTCAGCAGAGGTAACTCGTCCCAGAGAAGCCAAGGTCGTATCAGTAGAAGATACGAACAGTAGCTACATTTAATTGAAACTAAGAACAGAATATCCTGCCTCTAAAAGGTCGAGATAAGAAGATGAAGGCAGGTGGTGGATGAAACGAAAATCAAATACACAAATTGATGGAAAGAGGTAAATTCACAGCATCCTAATCAAGTGACCAGCCGAGCAAGAAGAAGCGAGAGTTCACACCTATGCATGGCACCAGGCCAGATGAAGATATCAAAACTCTTTCCAGACAGAAGTTGCAGTCTCGAGGCCAACCACAGTGAAATAATTGACACATGGCTAATAGAGTGATGATTGATTGTAACAATAATTGGAGGAAGGCCGGGTCACTGAGGGGCACCACACACCTGGCTGGCCATTCTGTGTGCTGCTAAGCAAGTGGAAAAGTATGCATCGGGTTGGTGCCAACCCAATCACAATGGACCAAATAATTTAGGGTCCTATAGTTAGTAGAACCAGTAGAACATTGTACATTTAGTGACATCTGCAGTAGCCATTTTTGAAGGAAGAGCTTAGATGTCCATCTGACAGTGTTTATCCAATCCCCTCACTCCATTACCATATACAGATATAGTACCTATATTAAAGTTACCTTTTCCTAACCAATAGAATTGCATGTCAACTTTTGAGTGTTACATGTCAATGATGACGAGTTTTTAGGATAACATTTGCGATTTTTATGAAGTTCGTTGGAGTTGAAGCGAAAAGGAAGATTGCGCCATTGCTGATGTTCATAACTCCCCGTTTTATGTACTTGTCATTAAACAAACTCCCTTTGGCAAACTATTTGAGTTGTCCTTATTGATTGGTGTTTGAAGTATAAATCTGCACCCCCATCCATCTCACGGGAGCTGCTATCTTTTCTTAAAGTGCATCTGAGCTAACCCCGACTTTATGGACCGGTTGGGGGTCTCGGAGCACAGTTTATATTGTTATGACTTTTACCAGGCACTTCTACAATCTGCATCATCCCCGGGGGCTCTAGTGGATCTGGATGACAGTGGTTAGGTTTGGGTAGTTGGTAGGAGAGGGAAACGTGAGATTGTAGTGATTTGTGTTAAGGTTGTCAATAGGAAATACCCTGAGCTGTACGTGCTTGTGAGGTTTCTAGGTGTGAAGTCTAGGAGGCACTGAAGGCTGTGTCTCCAGAGGGGTCGTCTGGTGCATATAGTGTAGAGGTGTGCTAGCGAGGGGCTGAGTATGTCAGTTGTAGTTAGAGGGGAAGGCTTTTGATATTTCAAGTCTGCAAAGAGGGTCTATTTTATGACAATATGTGATGGGCTGGTTTCCATTTGTGTGTTTTGAGTAAGGTGTCAATAACTTGAGGGTTGATGAAAGGGTGCGGTGTGTTCTTGGGATTTCTTTAATGATTTCACATTATGGATTCTAATGTTGGTTGCATTATGGCGAGAGGTGTTTGGATTCATTGGTTGATGCATGAAGATGTTTGGTGTTGAGGTTTAAATATTCTGGGAGACAATGAAGTTGTTCTGTTAGGGTTTTTGTGGTGCCTTCATGTGATGTCTTCTAGTCATTATAGTTTACTGAGTGCTGCCCTTTGTGTTGTAGGTGGACAATTGGGAGCAGGTATAGCATTCCCTTAGGTTATGGCTGGGCATGAAAGCATGAGAAGTGTTGTTTCCACTGCTTGATGGGTGTAGGTGAACATTTCTGTCTGTTAAGTAATGTAGAGACATATTGTACACTTTTCCTGAACTTCAGGTGATCCATTAGGGTGCAGATTTCCATTAGTGTTGCTTTCCTCTGTTTAGCCACCATAGTGGAATAGGCAGAGCCTATGTGAATTATTTTTGGCAAAATCTTCTTTTTTTCTAATAGTATGTCATTTCTTGATCTTGGGCTTCTGTTAGATTGTTAGAGTGAGATTTTGTTTTGGAGGAATTCTGTTCCTTGACCTTCAAGAGCTCTATGACAGATGTTCTGAGAGTCAGTGTTATGTGTTCCCTCCTGCTGAGTAGTAGTTAGGCTGCTGTGTATTTGATCTGTTGACAATTGTTTAGGAGAAAGTTCAACATACTTAGCTATTTTTTTTTTTTTACATAGTCCATTCTTGAAAGAATCAGGAAGGAGATGACCATACAACTGTGTGCAAAGGTGAAGTAGGGCACAATCTGGCAGATAGAGCAGAGAAGGTACACACATTCGTGACTATTGTGTTCACATGATCTTTCCATCTGAGCCTGTTGTCAATTGATAATCCAAGATAATTTGTCATTGTTAAGAGTAGCTAACCATTGCCAAAGACCTTTGTAAATATGTTTTAGTTATTTCACGAGGGGAGGCTATAATTATTTACATTTTTTCTGGGTTTAGTTTTACGTAGCTGTCCCTCATCCATTCACTTATTTGTGTGAGGCAGTTGCTGAGGGTTGTCCTGGGGTAACTATCATCAGCCATTTCAAATATTTGAGCTATCTCCACATACTTGTAACAGGTTAGCACATAAGATGTTCAGTTTTATCAAAGGATTCATATACATGTTGAAGATGAGCCGCAAGAGGTTTGGTGCCAGAGGAACTCCAAAAGTGGTTGTGGGTCAAACTAAAAGGTAGAAGCCAAGCACGCTCTGTCCTGTCCATTAGGAACCATCTCGCCCATTATAATGTTTGGTTATGTAGTCCTGTTTCTTTAAGTCTTCTAATTAGTTTTGTGACAAATCCACTTCCGGGGCACCAGTGGTCCAGGGATGAATGATGGATTCCAAACCATCAATCAGCCCCAAACTTCTAGTACACCAGAAGGGGTCTGAACATATTGAAGCACACGTAAATTATAAACCTCCTTGTCCAATTTGTGGTAATGTGGATGGAACGGCAGGCTTATATCAACAAGGTCATGGATCGTTGGTTAGTTGTAACACAGCAGAAATATAATTTTTACCCAATGATAAAAGGGACTGTCGAGTCAAGTTTGTATACAAATATCAACTTTATTATTATTACAACAGACAGTTCTAGCACACTACAAAATACAGCCCACCCTGTAAAAAAGCTCAGAAGACAGACAGTTTCACGAAGGAAAGGGACGTACTCATGGTACTGATAGGAGGGTAGATGGTAAAGCAATCAGTCCTAACTGTTCAAGGTTATTTGGTTTCAGCACAAAGGGAGCATGGTGTCGTAAATGTCATTAGGGGCCGTCGGAGAAGGTCCCGGGGGACAGAACCACAATGTACCTTGTGCTCGGGATGATTTTGATGCTCAACAGCATCAAGTCGGTTCCAGGATGCATTGCAGCTGCTGCGACAGAGTTCAAAATGGGAGACAGCTGCAGGTGTCAGGGGGCAGGCAGCTTGGCAAGCAAGACGGGCGGACGACTGCAGACTGGCTTACACGGTGGCTCTGGGTCAAGAATCGTCTCTGTGCTGGTTGGTGGCTCTGGAATGCTGGTGGAGGCATCTCGGAGGGCTTTAGTGACTGCAGCTTGACAACAGTCTGTGGTGCAACCGGTTGCGGTACGAGGACTCGACTGCCTGGAAAATGTCCTTAAAAGATGGACACTGGTTGATCTTGTTGTGGCACTCCTCCTAGATTCTTTGCAGGGCTTGTGTCATCCTTTAAGGCAGACAGCCCAATGCTAAGAAGAGTGTCTGCAGGCAAGGGCCTTGTCCTTGTCCAGGGACTCTCTGGTACTTCCCACCAAGGACGTTTGCTGACAGAACTTAGCAGGGCATGCTGTGTGCTCACTGAGTATGGGTTGTGGAGCTGCTGGATGGGCTGGATGGGTCCTCTAAGTCCCGTATCTCCCTCTGTTCCCTAGGAGATGTTTAGGGGAGGGATCTTCCTTCCCTCTTGGAAATCCTGGCCTTCCTTCACTGGCAGCAGATTTAAGGTAGACTGTACCTTCAGCCACGGTCCAAATGAGTCCTTCTTCTTACCCTGTTCAAAGTCGTCAGAAGATATGCTATGTGAGGGGTTCAGCCCTCTTTTAAAGCCAAATGGGCCCCAGTGATTGGTGAAGGCTAAGCCTACCTTAATTAACCAATCCTGGGTCACCACCAACAATCTTCTGTTATGTGTGAGGTCAGAACCAGAGTGCTCTGAAACAGGAAAGGTAAGGCTTGACAACATATACTCCTAAATCCCACCCATCTTCCTTTCTGTTGTAGATCAAAGTGTCTCTCTGGTTAACTGAGCCCTCTGTGACTCTTGAGCAAAGCAGAGGTCTCCCGTGAAGTTTATGATGAGAGCAGACTTCCAGTCTCCCTTAAATCACAGACTTCTCCTTCTGAAAGGTGTCTGCTCTGCAGGGGTTGCCTATAGTAAATAATGGACCCAGACACGCCATTCACTGCCTTTCATACAGAGGCATGGGAACTCACTTCAAGTTGACACATTGCATACCAACAAGGTGCTAGGTCTGCCTTCCTCTTGTCCGTCTTGCGTCCAAGCCCCTTTCGCAGCCTTGGCTTAATTATTTCTGATTAGTATGCACTGCCACCAGCCGAACTAGACAATAGGGAGGCAGATCCATGGGGACTTTTATATTTTAATTAGGCTGACCATGGTCAGAGGAAGGTTTACCTTCCCACTTCCTGAGATGTGTTGATGTACATGTGGCTGTCACATTCCACGTGAACATGACAGGGGAGGATGGGGCCTGTAGGCTGTGTCCTCCCAGAGTATACGTGACTGTTAGTTTTGTGCGGTGAGCAGTGAAAATGTGTGTAGAATGGCCTCACACATTTCGGAGGTTGATCTTGCATCACTCTTGTTTTAACCAAAAAATCAAAAAAAGCCCAGTTGAGCACATGCTCCCTGTGTGGATGGTCGAATTACTCACACGTCTGTTGTTATTAACTGTTTCAAAGGTCAATGAAATGTCTAGGAGTATGAGTGCCGAAGTAATGTTGGGAACCATTGTGATTCAGAGGCTATCCCCAAAGGAGGGGTCTAAAACCAACTTGTGAGCAATTTAGTAAGTTATCAGACTCCACATACTCCACGTTTTGCCTGTATACATTGCTATCTCAGAGTTTGACTTGGTTTGACGGGGTGTAGTTTGTTTGAGATGGGTGGAAAGTTGGAGGGATCATATGGGATGCTAGTGGTGTTTGGAGTTTTGTGTGCAATCCAGACGAGATAGCCTATGGTATCTTAGTTGACCAGTGTTGTGGAGTCCTGGGTGGCTTCCGATGTCTTGGAATGTGACAGGGCTAGAGAAGTGAGTGATGGTCTCTTCCATTATTGCAGTCTGTAAGTAGACATTTTGTTGCTATGTACAAACATTGACTGCATGAGTAGTGCAAGGTGGAAGAGGGTAAGCATATGCATATGTTGGATGTTGGAATAATATGTTGGAATAATTGCAAACCTCTGGCACACCATGCCGAATGAAATAAGAACCACAGAAGACCACATCAACTTGAGGAAAGGACCCAAAACCTTATTCAACAGACAATGAAAACCGAAAAAAGGGACACGAGCAGCATTAACATCAGAGACAAACATCTGGAGAGGAGGCGAGATGGGCAGATGCACCACAACCAAGAACATGGGTAGATACCATCAAGTGGTGACCAAAGAGTCACCACAGAGGCCCCACCAAACTGACCGACTTAGTAACCCACTTCCCCCTCCTGTTTCTCCAACATAACCAGCACCACTACACTAGACCTTGTGCTAGCCACACTTCACATAAAAACACCAATAATCAATTCAATGTTCACACTCCACCATCTCTGAGATTATGGAAGCACTCCTACAGTGAACCACCCACCATATAGTCCATAAAACCATCAACAACGCAAGTGCACACCAAGACACCAGATAATGTTACGTTATATGTATTTGTACAGCGCACATATGCCCAAGGGCATCTTGCCACTAAGCAGTAGAATTGAGGAAGTGAATAAGCAGAAAGGATACCTAAAAGAGGAAGGTCTTCAGAGACTGCGGGAAAGCCAAATGGTCAGTAGTAGCTCGTAGAACCCATGGCAAGTCATTCCAGGCCCTAGCAGCTGCGACAGAGAAGTTGTGGCCACCTGTCCGTAACAGTCTAATATGGGAAACCGATAGCTGGAGGGCAGACTTGGACCAGAGGGGGCGAGCAGGGACATACTGAGCTCATTTTTCCTGAAGATAATCGGCCCCCAACTTGTAAAAGGCCTGATGCACCAGGCACATTGATTTAAACAGGATCCACTTCTCAATAGGGAGCCAGTGCAACTGTCTCAGAAGCCGTGCCATATGTGCTCTTTCTGGAGGATGAAGGACTGCTCTGGCTGCTGCATTCTGGAGCAGCTGGATACAATTTATCAAGTAATGTGGTTGGCCATAGTACAGTGAGTTGCAATAAATGGCTGTGCTAAGAACAAGTGCAGCCACCACAGGGGCATAGAAATGGCAGGGAATGAAAGGGCGAACCTTCCATAGGGTGAGTAGTTTGTAATGGCGAGATTTGCAAACTGCACTCACCTACTCTGCCTTCAAAACAGAGCATGAAAGATTAACCCCTAGATTTTTCACTGAAGGGGATGGAAGGGAAACGTGCCAAGAGAATCAGGCCAGAACTCAGGAGTCCAGAAGAAAAGAGGACTAGCCATGCCGGCCAGAAGGGCCTCGGTCTTGTTGTCATTAAGTTTTACCCAGTTAACAGTCATCCATTTGCCAAGATCTGCAAGACAACTCCTAAGCCGAGATGCAGTTTCAGGACGAGAAAGATCGAAGCAAACCAGGATCTGTGTGTCGTCGTGTAGGAGTAAAATTGGAAGCCATGTGACAGAATAAGAAGAAGAAGATGACAAATATAAATGTTGAACAGGATAGGCGAGAGAGTGGATCCTTGTGGGACTCTGCAGAATAGTGACATTTATTTTAATCAGAAAGGAGGAAGAAAGACTGATTGAGACCAATCAGCAAGGGAGGCAGCAAACCAGCTCAACACTTGACCCCCCGAGAGATGAAGAACACAATCATGCTTCAAAGCACTGGGAATAAACCCCTCTTGAAGTGACAGATTAACTGCTGTTGTGATGTGGGGATCAAGTCTCCTGCAATGTCTTTGAACAGAGGCAGCGGGATGGCATCAGCTGGTAATGCAGATTTAAGACCATGAATGGCTTTAAGAATGTCCTGATCAGAGAAGACCGGGAAATGAAGACAGGAGATTGGCAAGTCAGAAGAAGTCTGAGAAGTAGCAGTCCCAGCAGAATCATCTCTAATATCCTTACGAGTTGATTTGATTTTAGAGAGAAAACATAGAAAACTGAGTCACCAAGAGCTTAAGAGGGTTTTACAGAGGCACCAGCCTTTAAAGTTGAAGAGAGAGACTGGACTAAATCAAATCATGCAGCAGCAGTGACTCTGGATCCCTTTTGGACACACTCTAACCAGTGCACACAACCACAACCCACCACAACATCACATGACACACTTACACCAAAACAAACACTAGCACCCACCTGAGGCACTGAGCCTTAACCATATGGTTACAACACACAGGCCTCCTGCACCAACTCCAACATGCAAAACAACACTCGTAGATGCCAGTTCCTCCAGGTTTTGAACCTATCCTCTCATCCTGTCCTCACTAAGCCGCTCTCTCTTGCAGAGCCCTGTGAGCACCTGGAGACTGCCCGTGGGTGGTATTGGTGCACGGTATAAATCAAGATAACATAACATATGTTGGTGGTAGTTAGGTAAGTAACCATCATTGGTTTCTGGTTGATTTGTTTGCTGTTTGAGTCTTTGGTTGTGGCCCCAGAAGGCAATTTTATCCCTGCCCGTGGTGTAGGTAGATGTGGTGTGGGGAAATTAACCCAAATAGTCTGGCCTCTCATAATTCTGGGTGGAGACAACGTGTACCAGCCTTTGCAAGCTCATGATAATATGGCCTGATTCAAATTGAAAGGTTAGTTGGAGTCTGATCTCTCAATAGCCTTTAATGGTGAATTGAGTGTTGGTGTGTGATGCTTTCCTATGAACAAGACAATGGAGGTGCCATCTGTTTGATGTTACTTTATGTGTTTACCTGTGTTTGAGATTTTGCTGAGGTATTGTAATGTCAATTGAGAAAGCTGATCAAGGGTTATTTGTTTAATTATTTGTTCATATTTTTGGTGAGGGTTATTGATGTTCTGGTTTAGAAATAAGGGTACAGAGAGATTGGGTTTAATGATTCCAAATTCCTTTACTCTTTTGCGTATGTGTTGTTTGCTGGTCTTTTACATGTTTGCAGCATTGTTGCTGCAATTCCAATGAAGGTTGCATGGCACCTGAACCCAAATGTTTTTGTTCTCCTATAGTCCTTTGGTAAAGATATGAGTGTGGATTTGTGGTATGATCATATAGTTTGGAAGAAGAGATTCTCTAAGGTAGATTCTTATGCAAATAAGTGCCTGTTTGAGGCTTTTGAACTCGTTTTAGGTATTGGTTGAATAACTAGGTTTTCAGTGGCTTTGTGATTTCTAGGCAGTCTTCCCCTATATGTAGGTTTTTTTGCAAAACATTCCAGAGGTTTTTTTTAGAGAAAAATGAAGGATGATCCTTCATGATATTTCTGTTTGAAGTCTGCCACTGTTATTAAGGTCAGTGGCTGGATTGAGGCTATTTTAATTTGGTGTTATGCCCCCATTCCAAGGGCTGGAACAGGGGCTAACAGTATGGCAGCCCAAGTTAATGGCACGATGGAAGCGATGGCCATTTATGAGGACTCAGGACCATTGCCCCACCCCCCCGCCCCATTCCAGCTTTTGGAACAGGGGTTTAACGCCATTAGCACTACAGGTTAACAAAGCTGTAATACGGGGTGCTAAAACAAAAAAAATATTTTTGGTAATTGAATGTGACGTCTTGTGCATCCCGTTTAATGACTGAAAATGGTGTGCTAGAATGGCCACCATGGAAAGGGAAGGTGGGGCTCCATACTGAGCCTCTCTTCCCTTTCCATAGTGGCTGGAGAAGCTGGGAAGAAATAAGGAGAAAGAGGGAGGGGGGAAGATGGCGGCCAGAGGAACCAATCATGAAGCAGCTTGGAACGCAGGCTGATTTCGTAAGTTTGTCTGTGTTTCCACCTGATTGGCTGGTTCCCACATGCAGGGTGCTAATGGCTGGTAGTAAATGAAAGTACTTGTGATGGAATCCGCACTTCTGCGATGGAAGGCAAAGGAAAGAAAGCAAACAGTTTTGAAAGGAATCCTCTATTTTATGAGAAGCCAGAGGAGTGTTTGGTGGGCTGGTGAGATGTGTTTTTATCTTTTAAGTCTCAGAAGAAATATATCTGCCACAATTTTGACTTTTTGTAGTCCGTTGAGTAGGTAATCCAGGAGCCTCAAGGAAAGATTATTGGCATAGTCTAGTCTTGAGATCTCTCAGGTTTATTTTAATGCACATGATCTAGAGCGATTTAATGTGATCACGTTTGTGTGTGGGGTAACTCAAAAGTGGTCATGTGTCTTGTTCCACTCCTTTCAGTCAGAAATAAAGTGGCACATCATAGAGCAAGTCCTTTTAATACAATTACTTATAATCAATGTTGTGGGATTTTGTGGCTGACAGTGTAGAAAGCAGTGGAGATATTCAAAAGAATGAGCGCACTAGATAAATTGGTAACTGTGTTGTCTTGTTAGGCTCTCTGATATAGAGCTTAGTGTATGTTCTGTTTCTCTTATGCGTCTGAATCCATGTTCCACATGGAGGGGGCTGTTACTTTCAACACATTTCGTAGCTTGCAAAATAATTTTCTTAAGGATATTAGAAGTGGGTGCTGTATTGGAGATTGGGCAGTACTTTACTGGATCATCAGGAACCCCTGTGTTTTTTTAGCAGGTGCCTTGCAAAGCCGGTTGGATGACTCTTTGTTCAATGAGGCTTTCTACTTAGAGGCTTTCTACTTAGAGGGTTTCTACTTAGATTCTAACCTTTCCTTCAAAAGACAACTGAGTTTACTGGCATCCTCATCCGCATATACGTGCAAATTAATCCGCTCAGCTAAACCATTTCTGTCAGACACTAGCTGCCTTACTCTCGCTAGAGCCCTTATACTATCCCGCCTCGACTACTGTAACGCCCTTTACCTGGGAACCTCCAAGGCTACCACTAGCAAGTTACAAGCTCTCCAGAATAACGCCCTGAGAGCAGCCCTAGGCATCCCCAGAAGAGAGCACATCTCAGGACTCAGCCAACAGAACAACTGGCTCTCCACTAGAGATAAAATTCTCCTAAAAACGGCTTCACTTACCTACAAATCCCTTAACAATGCCGCCCCGATCTACTTGTTTAACAGATTCCATAGACAAGCCTCCGCGAGACCCCTCAGAACTGCTTACAAGACTGCCTCTCTGTCCCAAACTTCAAACTTGCCACCATAGGAGGTAACAGCTTCCCGGTAAAAGCAGCCAAACTATGGAACTCTTTGCCTCCCAACCTTAGAGTAGACATGCCCTACCCGAACTTCCGCTCTAAGGTAATCTCATGGCTGAAACTGAAGGACCTCCAAGATAGCTAAGTGCCAAGGCTATCCTTCATGCGATCCGCACACTGTGTAACTTTGTGTGCCCACTTTTTACTTTGTATATACTGTATATATTGCTTGCTTTCCTCTTCTGCTCTGTACATTCTCCCTATGCCAACTTGTACATTTTATACTTTGTAACTAAGCTTTGCATGTTCTTATAAACACTGAATAACATGCAGTCATGGAAAAACAACCTGCAACCCTGCACTCCCACCACTTGCCTATTGTAATATTTTATATTTATTTACTGAATATTTGTATAGCACCTATACAGCAGAATGTGTTTTCAGGCACCACAAGACAAAGCAGTAACGGAGAACAGAGGAGGATAAACAGCAATGAACAGTCCTACAAGACCTCGTGACATTCCGATTGTGCAAGTCCAGCAAACAGAAGTGCAGGGGGTGGGGCGACATAGGGGCTGGCTAAGTGCTAAGGGGATCCTGGAGGGCAAGTGCACTGGGGGAGGGATAGGGAAAACTAGTGTGAGGAGCAGGTGGCCCCTATATGACTCAGAAGGGGACAGGCAGCCAGTTGCAGCAGCAGCAGGGGAGCTTTAACAAAGAAGGGGGAGATGGAAGGAGGAGGACAAGAGGAAGGTCTTGAGGATCTTCTGGAATGTAAAGAGATCTGGCTCAAGTCTGAGAGGGGCAGGAGGCCATTCCAGAGGGAGGTTCCTGCCAAAGAGAGAGATTTACTCACCCACTCTATGCTTGGAAAAACTTCTGACCTGCAGAGAGTTAGAACTAAAGGACCGAAGGACTCTAGCAGGGTGGTATTTAGGGAGAGGAAGTTAGATGTAGCGTGGCCACAGAAAGACTTGTGGATAGTGGAGAGGGTCTTGAATTTGATCCTTGCAGCTACTGGGAGCTAGCAGAGAGATTTTAGAGCTGGAGAGAAGCAATCCCTGGTCTTGAGGTCAAGGATACGTGTTGCAGTCCCGTTCTGGATTAGTTGAAGAGGGCAAAGGGAGGAAAGAGGCAGATTGAGGAAGAGGATGTTGCAGTCATCTAGCCTGGAGAGAACAAGAGCTCCAGAGACATCGAGTTTCTGGGGGAAGATGATGAAAGGGATAATACCTCTGAGCAGGTGAAGTTGAAAGTGAGCCTTCTTGGCATGTTCAACGATATGAAGTGAGAAGGACAGAGCAGAGTCAAAGATGACACCCAGATTGTTTGCCTCACAAGAGGGTTAGGGGGAAAGGGCCCAAGGATGGTGTCCAGAGAGTAGGGGGGAAAGGGGATTACTAATGAGAAGGATCACAGTCTTACTGGCATGAAGACAGAGATCGTTAGCAGAACACCATGCCTGAATAGCAATCCGGAATGAAGGTGGAAGGAGAGGATGAGAGGAGGGAAGTGTAAAGGAGAACTGAGTGTCATCCACATATCCCTGGAAGTGTGGAGAGAAGGAGGAGATCAGGTGGGCAAGAGGGGCAAGGTAAATGTTAAAGAGCCACAGCGAGAGGATGGAGCCTGAGGGACGCTGCAGGTAGAAAGTGAGGTAGAGGAGAGAAAAGGGCCATTTTGAACCTGGGAGGGCCGATTCGGGAGGAAAGAGGTCAGCCAAGCAAGTGCCAAACCCTTGATTCCCTGGTCATCATTGCTTTAAGGTCCCATTTTTACTAACTCACACTGCACCTGCCAATCCGTCCCCTCTCTCTCTCGGTCTCTCTCTCTCTCTCTCTCTCTCTCTCTCTCTCTCTCCCTCTCTCTCTCTCTTTCTCTCTCTCTCTCCCTTTCTCTATACATTGAGTCACATGTGCAGCAAAACAAGCATCTACAAGTTGACAGGTGAGGGGGAAGGGTTGGGCAGTCTTCAATCTCCAGTCGATTAGCATAAGCAACCACTGAGGGTTATCAAATGCAATAACAATTGATTCAGAGAAATGGCTATTTGCAATGTGTGGTTGAAGTCACTCATTGTGCCTTGTTTTGCATGCTGGTTCGCAGGCTGAGAGATGCCTCAAGCACACTCTACCAGTCGCAGGTGACGTGCTCAGTTTCATGCTGGTATTTCTGCCTGTCTGGGGGAAAGACTTCTTTATGCAGGGAAAGAATGTGTCTATCATTGATCTGGGCAATGGCTAGAATCCCAGCTCATTTCGGCCAGAGGTTTATCTTGTCATATGCCAAAGCCCCAAACTCTTCTCACACAGTTTACCTTGGAAGTCTCTCCGTAACTGCCACTTAGAGACACAAACTCATCAGGTTTTGTTGTGGCACCAGACCTTTGGTATCAGTGATAATGCAACCCTGCCGGGGATTCTTCATGATGAAACACAGAGCAGGAAAGATGGAGGGTGGGGGGGTGGATTACTCAAAAATGTTCTGCATCCTGGTTTAAAAAAGGGAATGCAAAAATGCAGCAGCTGCTGGTTGGTGAAGAGCAGTGTGCTGGCAGTGCAGGAAGGGTTTATGGGACGGGGGTATCATGGACCTTCCACTAATTCTGCAGTCTGGTGTTTGCAGTGTCTCTGGCCCATTTCTAGCCAGGGGTCGCTGGGGAGTGTAATACTTATACCACAGCTAAAATGATGGTAGCAGGGCAAGAACAGTCATGCTTTATACATCCAGATACTAAGGGCTCTTCTGCCAAGGGTTTGGAGGGGAGGTCATGAATTAGCATATGCACAAGGTTTGAGCTGTTCCCCACAAGGGTTCTCCTGGAGCCAAGGAACGTTCTGCCTCACCCATTAAGTACTATTTACACTACAGACAAGAAGAAAGGAAGGGATGGTGTGTTGGGCTGTCTCTTTGACGTACTTGGGGTGTTGAGTGAATTGTGCTCTTAGATTTACAACTTTTACACAAGTTGGTATGATGTATTGGGGAAATGTAAGTGAGGGCAGCAGAAGAACCCCACACTCTTCCTAAACTGGGCAGCTGATGTGTGTGCCCTCTGTGGCCACAAAAGCAATAGTACATGTGTTAGGAATGGTGGTTTAATTAATGCTATTTTTTTTTTCATTGCAGGGATTGGTGGCGCAGGTGCTTTTGAGTCCAAATGCTCGGCTGGTGTTTGGGTTGTTCAATTATTTCTAGGAGGATGTCCAATTGAGTGTAATCCTAATCTTAATGTTGGAAGAGCTGTCTTTTAACGTGATGGTGTTTTGGTGATACAGAGAGGGACAGAGATATTGTGTTCCCAAGGAAAGATAACTTGTGTTGAGACTGCGGTGAGATCTCGGTTGCAGAAAATACCACGCATCGTGTGACGGGTGCATACTTTGACTAGTTCCTTGAGGGATAGTGGTCCCAGGTGTGCATACAGTGATTGTATAGCTGGGTTGCCTTCCTTTTCCACCCAGAGATTGAAGTCCCCTATCATGGTGCAGTGTTGGCAGTCTTTTGAGAGGTTGGCGATCATCAGCCATGTTATTTGCAATTTATGGCTTATATAAAGAGGTTCTGTAGATGAGAATGGAGCTCAGAGTGGTAGCACACCGGGTGGAGCATGTTAGGAGAATAGAGTTGTCAGATGGGGAGATTTTAACAATGATAGAGAATTTGTGAACAAGTGCAACTCATTTTCCTTTGGTCATTCTTGTGACATTGTTTTGATTGAACAGGGATTTGAAACTGTTTTCATGGGGGACACTGTACTGTGTGTGTGTGGGAGTGCACTTCATTTTGATATTCACTGACCATGGCCAGATGTGGCCAGATGTGAACCAGAGGCCTGCAACAACTTTTGCTCAATTAAGAACATCAAACTTGATTACATACTTAAAAATGCACTTAGTAGATTAATGTAATGATAACGAACGGGTTTTTCTGCTTGTCACAATGCACACAACTCCACAAATGAACATCTGCATAACAGGTTTGAACAGAAGAATCGCTGTAGGATGGCTGTAAACGGGGCGTTAATTTAAGAAGAAACACAAAGCAATGTGTTTCTGGCAACAATGATACAACAGGAGAATTGTGTGACTAGCACAATACAACCAATGAATGCACACTATGTTGCCTGTCAATAGATGCGTATTGCACACTGATGTTTCAAATACATGGGCATTTCAAAGTGTGTACTGTGAGTAAAGGTCGAGGGTCCTAATGGTAGTAAAACAGATTATGCTAACGTGTATCAAACTCAAAAGGAATTAATAGTTATGCAGAACCATAGAACTGTAGAATTTTAGAAGACTCCATTGTATTAGTAGCTAAGCTCCACCTGGGCCAGCCTATTTAACATTTGCGTGGGTACTAAACATGGAAACAAATGGGCCTAGCACACATTTTGCTGCAATAGATCAAAAACGTTTGTGTTCGTGTTGCTGTTACCAGCATGATAAGGAATGGAACAAATAAGGGTTACTCCAAATGCATGTGGGTCCTGGTACCAATCAGATGTTGTACCAAAGCAAGACAAATGAACACAGGCACTGATTTTCGATGTGTGTCTCTGTTTATGCATTTGGGTTGAAAAAAGGACTCCACTTTTCTGGTGCGAAAGAAAGGACTTTAAGTCAAATTCTGTGTCTTTATATGTCACACAGCGAAAACGTGTACAAAAGAGAAACGGATTAATTGTTCACCCATTGAAAGCCTCTTTATGTTATATGGATTGGGACAAACCCTGTGGGCTCCATTCCATAGTACACAAGTGGCATCACTTGTGGCAAATCATTTGGGTGGGGAAGGGCAGCAACTGGATGGGAATGACCATAGGGATTAGCATGACCATGGGCAGTCAATGGGTGGGCAAACAACACCTACAAGCTGTGTGTCCCTCCTCATATTCCATTTCTCTATATCTGTATTCTCATACATTAGTTTCAGCTTATAGGTCCTTCATGCAGCACCTAATGACCAAAACTAAAAAGGATGTCCATATATTGTTTAAAAAAGGATAGCTGATAAAGAAAAAAAAACACTGGATATGTCAACAGTTTTGGCTTTTGTGTAGGCATGGGAAACATATTTTCCAGGAACTGCAGTAGTATTATTTATTGCCCATTGATGGGATAAAAGCTGAACAAATTGTGAGATTACCTAGACATATAATTGCAGTGCCTGGCAAATTCCTAATACTTATACACAAGCCACAAGTGTTGACTCTGCCAGTGGTTGTTTTAACAGGACTTCAGTGAAGGACACACATGTTGCTTATAAATTGAGTATCTGAAGGCAGACCTGGATAGGAAATGTTCCCATGAGTAGCACGTTTACAGCTCTGATTAAGTCATTAACTCTCAGAAAACACCATTGGGAAAAAAAAGAAAAAAAAACCTGGCATGCACTTTGAGCATGAAGTTTGATGGTAAGGCTTGAAAACGCTAACTGAAAGAAATCCTTTGCCGCAACAAGACTCGTTAAAGGACTCCAAAATTTGACCACATCACCCTGGACGCTCAGTGAACTGCACTGTATCATCTTAAAATCCTGTTGCATCATCTAAAACAATGTCATCCTGAAGTCCCCAGGCCACCTCACTGAGAAACTCAGCATCCCCAGAGCCCTGTGATACACCAGAAGTAAGGAAATGTGCAGACTTGAACTACAGCAGTGCAGGTAGGAAAGAACCAGAAGGCAGGCACTCTCTGTCTATGCTCCAAGACTCCTCCCTGTCAACATCAGACTCGTCCCATCACTTCTACAGTTCAGGAAAAAGCTCAAGACCTTCCTCTTCAAGGAATGGCTCCTCCTTAACACCTATATCCATAAACCCTGCACTCCCCACCCTACCTAAGACTCAGTGATCTACTGCCCACTGTCTTCCCCCCTGTTAGCCCCACTGCCCCTTTTCTCTCTGCTTCCCTCACTGTGTTCTTCCCTCATGCTTCTACGCGGCTGTGTTGCTTCCTGAAGCTAGGTCAGCGCTCAATATATACCCTAATAATAATATTCCTAGGAGGGTGTGCTTTAGACAAGTAGAGGTAGGAAGTGGGTTGGAAATGCCATAGCAAATAGCATGGCAGTCAATGTGAGGTTAAATAACCAAACAACAGCTACAAGCTTAGTGCCCCTCCTCATTCGCCATTTCTCCCTAGCTTTACTCGAATGCAATAGTTTTGGTCGTAGGTGGGATGCCACCTTATAGCCAAACCCCCCCAAAAAACTGGAGAAAATAGCTTTAGTCTTAAAGCGCAAACCTCTCCATTGACATAGTCTCATAACCTAAGAATGGTTTAGCAGCCCCCATAATGTGACTGCACCTTGAAGCAGTTTTCCAGAAATTCTTTTTTTTTCCGAGGTGGTATCAAAATCAGTGATGCCTACCTAGTTCCAAAAAGATCCCGCAAATGCAATATCATATTTCATAACATCACGCCAAACCCAATCATAGATATGTAAGCATTAAAGGACGTAATAAAATAAATATATATATATATATATATATATTTTTATAAGAGTAATCAACAAAAGTACATTTTAGGTATTGTGTTCCTCTCACTCGGAAAACTAACAAAAAACAAGGACTGAGTAAATGTATGCCAACCAGAAGGAGCACTTGGGTACATTCTGAATTCTTCTTTTGCCGTTCCATTGTAGTTTCAGGCATGACATTAACATCACGTTTTGCAATGGGACTTTGCCATTGAAAAACACGTTTATGTTTCAGTCCCTAAGTCACTTAAGCCATACGTGACAAATCTTACTCAACAATATCACAAAGAGATTGCGTTTTAAGTCACTTGTTTGGCACAGAATGCATCTGGCATTTGATATTGAAGATGAATTCTCATAAAGATTCAACCACGGCATTCCATCTGCACCACCATGCACCAATAAATGTCACCACGCAGGGAATTCAGTTCCACAATGATTATTGAGATGAACACAGAATCAAGGATTCCATAAGATCGTCTTTCCATAGAAGGATGCCATGCTGGCTGCAACTGCTGACACGTGTCAATGAGACGGCCCTGAATGCCCCTGCCTCTGGTTTCGACCTTCATTTGCCTTTTTCCACATGCTACTCTGGACTAGGTCATCTTCGGCTTCTAGGCTTGGCAGTCCCAGAATGAGTCCTAGAATGAGTCCCCCGAGTGGCCACACAGGAATAATCATGAAAGGTATTTCTGGGCAAAAGTTTCCACATCTGAAGGGTCACCTCCGTCCAATCTCGGGCCCATTGCATAGCCATACATTTTCGTTACGTTGCATTTTAGTGCTCGGGGAATCCTCCTCGGTTGTAAAAAATGTGAGAACAGACCTCTTTGAATACTTTACTGCTTTTTCTGCATTACTGATCTACAGTCCAGTTCAGCTGGAGCTGAATGCACCAAAGCTATCACAAAACAATATTCACCGCATCCTTTCACTCCTGTACCCTTGACGTTCGCAGCCTCGTTACTCATCCTCTCATCTGCCTCCCCCTCCCTACCTTTCACTCTGCAGGCCAAGGCCTGGATGCCATGGGCGGCGGAATGGAACGCTGCCTCCAGACAGGCTTGCACACGCTCGGAATGATTTCAACATGTTCTCACAAGGCATACAATGGACCCTTTGAAATGTAATGTTTGCCAAATGTGTATGCAATGTATTCTTGAACCCACAACTCGTGGAGTGCCCTTTACTTGTAATGTGAAGCACTACTTTTTTTTTTTTAATCAATATTCATATTAAAGTATTACCCCTGCAATAACTGGATTCTTGTCTGTCAAATGTTCTTGCAGTGTGGCGACACGATTTCAGGCGTTTAAAAGACGGTTTTCATTTGTCTTCGGTCAGATGATGTTTACCAATGTGTAAATGTGGCGTGCCACCTGAGTTTAATAGATGGTTTTAGTGTGATTGTAATTCTGGGCTTCGGTCTGAAAAGCATGCCTGCACTGTAAAGTAGGTTTTGGCTTGTTATATGTATCAAATGTTCATGCACTGTGCATGTGATATGCATGCAGCGTGCATGCAACGTGTTGCACAGATGTCAACTGTGAACATTTGCTTTAGGGATTTATAGAAGTTTAAAACCAAACCGCTGCTGTATCTACCGATGCAAGCCTGGGGTTTGGAGCAAATTCAGTGCTCTCTGCATCCGCACTCCACCCGACGCTGCTCTATTCCCCCTTCCCCATGCCTCCCGCACCCAAATGCAGCCCCTGAACACCACCCACCCCCCTCTCCTTATCACAATGGAGCTCCTCCGCCCAGGCCGATCAGTCATCTTTGTTTCCTGGTAAAAGTCATGGAAATGGAAGAGGGGCTCACAACTGAGCCCCGTCTTCCATTTCCATGGCAGCCCTGATGGAAGCACTGCACAGCCCGGTCGGGGGTCACGCAGGAAAGGAACGATTTTTTATTTTTTTTTTAAATTATAAAAAAAAAAAAGAAATCCGTATAGGGAGCGACAGAGGTCCAAATGGCGATATTTCCCTCAGTGATTGGCCAACCCTGTAGGTAATGGCCAATCACCCATGTTAAGGACCCTCGCTGCACTCAGGCCCTGAACTTTAGTGGTGGGCCATTACCTATATGGTTAACACCCCACCTCAGGGCATTTATTTATTTATTGGGTATTTATATGGCGCTTATACAAGCGAGTGCTTCAAAGTGCCACAAGGCACAAGGGGAAGGGAATGAGGGAGCAAATGCGCAATTAAATTGTCAATGTATAAATAGAAATGGACAGTGGTCCTACTAGACCTTGTGACATTCGGAGTGTGCAAGTGCAGTGAAAGAAAATGGATAGGAAGGGAGGGAGGTTGGTTGGGGGTAAGTGCTTTTAGGGTCCTCTAAGGGAGGAAGTTCAAGAGGTGCCCATTGGGAAGGCAACAGGTAAGTTCATGGGCTAAGACATCCCAGTCAAAGAGGGAGGTCTAATGCCCAACCGGTAAGTGCAGAGCAAAGGCAACCAACTCATCAGCCGGGTGTGGGCATATCTCTCAACTCACACGCTTTTGGCGGGTGTCACCCGCCTTGTAAAGAGTGGACTCACCCGCCAAGCCTCCTGCAGGCCCATTCATTTCAATGGGCCTCTCACCCGCCAAAAACAAAATCGTGTGTTTTCACCCGCTTTTGCGACTCAAATGGTTGAGAGCTATGGGTGTGGGCCCCGAGGGTAGTGCAGGTGGGGGGGCTGCTGGAGGTGATTGGGCAGGAGTCCAGGACCCAATTGGACTCTTGAGGGACCAGGTTGCCAATCTCAACGACAGAGCGGATGGTTAGCAAGGGAGGGGGCATAACACCTTAGCCACACAAGGCCCAAGCCACCCTGTTTTCAGCATTTCATATTTCATGGCTGATTCCCACTGCAATTTCAAACAGCTATCACATAATCACTCCCACAGCAAACCGCACAGCACCCTGTGTCCTATCAATATAATGTTACTGTTCTAGTAATGTGTGGCCAAAATTGACACATGGCTTTAATCATAAACTTGCAACGCACTCTTTTCATGTATGTTCAGAACTTGGTCTGATGAACTGCCCGACAACCCCAAAGTTCTGCAAGGCCACAACAGCGGCAGTTTGGTGATATAGAAATAGCACATAACGTAGTGTAATATGTTAATGTTAATGTTTAAAAATTGCAAAGAGTATCTCCTTTCATCATATATAGTGAGTTGCTGGATAATGATCAGTGCTCAAGAGCATAACTGCCACAGCCTCAGAGAGGGGCATAACATTCGCCACATACACCCTGATCACAGAGACCCTCTGGGAATAGCCTGTGACCCGGTGAATGGATGGGAGAAAGAGTGGAAATTAAGCATAGGTGGCACCGCGTGTGTAACATATGAACCTATAGAGCTGTACAGATATGTTGGAAGGTTATAGAAATTCATTTCAACTGGGTTCGACCAAGAATCTATATAAAGGCATGCGAACATGTGAACCAGTCGATGGACGTTGAAGTGGCAGGAACAGCTCAGGCCTTTAGAGAAGGGAATTGTTGTGAAGCGAGTGTAGGTTAGGGAAGAATTATTTGCAATAGCATATTGCTACACCTAGGGATTAAGGTTAGATTTTGTTTGGGGGAGAGGCTTGAGGGCATCTGATTTGCAAATAGGTGTGGTTGTGCATTGCGCGTGGCAGGGAAATGAGACCCTCGGGGAATTTCATAGTTGTAAGAGAAGGTCAAAGTACCAGAAATCACACATGTATTTAGTAGATGGAGATGAATGACAAAGCAGGGAGGATTCCATCAGGTATGTAATAGGCAGGGTGGGGAGGTCGAGGGAGGGAGAAGCCCCACCTGCATCTAGTAGGGAGAGAAGAAGGCCGACCCACTGACAACCCCACATGCATTTTCTAGGCAAAGGAGAAGACCAAAGCACATATAACTCTTCAGGTATTGAGTAGGTATACCACATGTGCATTATTTAGTAGATATTAGAAAAGGCCTAAAAAGGTGGCATGCCATGTACATTTAGTGGCATGAGAGAAGTCAGAAGCACTATAACACACAGGCACACATGCATTCTGTAGTGTCACAGATGGACTCAATGCCCCACCAACTCCTAGAGATGCTTCAAGGGTTTTTATTTTTAATTCAGCAAGGGGCTTAATGGCCGTAACTCTCTTTCTACCCTAGGAAGAGGGAATAGGGTAGAGAGAGAGGGTAGAGTCTAATCATAACTCATGTGTCACTCAATCATGGACTGGTACTATAGTTCAGTAACCACTACTATGTAAAAAACATAGAAAAAGAGGTACAGGTGGCCCTCTGCAAGAACAAACACAGCCTAATGACCTGTTCTATGGGAAGGGGCCCAATCGAGAGTCTGCAGCCACATTTTAGTTCACTGTACCTTTCACAAAGGAGGAAAAAACATTTGCATATCAGTCTTTGTCCCGCCCACTTGAGCAGTCCAGCACCAAAATGCGAGGCAATCCTCCTTTGAACATGATTGCGAACAGCAACCCCAGACATGTGTTTCGGCCTAGTGGGGACTCATCAGTGAGGTGGAGTTGTGCCTCTCTGAGCACAGTGAGCCAGCGGGCCATGTCTGGATAACCCTAGGTAACTTAAGGTGACCAACCCTAAGTTCATTAAACATAGAAAAAGAGGTATGGTCACCTGTCTGCTAGAACAAACACGGCCTAATGACCTTTTCTATGGGAAGGTACCCACTCGAGTGTCCGCAGCCACATTTTAGCTCACTGTACCTTTCACAAATATTTGCATACCAGTCTTTGTTCCTCCCACTTGAGAGCAGTCCAGCACCGAAATGCTAGGCAATTACATAAAACAATCAAATGAAATCAATATGTCCTGCCACCTTTGGTGGCTGTTTTTTACCAGAGTCCCAGGAAGCCTGCAGCAATTCCTCATAGTCCACTTCCCCAATGGTAGTGCATTCACCTCTGAGAGGACAGTTCTTTTAGGTTCTATTACAGCAGGATCATCAGAATTCCAATTATAGTAAGAACCAATTCAGATGGTACTATTGGGCGATAAGGAACTTTTCATAATGATGCTCAATATGCAATTGGCTGTACTCTGATATTTAAGTTCTACCCAAATAGAGTCATGATCGCTCTCCCCCTATGATGTATCCTGGTGCAATTCAATAAAGACTCCTGGCAAACAAATAGGCATCCTCGTGTAGTGCGCATCCAATATAGGGTTTTATTTTTCAAGGCCTCCCTAGACTCGTACTGATAGTGGGATCATTTTTGGACCTGGTGTAAATAGACAAAACGGCCAATAGGGCCCCACCCCGGGCTGCCCTATAGGCCATAGTGCGAGAAAATTATTGTGCATGAATTTGCACTGTGTAATTGACCCTGGATTTTGGTATTCCATTTGGCTTTTTCGTTCTGTGGGTCTGTTCAGCTCCCCTGGGTGAAACCCAATTGGGAGTTTGGGCAACTTGACTAGGTAAATGTATAGTCTGCACAGGCCTGCCAGTCAGAGGTAAGTGCTCCTCGATTAACCTTGCCTTTACAGGTCCACTTAAACCAGAATAATCACCCACCCCCCCCCAGGCCTCAAGTTTTTATTTTTATTTGGGAAGATGTCTGGAATGCTCTGAGCTAAGTCCTCTTTTGTTTGTTTCCCCCCCACCTGCTCTCCCTCTCCCCAATGCCTCGATAAAGACCATTAGCAGCCTCTTTACATACCTCAGTTCTACCATAACAAGCCATTAGCAGCCACAGGGTACAGTTCCTCCCACAGCAACAGGAGCATTAACAGGGGCAGCAGGGGCAGCAATGTATTTGGCTGGCGATTCAGTTAACACTGGGATACATGGGCAGCTCAAGCATTATGCTGGACTGTTTTCCTGGTGATCTTGAATTGATTTGGGGCTAAGGGAGACAAGGCAATAGCAGGCATGGCATCATAAGGATCCATTGTGGACTTTGATGCCGATATTCGCTCCAGATCCAAACAATTATCCAAAAGGGTTGGTCTTAATTTCGGCTCCCATGGATTCGAGACACAGTACTGGGCCTCATTACGAGGTGGACGGTAAGGGGTTAACGGCACCGGTAAAGGTGCCAGAGCCGTTAACCCCTTATCGCCCTATTACGAGGTCTGCTCGCGGGACCCGCTAAGGATGCTTGGTTTTAGCTGCCCAGCATGCTAACAACGGGCCCGTCATTAACGGGCCCGTTGTTAGCATGCTCCCCATTTCCATTGAGCCCTATGGGGGCTCAAATGGGAATGGGGATGGTCCGGGTCTGGGTTCCCTGAATGGGGAAGTACCGGGCCCTCCAAGGTCGGATTGGCCCAGTATTACTCCATTCAGGGGACCCGGACCCGAGTTTGGAGGCAGCCATGCCCTTTTTAAGGGCATGGCTGTCTCCAAACTTGTAATGAGGCCCAGTGTCTTTATCCTTTTCGGGCTGTGAATCATCGGTGCTTTCAACAAGGGATTCCTCGAGTATGCCTCGCCCCCCAGGAACACATTTGGGTGAAGACTGGTTATGCAGTTCAAATCTGTTCACACCTGTTCCAATGCAGGTATTCAAACTAAACTGCTTGGGTCTTTATCAATGATAGTAGGAGAGACAAAAGAAATGTCAATTAGAGTGTTGGTGGTGGTGGTAGTTCTGGATGTCCCCTGTACCCTTGACGACAACACCTTTGAAGCCAAAATAATTTCACAACTCCCTTTACTATCCCCGCTAACATCAAACTTTGTGAGTGGTAACATTTCTTGTGGATCTGTACCCAGTGTACTGCTCCTATGATAACACTGTTCATCATGGGATGGGAGAATACATGATCTTCAGAGCCCTTTAAACCCTTAGGTTCCCATGCACCACAATTATGGCTTTGCGGATTACAAATAGGAACCCGCAACCGCCCCTCAAACTTTGCTTGGTCCTCAAAGCGGCTCTTGGCATTCTTTCCCTGTTGCTGATTAAGATCACAGATCACCACACTTTTGCAATCCGTGCCGAAGACCCTCGCTATCTCACTATCCACTTTGGCACCATCCGCCTAATGGTTAATACCCAGGAATCGGGTAATTTTCTAGATCAGAAACTAGGCCTCCCCCGTAATTTGTGACGTACCCGGGGTTTGGCTTTTTGATAGGCAGATGTCGGGGACAGGACCTACACACATCGGGTCCACCGCTAGCTGCCGTTTAACAGAAAAGTATTTCCATGTTGTTCTTGCATGTTCTTTATGGGATGGCGACACCGAATCATGTGGGCCAGCCATCTTTTCTTAGGGTTCATTTAGTCTCACTTGATCACCCATCGAGGCAGATATCTAGGCAAGCACCAGCGCAGACCTTTTCTGGTCAGTAGGCATCCCGCCTCTTGCGTCCGCCAAGCTCTGTGCAGGATGCCAAACTCCTGTGCCCTTTCCCTTGCTGGGGAAGTAGCTACAGTAGCGGGACACCAAACTCCTGCACCCTTTCCCTCATGAGAATCCAAGTGCATTTTGTGGGCAGAGGGAAAGATTGAAGCAGGCAGAACACCATGTGATTTAGTAGTCATTGGACTAGGAAAAAGCACTGAACACCGAGTGAAACACCACTGTGCATAATACTCTGTTTATGTTCAGTCCCTTTGGACTAATATCATATATACTTACTATGCTGCCCAAGCTACCTGTACTATGCATTCCTGAGCCATTACTGGCCAATTGATTAGAACTAAGACTCCTGGTTTGATGGTATTTATTTTTCTGCCGTTTCCGTCTGTATTTATCCATATTTATTTTCGGCCTTTTTTTCTTTATTTATTCACATTTTTTTGGTCACATAAAAAGATAATTAGCAACCAGTATTTTCCTACATTCCCATGCAGCCATATAGGAAAGAAATGCTAACTCAATTGTTTCCATAACAACAAATGGTTGCTCCTCTGACTGCTGCTGCCTTAAGATATATGCTATCAGCAATTTGAAGAACTTTAATGTTATTTTTATACAATTTTTACACTCTCCATGCTGCCAATCTGCAATGTGATTGGCCTGCGATGTATGAATAACATCATAGAGAACAGACCAGACAGACCAGTGTTTCTGTATTTTGTCCTTTTTCATAAATACATACAGACAGAAAGAAGATTGATTTGCCTCTGTATTTATTTGTGCAAATCAGTAAAATCAGAAAACTGGAAGCCTTAATTATAAACTCTCACTTTCCCCTTTATCTACAGCACCTGACTCAAGACGGTGCCCTGTTGACGGTATTTTTTTTTGTTTAACAAACTCCCTGTACCTTCAATGAATAAACACAATTGATAAAATATAAGTAGGTTTGTAAGAATGTCACACAGGGAGAACCATCTCTGAATTTAGAAGTGTGTTGTAGAGGGCCAGAGCACAAGGAACCTCACATACATTTTGTTAGTATAGGTGAAGGCGGAAGCAATGATAACCTCACATCCCTTTTGTAGGTGGAGAAATCCAAAGCAGGGAGAACCCCAAACACATTTTAATCATTGGAGAAGACTAAAACACGGAGAACCTGATAGATATTTAGTAGGGGGAGGAGAAGTTCAAAGTACCGGGAACCCAAATGCATTTTGTCAGACCTTAGAGACTGCCAACGCTCTGAGAACCTGGCATGAATTGTGGAGGCGGAGGATCAGAACGCAGCACTGAGATCCACGCATGCATTTAATGCGCAGTGGATAAGGCCACATTTGAGGGAATCCAACTTACATTTTGCAGCTGCAGGTAAAAGCCAAGGAACTGAGAACCCAACATGCATATTCTAGGTGTAGTAGAAAGCCAAAGCACTATGACTCCCACATGAAATGTGAAGGAGGAGTAGAAGGGCAAAGCTGTGATTATCCTATGTGCATTTATTAGACAGAGGAGAAGGACAGAGAGAGAGAGAGAGAGAGAGAGAGAGAGAGAGGGATCTCCACATTCATTTAGTAGGAGAAAGAGAAAGCCAAACCACTGAGAACCACATGTCTATTTAGTAGGTGTAGGAGAAGGAACAAAGCATAGACAACTGAGGGCCAAATGAGAGCTTTAGAGGGTATGGATGTCTAAAAAACACATTGGGTAAAAAAACACATACAATCTATGTAGGTGCGACATTGCATACAAACCTTTAGGACGAAAGTGATCAAAATCATTAATTTTGTCAGAGCCACCATAAGACTTTTAAACATAGAGTCACAAATTAAAAGTATTAATTACACGCTAAGGTGTGCTGTTTTTGAGCCTCAATAAGAAGCAATTGTGAGTATATCAAATAGATATTATAAAGGCTGCATGTTTCTTTTTATTTTTTTTTTATTTTTAATAAGGGATGTGGGATTGTGGCTAACAGGAGAGGAAGTGATGTTGCATAAATGGTGACATGGCAATACCTAGCATCCCATTGATATAATAAGTACTAATGTCTTACTCTGTCCACTTTTAGACAGGCGGTAGGTACATCAGTGCCCACTGGGGAGATTTGAGGAAAGGCATAGATGCCCTCGGGTGACTGTTGCGCTTAATAAGTTCTATTAACATGACATAACATAGTCAGATAGTACCTTTTCCTGTCCTCCTCTTTCTTTACCCCGAGTGGTCTAAATGGGATCATCACTCTCTTCCTAAAAGTTAGTATGGAATTTTGCACATACCTAGATTGTAGGCGTTTTTAGCCAATTTGTGTGCTGGAGGTGTAGGATAAGGCCCGAACAGAACAACTCATGAGCACTTTGTAGATGGAAAATAAGAAAATATCCCAGAGATCCATCACCGGCTCGAGAGAATGCCAAATCGGTTCATTTTGTAAGTTGTGGTGAATGCCAAGACAATGGGCCGCATTACGAGTCCGGCGGTAACCGAGGCGGTAAAACTGCCTGGGTACCGCCGGACTCGTATTACCATTCCGCTTCCGTGATTCCCGGTATTACCGGGGCATTACAACCCCGGTTTTCCGGGAATCACGGAGGCGGAATGGTGTTAATCCCCATTCCCATCGAGTCCTATGGGACTCGATGGGAATGGGGATCATGGAAACACCGGCAGCATCTCGTAATGCTTCCGGTGTTTCCTCGTCCGCCTGCAGGCGTGCGGTGTTAAACCCGCCAGGTCAAACCTGGCGGGAACATCACCTCCCGCCTGCAGGGGTCGTACTCAGGCGGTCCGGAAACAACGGTGGCGACGGGTTTACCGCCACCGTTATTTCCGGACCGCCTGGGTCGTAATGAGGCCCATGAGTATCCCCAAGGCTTTGGGGAAGAACAAGTACCATGATCCAGACATGCATTTTTTAGATGGACAAGACAGATAACACACTGAAAACTCCACATACATTCAGTGGGTTGATGAGAAGGCCAAAGCAGTATTACGTATTGCCTACTCTTCTTATTGAATAGTAGGTAGAACTGTAATGAACATTTCTAAATCCGCTATAGCAACCCAGATGTGGTAGGGGACAGAATAATGATTGAGCAGGCTTTAACCTATTTTTATTTCCTTCTACATCAAACACTGTTTACATTAAAAAAAAAAAACAGTACACAGACCTGTGTTTTTGAAAAAACAATAACTGTACCCACAGATATATGTGTCTGCAAATAAAAGAGGCCACGGTCTCATGTGAATCTGGTGCATCAGTAACAGGAGAGAGGTAACCATGCAGTCAGTTCCATTGAACTCCCATCGAGCACCAGAGGATGGATTTGAAGAGGTGGGCAAGGCAGTTGAGGCCCCACCAGCTGCAGCAGAATAGAGAGAAAAGGTAGTCTCAGATCAGTAACAAAGAGATAAATCCACGGAGGCGGTACAAGACATGGTTCCTGAACATTCACCACACCTGATTTCTGCTTAAACAGATGGCTATGAAAAACATGACCAAACAGAACTCCATGTCTTGATTCAAGATAAAGACTCAGACACCACTACGTCAACAATACCACAGATCTGGGGGACACTAATAGACAGAATAGGAGTTTCATGCGTTGGTAAACCCAGGAATTTGTCAGGGACAAGGGCCCTCATTACAACCCCGGCGCTAAATCATGGCGCTATTAGCAGCATGGTTGGTGCCTGTGTTGTAACGAGTCCGCCATGGTGGAATGGGGAAATACCGCCCCATTCCAAGGTTGGCGGGGCAGTATTTCCCCATTTCACCATGGCCCTTCCCCATTCCCATTTTTGCCCCATAGGGCTCAATGGGACTGGGGAAGGCGTTAAGTACGGTACCGCAAATTGCAGTACCGTAATTAGCACCGAGGTCCCTTTGCGGCACCCTACTTTAACGGCTGGTAAAACCAGCCGTTAAGGTCAGGCGTTAAGGGTTTAACGGCGCCGACACCTTTTACGTTGCCGTTAAACCCTTAACGCCAGGGTCGTAATGACCCCCAAGGACTCTACACAGAAAGCAAGCTTCAGACAATCCTCAAGTGTGCAGCCTTTTTTCCAAAAATGGTCCAAAACACATTGCATTGGTAGTACAACTTTGCAGCGAGTCACATCAGCAGCCCTAACTCTTTAGTCAAATACACCCAAACAGCAAATACACCCACACAGCATCCACTTGAAGTGCTCTGAACCAGACCTCAACAAAGATACAAGATTAGGGGTCCTATCCGTCTCAGAAATCAAGAGTGTGGAGTTATTTTACAGTAAAAACGCAACATTCATAAATTGCCAACTGCCAAAAATGCAAACATTTATCTTACAAGGGCAGCCGGTTAAGAGTTTGGGCATCGCTTTGCTGTGGTTAGAAAAAGGAAAAGCAGACGTGGCACCACCCACACCACAACTGTAGAAAATGGTCACATTTGCACCATCACACTGCATCTTTACACCAGAGAATCCTCTGGGATAACAGCTTCTGCCAAGCCTTTTGCCTGTCTCCAGATCCTACAACACATGGAACTGATTTCCACCTCAATGCACCATTGATGAGGCTTTTGAGACTGTCACAACATATGACAAAAAACATGAAAATCTCTGTATAGTCAATTACAAACTTGGAGTAAAGTTGGCAATGCATGGCAATGCATGTACTGTTTTCTTCTATGTAGAAAGATATATGGCTTCAGACAGCTGCTTGAGTTTGTGAAACCTGGTAAGGGAATTTCGTGTCAGACCTATTTCACACAATCCTCAACTCAATAACACATCTTTTCAACTATGTTATGGGAGCAATGGGAATAGCACTGGACCATTGTTACAGTAAAAAAGTCCATCAAACAATAGACATATAGACCAGTACCCAAAGCGTAGATTTCATTGCCATCACCTGCCATTGGCCATCTTCCCTCAGACCTATCATCACCAAAGGATAGAACACTAGCCACCTAATGTCATGTGTCTGTACCACACATTTATATTGAGGGGGTTGAAAGTTGGTCCCACTGGAGAGATGATCTCTTGTTGAAAAAAGAGGTTTTGGTGCGTTGGATCTCTTCACATGGTCCTCTAGGAGGCTTTGTGGCAGCTGACAACAGATGCTGTAGAATCTCTGAGGGTAGCTGCTTTGCCCATGCCCTCCATATAGTGACGACACACTTCATGAACCAGTACCTGCCAGTAAATGAGATGGTAAGTGTGTCTCAGAAGATAATCACCCTTGTTAGCCATTCATACAGTGCTCAGAATATGTTAGGCAAGCTCCAGTCATGCCACCACTTCACTCTCAACCAGCTGAAAACCGCAATGATCACTCAATGAAATTCAACACTCCATATGCTGGGGAGACTGTGAGAACTACAGTGTAGTGAGCAATTACTGCATAAGTTAAAGATGGCAGCCCAAGGGGACTACACATGCCAGTCAATGTTTCTTATTCAGTGTTGAATTTTGAATGTGGCACTTTAGCCTGTATGCTACATCACTCTGTGAGGTGCTGTCACTTGTGTATGTGTTAGCATTAGAAATATCGAAAACAATACATCAAAATGAACTGTCTGGTGATGCAAAATTAGTGCACCTGCCCAAGCATTTGCCCTTGACCTTTAGACATGATTCACATATTGCTGGGATGAAATGGGAAATATGAAGTACCACCTGGTACCATTTTCTTTAACCTTGTAAGTTTAAATTCTAGATGGCAACTTTTAAAGAGGATGTCAGTGAGGATGAGGAAATCTCAGGTGGGTGTCATTCACAAAAGCATGCTTGAGCCATTTGTAAGGCAAAAAAGAGTTTAAGATCCAAGATGCAACAAGAAGAACGAGCGAGAGGTCAGAGTTTATCATGGCAATGTGGGACTCCACCATGGCAAAGAAGTTATCCCACAGTGCACACTCATGATTATCAACTTCTGCAACTGGTTAAAGTGGCACCACAGCAAGTTTTTGAAGAGTAGACAATTGTAAGCAGCTGTGGCAGTCTCCTTCACCAGTCTGACTTATATGCAGCCTGTTCCCCACAAGAATTCAGTGGGCACTCAGGAGGCCAGATGTGTTCTTGACACATGCCAACCCGTCAGTGATGAGATGATAATTCATTGTAGGTCTGGCAAGGCAAAAGTACAGAGTGGGCATCTGTAATTTTTCAAACAGCTGTGTCAAGGCTAATCTGCCCCCTGACTTTGTCACTGGGTTTGTTGCACAACTGAGGCTATTTTTACAGAGCACAAGAGATGCCTCAATGACACACAAGCCAAAGACTATTCCACAGGAAAACACCAGGCACATCTCTTGGAAGACAGCACAACAAGAATCCCAGAGATATTTAGTCTGACAGTAGTGGTTGAGCACTTTGTAAAAGTAAATTTTTATAGTTTTTTGATTATATCAATGAGCAGAACCTATTTGCATACTCCTAGTACCACACTTACAATGTGATGGTTGTCATCAATTTGTATTTGTTCCTACCAACTAGAGGAGCCACTCTGATATTATTTGTAACACACTCACAAACTGGAGGTTCTGCCTCAAGTTCTCTTATCCTATCTATACACCTCTCTGAGTTCTAGCTGCACACTCTCAAATGGGAATGTCTACCTCAATTAATTTAGACAAGCTTTCCAGTGGAGGCACCTCTGCCCTTTTTCTGCACTCTTTCGGTATATCTGCCCTTTTAATACCCTAATTCCCAGTCACCTACAGGAGGACTGGGTGGAGCTCAAGCATGTGGTTGTCCAAGGCAGACAACATTGCTAAAGGATCTACTACCTTTTACTGAGAGATGACAGGCAATGCAAACAGTGTGTACCTGCATTCCTCATCACTCGGTCTATCCTGCCTTGTCCAATTTGCTATACACCCTGCACACTACCAACAGTGCTAGTGCTGATGAAGCAGCCCTGATGATTGATGGTGCCACCGGATCTGGATCTTTTGATATGGACGCAAGTGTTTAGGAAGACAGTCAGTCTTCAGGGGCATAGGGATTGAGTCAGGGGGATGGGGATTGATTTTGAAAGCCTGACCGGGCAACAACCTGGAGTGTCATCAAACACTATCTTGTAGCCACTGTCACTGCTTGAGGAAGGTGCTACAGTAGCAAGGTCTGTGGAACATGATAATGATATCCACTCCTGGAGCCCATCATTGCGCCTAAACCTGCAGTGCTTACACATCAGTTCGGTACTGTGGCAGGTCAGAAGAAGGGCACAATTGAATTGAAATTGAGACAAAGTACTGTGATTTGTGCGTTTCCCCCAATTAATTTTTGTAATTTATTTGTGTAACAAGAAGTTGATTGTCAGCCACAAAGAAGGTGGCGGGTGTAGTTTGTGCGATTTTTCTTAACATCTAATTCAAATAAAGATAAATATATTTCCTATAATATGGCCTGGTTCTTCACTCATTGGTAGCTCAGGGGGGTTATCCAAGGGGTATTTGATGAAGTGGAGATAGGGCTGAATAAAGGAATCCATCAAACAGTTTGTTGCATGACACTTTGAGTTGGGAGGGAAAGAACTCCTTGTGTTGAGGTGGCCTCTCAATAAACCGCTAGAAAGGTGTTGATGACCGTGATGGTGATGATGTTCATGGTGCTGGTTGTGATGATGATGATGACTGTAGTGATGATGGTGGTGATGATGGTGACAATCAAGATACAGGTGGTGACCCATCTGAGTGCCATGGCTCCGGCCTATGCCAATCTGTTTATGCATCACCTAGAACTACTATACATTATCAACCATGAAGAATGGGGTCCCAGACTGATATGCTGGATGAGATATATAGATGATGTGTTTGTTATCTGGAGAGTAGACAGGGTACTGCTAGAAAGATTCCTGCATTATATCAACTCAGTCAATGAGAGGATAAAATTCACAATGGAGATTGGTACACCAAAAATCCATTACCTGGATGTTGAACTTGAACTTAAAGATGGTGCTATTGTCACCAACTTATTTTCTAAACCCACCGATGTCAACAACAGTTTACACTACAGGCGTCCCATCTGAAACACCTAAAGAATAATCTACCTTACAGCCAATTCCGTCGGGCTAAAAGAATAACATCGGTAGAAGCTACATTAATGGTTGAAATGGAGAAAATTAAGTCTAAATACTCCCTGATAATGTGATAGCAGCATCTAAAACAAGAAGCACCCTTATATCTAGGGAAGAATTATTGAGGAAAACACCTGAGAAAAAAGAAATTCCTTTCTTATATTCCCTAAAATATTCTGGTCATAGCCATCAAATCACTCGATTAATCAGAAAGAACTGGAGGACGATACAACTTGACCCACAATTGAATGAAATTTTCCCAGAGCCACCCTTAATTGCCTACAAAAGAGGAAGAACTTTAGAGACAGACGGGTGAAGGCAGAGCGGATACAAACTGATCGACAAAGAGTGTTACAAACAAAAAAAGTGGGTACTTTTGCGTGTCTACACTGTAACAATTGCAATAACATCACAAAAGGCGACTACTTGAGACATCCCCATACAGGGGCAAAAATCAAACTGCGACACCATGCTACCTGCGACACCAAATCCATAATCTATGCCTTGAGTTGCCCATGTGGCATCTATTACGTTGGACAAACCAAGCGGAAGATGAAGGAACGCTGCAATGAACACAAGAGTAACATCCGCACAAAGAACGAACGGTCTCCAGTAGCGAGACACTTTAATGAGAAAAAACACACAGTGGCACAACTGAGATACCAAATCTTAGAGGTGGTACAACGAGCCCCAAGAGGTGGCAACCACGCAAAAAAAAAATGGACCAATGCGAATTATACTGGATAGACAAGTTGGACAGTATGTACCCATATGGAATGAACGAGGATTTTCACCTAGGAGTATTCCTATGAGTTGAAATAGTGCCTAAGATTTACATATACCATCACAGGTAGAACTGACATAAATGAGTTACACTATTTATAAATATAGAAAATGTCTCCTCCAAGGTTGAGAACACCTGCTGGTATTATCTTCCTGTAACCAGTCTACCTTACATGTACAAACTAGAATCACACTGTGCTTCTATCTTTTTCTCCCCCTCTTCCAGTGGAAGAAGTTGAGTATGTAATATCTGAACTACCATATTATAAGAATATATGCTCATTGTTAGCGAGCACCTACGAATGTGATTTTTTACATACTGTCGACTTTTTGCCTAAAAAATGTGAGAACCTCTTTCGATGGGTCAATCAGTGTCGAACTATTCCACCTCTATTTAATGTTAACCAGTATGTATCTGAACTGCCATATTATCAGAATATATGCTCATTGTTAACGAGTACCTACGAATGTGATCTTTTACATACTGTCGGCCTTTGCCTAAAAATGTGAGAACCTTTTTCGATGGGTTAATCTGTGTCGAATTACTCCACCTGTATCAATGTTAAACAGTATGTACATACTCCTCAGAAAAAATCTGATTGTATGAGATTGTTCAATTTATTCTACACACTCACTAATGTGACCTTACTGTGAAATCTGATGTACGGACTAAAAGTTCAGAAGAAGTGGACCTGTGAATATGTATGTAAATATATCTAACTAGTCACATTATACTCAGACTCAAGCTAGTTCAGTTTACTTTACTCACGTGATAATTGTAACTATACCATAGTGATACAGACTATAGTTAAGACACAAGACTAGCTAAAATGAATATGGGAAGATTGTGAGCAGAGGTGCCCCTTGTGTACAAACTTGCATTATGCATCATTTGGAATTGCTCCATTATGACCTCTTTACCACATCCATTATAATTCACACTAAATGACACTCCCTATTCACTATTGTGACATGGTACTCGGCACTATGTAAGTTCTTACCCCATTTAGAAAACCTAGTCCCCAAACATTGCAGAATTAGTGCGTCCATACTCGCACCAGCAGGCACTTTTTGGTGTCTGTGATGCGATGCGGGATGCGCGCCGCGTGATGACGTCGGATGTTTACATCTGACATCACCGCGCTGATGCGCGTCGCCGCCGCTCGCGTATTTGTAAAACAGGTCTCTCGCATCCAGCATCACCAGCGGATGCCAGCCAGGAGAATATTTTTATTTTTTTTTTATTTTTTTTGGGAGGCAATAGCATATCATTTATTTATTTATAAGATTTACACAAAGAAAAACAAGCAAATCAATTACTATAATTAAAACAAAGCAATTAAATACACGCAGAATATAATATAGAAATAACCATCAAAGAACTAATACAAACTTATAAAATCATCCCAGATCTTTTCATGTAATCTCAACCTCCCTTGTCGCTTATAAATCACCCTCTCCATGGTTGCAAGCCCAGACATTCCCTCAATCCAGTCTTCCACAATAGGTGCAATCCGTGTTTTCCAGCACCTCAGAACTAGTTTCTTGCCCAAACTAGCACCACGGAGCAGAAACTTTTTCCGTGAAACAAAGAGATCTTCTAGCAACTCACCTCCCCCCAAAATCATCGTCATGAAATCCAACTCAACATCCAAATTCAAAACATGCAAACAAATACAACAAACATCATGCCAAAATCCCTGCACACGCACACACTCCCAAAGCAGATGTTCCAAACTTCCCAATCCATTTCCACAACACCAGCAATCATCCGAATCAATCATCCCTCTCTTGAACATTCGTTCTGGAGACCAAAACACTCTATTGAGTATCTTTACTTGTCTCGACCGTTCCCCCAAATTAATAGCACAAAACCTAACGTTCGCACACATTTCAGACCACATCTCAGGCGAAATCTCACATTCCAATCTCCTCTCCCACTCATCCCTCAAAGCAGAGTTCTCCTCATAAGAAGACACAATATTATTGTAAATCCTGCTAGCAATTGAACAACCACCTGGCTCCCTCTTGTTACTGAGAGGTAAGGAGTCCCGCAGGACCATTTTTTGATTCAGCATACTCCATTTGTCCAGCTGTACTTCAGTACCTTATAGGTCTGACACTACCACCCTCTGACAGACCCTCCCTCTGTCCTTTCAGGGGATGACCCAAGCCTTGCATGCCCTGCACTTACCTGTGAAGAACGGACCACTCACCCTCACGGGAGTTACTTACTGCACATTGGACCCTTATACCATTCAATTGGTAAGTGGAGAGTAGAATAACACTCCCACATTATGTTATGTTATTTACAGCTCCGGTAATTGTGAGCCTAAATTATTTAGAAAAATAATTGATTATTGCTAGTCCCTAATGACTCATCTAGAGTGTGTTTTTTTTTAATGACACCATATTAATTTAGTATATATACCGTTTTTAGCATTCCCCAAATTTGGTTGAAAATCTGTTTGCCGGATTCCGGTGATTCCCCATTTTTGCAACACTGAATACTCCTTCCAGAAATACACTAAAGGGGCACCAATGAGAGGTATAGTCACCTTTGGTTTAAATATGCAACGTTTGCTATGAAAATTTGAGATACAATGTTCTAAAAAAAATCCATATCTTTTCTGCTTCAAGGGAAACATTGTATCCGGAAGAACTTCAATTGAGAAACTAGGAAATTATGAAAAAGGAACCCTGTTTTATGATAATAGAGAATATTCAGCCCCTGAAGAAGGGGTATTATTTCCCGAAACGCGTTGAGCTAGCCAGACAGTAGTTAGGCCTCTACTGTATTTAAAATGTATATACTTTTTGATTTAATACATGGCACTATATGATGACCAACAACTGATAATAATGTTGTGTTATTTCATCCCATCCCCTCTTTAAAGTCTTAGATTTGTGGCTTCTTTATTCTGTTATGGTAATATTGGTAAAGCATTCAATGCCTTCAGTGCTGCCTTAATGTCTTTTCCATATGTATCCAGCATGTCAAATACACATGGTGCCTCGTTTTGCATTTGGCAGTATTCTGGCAGATCTACCACTGAAATACTGCTACACTGTATTGCTGTTACCGCCACTTGGTCCGGCGGAATTACAGACAGATTACAATTGGTGGTATGGTGGTATTAGTCGCCATATATGGTAATTCTGCTAAAATTGTGATTTTTTTTTGGCAGTAAAGTGACAGAATTACCTCCACATCTTTGTGGAGGTTTTTCCTCCACCCCACCACCAAAGTCATAGTTGAGGGGTGTGGTAATGCGGAAGTAAGGCAGTGATAATTTTGTTACCAATGTATTACCACTGTTTTTGGCTGCACTGCCCAACTCACAATGAGGCCCATTGTCTTTTCTTCCAACCATGAAAGAAGCTTAATAATGCAAGGGACTCATTACCAGATGACAGTGATTTGCTGCGTGTGGCTGAAACACTGAAGGTGTTGCAAATAGGTTGCTTCTGGAACGCATTGGGACCCTCTAGCACACGTGGTGAGTGCATATTTGGGGACATTCCTTTTGACTAAGGGGGAAGTGACTTCAGCTGCCTTTTTAGACCCCCTTTTCCACACGCCTGTTAAATCATGACCTAAAGTATGGCATGTCAATGCAAGAGCATTTGGAGTCCAACTGCCATGTGTTTCAGCTCCCCTTAATCTCAAGTCATCTGGGAATACACGCATTGTATGTCAGCATGAATAATCATTTGTTCCCTCTGAGACTATCCAAAGAGTAGAACACCCTCAGGACTACCAACATCAACAAACCATGATGGGTGTGCTGATGGTGGGATCAAGGCCCTGCTGGTGGATGATGTCACTGGTGCCATTAGTAAAGCACGTGGATAGAACAGAGGCTCTTGGTGATTGAGATGGTGCGGGGGACTGACAGCTGCTTGTGCTGGTTGGTTATGAAACCATGATGGCCAGGACACACCCTTAATGCTGATTCCACTGCTGCAGGGGCCAGGGCAAGAGGTTGACTTCCATGCATTAAAACCAGTTTGGGTTCCATTCACTTTTGAATTGCTGTGGACGGAACCTTCTTTGATGTACTCTGCTTCACTGGTGTGTTGCATATAACAGCGACTTCCTAATTCCACATTGTCGTCCCCTATGACATGCGTAAGTGCTCTGAGGTTCAAACAAATCTGAACCTGCCAAAGACAGGGATTGGGATTTCTCCTGCTCCACCTGACAATTTACAAGGACACATGTGCTTGGTTCTGCCACCTCTGCAGGAGCAGGCACAGGAGCAGGAGTCTCAGTCTCTTCTTCTAAGATATCAACTGCAGAAAAACATCTCCTGCTCCACCACCACCTGCACCCTCTCCTGGCTGGCTCTGAGCAGCCAGTGCAACTACTCTGCTGCATGTTCTACCTCTGGAACCACCACCATTTCCCCTCCAACTCTAGTTGATTAAAGAATCATGTACCAATGACTCCAGTGGATCGATAACTATAATGCTCTTCTTCTGCAGTAATCCATGTATTACCAGCCAGTCCTCCCCCAGTTGTATCCACCACCTCTAGCATAAGGACTTCATGCACCCACCCTGCCTCTCCTTTCTGTCCCTTCTTCCGTTAGTGCAAAAGCATAATTCTTATGGATTTGAACAACCATCATTAGCTGCTGGTGAGTACCACAGGATCCTGGAAGAACTCTCAATACTGAGTGGCCAACATGGTGCAAGTAATGGGTTATGATGGGGATATGTTCGTCCAGCCTTATTGGAACATTTCAAATGATTCACCAGTGTTAACCATGTGTGTGTACTCACATGGTCAGCTATGTGTATTCCGTGCGTGTACAATTCCGTTTATGTATTCATTCCACATTAATGGGAGTGCTTTATACTTGTTCTATCCTTGGCATGTGCATTTTATTTTTATGTCAGTCCGCTACAGCAATTCATCTTTTCACACAATTAATAGAAAGTTGTAATAATTAAATCACATCAAGACAAAAAAGACATCCATATGATAAATATGCCAGCTTAAAAAGTGTCATGACGATAACTAATACGACACAAAGCCCTCAGTAAAATCTAGAACAGCACTTTGTCTAACCACGTTATCTGCACATTTGATTAGTTAAAGATTGTTAAAATGCCCTCTGCCGTCTTCCACTAATTCTTTACGGGCAATAGCCAGTGTAACAGAGTGTCTAAGCATACACCTTCCCCAAAACTCGAGAGACTCCAGAGTTGGAAGGTTTTGAACGAAGGGGCCTATTCATGGATATGGGTCACTTTCTAATAGGACATTGAGTAAGGATGTGTCTGAGTGTTTCCAGTTCATCCTGCCCCAGACACAACCGACGTGTTCTTTTACTCCTTTGCATAGTCATGTTAGTCCCCATCACGGATAGACAAGGACGCTGACTAAGCCTGGCTAACATAAAACAGTCGTCTCATCTGCAAGCCAGGACACTTTTGCAAATACAGTTGTGGTTTGTTCAGCACATATGTTAGGGAAACACTCTCTTGTACTGGACAATACTCTTGAAGCAGTTCGAAATGTGCATAACAATCCAACAGAAACGCCCCTCTACAAAGCTGTGGCAGCAAAAAAAAAAAAAAAACAGGACCAAGTCCCAGTCAAAGAACCACACACAAGACAAACTGTTCTATAGAAATTCAGTTTAAAGCTAACGCCTTCATCTAATTTATGGCCCAAAAGGCTAGACATAGGATTGGCAACCTGCTGCATTATTTTTAACCACATAGTAACTTCTCTCAAGCATAACATGGAATCCATTGCAGTAAGACCCATTGCGAGCTGAATGGAACAGACATGGACACCATTAGGAATGCCAAGGATATTCGTTAAGATCGTGCCCTCCAATTGTTTTAGGCACTTGCTATCACAGCTACCCCATGCCTCTAGACCAGGGTTGTCCAACTCCAGGGTTTGATGGCAAGATCCATGTCGGATTTTCAGGACCCCTCGTATTAATATTCATGAGATGAATTTGCATAAATGATTCTAAATATATGCACATGTTTTCTCATGAATATTAATGAGCTGTATCCTGAAAACCTGTCAGGATCCCGGCCCTCGAGGCCTGGAGTTAGACAACCCTGCTCTAGACCATATAGTGCTGTAGGGACAATACTTTGTAGACCGCTGCTGTTATAACCATGATCAGATCGTGTTAGCCGCATAATGTCACCCAGTTTTCTCGGAACTTTTATGTGCATTTTTCTCCTGTTTTGTATCGCACGTGAGCGTAAATTCTTAGGCTACTTAACATTACATTTCTGAACAGAAAATGATGGGCAAGGGTAATGGTCTGCAAGCAATGTGTTTCTTCTGGTGAAATTGTGTGCAGTTAACTGCAATTTCGTGGAATTGCGAGCTTTGAATAGTCTTTGGCTTGCTAAGGAAGTGAAATAGCACAAATGATAGTTTTAACATGTGTCCCGATTGTACAAGCAATAATGCTGCATAATTGAACGCTGTGGGTCGCAAGAAGCATTGAAACTGTTTCAGATGAAAGTGCAGGTTTTCTAAACTCATACTAAACACATCTGCTTCAGTAATATACTGTAATCATTTTTTAAGCAGTAATTGACATGTGGAAACCCGTTTGCTTTCACGTCCCCTTCCTAAAGAGTACATTTGCCTATATGAAGCCAAATTCTGTGCTTCAATTGTTCACCCTGGAAACGACAAGAACTGGTAAAACAGTATAAATACAAGTTTGGCGGTGCATGAAAAAAGTGGCGGTAATTCACTTACTTCCCTGCACTGGCAAATACTACATTTTAGGCGGATTTACTGCAGGTGGAATTACCGCACGGTAAATCCACTGAATTTCTCACGAAAAGGGGCAGATTCCTCTCCAGCATGCTGCTGGAGGTAACTCCTCCACTTTACCTCCATAAATTGCCAGGCAGTAATTCCGACCATGGCTAGTCCGTCAAGAATCTTCATGGAGTCATACGGACTTCGGAAATGGGGAATTACCGCCACTTGCAATTGCATGGTTAATCCATGGGACCAAGTGGCGGTAATTGAATTTGGCAGTACTTCAGCAAATATTCGGTCGGAATATCACGTAACTCGTAATGAGGCCCACTTTCCCAATAGGATGAGCTCAACGTCAGTGTCATTTGTTTTTCGTATAGGTCTAATGTTGTTTGTAGTCTAATGGCTACATTAGTTGTGTGTTGATAACGTTAGAAAACAGTTTGATTTCTAAATGGGTCCTATTTGTGTTGTACTGTCCAATTATGAGATGGGATCATACTTGATATTTACAGCCTGGAGTACACAGAAAGTATGTTACCGAATGTATTGCTTCGTATGTACCTCATGCTGTAAATATGGCATCCTAAATTACTAGTGGGAGGTATTCTAAAGAAAAATGCTATTTTAAATGCAACATGTGTGTAACATTACCACCATACCCATAAGGAGGTCCCTGGTTCTCAGCATTCAATAGCTAGCATTGTCATACTGTCATTTGGGGCTAGCTCGTCCCATACAAGTAAATGGGTCAGGTGATCGTTTTTACTGTTAACAGCATGCCCATATAGATAGTTCAAGAGCTAAGCAATCGCATCTTAGCAAGTTCGAAGTCCACTGCAGATCAAATCCTTCTATGATCGACTAATTCAGCACCACTAACTGAGGTAATAATAACATCTGTTAGCCTCCAGACTGAGGTGAGTTCTTCTCATTGGAAAACATATGGATGGTGCGGGCGTGCTCCTTAAGGGGCACCTACGGTCATTTTGAGAAATGCAAGAAATTGCAGAATTAACAAAGTTGGCCGCCGATATATGGATGCCATGAGAGCACAGTTCCATGGGAACTGGGACTGCCCAGAGCACTCTCCTGTAGAAGCCAACACGTACATGCATGTGTAGGTCAAGAAGGTGAACTCGACCTTGTATCAAAATCTCTGTAGCTTTACTGCAGAGCCCTTAACAAGAGTTCATTAGAAATGGGAGGGAGATATAGGCCCTATCGCAGAGGAAAACTGGCAGGAGGCGGTAATGGCCGCCAGAGCGATAGTGATTCCAGCCCGATTTAGACTCATTCACTTAAAAATTGTATACAGAACATACCATACCTGTGTAAGGTTGTCTCAATGGTTGGTGCCGTTTGACAGATCCTAACAGTTTGTGATGTGTCGGTCAGGGAACATTTTGCCACACCATTTGGTTGTGCACAGGGATTCAGAAATTCTGGAACAAGATCTTTAAGAAGATATCCATGATGGTGTCCGAACCAGTATCGGGGAAATCAGTGTTGACACTGCTAGGAATATGGGGGGAATGGGCTTATTCACATTATGAAAAACTGTTTATTTGTAAAGCTTTCATAGAGGCAAATGGGAATATCGCTATCCAGTCAGGGGGAAGGAAAGGATCTAAATGGGTGCTCGACATGGACATTTGCAGAGCAATGGAGGAGCTAACATATAGGTCTAGAAGTTGCTCCTCTAAGTTTGTTAAGATCTGGTATCTGGGGTAGATGGGAGAATGCAGTGTGAAACTAAACTGCAAGAAGGAGTATGTCTGGACCTGGCTTAAAGATGGGTCTCATACCATGCTGCGATGCTGTGATTGTCACTTTCTCTCTAGTGTGCTGCTGCTTGTCAGCCCTTTGTGTTTAATGTGCTATCAAAACTGTGCTCTTATTTTTGTTTCAGATTTTTGTTCTGTTGTTACTTTTAAAACCAATAAATAAAAATAAAAAACACCAGAAGTGAGGAGGAAAGAGATTGACTTTTCACTTCCTTACTTAGGCCCTGTGTCTGCATGGCCAATAATAACCTGCCAGAGCATCAAAATGTATAGTCTACAGTAGGGTGACCAGACGTCCGGGTTTTCCCGGGACAGTCCGGGGAAATCACCCTCTGTCCCGGGGTCTCGAGGTTTTTTCCATTTTGCAAAACCCGTCCGGGGGTTTGTAAACGGTGGGTGCCTACGACCCCACTTTTTGCCGGGACCGATTTTGAAATCCCGAAATCGAGTCACGATGCAACAATTAACAGCGTGAATGGGGGCGTGAAAAGCATTTCACACCCCATGTTGTAAGAGGATTCAATTCAGCACTACAGCCAAGTCAACGCCTAGTCTAGAATACTGAATGAAAACCCTTATTGATATATCTTTATGTCCAGTTCATGCGTTCTGGATGACTACCCCTATATAACACCCCTCTCTTGGAATCCTCCTGACCCCGCTGAGCCAAGAAGTAGTTCTGTTTTGCAAGTTAAAAGGTTTAATTGATAATTTAAACAATAGATATATATATCACACTTTAGAATACATTAATAATTGAATAGCACACTTAATCTGATATGATAAAGATTAACAACGGAGGATCTGGCACTAGCACACTTGTGAATAGGAACAGAAGAATAAGGTGGTAGAGAATACTTTATATAAATTCAGATGGATGTAATGTTGAATGAAAAATGCAATACCGAAAATACTCAATATGATTTCAACAAAACAATGTAATCACTTTTCTCTGGCAATCCCCTCCCCCCTTTATGCAATGCAAGGAAATGGAAGGAAAGCACACAGTTCTCAGAAATGCAATCAAATGTAATTCAGTTCACCCCAGCAAGCTTAGATTACAGATCGGAGTTTTAAACACAGGCCCAAAATGCTTTTACATGTGCTGGCAATGAAGTGAAAAATATGCTAAAATGCTTTTAATTCCCTCTTGAGGTTCAGGGTGAGTGGTATCAAGTTAATATTAGTCCAGGCTCACTTTAGCAAGGATCTAGGGTGTAACTAGCAGGTTAAACGAATTTTTGGCAACTGAAAGCAAGAAAACTGCTGTTTTCACACGTTGAGAAATTTGCAAATCGCGGCAAAATGTCAAATCGCGGCAGATTTTTCCGAGTGTGCCGGGCGCGATTACAGAGGAACTACAAGGACTATCAATATCGTTTTGGGGTCCTAGGACAGCCTAGGATCTCAGCTTCCAGATGAAAGTTACTGCAAGTCTCTAAGACAAACGTTCGCGGAGATATGAGCGATTTTGTGAAGGTCGTTTTTCAGATTTGAAATTTTAAAGTTCAAAAAGACAAGTGACAGCTAGCAACTAGAAAATGGCAGGTGACAGTTAGGAGGCAGTTCTACTTAGATTAAAATAGCTTGGATTATATTATTTTAACTAAGAGATTGGTTCTGCACAGTTCTGCTAGGTACTCACACTATATTTTTGAATTAGGCCTCGCCACGGATCTGGTCAGGTTTTGGACTGGACTCAGGTCTGGTCTGGGTCTCTTCACAGTGATCTGGGTCAGCTCTGCTCTGCTGGTCTGGTCTGGGTCTCTGGTTCTGCTAACAGTGATCTGGGTCAGCTCTGCTCTCTCTCTGGTTCTGGAAATTTGATAGATTTGAAGTCTCTATGTCTGCTCTCTGAAGGTTGAGGGGGGTAAAGTATGGATTTTCCCGGCAGAGCTTCCAGCTGCAAATGGATTTGAAGGTCCCTATCTGTCCTGTCTGTCTGCTTTTATCTGTTTTTAAAATGGGTGTGTGTGCAGCATCACTAGCCCCTACCCCTCTCCACTTACCATTGGCCAAGCTTTCATTTCTCCCCTGATTGGGGGAGCTAAGTTGGGTCAGAGTGATGTCATTTTACAGCCTGCAGAAAGTCCACTCCTCCTGTCAACTTGCACACAAATCTAGATTTGAACCAAATACATATTTGCAGAGGTACATCTTGTTTTAAAATCATATGCACCCATCATGCATTACAGGAGGTATACCCTTATCCAAATCTGCTTTTCCTGGGGGCCTGCATTCAGAAATGGCAACATTTGCACTTTTTAACTGATTTTGCAATTTCGGACATTAACCCAAATTTACACACATGTGCGCAAGGAGTATGGACATTAGTTGATGAAGTGTCAGATTTTTCACATGCACACATTTTGAGTAATATCCTCTTTTCCGCTAAAACCCCCCTGAACATACCACCGGGTCCTAACACGTCTTAAAATGTGGGCAGAAAAATCACAAGAATTATGATATCATTTAAATAATTTTCACAAGTCCGCTCTATGAATGATCCATCTTTTTCGAGTTAGGTTCTGGCCCCAAAGGGGTGTGGTTTCCCCCCAGCACAAGGTTGAATTTCTGGTTTTTCCAGTTCTGCCAAGCCAGCTTGCTCTCACAGGCAGTGCCCCTCCCCTGTCCTTCCAGGAGGAAGCTCCATTTACGACTCCCGCCAATAAAACATTTGCCTGAGTCAGGACAGGGCTTTGTTCAGAGCTCCTGTATTCTGTGGGGGCTCCCCTTAATTGAATTATCAGAGAGATGGCATATCCTTAGTGTGGCCAGCAAAAGGCAGATAGGCCTGGGAACACAGCTGTGACTCAAGTTTCACTCCTGATGGGGGGTAGTTGCCAGGCAAAATTGGAATCTCTTTAAGCCAGTTTTTAGCTACATGTCATTTCTGTTCCCCAGTTTTCTGCATTCAAATAAAACTAAACATTTTTACATATGCAGCTAGAATGCTGATTCTAAGTTTAAAACTATGACATTTAAACAATTGAAACCTATGTGACACTCAAAAGTAGGTCACTCAGTCAATTTAAACATTTAGATTTTTAGTGTCTTTCAGTCCACATTTACTTAAACTGCTGAAATCCACAGCTCAGCCAGTCTTGTCATAAACATTGTTTTGGGCTCTTCATCTTCCCAGATTTAGTATGCACACAAAATTCCCTTCTGCCAAATGTCTGCTGGTGTTCAGTGAACATTTTGCATAGGTGCAATGTTTAAAATGGGCATTTGAAGCTTGCATTCAAGGAAACCAGGGTGGTTTTTGAAGCGCTGTTTTGAGCTAACCGGCGCTACTGTTTTTCCTTTGGCAACCCATTTTGGTGTGCGCACAACTGCGCAGCTCTCCTGGATTCTGGGATGAAATGATGGGCGGCGACAGCGCATCCCCATCTTTACCCACTCCAATGATTTATTTTTGTTCTGGGGTAAAATGATGGGCAGCGACAGCTTAATCCCCACATTTACCCCGTCTAATGATTCCACATGGGTCAAAACCCTCCACAATGTCCTTCCCCCTTCCCCTCCCTGCCTCCCTGGCTACTCTCTTCCAATGAGAGGAGTGTGCTTGTGAGCACATCGCCCGCCCCCGCAGGCCAGCAACATGGAAGTAGGACTAAAGTAAATACAGTTTTATTTGTATTTACGTTAGTCCTACTTTTAAGGTTTATGGCCTGTCCTGGGTTTACTTTTTTTAAAATCTGGTCACCCTAGTCTTCAGGTTTCCTATAGACAAGGACACAAAAGAGCCCTCTTGTGCCTATTGGGCCTCTTAGCTTCCTGGCTCTTTTATGGCACATGATCCTTTCTCACTTTAAGTCCTTCCAGGCCTCTGTGACTGTCGAAAGAAGGTTTTACTGTCATATGTTTCCCCTCACACGTATGACTGGGATCGCTGTACATGACATAAGTGGTGGGTTTCCCATCATGGGAGGGCACTGTCTCACTGACTATTATGGATGGGTCACCACTGTGCACAAAACAGCCTAATTGGAATCTCAAATTTGCATAAGTGGCATGATATAATGGATGCATTGCTTACACTTAAGTTGCCTGATGAGCATGGAACAGCTTACATTTTCAGCTTCATTTAAAGTGATGTTTTGGGGCAATCGATATAGATTTATTATTGCTATCGTGTGTAGCTGGTGAGCTCCAGTTCTCTTTGGGCTTCCTCTGGAGATCAAAAAACCGTGGTCTAGGATTACCCCTAGTATGTCCCAGCTGTTATGTTCTTTTGTTTAATTGCAATGATATACATGTGTCCGGCATGAATTAATCTTCTCTCACAGGCCATGTTAAACTTGTAAATTAGGTTGTCCACATGGGCAGACTGGGAATTGGGGCAAGGTGTCAATAGCCCCCTCACCCCCACACTGGCTGGACTGTTGCTTCCTGGGCCTGAGCTACATCATCTTGAAGCACACACAAGTGACTGAAGCTGTCAAAAGGTGAGTAGCCCTTTTGAGCCAACCTCTCAAACAACTTTCTCTATTAAACTAGTCAGTCAGATAGACAACGTTTTGAACTTTAAACAATACACAGAATTGGCATCAATTGACTATAATAGGTCAGAAATGTGGGAAGGAGGATGCTGTTTTCTTAATATATGTGTTTCTTTTTTTCCTCTGTTTTCCGTTTTTACTATGTATTAGTTGAGTGGGAAACCTTTGTGATATCAGGTTTATGAATCTTTGTGTTTTCATATACGCTCCTGATGAGCCTCCTGACTCTAAAAGGGTGACACACGTGTAGAGAGTACAATCTGAAGTAAATAAAGAATATATATGGAAAATACAAATAGTGTTACTTATTTGGCTCTCACCTTGAAACTGTAGACCTGATCATCAGTTCGCCTCAAACAGGACAATCCTAACCTTCAGAATCTTAATTGTAACATAGGTGAGTGAAGAGGCATTAAGAATGAGGTACACAGGATGGACACTGGAGAGTGATGGGCATGGAGAATAGGGTAAATGAGCCAGAGATATAAATCTGGAAATGTAGGTTAGCAGATTGATTGACTGTTGCCATAATCTGTGCCTGACATGCATGTTACTGAACCTTACTGTACGACTTACTCATTTCCTCTTTTTGTTCAGGCAAAGTGATGCATTCTTGCTTTACAAGCATATGCTTTAATTAAGAATGTTTTAAATGTTGTTAGGTTGCTTCATCAAGTGATTTGATGCTTTGGAAGGCAGATATAATGAACAGTGTTCTAGTTTAGATCTTGAATAAAAACTTTGCAGAAATCATTTTGTTGTTTCTAATATTGAAGATTGGATAGCAAACGATGGACTATTCTCTGCTGTCTAAAGCTGAAGCTGTGGATATAGGAAGCTAAGACTCAAACCATTGCCTTCCAAAATTGACACAGCAAATCACTTATCAGCTACTTGAACCACTGTAAAGGACATGATCCCCCAGCAAACACCACGCATAGCTCAACCTGTTAGTCACTCAAACTCATGGTTTATCCCAGACTTGCTAGAACTCCGCAAAGAAAAACGCCATGCTGAATCAAAATTGCACAAAAATCCATCTGATTCCACAAGAGCAGAGTTTAATAAAATATCCAAAACATACATATCTGCTATGATATCAGCGAAATCCTCTTCTTTCAACACTAGAATCACCAATGAGAGATGTGACACCAGAGAACTATTCACTATCTTTAGGAAGCGTGGGTGCTCACTCTCCTAATAAATTACTTTAGACCCTAGTAATCTGACTATCTATAGACCTATCACCACAGTTCCATTACTTTTGAAAATTCTCAATAGAGCCGTCTACCTTCAGTTCCAACACTTCCTAGAAGCCATCACATACTGGGCATTAGGCAACCAGTATTTTGCCCAGGCCATGGGACTGAATCTGCATTGCTGAATATAAACATACAGCTGAATGAGATCAGGGACACTGGAAATCCTGCCCTCCACCACATCTTACACCTTTCAGCAGCCTTCGACTTGGTGGACCACAAAATCCTCTGCCACCATCTCATGACCTTGGCCAACTTCTCCCCCAAAGCCAAAGCCTGGATCGTCTCTTTCTTACAGTGAAGAGCCATGGGAGTGTTTGCAGAGAACTCCTGTGCTGCTCCTACCCCGTCCCCTGTGGAGTCTCTCAAGGCTTGTGCATATGCCCAACACTATATAACATATTCACAAGACCCCTTTTTGACATCCTCGACTCCATCAGCATAGCCTATACCAACTATGACGATGACACGCCAATTCTGCTCCCGCTCACTGGTAACTATGAGGATGACTCTAGCATGCTCAATGCAACGTATTCCCCCATCCACGCCTGGATGGTAGCTTGCAACTTGCGCCTAAATGGGGATAAGACTGAAATCCTGCTGGTAGGATCACTGTTGGTGTTAAAAAATCTCAATGAACAATACTCAGCTTCCTCATTGATGACATAGTAATCCCAGTCTCGGCATATGTCAAGACATTAGGGTCAACCTTGACTCCACTGTATCTCTGTCCTGTCAAGTAAACACTATCGCCTCCTCTGCAGTCTACGCGACAAAACTACTTAATGCCTCCAAATCCTTTCTGTCCACACAGAAATGTCTCACCATCACACAGGCCGTCAATGGTTCGAGGTTGGACTACTGTAATGCCATGTTCATTGGTACATCCACTAAAATCCCCCTGAAGCTGTAAGTCATACAGAAAAATGTGCAGCAAGCTGCCCTCTGCATCCCAAAGAGAGAACACATTTCTGATGGCAGGAAATCAATACACTGGATACCAATTAGGAAACGGATTGTATTCAAAACTCTGTCCATTATACACAAATCCATCTCCAATACAGCCCCACCCTACCTTTCACAAAAAATCTCGAGAGCCCCCTCAGCCAGACCAACCAGAACGCCATATGCCAACTGCATCATCCAACCTAAAGTCAGATGTACCAGAGAATGGGGCTCAAGCTTCCCCTACATAGCAGCCAAACAGTGGAACGCCCTGGCACTCAGCCTAAGGGCTGAACTGTCCTATTGGAATTTCCGCAAAGCATTGAACACACTGCTATATGAACAGTCTGCCTGCCAACACTGTAATGTTGATAGCCTGATTTCCGATTGTTTGTAACTGGCTGTAACAGCACCTCGATGCCTCCGGGCTGTTTGTGTGCTTCATAAATTGTATATATACATAGTGACATAAAGGTTTCATTTTCATCTTTATACAATATTATTTAGAGAAGTCCTAATGTGTTTGGTGGTACTCTGTATTAAATAAAACATAAACAATTTCCAACATGAGGACAGGTATATTTTTGATTTAGAAAGTGCTGTATCTAGTGTTACTGTCCTCGCTGATTTCTCTACGGCTGTACATTGCTATAACGAGTGGGTTGATAGCAATGCAGATTGCAGAGAACGTCAACTTTACTACTGTAGTTGAGAAAAACATTTGACCGTATCACTCTTGTTTTCTTGTTGGAAATGCTCATCTTGGCAAGCAACTTCAATGAGATAAATTCCATTGAAAAATTATGTTTTTGACTGGACAAAGAACTGAAGATAAGGAGTGGCCCTCATCAAGATGGCAGCTGTCCAAATTGAAAATGGGGATTAATACGAATACACACAATCTCTCCCATCACTTCTGAATCATGGTCGTGCAATCATGTAGTCATTAAGCTAATGAAAGACAACAATGTTTATTTGATATATTAACTAAGACAAACATGCCTTAGCGCTTGCTGAAATTATTGGCGCAATATAAAGACAATAAAAAAAATCAGGAGCTGCTTTGCCAGAAAACAAAAAAAAAACATCTCCACTTAAACACAATACAAATATAGTTACATATAGTTACATAGTAATAAATTCAGGACATTAATGAATATTAATAGTAAATACTTTGGCATATGTGCACAATAGTGACTTGAATTTGCCAGAGAATTGCGTGAGACAACAAAAACAGTGTGTTTCAAGTGATTTGCGTCCAATCGTATCAGGATAAACGGCACATATTGGTTTCAGTCAAGAATAGAATCGTCAATGACAAGTACTCTATGTGGAGTAGAGAAGATGTTTTGTTCTTGGAGCCTTTTCCGAAAATGCTCAGCATTACGATCAGAAGTAAGTGTGTGCTATGTGGTTTGTGTGTAAGTAAAGTTTTGGGATTACCATAAAGGCTAACAACAATATTGTCAATGACACCAACATCCATGCTGTCTTCATCTGCAATACCACCAAGCATAACAACAACATTAATTGCACCTGCATTGATCTAGAGTGCTTACTAGGATAGGAGTTTAGTTTCAGAGCACTATATGGGGTGATTGTACTGTCTAAGGTCCAGGGTTCTTTACTTCCCTCTCCGCAGAGATTTAAACATGTGACTGCATGCTGTATAGAGATATCAAAGACACGCTCTAAGCTGCTCTATCCTTGTGGCTTCTCAGACCCCCGCAGATAATGTGAAGAATGCTTTATCTCAGTCAAACCATCATGACTGGCAGGGCAGCCTTCTAACTGCAGGGCACAGGCACAGCTCCAGTTTGCAGCTTGCAGCAGGACGAGTAAGGGATCATCTAGCAAGTGATAGGTGTGATAGGTTACTTTCAAAATACAGTATCCAATACCAGGACAGAGTGAGGAAAGCAGGGAGGTCAGCCAAGCCACTCACAGAATAATGTTTAACAATAAGTGACTGTCTGGCAAATGAAAGAAGGTTCTAATTCTGCTGATCCAGCCAATCCTACACTTAGGATCCCCTCCACCACTTGGGTTCTCCTTATGATGCTACTAATCAAGAGATGGCTCTATTGGATATGACCATATCTACATTTCCTTCCCATTCCAGGAACACAAGGTTTGGGAGTAAGTGCACTGTCCTCTATAGCTGGTCCGGATTGAATGCCGGGATTACAGTATCTTCAACTGGAGAAATAGATCCATGATAGCCAATGCACATCTTGCATTTGGTGGTAATGCTGCCTGGACTCACACAAGGATGTTCTTAAGGGTGGAGGTTTAAATGGACAGGTGTGGGCTATTTAAACTGTAAGCATAAAATGATGCATCAACATACATTTTCAAATCAACAAGACAAAATAATGCCTTTCACATGTGCTTCTAAATAATCAAAGGCAAATACGAGAACAAGCAGAGAAATCAGCGGCGATCATTCTACCAATGCCACAAACATGCTTATTACTTTTCAATTAAGAGACATATGTCAGCATCAGAAAAGGTGATTAGGAATCCCAACAAGTCAAAGATTAAATAAAGAACATCTATTTAGCCTCAAATGCTACTCTAAAGAGATGCATGAAATACAAATGTTGTAGCACATCACATTCAGAACAAAGTGTAGTTTGAAACCTATTAACTAATCAGCAGGCACACGCCCTCTCATATCAACTCCTGAAAAACCTGACATAAAAAGCCTAAACCTGACATCCAATGCAGTACCCCCATTTTGTTCATAATAATTACCAAAATAGAATATGCTATATTCAACTGTGGTCTGGATCATTTCAAAATCATTTTAGACTGTTTCATGCAGATGCTCTATTTAGAATAGTCAACTAGTAATAGTTCAACAACTCTATCGTCTTGTGTGGTAGCGGTGGCATCATCCAATGTTGCCAAAATGCAGTTATTTGACTAAGTACTGTAATTAGGTGTTCACATTATTTGCAGAATCTTTAACGTAGGAAGATAAGATAAGGTGAGTTGTCTACAATTGTGCAATTGTACAGAATAAAATGCATGATACGATCAGTCTACCTGGTGGTAAATGTCTTCCAGTGCGTTTCTTTTGTAATAGATAAAAGGTTGGCACAATTGGATACTTCAATTACGCAATAGTAACCAGCATTGCTGGCTTCTGAGTGGTAACAGCCTACAGATCATATCGAAGCTCCGAAGCAAACCTAGAGCCTTTGACAAGACCCAATGCACAGTTGTGCAAGTCGAGGGAGAGTACCATTGTTATTACTGCCTTTTCATAAAGTCCGGGGAGCTAAAGATAGTTGGTTTCCTGGCAACAGAAACAGTTCAAGTGGCAGTGCAAGATTGTCCTCATGAATGAAAATATACCTACAAAGATGGCCACCAGAGTACTAGGAAGGGAATTGTTGGAGTTGTTTTTTTTGTTCTCCTATTTCCATTGGTGGTCTGCGTGAGAGACAGTGCACCAATCACATTCAAAAGTTTGGAATCTGGGCCATTACTAGGTGGCTTTTGAAGTGATCTCAATGGCTACATTTGCTGGTCAGGGTGCTAACTTGAGATTTCTAAGTAAATCGAAGGCCATTTCTATCGCATCACAGTAGTGCTTAAAAATGGTAATTGTTTATAAATGTTTAATAAGGCTACTACTTAACTGACAATAGCACACACTATCTTTCAGCTGTCAGTGGATATCTTTCTCAAAGAACTAGTCGTTTTCATAAGTGAATACCACTCATACCAGACTTCTGTATTATGGTGTTGTGTCTTGTTGAAAAAAGGAAAGCGTGGCAACATTGTCCACTCTTAACTTATGATTACAAAACCTCTGTTTTCATTCAAGCATTCTGTTAAATGGTTTAAAGTGTGTGATAATGTTCACAAAACCTCAATGACATCGCTGATTGGCCAGAACAAACAACGGCTTAACCCTCTGACCACTTACTGAGTGCACATCTCGGTCAAAATGTAGTTGACTAAATGCATATGCTGTATCATCATCTGTGACTCATATTAACACATGCAGATAATAGACAAACCCTGTCAGCACACAGGCACCTTCTCTTCGCTGTAGCAACTGCACAAATTAAACAATTGCGTCTTTATGTCCAACATGAAGGGACTAAGATACAGAGATGTGCAAACATCTTTTCTCTCCGTGCCTCGAAGAGCCTCTTAAGAGGGGAACTATTATTTCTGGGAATGTTTCTTGGGGAGGGGGAGTCTTGCAGAGGATTGTAGATAGGACATACAGGGTGTGGCCATCAATTCCCAATCTCAAATGTAAATGCACATTCCTTCCACCTTCCCGGTGATAGTGACTCCCCGCCTCAGGTTCCTAACACCCAGGGCCCTACTCCTATAGTCTCCTGGCACTCACAATCTATCAACAGGCCTACCTGATTGAATATGCCTGAGTCAGATGAGTGTCCCTGTCCTGCTAAAGATGCTAAAGACTTGAAAGTTCTTATATTGTTTGAAGCCTTGAGGAGGTCTGCTGATTGTTATGCCACTCCGTACTATTATTGTATTTTTAATGTGTGTGCTGTTTTATATAAATCAAAAGAAAAACTTGTGTCATATTAATATTAAATATTGGGCATTCTTATAATGGGATACTCACTGTAAATTACGGTCTCGTTTGTAGTTTGGTGGTAATTTACCACCAGTCTTAATTACCATTACAACCAATCAGTGCTGTGGCATTTCCACAGGATTCTGAGTGGCGCTAGGGCAGTGTAAATCCCCAATGTTTGCAATACATTGGATTTTTGACTCTTTTTGGTGGTAAACCGTCCACTTCAAGGTCAAACTCCAAAGTCAACCATGAGGTAAAAGTGGTGGCAATTCAGTTACTATCAAACAATAGTGTCAATAGCAGACTTAAATATTGATAATGCTACCAGTTCGTTCTTAGCTTATTTCTAAGAGTGCATAATTGAAGTATTTGTTTCCACACACACACACCTACACACGCATTCACAGTAGGAGATACATTTTTGTCATTCATGTATGGCTCACACTATTAGGAAGCAGTACAGAGTAGCAAGAGAAACATGGGGACAACACAGGGGGCCTCATTACACGGAAGGCGGTGAGCCATGGCGCTATTAGCGCCATGGCTCATGCCGGTAAAATACCGGCACCGCCTTGGCGGAAAGGGGATTTACCGCCCCATTCCAAGGTTGGTGGGGCGGTAAATCCCCCTTCCGCCATTGCCCTTCCCCATTCCCATTTCTGCCCCATAGGGCTCTATGGGAATGGGGAAGGCGCTAATTACGGCACCGCAATTTTGCGGTGCCGTAATTAGCTCCGAGGTCCCTTAGCGGGTTGGTTTTTAACGCCTGCAAAAAGCAGGCGTTAAAGCACCAACCCGCTAAGGGACCTCGTAGTAAGGCGGTAGGGATTTACCGGTACCGGTATTTTACCGGTACCGGTAAATCCCTACCGCCATCCGTGTAATGAGGCCCACGGTGTTATAAAGGTACAATAACAGATTACTGCATTCACTGGCAATAACTACTCAGTACATGATAACGTTATAAAATGTTGCCAATGGCTATCTGCTCTCCCTATTGCTTTTTTACTATAAACAATGGGTTCTCTAATCTCGCCAACACAATGACATGTACAAGATAAGTATCAATTATTGATTTACTTCTAGATTTCCAAAGGGTGTACAATGTCCCAACAGGGAACATTCTCTCTTTCTTTGTAATGCCCCTTTGTGCCCATGTTACAGATTATAGACACACACATAAACACACACACACACACAGACACTTGAACAATCTTTTACGTGTTACAGCTTATTCTTGCATCTTAAAATAACTAAACATGTCTATGGGATAATATGCAATCTGAAAACCAAATGAATGATGCCTCCTATTTGATAGTAAAGGTAATGACCTGTGTTCTAAAATACCCATGACCAACTTGAATTTCCAGGAAATATGTCAAGTCTACAACACCAACTTGAGCATAGTATAAAGGGAAGTATTGTCTCATAAGAATAGTCCTGTTTATTCAATGTATGTTCATATGTCTTAAGTACCTTTGTAAGCTACGAACAATGTTTATTTTATCACTATCATCAATTGTGCAAACAAGTACTTGTTTGTTTTAAGAGTCTGTCTTAGCCAGTGTGGGCATAGAATGTTGTTCTTGTTTGTCGAAAAACATTCCAGATGGCAAATAGTTGGATTTATGTGCTGGGCTCAGCAGAGGTTGCTGCGGAGTCCGAAGAAACACAGTTACTTACCCAACCACCGTCTCTGCTTTCATCAATGGCAACGAGGTGTGTTTCAGTCCCTGCTCTACCCCATGTGTGTGGACGGCTGTACTTGAGGGCCGCTGCCGAGAGGGGTGTTCCGGCATCTGGAGGAGGTTTACCGCCACTTTCCGGACCTAGGATTCTCTCCTTCTGGGAGTACAGCAGGTCGGAGGACGTACAGGTACAAAACTGCTTTGAAGAAATTGGAGGGTCGATTTGGAAGGAGAATCAATGTGGTCTTTGGAATGCTATCATTTTTTCTCAATGGTGCAAGGCGTAGGGGAGTCCATTGATTCTTATGTTACTTCTCTGCAGACATTGATGGCAACATGCAAGTTTACTGGGATCCTGGATGAATATATACAAGATCAGATTATGATGAAAACTAGCAATCCTAAAGTTAGGGAGAGGCTTTGGATTGAAAGTGACCCTCCGTTAGATAAACTCATGGAGATTGCCAGAGCCATAGAAGCGTCATGAGCCAGTGTGCAGATCGTCACGAAGAATCACTGCCAGGGGGATGCAATACAGGCGGTGCTACCCCAGTATCCGAGGAGTGGTATTGATGTCAAGAAAAGGCCTGAGAAATCAGACATTCATGGACCCAAGTTGTCTAAAGGGTGCCCTCTGGGGGCAGGGAAGTCTACAAGAAGTGTGGCTGGTAAAGTCATTTGACTGGTGCAAAGGATTGTCCTGCCATCAATATTGAGTGCAGACGGTGAAAATTGTCATGGGTTTTGACCGATGTTGAGTCAATAGACTGGGTAGATGTGGGGATGAGCTGTCGCCGCCCATTATTCTATCCCAGAACAAACTAAATCAATAGACTGGGTAGATGTGGGGATGAGCTGTCGCCGCCCATTATTCTATCCCAGAACAAACTAAATCAATAGACTGGGTGGATGTGGGGATGAGCTATCGCCGGCCACATTCACGCCAGAATAGGAGAACTGCGGAGTTGGCACGAGACCACTCCAAAGATACAACCTTCTTGTGGGGGGTTCCACATCACCACTCTACTGTGAGGATGCCATCAAAACAATGTTAAGCAAGGGTCCTATACTATCAAGCAAAAGACCACTCTATTGAAATGCAGTAGTTAAAGACAACTCAAAGAAATGCATGCAGTACCCGCTTTGGACTCAAGGCGGCGCTAGCGGTCTAAACTCTGACAGGAGAACTGCTACTTCAGAAGCTATCAGCCTTCTGTGACAATTGGGACTTCAAAGCTTGTTAGGTAATGGAAGATCTAACCACCTGCTGTTCCCAGAGACAATCTGATTTGATTAACAGGCCAAAAGGCTGGGAAACCTTCTCACCTCAGAAAGCCCAGGATATCACATGGTCATGCTAACCAAATGCAAAGTGGCCCCTGGTCTGTCGACCTCAGCTTGCTGGAGCCCACACAACAGACCTTTTCCCTTGAATAGGATATGGTGATATTGATTGTTTCCTGTCAACAAAGATCTGCCAGCCAGGAGAGACATGTGATCACTGTCATCCCCATACTTTGGGGGTGGACTCAAACTCTGCAGTACTTTGAATTGAAAGCAAATATATATTTTACAGAAATACTGATAACTCTTGGTAACCAGATGACTGAAATGTGAAATTTGGGGATCCTTAAAATGAAAACTTTGCCCACAATTCAAGCCCAAACTCCAATTTGTGTGATGTTCTGGGGCAAAACCCCGCTATTTATTGATACTACAGACTCTGTCTTTAAGCTAGAGACATGGGAATTTACTGGAGTATGTATGGACAGGCCGTGTATATGTGTTTAATTTTTAATGAAAAAATAATGTTGCATAACCCACTAAAATCGAAAATAAGTTGCCATTTCTTTACCCAAGCTCCTAGAAACGCCAGAGTCAGAACAGTGCCTATCTCATGTGATATATGATGTGTGTAGGTGATGTAAAAGCAACTGTGTAGTTGGGAAAGATGTATTTGGATCAAATATAGATTTGTGTGTAAAGATGACAGGGGAGGGCCCTCTGGCCATAAAATCTACCTCATCACTCTGACTCACAACTCAGTTCCCCCAATCAAGGGAGAAAGGAAAGCTTGGCCCATGATAAATTGAGAGAGGGGCTGGCTTAGTGATGCTGCGCACACACCCACTTTCTAAACACATAAAAGCAGACGGTGCAGGACAAGTGGAGATCCCTTTTTCACTTTCCGCGGGACGCTCTGCCGGGAGACTTCAGACTTCAATCCATCAATCTTCAGAGACCAAGACTTTACTTCAGAATTTGTAAAGAACAGGCCTAACTCACAAGCTGAGTTCTCTTCAGCAGGCCTCAAATTCATTTGCTAACTATTCACAGCCGGGCTGAGCTGTTGATTCTGGCCTGAAACCCTGTGCCAGAAAGATCCAGAAGCAGTGCTGTACCCAGAGAAAGCAGAGACACCCAGAAAGCAGACCAGAGATCCAGAGAACCACTGGCCGCTGTATCCGGGGAGCTGACCCAGACGCTGTGAGCAGAACCGGTGCATGACAGACCCAGCAGAGCGGAGCTGACCCAGGCGCTGCGTGCAGAGACCGTCCGTGGCGAGGGATCCGCAGCCAATCCTGACCCGATCAGTGGAGAGGTCCAGTCCTTTCAAAGCTAGGAGTGAGTACTTAGATCAGATTGTGACAGAAATAAGCTCTTAGCTAAAATAATTTAATCCAACTATTTTAATCTGATTAGAACTGTCTCCTAGAAATCGTGTCACCTGTCATTTTCAAAGCTGTCACCTTTCAATTTGAGTTAATTTAAATCCGAAAAACGACCTTGCTACTCCTTATACTTTTGCCGTAATCGCGATTCACGCACTCGCGAATTTTGCCGCGATTTGCGATTTGGCCTGATTTCTTTACCTGTAAAAAGATAGCAGCTTTTTGCTTTCCTTTGATAAAAAATTGTTTGCCTCTTAATAACCATCCTGAATCATTGCTAAAGTGAGCCCGAGCTCATCCCAAATATCTCTCACTCACCCTGAACCTCCTAAAGGGAATTAAAAGCATTTTCAGCATATTTCTCACTTCATTGCCACCACATTCAAAGCACTTGGGCCTGTGTTTTAAAACTCATACCTGTTTTCTCTAAGCTTGCTGGGGTGGGAATTGAATTTCGTATTGTATTTGATTGCATTCCTGAGAACTGTGTGTGTTACTTCCATCTCCTTGCATTGCATATAGGGGGGGGGGGGTGAATTGCCACCAGGGGAAAGGTGAACATATGATATCTTGTGAAACCATATTAGTTAGTTTCCGTACTGCATTTTCATTTAACATTGCATCCATTTGAAACCATAAAAGTATTTCCGCTGCCTTATCCATCCTACACCAACTCCTCATTGATTATAAAGAAGTGTGCTATTGTCAGATTACCCATTGTTGATTAACATTATATTTATAAGGGCGATATCGATTATTAATTTATTATAAAAGCGTGGTATCTATATTTTGTTTTATTTCTCAAATAAACCTTTTAAACTTGAAAAACAGAACTACTTCTTGGCTCAGTGGGGTCAGGGGGATTCTAAGAGAGGGGTGTTATATAGGGGTAGTCATCCAGAACTCATGAACTGGACATAAAGATATATCAATAAGGGTTTCCATTCAGTATCCCAGACTAGGCATTGACTTAGCTGTAGTGTTGAATTGAATCCTCTTACAAATTGGGGGCTCATCCGGGATTCCAGATTAGATCTATCACTTGTGCAGATTAATACAGTGTGCTAACTGACAAGATACATACATCCGGTCGGATCACCACGGTGTGTTACGCTGTAAAGCACTCCTCAAAAGGACGCTCTAAGGGAAAGGTCTGTTTTGCAAAAATAAAATACTAATTTCTGTAAGTCAGGACGGAAATCAATTTCTAGAATGACGACCTTGGTAGACATGAAAATAGCGAGGGAGCACCTCTTACATAAGCTATTTGTGAGAGGTGAGTGGACTCATCAGGACCAAACGGTCTGGTTGCAGGCAATCGCGCAACAGGTCACTGAAACAGGGTCAGCTGGATGGAGAGATCAGGGTCCCCTACATGTGGCCCTGAGTGAACTATATATGGCCCCTAAAGCCAAAGAGGAACATAACAAGATTGCCAGGATAGCGGCATACTTGTACCTGTATATGGGAGTCATACAGAATAAATGTGCTGAAGGCCATGATCTGGCAAATAGGCAACAGATGGCGTTAGAGAAGGCCCAATCTGACCTGGTCTCTTCTGAGCAGAGGCTGCAGAGGAGCCAGGAGTCAGAAAGTGAGAGCAGACAATATCTCATTAGAATCAAAGAGGACATGTGTATCCTGCAACAGGAAAAGTCTGACCAGGATACCAGATTTCTGGCCTTGCAGAGGGAGTACCAAGAAGGTTTGGACTCCCTCCTGTAGAGCCAGAAAAAGCTGGAGCAACAACTAGACTTTAACAGGGCATGCACAGAGCAGGTAGCCACCCTGCAAAGTCATCTAGATAGAGTGAAGGCAGAGAGCAACAAACTGATTCTAAAAGACCTGTATACCCAGGCAGAGTTTGATGAAGAGCGCCAGAAAGCTGGTGCCCTTCAAAGTCAGAGGGACAACCTGGTGTCACAAATTCAGGCTCTTGGTCAGGAAAGGGACACCTTAGGCCAGGAAGTCTGCCATTTAAAAAGAAAAATGGAAGAAAATCACCTGGCCCTCCAGGGACTGGGTGACCTCCAAAAAGAAAACCAGAACTTGTTAGAGCACACCAGGAGGGTGGAGGAGGCTCTGGCAAGAAAGGAGCAGGCCAGTAGGGAAGGGACTCAGGAGGTAACCCTCCTGCAGCAAAGACTGGCCCAGGACTCCAGGACTAACCAGGAGGCACAGAGAGAAAATGAGGCTCTCTGTCAGCACAATGATAGACTCCAGAAACAGGTAGCCATGCAGGAGAGACTGATAGAGTCTAGTAAGGCCTTAACTGAGGAACTGAAGGTGCAGGCTCTTGCATTTCAACAAGGAGCAGGGGCTGATAGAGACGAGGTTCGCTGGGAAAGGGAAGTACCGGAACATAACCTCGGGAGCCCTAGTACCGGAGGCCTTCATCTCTCTCAGTCCCTGGACTCTGCCACCCCCTCAGTCCCTGGACTCTGCCACCCCCATGTCCCCTGGCGCACATGACACCGGGACACAGGGATGGCAGATTACTATCCAGCCAAAAGCATGGGGCTCATAGGCCAGTACCACCCAGGTATGGAGGGGCGGGCATCTGGGTATGGGCACCCAAGCACAGTGCAATTTATTGGGGAACCCCAGGAGAGTAGGCCCATTAAGGGCATCCTGAAAACCTCTGCCCAGTTAGGTCAGTGGGGGGGATACCCAGCAAATCCTGGTAGCAAAGAGGGATCTGAAGACTCCTGTGAGTGTCACAGGACACAGGAGACCAGGTCCCCACGTTCTGCCAGCCATTCCCAGGCTCGCAGAATCCGGGAAAACCTGGGAGATCAGACGGGCACCTCTGGGAGCAGCGCTTCTGAGTCAGAGGATGAATGGACCAGGGTTACCCGAACCAAAAAGGCCAATAAGGCAAAAAGGGCCTTGCTTAAGGACCCATTGAAACAAATAAAGGCAATCAGGAGTGTCATCACTCTTTATCATAAGGACGCCAAGTATTCCGTTTGGGAACACTTGGAGCTCTATGAGCAAATGATGGAGACTTTCCATTTGAAGGACAGCAGTAGCTGCATCCAGTACGTCAAATGGACATTCTCCCCAGAATACTCCAGTTTCTTTGCGGGGCTGGAGGACCAAAATCATTTAAGATGGTCCACCTATAAGGCGGCCATCTTGAAACATTTTTCTGTTCACAGAAATCCTCAAGAGGCTCGCAAGGCAGCCTACAATTTGCAATGTGGGGAGGATCAGGCCCCACAAGAGTTTGTGCAAGAATTAAAACGTCCTTTTGCGCAGACCACCAGAAGGGTACGCACGGATAGCAGAGAATTTATCAACACGTTTTTCCATGCCTTACCCAAATACATAATGACCCAGCTCGTGAGAGATTTTCATGAGAAAAGATCTTTAGACTGGGTCATTGAATAGGCTACCCGGATCTATGAGGTGCAGAAGCCTATCGAAAATAAAAATAACACGCCGAAAAACCCCAAAACCAACAGCACCTCTGCTGCTGCCAAGGTGGCAGAGGCAAAGGTTGCCCCCGTTTTAGATTTGGAGATGGGGGGGCCTAAAAACCTGCCTGCACCAAATAATTCACAGCCCAGAAGGCCCTCGGGCCAGTCACAGACATGGAGTCAAGGAGGTAGTCCCACAAATGGGGTCCCCCGCTCCCCTGACTATGTAAGTCCCCGCTACAAGGGAAACCGACCAATCCTGGGTTATGTGTGGACTCCTCCAGCCCAAGTGGGGGGATCCAGCCAAGCACCTGACCCGGGGAACTTCCCTCCTAACTTCCCCCAGGAGGGCAGACATTCTCCAAATCCTGGGCAGAACTTTTTCCCCAGGTATCCGCCCAATTTCCAGCCCCAAAATCATCCATCCTTCTTTCCCCAATTCCCTGAGCCCAGACAACCTAATCCGGGAGAGGGGAGGCCAAGGGTGGAGGGGTACCAAAATCTTCCCAACCAGGGGTACTACCAGAGAAGGGATAGCTACCCTTCCCGGGATCAGACAAGGGGAGAAAATAGAGCCCGTATCAGCCTGAGCGGGTTTCACAACTTGAGCGCCAGGTCCAAAATATGGCACGGGATCTGGGTCACATACTGAGGGCTCAACAGAACCCTCAGATGAGCATGCCACCGCAGAATGCCCCAAACTCTGGACCTGGTGCTCCAGAACAATGACGGGGGCAGCACCCCGATAACCCACCGGTTCCCAGGGAGGAGGCACAAGGGGAAGGGGGGTGTAAAGCCTTGGAGGAAGCTTCCTTCCCAACTTCTAAACAGCCCCTGGAAAACTAGGAACCGGAAACAAAATCTCCTGCCCCTGAAAGCCTGCCTCCCAAGGAGCAGAGGGGGGGTAGGAGAAACAAAGGACCCAAACAGGCCCAGTTTGTGGAGGAGGTACAGATCTTCCAATTTGAGGGAGAGGGATCCTCAGAGGATCCTGGGAAAAGGATCTTCTCCTTTCAAGATGGGGAACTCCTCCCAAAGAAAAATGGGTCCCAAGGGATTCCAATCCAGACTGGGGAGATGTGGAGACTGAGCTACCGCCGCCCATCATCTCATCCCAGAACCGACAATACCAAAATCCCCTGGTTCAAACCCATTCTGGTGACTGCCTCCAAAAAGGGGGTGGCGGCCCAGAACCGGAACCAGGGGAACCCACAATGGCTCTGATCTCCAGTTGCCAACTTTTTCTTTCAGATTCCCAAGGCTCTCCACAGAATTCTGCCCAAATCTCTTCGCTAGCAATGTCCAACACCAGAAAGTTAGCCCACCAGTTGTCCAAAAATGTGCATTATCTGTGCCCCCTTGAGGAGAAGGAGGGAAGATACTATGCCCCGGTACAAGTACAGGGGCAGGGTACAATTTTGCCACTGGTGGACACTGGATCCCAAGCTACCCTTCTGTCCAAAAGGGCCTTTGAGGAACTAAATGCAGGAAGGGGGGAGAATTACCGTATTCCTCTCACCTCTCTTCCTGGACAACTGCAGAACTTTGACGGGAAGGAAATTCCTGTCGAGGGGACTGCAGATTTGGACATCAAAATTGGGCGACACAAGGTGAAACACCCGGTCATAGTAGTGACTCCAGAGGGCACCCCTTGTTTACTAGGGAATGACCTCCTGAGAAGGTTGTCACCCCTAATAGATTGCGTAAACAAGGTCCTCTGGACCCAGACTAGTCGACCAATAAAATGAAACCAGAGTGTCAACCATGTTAGTTTAAACGGCACCTGCCACAAGGATGAACAAAAATCTGACCAAGTAGAATTTCACTTCCAGAACAACCAAACTCCAGACGTGACAGTAATAGCAGTAGGACAACAGACTTGTGATGGGGGGTCCTCTCTATTTCTGAAAATCAACCTTCCTTCCAGTTTAAGGTGGTATTCCACACTGGAAGGAAACACCCTGAAATTATTTACTAATCCACAATCAGAAACTCCCACTCCTATAGTCCAGAAAGATGTGAAATCAGCTCAGAGCCTGGCTGATATTCAGCAAATTGGAGAGCAGTTGTTCATCCCTGTTCAGTTAAATGATGGGAAGGACTCTGTTCTCGCTCGAGTGCGTGTGAACAACGGTAAGAGCTTCATCAGCGAAGCCATGTTCCGCCAACTCCCAAAAGATCCAGCCATTCCCACATTCAAACTGATAGACAAATGGGAAATGGACCTGGAAGCACCTAATACCAAACATCTCCTGGTGTATGCTCAAAATCTCCATTGGCAACAAGAGCATAGTCCATAATTGTTGGGTCGTGCGAGACGTCACTGCCGCCTTTTAATTAGGCAGTGACATTCTCAATCGCTTTGCCATTAGTTTGGACCTAATAAACTTCAAAGCTTGGTCCCGATTAGTGGATGATCCCATGGGCTTTGATGATCCAGAAAAAGCATTTAGGTCAGCTCAATTGCTACCTTATGCAGTTGAAATTCAGCTCAAAGAGGAAGTCACCATCCCAGAAAGGACCCGACAATTCTCCCTGGAAGTGAAAGTTAAAAGAGGACAGAAATTGCAAAACCCTGATGCTTATATTCATCTAAATGGTTCTCTCCAACAGCAAGGGTTAGGGGTAAACCCAACGCCATTAGTCAACATAGAACATGACACCATTCGAATAGAGGTGGATAACAGCGACTTACAGAGTATTACTCTAGCCGCAGGCACCACTATTGGAATGGCGGTTGATGACCGACATTTCTCCATTGATTTAGGAAATGAACTGTTAGGACCAATCCCCAAGGACTGTTTTGACAGTGACAGTGATGACAATACAACACCAGACAGGATTTTCACCTCGCATGGGGGGAACTTCCTGGTGTACATTTCTTGCCCTTATGGTAAGGAAGATGTGACTTGTGACTTCAGGAGGGATGAGATGATTTTCCAGGTCCATGAGGGCTGCCTTTCCCACCTGAAGCCTCCAGTCCAAATCAGCACTCTAACCAGGGACTTCTCCACCCAGCTGGAGGAGGCCGCTGAGATAGCCAAACCCAAAGTCTTTCCAGGCTTCAGGCAGATGGTGGAAGAGAGAGTCAACCTAGCTGATGCCTGTGTGACTCTGGAACAAAAGCAAAAGTTGAAACAAGTTTTCTTGGATTTCCAAGATCTCTTTGCGGTAGGCTCATATGACTGTGGTCACACCGACATCCACACCATAACAATTCCCACGGACCCTGGAATGACTCCAGTGTTTGTGAAGCAATATCGCTTGCCTCTCGCATCCATGGAGTCCCTTACTGAAATAATTAAGAACCTTGAGTCCCGGGGAATAATCCGCCCAGTCCACAGCACTTTCAATAATCCGGTGCTGGGAATATTGAAGCCAAACGGCCAGTGGAGACTCTGCGCCGACCTTAGGGGGTCAACAAACGGGTCCATACTTCCCGATGGCCTCTGCCCTACATTGACCAAGGATTGGCCCAGATTCAGGGGTCACAGGTATTCACAGCAATAGACCTGACCAATGGATACTGGACCGTGCCTGTCAGTAGGGAGGACCAATACAAACTGGCTTTTTACCTTTGGGGGCCAGCAGTACACATGAACCCGGACTCCCTTCGGATACCTCAACTCCGGCAATGAATTCAACATTTTCCTACATAAGGCCATGCCCGACCTGGGTGTGAGGGGTAACCTGGCTTATGTAGATGATGTCCTCATCAAAAGTTCATCTGTGGAGGAACACATAGCGGAGATCCGTTATGTTCTGACACAGTTGAGGGCCACCGGAGCAAAACTTTCCTTTCAGAAAGCACAGTGGTGTAGAACCCGTGTTAATTTCTTGGGGCATGAGATTACTCCTCAGGGTCTCTGTCCCCAAGAAAAGAAAGTGGAAGCACTCCAGAAACTGAAAGACCCCAAAACTCTGCGGGAACTAAGGAGCCTCCTTGGACTGACTAATTACAGCAGAACGTTCATTGAGGGCTACGCAGAGATCACTAGACCCCTGATTCATCTCCTGAAGGGGGGGGTCAAGTGGGAATGTGGTCCAGAGCAATCTGAGGCAGTAAGACAACTCAAAAGAAGCCTCTCACAAGTGCATTGCCTAGCTTACCCTGTCAGAAACAAGGAGTTCTTCCTGGAGATGGGGTTCTCTAATACGTGCTTGACGGCAGTATTATACCAAAAGCATGACAAGGTCAATAAAGTAATCTCCTATGCGAGCAAAACTTTATCCTCTGTGGAGGAAAAATTAAACGATTGTGAGAAGGCACTCCTGGCAACAGTGTGATCATTGAAGAATTACCGCCCGTTTATCCAGGGGGAACACATCATATTGGAGACTCCACACCAGCCTCTGCAATATCTCCAAAGTGACAGAATCCGGGCCGGAAATGTGAGTAATTCCCGAATTACTTCCTGGATTCTGTCAATGCAAGGCTTTCCTGTGGAGGTCAGATATGGCCAAAACAAGAAGAGTCCCCTCACGCAAGGTCTGGCTGACTTGCATGATTGTGCCAGAGAAAACTGACTCGAGGACGAAAGTCTAAAAATCAAGGACAACATGGAGGCATACCTTAATTCCCCACACAAAGTCTTTGAAGAAGACAAGTGTGAGGGAATGCCCACTGTCTATGTGGATGGATGCTCTTACCATGTTGACAACGACGGGGAGAAAGAACTGGTGGCTGGCGTAGGGAATGCCTGGGTGAAGGAGTTTCCAAAACCCTCCGCTGGATACACAATTGGTCCCCGTAGTACACAGGTGGCAGAGTTGATGGCTGTGCATCAGGCCATCCTCACTGCTGTCCAACATCAACTCCACGAACTGGTCATAATCACCGAATCGGATTATGTACGGAACGGGTTCGTGGAGCACCTGGTTAATTGGAAAACCAGAGGCATGTTATGTGCTAATAACAAACCCCTGAAACATGGGAAGTTAATCCAAAACATTGATGATCTGGTCACCTCGAATGGGATGACCATCTACTGGAAGAAGATCAAGGTTCATTCCAAAGTAGAGGGACCAGACAAAACTGGAAATGACTTAGCTGATCAGCCGGCCAAAACCGGGGCCATCCAAGGGGATCTAATCGAAATAGAGTCCCTGTTGGGGGAAATCCAGGTCACTGCTATCACTAGGTCCCAGACAAATGCTCACAATGATCTTTCAACTGCACAATGGAGTAAGGCGACCCCTGATGCTGATTTGATTACAGCTCAGAAGGGGGATCCAATAATTGGTAAGTTTTACCAACACCTTGAGGACCCTGAGAACTTTCCCCTGACAGATACCGATTCCATTGGGAAAGAGGACCTAAGAGTTTTGATGAAATGTCCAAAAATGTTCCGAATCCAAGACGGTTTGCTAGTAAGGAAATCCAAAGCTGGCCACGATCAGTAGGTGGTTCCTACCTCATTCCGAAGCCTGATGTTAAGTCACGCCCATGATGCGGCCACCGCCGGTCATAGGGGGTTTCACACAACACTGGAAATCTTAAGTGAGGTTGCATACTGGCCACACATGGGGCAGGACCTCGACCAATACTTGAAGGGGTGTCTTGTGTGTGCACAATTTCAGCCATCATCCCTCACACACTGTGCGCCTCTCCAAAAGAGGGGGATGACACTGCCATGGTCAGATTTGCAAATCGACTTAGTAGGCCCTGTGATTCGCTCGTCTAGAGGAAACAAGTACATGTTGACCGTTACATGCTTGTTTACCAAGTGGGTGGAATGTCTCCCAGCCCCAAACTGCAAGGCAGAAACAGCAGCTGCCCTGATGATTAACCACATCTTTTCCCGTTTTGGTCTACCTCAAAGGATTGAGTCAGACAGAGGTAGCCACTTCACCAGTGAAGTAATGACAAAGATGTGGGAGATACTGGGGGTTAAAAGAAAGCTACGTATTGCTTACAGGCCAGCTTCTTCTCGAGCAGTGGAGAGATATAACCGAACCATTGTGAGCATCTTAAAAAAGTTTGTGGCAGATTCTGGGCCAAGTTGGGATATCCGACTACCTCTGGTCCTAATGGCCATCAGATCTACCCCTTCATCTGCAACCAAAATGTCACCATTTGAGTTGATGACTGGACGCAAGATGGTGCTTCCCCAGCATTTGCTCTACAGAACCCAAGAGCAAACGTTGAAAAATGCCTCCACAACTCATGAGTATGTGGAGAATTTAAAGAAACACCTTCAGCATGCTTTTGCCTATGCTCAGCGGAATCTAGAACGATCAGCCGAGAGCATGAAGACCCACTATGATTTAAAAACTACCCGAAAGGAATATAAGGTGGGTGATCGGGTCTATCTATACAATTTCCAAAAGAACCAGGCCAAACAGCGAAAATTCTTGCCTACATGGAAGGGACCGTTTGAAATTATAGACAAGATCTCCCCTGTTGCCTATAAGATCTGCATCCCCAAAGGCAGTCTGGCGTAAGGGGAAGACAAGTGGGTCCATATTAACCAGCTAAAGTGTTGCCATCCCAGGCACACTTTGCAGCAACTGGAGGAGTCCTCTGCAATACCAGAGGGGGCCGCTCCAGAGTAATTCAGTTCCAACCCTAAAATATTCCACATATAGCATATCAAATTCTGTGATCCAAATATATATAGATGTTCTTGTCTCCTAATTTAAAAAAGAAAATGTATATGTTCATATCTTCTGATTCATAAAATGTATATGTTCGCCACATCATTAATAGTGGTGGAAAAATGTCTAGGAATGTGTATTGCCGCTTTGCTTTATCATCCTAGGAGAGATGAAACCATGGAGACTGACCAAGGAGGACGACCGGGGACCGGAAGCAGAGACCCGAGGGGCCCGGGGTACCGCCCAATCCTCCCATCAGGACCGGCGAGGAGAACCGATCGATCCAACTGGGTGGAGGAAAAGATGCTGAACTGTGCCACCTACAGGATTGGAAGAAGATAATGGGGACATACCAGCGCATGGGCTCAAAACCTCCTTTGCACCCGACTTCCCCTCGACTTGAATCAAAGCGCAGTCGGGCGGGGGGATTTGTCATGGGTTTTGACCCATGTTGAATCAATAGACTGGGTAGATGTGGGGGTGAGCTGTCGCCGCCCATTATTCTATCCCAGAACAAACTAAATCAATAGACTGGGTAGATGTGGGGATGAGCTGTCGCCGCCCATTATTCTATCCCAGAACAAACTAAATCAATAGACTGGGTGGATGTGGGGATGAGCTATCGCTGCCCACATTCACGCCAGAATAGGAGAACTGCGCAGTTGGCACGAGACCACTCCAAAGATACAACCTTCTTGTGGGGGGTTCCACATCACCACTCTACTGTGAGGATGCCATCAAAACAATGTTAAGCAAGGGCCCTATACTATCAAGCAAAAGACCACTCTATTGAAATGCAGTAGTTCAAGACAAATCAAAAAAATGCATGCAGTATCCGCTTTGGACTCAAGGCGGCGCTAGCGGTCTAAACTCTGACAGGAGAACTGCTACTTGAGAAGCTAATCAGCCTTCTGTGACAATTGGGACTTCAAAGCTTGTTAGGTAATGGAAGATCTAACCACCTGCTGTTCCCAGAGACAATCTGATTTGATTAACAGGCCAAAAGGCTGGGAAACCTTCTGACCTCAGAAAGCCCAGGAAATCACATGGTCATGCTAACCAAATGCAAAGTGGCCCCCTGGTCTGTTGAACTCAGCTTGCTGGAGCCCACACAAAGACCTTTTCCCTTGAATAGGATATGGTGATTTTGACTGTTTCCTGTCAACAAAGATCTGCCAGCCAGGAGAGACATGTGATCACTGTCATCCCCATACTTTGGGGGTGGACTCAAACTCTGCAGTACTTTGAATTGAAAGCAAATATATATTTTACAGAAATACTGATAACTCTTGGTAACCAGATGACAGAAATGAGAAATTTGGGGATCCTTAAAATGAAAACTTTGCCCACAATTCAAGCCCAAACTCCAATTTGTGTGATGTTCTGGGGCAAAACCCCGCTATTTATTGATACTACAGTCTCTGTGTTTAAGCTAGAGACATGGGAATTTACTGGAGTATGTATGGACAGGCCGTGTATATGTGTATAATTTTTAATGAAAAACCAATGTTGCATAACCCACTAAAATCGAAAATAAGTTGCCATTTCTTTACCCAAGCTCCTAGAAACGCCAGAGTCAGAACAGTGCCTACCTCATGTGATATATGATGTGTGTAGGTGATGTAAAAGCAACTGTGTAGTTGGGAAAGATGTATTTGGATCAAATATAGATTTGTGTGTAAAGATGACAGGGGAGGGCCCTCTGGCCATAAAATCTACCTCATCACTCTGACTCACAACTCAGTTCCCCCAATCAAGGGAGAAAGGAAAGCTTGGCCAATGATAAATTGCGAGAGGGGCTGGCTTAGTGATGCTGCGCACACACCCACTTTCTAAACACATAAAAGCAGACGGTGCAGGACAAGTGGAGATCCCTTTTTCACTTTCCGCGGGACGCTTTGCCGGGAGACTTCAGACTTCAATCCATCAATCTTCAGAGACCAAGACTTTACTTCAGAATTTGTAAAGAACAGGCCTAACCCACAAGCTGAGTTCTCTTCAGCAGGCCTCAAAATCATTTGCAGACTATTCACAGCCGAGCTGAGCTGTTGATTCTGACCTGAAACCCTGCGCCAGAAAGATCCAGAAGCATTGCTGTACCCAGAGAAAGCAAAGACACCCAGAAAGCAGACCAGAGATCCAGAGAACCACAGGCCGCTGTATCTGGGGAGCTGACCCAGAAGCTGTGAGCAGAACCGGTGCATGACAGACCCAGCAGAGCAGAGCTGACCCAGGCGCTGCGTGCAGAGACCGTCCATGGCAAGGGAACCGCAGCCAATCCTGACCCGATCCATGGCGAGGTCCAGTCCTTTCAAAGCTAGGAGTGAGTACTTAGATCAGATTGTGACAGAAATAAGCTCTTAGTTAAAATAATTTAATCCAACTATTTTAATCTGATTAGAACTGTCTCCTAGAAATCGTGTCACCTGTCATTTTCAAAGCTGTCACCTGTCAATTTGAGTTACTTTAAATCCGAAAAACCTTTACAAAATCGTTCATTCCTCTGAAAGCTTAGAATCCCAGATTTCCAACGAACCTAGAACCGACTGCTACTCCTTATACTTTTGCCGTAATCCGATTCACGCACTCGCGAATTTTTCCGCGATTTGCGCTTTGGCCTGATTTCTTTACCTGTAAAAAGATAGCAGCTTTTTGCTTTCCTTTGATAAAAATTTGTTTGCCTCTTACTAACCACCCCTAAATCATTGATAAAGTGAGCCTGAGCTCATCCCAAGTATCTCTCACTCACCCTGAACCTCCTAAAGGGAATTAAAAGAATGTTCAGCATATTTCTCCCTTCATTGCCACCACATTCAAAGCACTTGGGCCTGTGTTTTAAAACTCATACCTGTTTTCTCTAAGCTTGCTGAGGTGGGAATTGAATGTTGTATTGTATTTGATTGCATTCCTGAGAACTGTGTGTGTTACTTCCATCTCCTTGCATTGCATATAGGGGGCGGGGGGGTGAATTGCCACCAGGGGAAAGGTGAACATATGATATCTTGTGAAACCATATTAGTTAGTTTCCGTACTGCATTTTCATTCAACATTGCATCCATTTGAAACCATAAAAGTATTTTCGCTGCCTTATCCATCCTACACCAACTCCTCATTGATTATAAAGAAGTGTGCTAATGTCAGATTACCCATTGTTGATTAACATTATATTTATAAGGGCGATATCGATTATTAATTTATTATAAAAGCGTGGTATCTATATTTTGTTTTATTTCTCAAATAAACCTTTTAAACTCGCAAAACAGAACTACTTCTTGGCTCAGTGGGGTCAGGGGGATTCTAAGAGAGGGGTGTTATATAGGGGTAGTCATCCAGAACTCATGAACTGGACATAAAGATATATCAATACGGGTTTCCATTCAGTATCCCAGACTAGGCATTGACTTAGCTGTAGTGTTGAATTGAATCCTCTTCCAAAATACAAGAGGCATTATGGTCGGATGTGCAGGGCCAATGTGGATATGCAAACTAAGGGTGCTGTAAGCATTGTGCAGTCTGAAGGTGGCATGGTATGTCAGGATACCGGGGTGTATGACAAACTTGATATGGGTGTGATCTTGCATGTGGAGGGTGCTGTAAGGAAGTGGCCGTGGGAGAGGTTATCAGCCAATGGCAGTGTTTAGAGATGTTGGTGGACTCTGGGTCACCATATACTATGATCTCGCCTGATTTGTACAGAGAGAAGTATAGCAAGAATGTAGCGAACTTGTGTCCCCCTGACATCAACCCTAGTTCCTATGGGCAAGTGCCTATTAAGGTGATTGGATATGAATGGGCCTGTATCGTGTTCAAGGGGCGTTGCACGGAAGGGAAACTCTATGTGGCACATAAAGAGGCCGGTGTTTTGAGTTGGGATGTACAGGCTGCCCTTAATATTGAAATCCATCCAGTAAAGGAGGTGCCGGTGTTGAGCATTGAGGAGAGGACTGGGGGAACTGGTGCAGGATTGTCAGCTCAGTTTTTGCGAGATCAGTATCCTGAAGGTTTTGCTGAAAAACTGGGGAAGTTGCAGGGTTTTTCTCATCGTATTGTGCTCAAGAAGGGAGGGGTGCCCAAGGTTCACAAGGTTAGGGGTGTTCATGGTTTGTAGGGAGGGGCTGAAGTGTGAATTGGAGAGAATGAAAGCGGAGGGGTCATTGAAGAAATAGCGAGCTCCGAATGGTTGTTTCCGGTAGTTTTGACAAGAAAACATGACAGTGGTTTCAGAATGTGCATTGATCTCAGATAGCTAAATGCCAATATATGTGTGGATCGACATCCTTTACCAAATATTAACGAGTTGTTGTTGACTCTAGGGCAAGCAAGGTGGTTTTCAACATTTGATCTATCGTCAGCTTATCATCAAATCAATTTGCATGTGGAGTGACGCCCATTAATATCCTTTGTAACCTCTTTTGCTGCTATTCGGTTTTGCCACATGCCCTTTGGTTTGGCGTTGGCATCTGCTGTGTTCCAGCGACTTATGCAGGAATTGTTTGGTGGTGTTGCTGATGTTAGTTATTTTCAAGATGATATTCTGGTTTGGGGTAAAAATCATGCAGAACATGATGAGGGGGTGCACAATGTCATGAAGGTGTTGCGGCAGAAGGGTCTCACAGTGAAATGGTCGAAATGCTGTGTCGGTGTGTCCAGTGTGTGGTATCTGGGTCATACTCTGAGTGCCGAGGGGGTGAGTCCAAAGGCGGAGTTGGTTAAGTTTATGAAGGAGGTGTCTGCTCCAATGAACAAGGAGCAGTTAAGTTCATTCTTAGGTTTAACAGAGTACTATGTCAAGTTTATTCCCAATTACGCAGAAAAGACTGCGTCCAGGAGGGCTTTGCTCAAGAAGAGTGTTAGGTTTGAATGGTCTGGCCAATGCCAGAGGGAATGTGAGTTGGTGAAGAAAGATGTGGATCATGCTCCGTGTTTAAGGTCTTTTGATCCTAAATGCAAGACAGTCCTCATGCTAGCGAAGATGGGTATGGGGGCAGTTTTGGAGCAATGGCGTGATGGTGAGTTTAGACCTATAGCTTTTGCTTCCAGGGCACTGCACGATGCTGAGGGAAGATATTCAGTTATCGAGAGGGAGGCTTTGGCAGCCACATGGGCCACCAAGCATTTCAGAACATTCTTGCGGGGCATTCCTTATGTAATTAGGACTGATCACAAGCCGTTAGTGCATGTTCTCACTACCCGGGGTACTGCATCTGTGTCCCCTAGTATAACCAGATGGGTAGTGGAATTGCAAGAATACAATTTTACAGTGGAGTATCTTCCTGGAAGGAAGAATTTAGTAGCTGATTGTTTATCATGTTTGCCTGTGGTGGTGCCCAGCGGAGAACAAGATCCAGGTGATGTGGGTGTGCAAGTTGCAAGTGTCCTTCCTGCCATTAACAAGTGTGAGTGGGAGGTGGAAAGTGAGGGTGATTTAGAACTTGGTTGGATAAAGGAGGGTCTTCTCAAAGGGTGGGATGCTGTCAAAGTTAGGGCTGAAGGAAGGGATTACGCCAAAGTTCTTGATGAGCTGGCAGTAGGGCCTTGGGGTGTGTCTAGGGGTGAGAGGTTGATACCCCCGTGAGTATAAGGAACAGCTTGATAGCATTGGCGCATGAAGGTCATTTAGGAAGGTCGTTAACGAAGAAAAGATAGCATGAGGTTTATTGGTGGCCGGACAAGGACCAGGAGGTTGAAGCAGTGGTGAAGGACTGTGGTGCATGTGCTCTCAGCGACAAGAGCAAGGTTGTGCATCTGCAGCTGATTTACCCAGTGGAAATCCCTAAGGAAGTGTGGTTGAAGGTGACGTTGGATATTATGGATCCTTTGGACTGTTTGCAAGCTGAGTCAAGGTTTCTGCTAGTTTTGGTGGATTATACTTTGCGTTGGGTGGAGATTGCTGCTTTTAGTAGAGTGACATCAGAGGCTGTTATTGGTTTCCTTAAGAAGGTTTTTGATAGGGAGGGTGTCCCCGCTAGCATAGTTACGGACAACGGGGTCCAATTTGTGTCCAGGCAGATGAAGGAGTTTTTGGAACATTTTGGCATCAGGCATCACTGTGCTGCCCTGTATAACCCCCGTGCAAATGGTTTGGTCGAAAAGGTGAATGGTATAATCAAGGGTGCAATTCAACTTGCGTTGGCCAACGGTTTGGATTGGCAGGGTGTCGTGACTGAGTATCTTTCTGCTTAGAAGAGGACTCCATCTGAGGACTCCATCTGTCAGGGGCAGGAAGGCAGGGTAAAGATTGAGGATTATGGCATTAGGGGCTGGAGGTACATGTGATATGGATCTCACCGGTGTGCAGCAGAGGGTGCAGTTGCGGCAGGAAGGCGTAAGGTTGAGTCAACACAGCAAGGAGGGGTTGGAAGTGAAAGTGGGGGATGTAATGTGTTTGAAGATCCCCCGGTTTGTGCCGAAGGGGAGCAGCATCTTCATGTCTCCTCAAGGGGTCGTTAAGTGTGGTATAGGGCATGTGCAACTGGAGAATGGCTCAAGGTGGAGTAAGAGGCGTGTTGTTGTTATGGACAAGAGCAAGGATGGTGTGTCCGTTGGTGATCATCCAGATTGTAGTTCTGATGATGCGGTGTGTGACTTTCAGTTTCCTCTGCAGAGTGGACAGGGGCCTGTGGGGAATTTTAGTGAAGCTAGTGCGAGTGATGCTAATGTCAGTGATGTTAGGGTAGCTGGTATTTCTGGTCCTGGTCTTGCAAGGAGTACAGAAGTGGAAAGTCCTTGCAGTGAAGTGTTCAGCGAAGTGGAGCGTGCTGCCACGGATCATCACGTAAGGAGATGTGGGCCCCCGATAAAGTTGAGTGATTATGTGTGGTAGCTGGTGTTTTGAATGTTTTTCGATTCATTATCTTGCATTGTATTGGTCATTTTCTCTATTTTCACTATGTGCATATAATGTTTTATTTATATTAAAACATTTCACAAGGGAAGACAGTGGGGTTAATTTAAAGGCCTAGAGATTCGTCCCCATTAGACAGCACACGTATATTTCTCAACTAAAGGAATCTCATATGCCTGTGTGTTGTGGTACCTACTTGTCGACAGAACCTTGTGCCACAATTTCTCAACAAATATAGGACTGTAAAAGTATAAACAATAACACTATGTTAAAATAACCCAATTTTATTAAGTTAATGAGACAATGGCCCTCATTACGACCCTGGCGGAAATCGCGGTGCAAAATGCACCATGGAGCACGGCGGAAAGCTGCCGATAGCGCCATGGGGGTTGGCGGATTTTCCGCCCCATTCCGACCTTGGCGGGGCGGTAAATCCCCATTCCCCATTTTACCCTTCCCCATTCCCATTTTTGCCCCATAGGCTATAATGGGAGTGGGGAAGGCGTTAATTACGCCACCGTAAAATACGGTGGCGTAATTAACAACAAGGTCCCGTAGCGCCATGGATTTCTCCGCCCGGAAAAACCAGGCGGAAAACGCTCCATGGCGCTACGGGAACTCGTAGTAGGGCGGACGGGTCCGCCGCGAATAACGCTGGCGTAAACCCACTCCGCCAGGGTCGTAATGAGGCCCAATATGTTTGTTAAAAAAAGCATACAACAATTACTTAAAACAAGTTTAAGAAAAGTAGAAATGCAACAATTCAATCATCATTATTAGTAAAAAAAGGTTAAATAAAGTGCAATTCCAATTTTCATTTAATTTAATTTTGTAAAAAACCTCTTAAATACTGCTGTCAGGTGTACATAGACGAATACCTTATTTCAAGGGTTACTCGCTAGCATCATTGATTGATCTTATGTGATGACTCCTACTGGTTAATCCAGTTACGTTCTAGTATTGCTATTTTGCAAAAGTTCTATACACTCTTTACTTTACAGAGTCATCAAACCCAACATGTTTCGTTCCACCTTAACAATTCTAATTTTTACGAGAACTTCTTCAGGGGAAACATGACTAAGCAGATTCAAACATTGAAACATTCTTTTTAATCTTGAAAGGTTCCAAGGCACTTAGATCTTCTTAACCATAAGAATGTTACTTATTTGGCCATTCTTCAGTTAAGTAGATGTGTCTTCTCCGTAGACAACCATTCAATTGCCATACGAAGATCCGTGTTCATAAAAAGTAGATCCGAATGCCGCACGACTGGATGGTTTTTGTGCATATTCTTCTGCATGCTGTATGTACTATGTTGTATTGCCCTCCTTTGATGCTACAGACTTTGTAGTCTGTCACTAGCGCACTGATATTAGTTTTCCACTTTCATAAACGGACATCCGACGTGCGGGTTGAATTTAATCATCTGATTTTTTATTTTATATTCATTGTAGTCATTATTAATATGAAGTGTGTTTTTGAGTTGTTAAGGTGGAAAGAAGTGTTGTAGCCAGTGTGCGCATGGAATGTTGTTCTTGTTTGAAGAACATCATTCCAGTCGGTCCACAGTTGGATTTATGTGCTGGGCTGGGCGGCAGCTGCTGCGGGGTCTGAATAAACACAGTTACTTACCCAACCACTGTCTCCGCTTTCATCAGAGTCCCATCAAAAGTTCAATGATCAATTGTCTTAAACAGACACACACACACATTCACATTGTGAGATACATGTTTAAATATGTTTCTAGTGTTGCTATTGGAAATGCTCTAAGGTTGTAGGTACTACCATCTGCTAAGGACTCTAGCCCATGCCAAATATGCAACACACTCAGTCTTTACAGATTCAAGCCAGTTCTAGGAATGAAAGGGTTAAGAAAACCCTGCATAGTGTTCACAGGCTGCCTTGTAGTCGTTTGCTTAAAATGACAATATTGGGATATCTTAGAAGTGGGAATTATTCGTTTATGGATGACTGAAATTGGCACCCTGATAAATGACTAAACTGAGTCCAATTTGTGAAGTACTGTTTCATCAGGTCCAGGACCACAACAATTTATAATGCACACAAGTGGGTCTTTCTATTGCCGTCCAAACACTTCTTTACCTTTTCCTTTCCTAAGCCTGGTCATCTTTCCAGAAACAACAAAGCAACAGAAAAAATACATAACAATGCTGTCTTGCTTCCATTCCCAGTTTTAAAAAAAATCACAATGGACAACATTCCTCAAACCATAATTGTTTTGACTCACCTTTGGCTGACAGAACCATAGAAATGTGCCTGACTTGCTCGTAGCACCAAATTTGCCATTCTGGAAACATGAGGGCATCGGATAAGACAAGGGCTGCTGTGGTGGTTGGCTGTCCTGATGGAAGTAGACCAGAGTAGGCCAGAGAACCTGAGTCTAAACCATCCTTGATCTTGAATTGAAGTTAAAGAAATAAGAATCTAATTGTCGCCACGTGAAGAGTGATTTATTTCTAATACAATGCTGGTAACTGGGATGGAATGCTTATGGAAGCTATTGAGAAATCATAATTGCCAAGGGAGTTTGTGGCCAATATGTTTTCTGGAGAGTATTTTCGAGAGGAAGAGGATTCTTGCTAGTTCCTGATTGATAATGGGTTACGATTTGTGACATTGTATCCAAAAGCAATGGCATAGAACATCAGAAGACTGTGTTGTATCACTCAAAACCTTAAAACTAAAATTTGGTTTGGCTTCTGAGATGTTTAAATAATTAGTTTGAAATGTATTACATACAGATCTGTGACTCACATGTTGTGTCCTGTCTTTCCTGTCTGTCTGTGGATGAATGAACCTTGGGTGTCTGGCTGCTGTATTGTGTATTTTAAAGTTCCCTGAGTGTTCTGTCTTAATATTCCATGTTTGTCAGTTAGTCAGAGTCATCTGACTTTCCCTACAGTGTGAATGTCCAGTGTTTCTGTCCTGCTTACGCCTAACTGTATCTGCTGACATAAGTAATCCTGGTCTCTCCAACAAAGGATACTTACCATCCTCATGTTATCCATGGTCTGCAAGGACTTCACCTTACTACTGTGGGCAATGTCCATCTGGCAAGTGTGTGGAAGTCCTGGATTGTTCAATGTGTATTAATTAATGCAATGGTGCAGTTATTTCCATTTCTGAAAGGGCAATCTGCAAATAAGATTCCCCGTTCATAAGCTCCAAGACAAAGGCTTGGCGTACATCTTTGCCCTGCTGCATCAGTAGCCTGATCTGCAGCACCAGTCTCCAGTGGCAAAGAGCGGGTTCAGTGGTCACAGGTATATGTGTGTTCCAAAAAATGCATACCTATGAGAATGCTACCCTGGTGGCACATTAAACTGGACATATAAGCCATAGCTGATTCTAAGGATGCTAATATCTCTCTTAATTTCTCCAGCCACCACAAAATGAAATCACATTTGTATCAGCCCTGTAAGACCAGCATAACTGTGAAATGACTATGTGTATTACTTCAGCCAGGCAGTCCTGGCTGTTGCCAGCAAGACTGTATCCATGGGGGTTGCCTCTCTTTGTTCATTTGTCAGTCCAGATAACCCCCTCCCCAGTGAGACAGCCACCCCACATGTAGCTGTACTGCGAACAAGAAATCAATGGGAAAATCCATTCACAGAAGTTGTAGCCTCACACATGGGTGCTCCATATCAAAAGGGCATTTGATTTTATTAGAAAGGAAAGGTGGCAGTGTTAGTGTAGACAAAGGGAGCTCTTTACAGATGGAAGAAGGTTCCACCATCTTGTTTCTCTCAGCTTCTGTCTTTAATTCCTAGCTCCCTTCACTTCCCATTGTACACAGCACTTTGGGTGTGATGACACAAGGGAAAGACCACTGACTCCAAGGACAGGATTTGGACCCCTAAAACAGGATTGTTTTAGCTCAATCACCTATGAACATTTACCTTTTAAAGAAGAAGTCGCCTTCTTTGATTCACATTTGGACAACCACGTAAAGAAGAATTCATTACACCTCTGTTGGGAGAGTTGATCATTCCAGAGTCTTCCGCCAATGAAGTGAAGACTTAGTGTCCATGGTAGAGTAAACTCTGCCCCCAAACTATGCACAGGGCACAATGGGGTGACTGCTTCTGCAGCAAGACCTGCCACTCTGCCAGCCAGGAGTAGTACCCAGGACCTCACTGTGCTGAAGGAACCCTGCAGTTGTGTGTCAGCATCCATATGTTTGGGAGAACGTGAACTAGGACACATCTTGATCCTGTTTTACTGGATTGGGACTCACAGCACCATGAGAGCTAAGATAGCCAGGGACCCTGTTTTCACTGCCTGCAACCTGTCAAACTGCTGTTGAATCAAGTTCACCATATTTCGAACCTCAGGACCTCCCAGTGCCTCCTTTCGCACTCCATCAAACTTTAAGAACTAGCATGCTTGCATTTCAAAACCACTCAATGCCACATCGTATGTCACAGATCCCAGCACCTGTTTAGCTCAAATCAACAGCTCAGCAATAGACCCCCACTCGAAATGCTAGTGTGTTACTCGCGGAATTGACACAGCAGTTACCAAATTGCTCCATCCATCTCGACCTGGAATTGCTGATTTGTTGAACCACACACCGGATCATCAGGGTCACTGCTTCAAACCTTCATTGATCTTCGACTCAAAACCCTGGAGTGTCACTTATCGACCCTACTCAACGTTTACCTCGCATCTCAAACCAGCTTGACCCTGAACTGATCCTGGTGGGCATTCCAAATTATATTGCTCGAACACACCCTTCATATCGCTCTGACCCACCGCTTTCGACCAGACTCAACACCAGCTCAACGATTGGATCAACACAACTTTCTGCTTTCAAACATGGCTGAAACCTCTCACACAATAGCTCAAAGCCTGTTTTGACACCCGTGAATCACCAAGAACTGCAACACGATATTATTGACTGCTAGCTACCCCTTGTTCCATTTGTGAGCCCTGGAGACCAGATAAGTAATTTTGATCGCTTTTACACCCATTTTGGTTTTTAATTTTCTCTCACCCCTCAAGTGTTACCCAGAATGCTAATTCTTGCTATCTCTTCTTATTCTGTGTTCTTTCTTCACAGGTGGGTTTTGTGTAGTGTCTCGCTTTAGTTATTATGCACAGTTTGGGCTTATTTTAAATATATAAATATATCTATATCTATCTATCTATCTATCTATCTATCTATCTATCTATCTATCTATCTATCTATCTATCTATCTATCTATCTATCTATCTATCTATCTATATTTATATGTATAGAGACTTCATAGGGCATTCCTTTATTTTGGACTGTTATAGTTGGGTGTTTCGGTTGCTAGTCAATATAATTCACACCCATCTTGTGAGTATAGCCTTGCTGTGGCCCACGCTACCACAAAAGATGAAAGAAGTATATCTTTTAACTGTGCCAGTGTTACCTTTATGATTTTGCTGTCTCTTGGTTTGTAGAGGTTTGAGTTATGAGTAGGTACGTTATCCTTTACACATTCTTGTGCTCCTGCAGGGCAGATTTATATTTGTCACAACTACACTAGCAGCAAATGTGTAAACCTACATTCAAGGGGAACAAAGGGATATGTGAAGGGACAGCATACAGAGTCCACTAGTCATACCAAGAACCATCCACACCCCAATGAGAGTTTCCAACATCGGGTTAACATAGTGAGGGGCCCTTCACCCTCTACCCATAGCATCCCCTCTCTTGGGAAGTAGAGGTCACATGCGGCAGCAATGCTATCAGAGACCTGCACTGTCATCAGCATGCCTCTCTCTATAGCCAGCACTGTTGTTAACTGCCTGAAGCAGCATCTTTACAGATTATCTACACATGACAGTGTGTGTACAACTAACGTCAGTCAACTTGAAACATTATCTTCAATTGCTTCCCGCTGGTAAAATGGTCATCTGCTAGTTCAAGCCCTGCTGACCTCCCTTGACAAGCATTTGGGTGGTCTACCAGTGGAGCATGTCTTGACATCCAGGGGAGCTCCCCCTTTCTTCCCAATGGTTCTGGCCCTGAATCCCTGAACTCCCTGCTGGAAAGTAAAGGGGCGGTGGGGCAATGTCCCATGCCTTTTTCCTGGTTCCTTTGCCACATATTGGTGCTGTAGCCTTCATAGTTACTGTTACCAAATTGGTGCTATGTCTTAAGCACCACTCAGAGCACTTTGTGTTATAGTTTTGCAAATAATTGGCCTCATTACAAGGTTTGCGGTCCGGATACAATGGTACCAGACCAGTAAGCTTATCGGTACCCTTGTATCCGGACTGGCAAACTCCGAGTTGTGCCGTGGGTGCCTTTCATTCTGCCAGGTCTGACCAGGCAGAATGTGAGGCATCTGCGAGCACAGCAAGCCTGTAGCACCTGCACGGTAATGAACCGTTCCGGTGCTAAAGGCATCCCCATTCCCATTGAGCCCTATGAGGCTCAAATGCTGATGGGGATATACCGGCTCCGGCACCCACGAAAGGGTAATTACGAGTTCCTGTGGGGCCAGAATACCCCAGTAAATCATGGGTGCCAAATTTTCTTGCCAGTTTGGTGGTAGCCTTGCCGGTTTTACTGGCAAGGCTACCTCCAACCTTGTAATTAGGCCCATAGCCCTGTGCACCATAACACACCATATTCATTGTGACACTCATATTGGGTGTTTTTGAATTCTGTTTCATGTCCTCACGAGTCGCCCATGTCTTTCGCTTTCCACCGGCATCTACATTAGCACTCTATAAGATCCGTTCCTCAAACCTAAGAGTCTCCTGTTACAAATGTTAGAAGTCCTAATGTGACAATGCTAGAAATCTTAAGGCATGTGTATGTTGCTCCGAGGGTTGTCATCATTTCAACTTGGTACAATAAGGTATTTTAAAGGGAATAGCCGAATACTAGAGTGTGCATGGGGGTGGTTTGAAAGAATGAAATGTGTGGATAGGGAAGACGAGTTTTGGAAAAGAACAGTGCATGTTGTATGGGAAGAGAGGTCGTTAGGACCCCCTCCCCAACATTCCCCACCTCTGTGATGCTTGTGGCTCATCAATGGCCCCCCATGCACCTGGCCCAGGAGGCAGGATGGCTGCTGATCAACACATAATGCTACACGACCCGTACTGTAACACACCATAGACACCATTTTGAAAAAGCCAAGACTCCATTTTAGATGTGCAGGCCAAACCTCAAGCGAAATAGCCTGCATGCGAAAGCTGTAGAACATATTGCTTCTCTGATCCTGAGTATACAATCCAACCTGACACTACCTCATGTTGTTATTTGTTTATATGTTCTATGAATTACCAATATGTGTTCAACTAACGTTATATAATACATGTGTCACTGCCAGACCCCCTTTGTTACGCATGAAGCAGTAAACAAATGTTGTAAATGATAGAAACATGTAATCACCCTATGCTATTAACTGTTGTAACAGACTTCCCTTATGGTATGTTGTTTAGTTAAGGAACATAGAATCGCATAGAGATACAAGGCCATCTCCCCCTCCTCCCGCCAAAGCCCGCCAGGGATTGCTGGTGTTCGGACAGCACAGCCTCACCTCACCTGATTCCTGCTGGACCCCCATGTCAGAGGCTGCCATAGCTTGGCCAAATGAATTATGTACAACCTGGTCCTAAATCACACCACCTCGAGAGGCCAGAAATGTTCCCTTACTGATCCAATAGTACTCAAGTTCACCACAAGCTAATGGACCATGGAGACAGTTTTTCACCCCTGTGCTAACATATCGTAAAGTGATCTCTCACCACATCTAACAGGATAAAATGACAAGGCAGCTCACCCCGTGCCCTCTGACAAGACACCTGGACTTATGACACTCGGTCGATAGGTCAAAAGCAACTGTACACTGATGTATTGGTGAAGTTTCACATTGCATGTTGCTTCCCCTGTCTCTCATGTGATCATAGATTAACCCCGTGTAGGATTTGCAGGACAACTGGAGTCATATAATGTGATGAGTGTTTGTGTGTGTGTGTGGCCACAAGGGCAAAGTGTTAGAGCAGCCACCAATCATCAACACAGACCACGTCCGGTCTGGCAGCTCCACCCCGACAAGCCCAGCTGACCCGTCCACCCCACTTTGGCACCACGCAGATGTCCACCAATCCTGGAGCAGCTCATCGATGCACCATCTATAGCTTAGTCAACGCCACCCAATCCCCAAGACTTTTGTGCCCCCTATAGCTACAGGATTTATGACGTAGTTCTATAATAAATATGACTGTCTTTACTATTGTCAGACAGAGTGCTCTCGGAGCTTGCAGAGTCCTTTGCATGCCCTATATTGGTTAGATAAAAACCCCTTTTACATCACCCGCACTTGGTCCTGGTCTCATTCCCTCCTGGGGTGTGTCCTTTAGTGCCTCTCATTGTGGGGATGTTACTGCCTCATGGGGGACGCTTGCTTTCAGTATATAAACAAGTACCATGTCCAATGGGTCACGGAACTAAAAGGAGAGGGGTTGCCCCAGGTATGGCCACAAGGACGGTCCTTTGATAAAAGTGTTTTGGACACGGTAGCCACATGCATATTTATAAAATACAAGGGAAAACAGTTTCACAATAGGAGGGAAATATTGGATTTGTGGAGACTGTTCGAAGAAGTGCCGCCACTCAAAAAGAAAGATATAGTACTCGATCAGCCCGCCACTACTAGCACCCCTGTGATAACAACTGAAAGTCAACGTGAAGGGGGGGAAACAGAGGGAGCAGTAGAGGTAGCTCGGATATATCCCCTCTTAAACAAACCAGTGCCAGCAGAAGGGTATAGCGATCCCACGTACATGCCCACCACTGCCCCTGAAGCTGCCTCACAACCAACTGCACCACCACCATGTGAGTGCCCCAGACAGAGTGGACAGGTAAGTACTTCCACAGAAGACATTGAAAAACTAACAGAAGATTTAGACTCCAGGCTCTTAATGGACAGAGAGGAGCTATCTAGGATAAGGAGTATATGTGCGCAAAGTGGAACGAGCACCACAAGGTCAGAACAAACGCCTAGGGCACAACTACTTGACAGGTCTACTGAGGACGGGTGGGAGAAAGGTGAAATACTATTTAGAATCCAGGAAGAACCCACTCGAATAACAGAACTGGGACCACATGAACGCGAAGAAACACAGGAGAAGAGGGGATGGCCACTGGGGGGATAGAAGAGCTGTGGTGTAATATAGAGGATGAAAAGCAGGAAAATGGAAGACTGGGGGCAGCAGCAGGAGGTAGGTCAGTAAGATTGGATGAGACACCGCTGGGAAGAGCAATGGAAGAAGAATGGACAGAGAGGTTAAGGAATAGAATGGGAAGAATGGCCACATTGGGAAGGAAAGGATCAAAGGTGAGTACAGGTAAGATAACCAAGAGCAAGCTGCAGCTCCCAATGATACATAGAGGAGGTGGGAGGCCAAATGAAATACCCTGGGCCCAGATGGACAAAGCAAATTTACTAAAGTCCCTGCTCCTGCTATCAGGAGGGGCAAGTGGGTGGATATATGCATTTGAGAAGCATACCGCAGGAGTGCCATTAGCGGTAGGTGACGTTAAGAGCTTACTGTATTGGCAGTAGGTGATCAAGTAGATAGAGTATGGGCGAAGGCTGGTTTCCCGGGAGTAACATTGGATTGTGACCGCCATGATGGGGCTTCTTTTAACAAAGTGCGTACAGGAGTATGGGATGCACTGAAAGAAACATTCCCAGACACTCGAGATTTACAGTCAGTGATGCAATGCACCATGAATGATGTGGAGGATTCTATGGATTTAATTTTTCGGGTGCAGGAGATGTGGAGAGCCGAGACGGGAACGGCCTGGGACCAGTCAACGTCCCTATTCTACTTTATAATAAAGAGAGGGCTCCCAAAAGAAGTGCAGAAAGCACTCGACAAAATAGCAGGGATCGAAGCGAAGGGGTGGCCAGAAATTTAAAGCATAATAGTTCACCACTGCAAGAGAATAAAGGAAAGAGAGAAGGAAATTGCACAAAAAAGGTTGGCAGACGAGGCGAAGTTAGTACAAACGAAACTGGTGAAGGTCACTGCCGCCGTAGCAGCAATCCCCCAAGATAGGGTGTCAGAGGAGGAGGAGGGGTTGGTAGCGTTACAAGAGACGGTGGCAGCAAATTTTTATCTTTTTTTATTTTTTATTTTTATTGGTTTGTTACAAACCTTTAAAAAAGTGAGTTACAGCAGAACAAGAATGAAACAAGATCTGAATAGCAGCTCGGGAAAAGGCAGAAACAAATGTAGGGCCATCGTCTACTCTGTACCGGCGGCCCTGCAGGAACCATTTTTCAATGTGGTTAAGCATCAACCACAGCTTGAAGATGAAGGCTATAGCATATTTTCCAGAAACTGGTAAAAGCTGGCACTTAGTTCAACATGCACTACATGATTTAGCCGTTTTAGTGTCTTTGGCTGTTGATTTCTAGGTTCGCTTCTGCCTTTGATAGTTTATCCACCATAGCTTCCAGAAAAAAAGTTAGCTCGAATGTTAGACTACGGTCCGAATCTTGAGAAAGTTGTTTCCACCAGTCTTCAATGGACATCGTTGGTCTTGTTGAAATGAAACTTCCTAGGTGCTTTGTGCGTTCATGTATCAACATTGGACATGTTAATGTTAGATGTTTCAAAGTTTCAATGTCATTATCACAAAGGCGACACATTTGAGACTTTAGATCGGCAGCTTTCCATATGCTCAAATTTTCTCGAATGGGCAATTGATTGAGGCGATATTTCATAAAAATTGCTCTTCGATTTTTGTCTGGGAATTTTTCAAGGTAAGGCATGATCCCATTCAACTTTCTCTCTTCATTAGGCATCAGCTTCATGATTCTATGTTTTTTGCACGTATCGCCAGTATCGATCCAATCTTGTGTCCAAAGCAATGATTTAACCTTATTTGAATTTTCTAGGAGCATACTTTTGTCTGCTCCTATGTCGCTGAGGATTTTTTCACAGCGATGGGCCCACATTAAGAGGACAGTGTCACCAGACTTTTTGGCTAGATCTTTTAAGATGTTGTATTGTAGTTGTGGCTTCTCAGCTGTGGCCTTGCGATATTCATTTAACATATTCCACATAATTCTCCCATTAATGGATAGGAGGCTGAGCTCAAATCTTATACAGGCGGTTGGAACTCCTGGAGGTAACTGCAATACCTTGGACCAAAAGGAGTGTTCCAGTGAGGCCCAGACTTCCGCAGGACATCCAAAGGCACAATCAGCTCCATGAATTAAGGCCGTGATGACCTTCATTTTGTAGAAAGTCAAAGCTGGTATTAGTGAATGTTTCCCATATTTCATATTTACAATGCAAGCTTGCGCAGTCAGTTGCCTGCATTTAGCCTTGACTTTTTCCACCCATGGGGCATCATTGATGTTTGAACTCGAAAGCATACCTAGGTACATTGCTTGTGTTTTTTGTTGAATCGTATCTTCGCCCATTTTCCAAGTGAACCTTTTCTTTCCAACAAGTTCTTTGTTCTTTTGCAATTCTTGCAATATCAGAATTTCTGATTTTTTCGTGTTCACTTGGAGGCCCTTTAGGTGGATGTATTGGCCTAGAATTTCAAGTTTACGTTGTGGACCTATTGGGTTCAAGTCCAGAAGAACTAGATCGTCCGCATACAATAGCCAATGGACTTCATTTCCATTAATTTTTGGCAAGAAGGTGTTTGCGTTTTTGTATGCATCGCCAAGGTCTGAGATGAAGAGATTGAAGATAATCGAGGCCAGGGGACACCCTTGTTTTACTCCTCGGTATGTTTTTATTGGAGTTGATAAAGTTCCACTTTTGTCCAGCCTTATTGTTATCTCGGTGTTGGTATGTAATGCTTTTATTGCTAGGAGTAGGCTGCTTGGGCATTTCCACTTGGACATTTTCTTCCAGAGTAGTTCTCTGTCAATGCTGTCAAATGCTTGTGACAGGTCCACAAATGCCAGATAGATTTTTTTATTTCTTTTTATTGCATCCATTTTGAGTATATTCAAAAAAAGGATATTCAGGACACAGCCTGCGCCCTTAACAAAGCCTGCTTGACGGGAGTCCACATGGTTTGAATCTTGAATCCACTTGAGAAGTTGTTTCTGCAATTGAATAGCGAATATTTTTCCCAACACATCCAATAAGGCAATTGGCCTATAGTTTTTCGGTTCAGCCCTGTTGCCTTTTTTAAAGATTGGAATGATGATCGCAGTTTTCCAGCTAGATGGTATATTTCCTTCATTGGCGATGGCGGCAAACAGTTTTGATAGAAAATTGGCCCATTCTTCAGGATTTTGTTTGAATGTGAAGTTTGTTAGGCCATCAGGCCCTGGCGCCCTGGAGGAGGAGCTTTGTTTGATGCTCGATAGTATGTCCTCTCTGTCGAACTGAAGATCCCATTTTGAAAGCTGAGGCATTGGAGGGTCAATGGTGCTGCTGTTTTTCTCATAGACTGTATTATAATGTTTAATCCAGTCCTTTTCACACACCATAGATATTTGAATTGAGTCTTGATTGCAATCAATGCTGTTTATTAATTTCCAAAACTCAGAAGAGTTTTTATTATTGAGGCTGGCAAGCATTGATTCACTATCATTTTGATACTTAGTTGCTTTGTGGGATATTTGCCAGTTTTTTTATATTTTTGTTTGCTGATTTTATTCGCCTGTGTTTGATGTTCGGCTTTTAGATTTTTGTGCTGCCTTAGTTCTTTACGAAGTTGTTTTTTTCTTTCGAGAACTTGTTTATCAAAGTAGTGTTTCGGTTGGAAAGATGGTCTTAACCCTCCTTTGTTTATAGTCATAAACTGCTGTAGAAGACAGTTGTATTCAAGCTTCTTTTCTATGGCAATTTTTACATATTTGTCAAAGGACTCTGTCAGAATCTTGACATGTTGAAGATTTATCTTTAGCCGCGATCTATTAGGTTCGGCGACAACTTGGTTATTCCACTGTTGAGGTTTCTTGATGTTTGTCATTTTTAGTGATAATTTTAGTTGACCGTGGTCACTATTTGAATCAACTGTGATGTTCAGGGACACGGCTCGTTGTTGTAGATTATCTGATATAAAAAAGTAATCTATTGTGGAAGATTGATTCATGCTTCTCCACGTTTTTTATGGAGGTATGTCGCCTTTGATGTTCCCGTTCATCATGTGTACATTTCTTTCCTCAAGTTCAGTGCACCATTTTTTGCCCAGTTTTTGTGCCAGATTTTTAGATCCAGTTTCCTTGGATTCGTTCACAAAGTCTAAATTGAAATCTCCACAACAGATAATGTTTGAGTTATGAGTACCACTATTTATTTCATCAATCAGGTCACACACCATCTTTTTGAACTTATAGCTACCCGCATTTTTATGGTGCCAATAAATGTTGATGATGTGTATTTGTTCTGTGATGTTGTTTGTACCATTCTTTGCGGAAATCACAGAGTACTGTGTGAATGGAGATAGGTTTACTGTTTTTATTAGTTTCCAGCAAGAGTTTTTCCTTATCATGGTCAAGAGACCAGCAGACGGACAACCCTTGGCTCTTGTTATGGCAGGATTTATTGCTAGTTCGTATGCATCTGACAACGGGCAGGTAGCCAGCCATGTTTCTTGGAAACAGATGATAGTTAGGTCATCACTCCAGTTCCTTGTATCATTAAACAGATGTACAAAACCTCTCGTGTTCCATGATAAGATGTTTATTATAGGGCCAACCGGGCCTAGTTGGCATTAGCTCGATTTGCTACCTAAAACACCTGCCAACCAATTCCAATTTGAATTCCTAGTTGGCTTCTCTGCACTCTCAATTGAGTTATTTTCATTAGTCAGGGTGTTAGTGTTTCCATTTATCGTAATTTTGATTTGTTCACCAAACATGCATCGTGATTGATTTTTGGCACTGCTATCTTTTTCACTCTGTGGTCCTTCTGATAACTGATCCGATTGCTCTATCATTATTGATGTTTGGGCAGCGACAACGGTCTCAACATTTTTTAGTTGAGTTTTATCTGTTTCTGCACCATTTCTTAATGTGTCTTTGGAATTTGTTGTTACCTGGGATGTGGTTCCTTCTTCATGAATATCGAAACCCAGCGACAACAAGAAGTGGATCGCATTGATGAGTAGGTCACATATTAATCTTGAGTCGATATGTAGCCGTACTTTGTCATTCTGCTGGTCATTGACAAATTCAACAGTTTGGATGTCGTTAGATTCTATAGATCGAAGACCAGGCACATGGTGCAGTAGGCGTAGTACGTTGTTTCTATTTAATGTTAAACCGTCTTTTGAGTCCAAGATTCATTCCAGTATCAACACATATCTTCCAGATTTTTTGTTTTTCTCAGCTTGCTGGGTATTTTTTCTGCTAGGCTGGCTCCGTCCTCCTTTATTTTCTTTAGGGATTGTTTTTACCATGAGATCCCTCGGGCAAGATTGTCTCGAGCAATCTCGGGCTTGAATGCTCGCCCGTGGGTTTCAGCGGCATTCTTCCCCTTTGTCTCTTCTAGTATGGTGCTCCAGGTTTTTTTTTCGTGTGTGATTTTACCCAATCCATTTGAAGCTTCTTGCCGCTTTCTTTTCTCATCCATAGTCTCGAACTTGGCCTCTAGTTGTGGGGTATTTGAGGCTTTGATAACATCCTTAGAGAGTATTAGTTGGCAGATTCGTCCACCTTTTGTCAAGTCTTGTGTGGATTTTGCCAGTGGTTTGTCATCAAGATGGGGTGCGGATGATTCAGCAAGAGTTTTCAGCGGCTTGCTCTTCATTTTCTTCAATACAAATTTCTTCTTCGTATGTTGAAAGATTGATCAGCTCATTCTGTAAAATCTCCGCACTTTCATCCTCAGTGTTTGTTTCTTCAATGATTATTTTCTCACTTGACTTCAGTTGTGGCAAGAGTCTTTTCTGACTTTCACAAGACTGTTCTGTGTTTACGAACACATTTACTGCCTTCAAGTTTCCAAGGAATTTCCTTGAGCCCAGATTATTTTGTTTCCTTTTGCATTTTTGATTTTTGGTTTTTTTCCCCAGATCTTGGTTTGGGTTGGCCAAGTTCGGGTTTTAGAAATATGTCGTATGTTTTCTCTTTAGTTGAATTTTGATTTGAGGGGCTTCCAGTACGTGAGCCAAGGCAATCAACTCTGTTTTCGTTGACTGTAGGAGTCTTGTCGCTTACAGTTACATCTTTAGGAACACTTTCAGTCATTTCCTTTTCTAGTTGATCAAGAGTGGTTCGAATTGCCTGAAGGTCCTGCGGGCTGATGTCCCCAGACCCTAATATTCCATCAGCATTGTCAGAAGTGGATGGAAGCGCCTCCATTGACGGTATGTGACGGAATTTAGCTGCGGTCTTCTTCTTTTCAGATTGGTTTGGAATGTTTGATTGCAACAATGTAGGATGAACTATGGATTCTACATTCATGGCAACCATGGCAGGGCGAGGGGTAGATGGCCATTGGACCAGAGAAGGACCAGGCACTCCCATATTGGCTCCTTTGATGATTTCAACATCTTCTGAGAGGCTTTGCACATTATTCTTGTCTGCTTGTTTAGATGATGGTGATGTTGGATTATCGTTGGGTCTCACAGGTTGATGAATAAAATCGGCATTAACTGTCTTTTTATTCAATGCCGAATTTGGCAGCAAACTCTCAGGTGTGATCACCACTGAATCTGCTTCATCCCTTCTTATTTTTTGACTTTGTTTTAGGAGTCCCAATGCTTCTCTTGTAACCTCAACTAGGACTCTATTATCCTCAATGTTTAATTTCTTTTGATCTGCTAATTCCTTCATGGACTGGTCGATTCTTTGGGTATTCCCCCATAATTTGCAGTAGCCGAGTCTCCATGGGAATCAACCAATGGCATTTTAGAGTTCATCAAAGCAGACAGAGTTGACAGATCTTTTATGTTCTCATTGATTTGCTCATACATCTTGAGCATGGGAGCCATCGCTATTGTCAATGAGGACATGACAAACGGTCTTAAATCACTCAGCGCATCTTTAATTAATTTTTGAACTTGAGCATCTCACACGATTTGATTTGATGAGGCTCTGTTGTTTTTTCGTTTCGGTTTTAAATCGTTTCGTTGTTTCTCAGCCGGATTTGAGAGAGATTCGTCATTGCTAAATGACTCACCCCGCTCCTCGGTGCTCACACTGACAGGGTCATTATCTAGAGGACTCCCCCCTTGGTTGTTTGAGAATGATTTGCATGGAGGGCTCGTGTTGGTTAACCTAGGTCTGATCTGCGAGCATTCAAAAGGTGGTGACAGGCTTGAGGCAACGCGTCTTCTTTTCCTTGCCCTGCCTGTCCAGAGGTTCCACAGAGTAGATTCTTTTACCGGGAACATTGGCGATTGTAAAGCCTGCCAGGGTTCAATTTTCGATCCTTCCAAGTTCGATTTCACCTCGTTAGCCACGGAAGATTTCGCAGTTAGAGTTCCATTCAGTTCTGTTAGGTCTAGCAACAGTTTATTCACGATGGCCAGCGAATTTCATCTTTTGACACGGGATTCCACAATTTCTGTCGGTGTGTTTTCTTTTACGAGGGATGATGAAGCTGCTTCCCCCTGTGCATTTTCCTGTGGAGTAGAAATCCCCGCCTCCTCTTGGTCTAATGCCGTATTGCATTTAGGCCAAACTTCCAACGTTGATTTGTTGTTTATGGGATTTGTGACATGCGTATCCAAAATCAATGACTCTGCAGTAGCTTCCTTGTCATTTTCAAGCAGCTCTGCGATGGATACGGGACAAGCTGTGTCCTTCTCATCACAGCTATAGGCATTCTCTAAGCCTCTCGGAGAAATCATCGCGCTCTCCAACCAAGCACCGGTGCTTTCAGAAGTCAGACGCCTCTCTCTGCCTTTGCGCGCCTGACATTGTATTTCAGATTTTTGCTTGGCAGCGCACGCGGCCAGCTCTTTCAGTTGCGAAAGGGGAGCCACCGCAACGCCTCTTTGAAGGGCCGCGGCGGTGAAATCTACCCTCCCCCACGGATTCTGCTCACTTTGGTCACCCGACTCGCGGCCAGCCAACGCAGCGTCATCCGCCTCATCTCTAGCACATCGACAGCCAGCCACGGCCGCTCCACACCCCCCCGCCAAACTCAAGACACTCGCCCCCAACAGTGAGGGCTCATTATGGGGCCTGGAATCACCTTTTTCCACGGTAAAGTGAGTTTGGTGTGTAACAACATTATTGTGTGGCGTATGTGGCATGTGTTCAACCTCTCTCGTATCGGCATTATCTTTTGAAGGCATGATCGAATGCATTATGGGCTTAGTAGTTAATTGACGTGGTAGAGAAATTACAAGAGGGGGAGGAGAGGAACAACCCCATGCTTTTCTTACTTGAGGGTCACAGGACTCCGCTTCTGGTCGATTCATCAAGTCGATCACCTTCGTGGATTCGCCTCACTCTGTCCGGCACATCTGTAGTCTTGTTTGTGGATAATTAGTTATTCGTTGTAAAGTCCTCTCCTGATTCATACTGCACGGACGCACACGGCAAGGTGCCTCACAAGCCTCGTGAGCCTCCAGAGACTCACGAGACTCTGCTCCGACTCCGCGCCGCTCCGTGGATGGTAAGGGTTTTTATGAATCCACACCCCTCACAATCAATGGAAACAGAAAGAGGGCTGGCAGTCCACAGTAGGTCCTCAGCAGCACCTCCAGGAGAACAGAGACTCACGAGACTCTGCACCGACTCCGCCGCAAATTGGCAGCAAATTAGGCAGGCAACGGGCAGACACAGTGGAATGGACAGGAGCAGTACGGAGGACCGCAATGGCAAGGGTGGGCCCCCCGCAGAGGACGAGGTGGGTACAGGGGATGCAGACGGCGTGGCCAAGGGTATGGGGGAAATGGCGGGTATGGAGGGCAAGGACCTAGAGGAGGGCAGGGAATTGTTGGAATTGTGGGAGATGGGGACACTTCTCACGAGAATGCAGAAGCAGATCAAATAACATGTACCAAGATGAGCAACCTTATGGTCATCCGCACCCGGGAAGCCCATATGGATTACTTATGGGAGGGGCACAAGGGCAACAAGAGCCAGGGTGCCTAGAACAGCGAAGAGAACAACCCCATAACGTACAACAACACCCGCAAAGCCGTGAGCATATGCCATACACGCAGAGCAACCCTTTCACCACAACATCTAACGGTGCACCTGCCCCGTACGGTGGAGTGGCAGTGGTATCAGTTAACGTCTTCAGCCAAGGGGTAAACACAAGACACCCAACATAGAACAGCCCACAGGGGCACTTTCATGTCCTGTACTATCTACGACCTACAATGCAGCAGAGGAACCATTGATAGGGGCGCATATAGGGAATAAACAGTTCATATTTATGGTGGGTTCAGGAGCTGAGAAATCATGTTTGCGTAAAGGCCGGTTTCGCTATCTAATCATAAATTGGAGACGCAGGGCTTCTCTGGGCTGTTGTCGAAGTTCCTTATACAGAAGATTTGGATGTCATTGTAGGGGGAAAAAGAGTAAGGGCACCCCTATTATACTACGAACAGTCTCCAATCAATCTATTGGGAAGGGATCTTCTCAGTAAACTTAATATGACTATCTCCTTCACAGAACGAGGCGTAGTGTGCTCAACTCCAGGGATTTTCCCTATGCGCATAATGCTAGTGGTGCAGGTGCGAGCAACAGCACCTGAAGTGTGCAGCATACCGGAGGACACTAATGTGTTCATTCAAGGGCTGAAAACTTTAGCACAGGTGGTCCCAGAATTGAAAAATCTAGAATGGTGGGTACCCGCGGAGTTCATCTTCCGACCAATAGCACGCCCAGAGATTGTACCCGGGACAGTGATGTACTAGATTTGCATGCAGTCCAGATTTCAGCCAAAAGAATAGCCGTCATTGCAATGGACATATACGGCTGTGAATGGCGCATAGTATTGTGCATTAATGCCGACATCGCATTGCGCGATCTATCAGATGAGGACCTATTCTCAGACTCAGAAAATGATGGCGAGATAATAATGGAAATAGCGATACCTTGTGATATCATGATACAAGAGAGACAAGTGCCTGTACAGCTAATGGCAGTGGTAGGAGCTCCTCCTTCCTTCTTCGATGATGACATGAAAGCAGTGCCCAGTAACCTATGGACCACAGGCCCTCACGATGTGGGACTACTGCATGGAGTCACCCCAGTTAAAATAAAACTCAAGCCTGGAGCCATATTGCCCGGGGTAAAGCAGTACCCCCTGTCCCGGGAAGCAGAAGAAGGTATAAAAGAGACGATTGGTGCATTACTGGCTCAAGGCATAATAGTGCCCTCAAACTCGCCATGTAACACTTGTATTTACCCGATTAAACGAGCAAAAGGTGGGGCATGGAGGATGATCCAAGACCTACGCCCCCTCAATGACGTCATCCAAAAAGAATTCCCTTTGGTCCCTAACCCAGCATCCATCTTGTGCAGCATCCCAAAAAATGCGTCTCATTTCACAGTAGTAGATTTGGAAAATGTTTTGTTCTCAATACCACTGGCGGAGGAGTGCAGATACTTGACAGCGTTCACCTTAGGAGGAAAAAGGTAGGAGCACTTCAGACTTTCCCAGGGGTACTGTGAAAGCCCCAGCATATTCAATCGAATTCTACATGAAGATCTAGGGAACATGACAGCAGATAGTCAGATTATTCAATATGTGGATGATCTGCTCATCTGTGCAAAAATGAGGAAGAGTGCAGGAAAGATTCCATTGCTCTTTTGACATTGTTAGCCCACAAAGGCTACAAGGTTGACAGAGGAAAACTGCAGTACTGCCAACGAGAAGTGTGGTATTTAGGACAACTAATCTCACAAGATGGCAAGAAAATAATACCAGACATAGTAGCTGCCATTACAACAGTGGGAATACCAAAAATGGTAAAAGAAATGCAAAAATTCCTAGGCATGTGCAATTACTGCTGAGCATGGATATTAGATTACGCAGCATATACAAGACCATTATTACAGGCACTCAAGGAGGCCCAACGAGAAAACACAGAAATACAATGGCCCCCAGAACTAAGTGACGCATTCACGTCATTCAAGGAACTGATCTCAAGTGAGCCAGTGCTCACAAACCCAGATTACGAAAGCGAGTTCTGTCTGTTTTCTCACTGTAAGTGGACCCTCATGACAGAAGTACTAACACAAAAGACATCCCTGGGACACAAGCCCCTTGCCTATTACAGTGGCACACTGGACGCAGTCATGCAAGGACACTTCGCTTGCGAGCAATCTCTCGCAGCCGCAGCATTCGCCATTGAAAAAAGTGCAACAATAGTGATGGGGTGCTCCGTAACCCTGTTTGTGGAGCACTCCCTGTTTGCTATCTTGGAAAGATCAAAAAGCACACTCACAACACAAAGAACCACTGCCTACGAGATAATCCTGTCTAGTGCAAACATACACATAGTGAGATGTAAAACAGTAAACCCCACAAGATTCATCACAGAACCATGCACATTGGAAGATATGCAGCCACACGACTGTGCAACATACAAGGGGAAGGAGCGAGAAAGCACTGTGGTGAGTGAAAGTGCTCTAAATGAAGGAGAAGTATTCTATATGGACGGGTCAGCATCAATAAACCCAGACACAGGTGAAAAGCATGTAGGAATAGCCATTGTGAGGTTGGAAGAAGGTCAGTACGAAGTAATAACACAGCAGCGCCTGCCCGCCCATTACTCAGCTCAGGCCGCAGAACTTATCGCACTCATTGAAGCATTACATGCGGCAAAAGGGTGTGCAGTTTCAATCTATACAGATTCAGCTTACATGACCACTACAGTACATGGCGGATTGGAAAGGTGGGGATTGAGGGGGTTCCACAGGGCAGACGGGTCACCGGTACAACATGTAGAACTCCTCAAAGGTCTTATTGAAGCAATGAAAGACCCCACCTTGGTAGCCATAGTGAAGTGCCAGGCCCAACCACTAACAGAGACGTTATCTCGTTGGGAAACGCTGCCGCGGACGCTGCAGCCAAGGAAACCTCTTATTTATTGAAAGAACTGCCAGGTGAGTACCTAGTACACAAACAGGAAGATCTCCCAGATGACTATAACGCCATGCCAGTATCACAAATACTAGAGTTACAGGAAGGAGCAAGTGAAGAAGAGAAACAGCTGTGGGAAAAGAGGGGATGCAGTCAGTCAGTAACTGATCTTTTATGGCGTCAAAATAACACAGGAAAAGTGGTAATGCCAATCAAACTCTTAGAAATAGCATTGCAACAATTACACTTCCCCGAACACAATGCAAAACAACATATCCCCGCCGAGATACAAGAATAATGGTTTATTCCAGGGTTGCAGGAGCATATATCCAAATTGGCAATGGAGTGTACAACGTGTAAGATATACAATTCAGGAATGACCCTAAGAACGCTGCGAGGGACAATACCAAAGCCAACAGGCCCCTTCAGAGAACTACATATTGACTATGCAGATATGAGAGAAAGATGTAATGGTGCACGATAGATGATAGTGGTAGTTTGTCCATTTTCCAGGTGGGTCAAAGCAGGGCCCTGTGCACGTCCGGATGCCAAGTGTGCTGCAAAGTTCTTAGTGAGGGAACTATTCCCACGCTGGGGAATTTGTGATGTGATTCGCTTGGACAATGGTCAACGATCTAGTCAAAGACGTTACAGCTCTGCTAGGAATTAAACATAAACTATGTTTGATTTATCATCCGCAAAGCAATGGCGTAGTTGAGAGGATCAACGGCCTCCTGGAGGGGAGATTATCATAATTGTGCTTTTCCCTTAAAGGAAATTGGGTGCACTGTCTGCCTTTGGCCTTGTTCGAGTTGAGAAATCAACCCAGCAAGGACCACCATCTGTCACCGCATGAAATAGTGACTGGAAGGCATATGCACACAGCACACTCCCCACTTTGCAGACATTCAGATGCCCACAAAAGCACCGCAATATTAGGTGAAGAATTTAATGACTATCTGACAAAACTCACCAGAGCAGCCCGCATGATATCAAGGCAGCTTGCACCACCATTTACACAAGAGGAAGGAAATGAGGCAATACAATTCATAGAAGAAAACCCACAAGGCCAGCTAATGCCAGGGGAGATGATATACATGAGGAGCTTTGTACGTAGGTGGAATGCCCCAAGATTTAATGGCCCATATGAGGTAGTGTATTGCACACCAACGGCTGTTAAAGTGAAGGGTGTGAGATATTGGATACATTTAACAAACGTACGAAAAGCCTATGATAGTGTCAGAGAAGAACAAGAGGAAGAAGTACAAAACCCAGCAGAAGTGTCACAATAGCAAGAGAGACATAAGAATAACTATGTCCTAAATGGGCACAGGATAATGCATTATAAAAAGAGAAAATACTGAAATGAATTATTTTTAAGAGACGAAAAATGTACATAATTTTGAATTGCAAATATTGAGAAAATCTCTCTCTCTTTCTCTCTCTCTCTCTCTCTCTCTCTCTCTCTCTCTCTTTTCTTTCATTGAATGGTAAAAATAATAAATATACTTGACTGAGTATGCTTAATGCACTTTTATGTTTTAACATATAGGAGTAACCATGGCAACGAATGGGCAGCCCACAACAAATAGTATTAGGGCAGTTAGAAATGTAAATGATGCCTTTTATTTGCGCTGATATTCGTATGAATGTGGATTGTTTGTGTGCGCTGTTCTATTTTTTACCATGATTTCTGGCCTGGTCATCTACTGGTTCATTGCATTCATCTCTATCGAGATGAATGAGGGGGGAAGGAATGGAACGAATATGGGGAATGGATCCAGAATGGTTAAGGAGGGGTCCTACTTAATATGGGATGGATTTCAGTTTATATGGGGTTATGATACGGACCCGACTCATGTACAGTCCCCAAATGATACTAACCACAGGCTAACCACAAGTCTGGCTCCCCCTCAAACGCCTCAGAGTACAATGTCTATGGTTTAAATGATCGTAACCCTCCTGTTATATCATGGTTGTATGACACTACTGCCACAATATCCACACCAGAAGTTAACCCAACCACAGAAACTAGCCCCCCTGCGAGTAGGAAAGAAGAGAATGCAGAGATGGCAGAAAGGTTTTTGGCCTTATATGATGAATGGGAAAAGGGGGGCGTGGGAAAAGGGGAGGCGATGTTGCAAGCAGCGAGAGAGGCGAAAAGCTAACTTAAAAGCAGTAGGAGAAGGAGGGAGGCAGGGAGGAAAAAATACGACAAATATTATGGCCTGGGCCTAGACACAACAGAAGACCCCAGACATCCACATCAGTCCAATAAATGGTATGCAGACATGAGCTCCACTGCAAAACAGACAACCAACGAGAGTTGTTATGTCTGTTCCTTGGTCCCCCATGCCTCAGACACACCTAAGGTCCTGCTACCTAAAGAACTGCCTCTTGCAGATGCCCAGTGTCTCCTTCATCTCACTCTGTGCAGAATTAAGAATACCTTCCAGGCACTCAATGTCTCTTTTGAAATGCCGCAAAACGAAAAAACCTGCTATTCAAGAGCTAAATGAGTGATATGTTTAAAAGAATCTTTTTTCGTGATCAAAGGGACATTGGCCCTCATTACAACACCGGCGCTAAACCATGGCGCTATTAGCACCATGGTTGGTGCCGGTGTTGTAACGAGTCTGCCATGGTGAAATGGGGAAATACCGCCCCATTCCAACGTTGGCGGGGCGGTATTTATCCATGGCCCTTCCCCATTCCCATTTTTGCCCCATAGGGCTCAATGGGAATGGGGAAGGCAGCAATTACGGTCCAGACCAGCCGTTAAGGTCAGGTCCCGCAAAGGGACCTCGTAGTAAGGCACTAAGTGGTTAACGGCGCTGCAGCCTTTTACAGCGCCGTTAACCACTTAGCACCAGGGTCGTAATGAGGCCCATTGTTTTTGGACAATAAGTGGAAAGATGAAGTAATATCATGTAAAGCTGAAGCGCTACGAGGGCTGCCAGGAGAAAAACTGCAATGGATCGAGAAAACCTGTACACCAGTTTGGAAGGAACATATCAAAAAGCTAACCTGGGTGACCGCCATAGAAAAAACGTTTAAATTGCAAAAAGAAATCTCATACGAACTGTGCTTCCATGGAGAAGGAAAAAACTTCATGGGTGCAAATAAGAACTGCAATCGGACACTCACTATCCCAGACATGAAAAAGGGGACAGCAGCACTCATGGACACTTAGTGGGTCTGCAGTAAAAAGGTGTACTTGCACCTCCCACAAACCTGGAGGGGCACATGCTCTCTGGCAACGCTGCATTCGGCTCTGATGGTAATCCCAGAGAGCCACATCGACGGAGGAAAAGGAGCACCAACTGCCCACCGTGAACGAAATACACAACCCACAGAAGAACCACCATTGTATGCCCTGTCCTCGGGCAACGCGCAAGATGTGATATCGAGGCAGCGGAGATCATCCAACTACATATCCGAAGCCTCCTCAGACCTGTTGGCACAGATTCCAGACAAGTATCGGCTATTTAATTCTGCTGAAACATTCTTCGTCTCCCTTATCCCGAGTATCCAGGTGCGAGCCAATGCAAAATGGCTCCAGATCACACACTGGGAACTGATCCAGCTGGCCAATGACATTGAAGAAGGGTTCAATGTGATCAAGATGGAGCTAAGGGCCCTACGGTTAATGACCATGCAGAACAGGTATGTCCTAGACCTGTTAACGGCGATGGATGGAGGTGTTTGCCGAACAATCGGGAGTGCATGTTGCACATTTAAACCTTCTGAAGATGCAGATAATGGAACTTTATCACATGTTATCACAGCAGTGCACAACCTGGGGGAACGAATGAGGATTGAAGGTGGAACAGACGCCAGCAGTTGGTTCGACAACATTTTTTCTTGGGTACCATCCAGGCTGGGGCTGACGGTGAAAATGCTGATGCCCATCGTGGTATTTTTGCTCCTGATTTTTTGCGTGTGCAAATTGGGTCTTCGATGCTGTGCAAATGCAGTGCCAAATGGCGCAATGATGATGGTGACAATGAGCAACACTAGAGGAGCAGCACAGATCATGCAAGAAGCACAAGTACAAACACGTGAGAACCTTGAGCCCAAGTATAGAATGGTGCCATTATTTTATGATGGGGACATAGTGGACAGGCTGTATCATACCACAATAAAGGAGCCCCGAGAACAGGAATGGTATACAGAGGTATGGGTGGACTTGGAAGGAGATGGGGGATGTATATATATGACCTGCACACCAGACGAGTATGCTAGGAGTGGGGAGAGCCTCAGAGGGGTATGTAGAGCCTGGATGCCAATAACGGGCACACCGGCGTGGGATGAGGCTGTTGTGAATGAGAAAGAACACCAGAGGCTAGGCGAGTTACAGTATTAGTTACTTAAGTAATGAAAGGGGGGAAATGTATGGGAAGACAGGTCGTTACAACCCCCTTCCCAACATTCCACACCTCCATGAGGCTTGTGGCTTGTCAACGGCCCCCCATGCACCTGGCCCAGGAGGCAGGATGGCTGCTGATCAACACATAAGGCCACATGACCCGTACTGTAACACACCATAGACACCATTTTAAAAAAGCCTTAGACTCCATTTTAGATGTGCAGGCCAAACCTCAAGCGAAATAGCCTGCATGCGAAAGCTGTACCTGCGCCTCTGCTTACCACGCACAGGGAGCCTTACACGTGCCCCCTCGCCTCCACCCCATGGCAGATCCGCTGAAGGCTTGTTCTCACGAGCAACCAGACACGAACAAGTATCAGAACAAACACTGTATCATTTACCTTCCGCAGTACATCGCTGTCCTAGAAGTGACCTGACTTGCAGCTCGAGTCTGGAAAATAACAAGAACCATCCCAATCAAACAAGCCCTGACCCTGCATCTAATGCCCAACATTTAAAATATATGGTCTCAATAACCTATCTCCATGAACCCCTGCCACTGCAAAATACCATGTGCTCTTAAGGTCTAATGAAGGGCTTGTTGGATTCTGCCTTATATCAACTAATGATTATTGCTAATGTACAAAGAATTACATGAAAGGTGTTACAGAGAATACTTGTGTGTGATGTAGTGAAACACGGTTTAAAAAGTGTAACAGCCGTCAAGGGCATTGAGCTGGTTTTTGCTATGAACAAGAATGTAAAGAAACATATTGCTTCTCTGATCCTGCGTATACAATCCAACCTGACGCTACCTCACGTTGTTATTTGTTTATATGTTCTATGAATTACCAATATGTGTTCAACTAACATTATATAATACATGTGTCACTGCCAGACCCCCATTGTTACGTATGAAGCAGTAAACAAATTTTGCAAACGATAGAAACATGTAATCAACCTAATGCTATTAACTGTTGTAACTGTCTCCCCTTCTGGTATATTGTTTAGTTCAGGAACAGAGAATCGCTTAGAGCGACAAGGCCATCTCCCCCTCCTCTCGCCAAGGCCCCCCAGGGATTGCTGGTGTTCGAACAGCACAGCCTCACCTCCCCACATCCCTGCTGGACCTGCTTCAAGTATTTACCTCCCCCATGGCCGCCATAGCTTGGCCAAATGAATTATGTACAACCTGGTCCTAAATCCCTCCACCTCGATAGGCCGGAAATGTGCCCTTACTGATCCAATAGTACTCCAGTTCACCCCAAGCTAATGGGCCATGGAAACAGTTATTCACCCCTGTACTAACATATCGTAAAGTGATCTCTCACTATATCTAACAGGAGAAAATGACAAGGCAGCTCACCCTGTGCCCTCTGACAAGACACCTGGACTTATGACACCCGGTTGATAGGTCAAAAGCAACTGTACACTGATGTATTGGTGAAGTTTCACATTGCATGTTGCTTCCCCTGTCTCCCATGTGATCGTAGATTAACCCATTGCAGGATTTGCAGGACAACTGGTGTCATATAATGTGATGAGTGTTTGTGTGTGTGTGGCCACAAGGGCAAAGTGTTAGAGCAGCCACCAATCATCGACACAGCCTACATCCGGCCTCGCAGCTCCACCCCGACGAGCCCAGCTGACCCGTCCACCCCACGTTGGCACCACGCAGATGTCCACCAATTCTGGAGCAGCTCATCGATGCACCACCTATAGCTTAGTCCATGCCACCCAATCCCTGAGACTTTTGTGCCCCCAATAGCTACAGGATTTATGACGTAGTTCTGTAATAAATATGACTGTCTTTGCTATTGTCAGACAGAGCGCTCTCGGAGCTTGCAGAGTCCTTTGCATGCCCTGTATTGGTTAGATAAAAACCCTTTTTAGATCACCCGCACTTGGTCCTGATCTTATTCCCTCCTGGGGTGTGTGCTTTATTGCCTCTCATTGTGGGGAGGTTACTGCCTTATGGGGGATGCTTGCTTTCAATGTTCATAAATTAATGAGGGGCTGACAAGGGGTAGATCTCAATGTGGTTCACTCGAATTAAAGGAGTCAAATCCCAGTTCACTAAGAAATGTGAGTGTGGGTTCAGGGACCTGAAAATCGTTGTCAAAGTAATGGACAATTATGTTGAATCCACAACAACAAGGTGAGGAGCAACACCACTATGGCGATTAATAGTTAGGACTACATATTCTTTTCACCTAGTATGTTACATGTTTATCTTCCTATGGTTATATCTTGCAAAAGAAGGAGATGTGTTCATTTTAATTGCATGCATCTAATGCATTGTTTCCCCTTATATTAAGCCTTCTGTTGCCTGAAAGGACCCGAGGGATTTTCCTCACAAGATGCTAGCCCCCAACGATCAATTCTATAATGCTTGGAACGTGGGACTGAGGAAGTGTTGGTGTGGCAGTTGGAAGTCCTCATTGAAGCTGCCGAGAGTGCCCTGCTGAGGAACTGCACAAAACCAACTTGATTGTGAAGAGAAGTTATATAAAGAAGTTCAATCCTATGCTGCCATATGTGGTGAGTGTGTGCTTTGTGATAGAAGATCAATCCTTTGCATCCTTGTACAGCAGTTCCAAGAAATCATTAAACCTTCGTTAAAATCAAATTTCTTGAAGGTTATAAAGAGTGTTATAAGCGGGATAGCAGATCGAGAGGAGTGGGGGCGTCTAACAACAGGGCAAGGCATAATTGTTTGGCATATTTTAAAAAAAGGGTGGGGTGCATGCTCAAACAAATCATTAACCCTCGCAAACACATATTTTATGTCATATAGCATGAGGTTTTTAAATGTATTGTTGTCTCTGAATACATCACTCCATCATTAAGTATGTTAACAATGCCATAGGTAAATAAATCACACTAATTCTGTGAATAAACCATCTAAGAGAAAGAGGAGGACACATGTGATCCCAATATAGGTCCCAGCTGCTTATAATTGGACAGTACAGGATTTTGGGCTTCAGGCTTGGGCTGTCTCCCTTCAGAAGAGGATGACTTCTCATTATGTTAAGTGCATTCCTTTCTCAGCTTGTAAATGGATGGCTGCTTCCTGCGATTGCCAGCTAGTACAAGTCACTTGGAGCTTGCCTTCAAACTCCAGCCCCGGCGTCTGACCAATTTTTGGAGACCGGGCTAGCTCATGCCCACTTAAATTACTGGTCTTAAATATAAAAGCCAGCTGCATATTTTCAAAAGCCTTTGTGGTATGAAGAGAGATGGGGCCAAACGTACTCATTACCTAATTGCCAATTGCTGAATATCATCACACATGTTACTCAGTTTGTAAACTGTGTCACTCACCACCATGAAAATAGCCTGTCCAAAGTGTAGAATAGTGTGTCCCGCAAGGGTAATCAGACTGTGGTGTGAGGGGATGAGAAAAGGGCAAAGTGAAGAGGATGACTGAAGCGAGTGTAGGTTCAAACAAAAAAGCAACTTGGAAAAATAGGATGGGTATGAGAGGGAGCTTTAGTTATGTTATTTTAGGACATTTTGTACGCTGCTGGACTGGTAAGTTTACTCTGCCACCTGCTCCTTTGTTTTCTCTCCTGCTGCTAAGGTGTTGGCCTCATGGTTGTCTGGTGCCTTCCTTTCCAGACATCCCTCCTTCTTCACCTGGCCCTCTTTCTTTACTCCCCCTCCCATCCCTTTACTCCTATTGGCTGTGCAGAGGGACAGCAACCTGACACAAACCCCATCGGAAATCAAGGAGAGTGCAGACTGCTGTAATGGTAAGTTTACGTTGCCACCTGCTTCTTTGTTTGATTTCCTGCTGACATGGTGTTGACCTCGGCCACACCATCGCCTGGTGCCTTCCTTTCAGGCTCTTCCTCCTTCTCCAGCGGCACTCCTTCCTCCACCCCCCCTCACGCCCTCTCATTCCTATTGGCTGCACAGAGGCTCAGCTGACCCAGACTTCCACCTCTTCAAGTGTTCCCCAGGGCAACATTTCCCAGGCATCCAACTAGAGGCCATGGCAAAGTGCACCTCCTTAGGGCACCTCCATTGCCGTTTTGCCTGTTAGCCCTGGTACCCAGCCAAGCCTAAAACTGCTATGCAAACTCTCATGTAAGGTGTGAGAATCTGGGTGCATATCCAGTGCTGTTTTCTGATATTTCGCACTGTTTTAATACTACATACCGATTCTTAGCACTGTCTTCAATTTAGATGTCCTTGTATATTTTACCACTGTATTGAATCTAGTAGCCTTTTGAGTTAGCCACTGTGTTAAATCTAGTTACATTTTGAGTGTAGCCGCTGTTATACATCTAGCAGCACTTTTCATTGTACCACTGGTTTAAATCTAACTGTGGTGCAAATTGTGGCATTGTGTTTATTCTAGCTGCACTGTAAGTATAGCTATTGTGTTGAACCTACCTGCATTTTAAATGTAACTGCTGGTCTAAATCCAGCTGTGCTTTACATTTTACCACTGTTTATAATCCAGCTGCACTTTGAAATTTGCCACTGTGGTGAATCGAGTTGCACCGTAAGTGTAAACATGGGTTAAATTCCAGCTGAACATTGAATACGGCCACTGTCTACAATTTAGCTGCTCTCAAATGCTGCCACTGCCTTAATCTTGCTGCATTTGTATGAAGCCACTGCTTTGAATATAGACACACAATGAATCTTACCACCATCTTTAAACTAACTGCTCTTGGGTGTGCCTATAGTGCTACAGGCCTATAATCATGAATCTAGCCAACAGAGCTGAGGCAGTGGAGTATAAATCATGCCACGCAGCTGTAAGGTTAGAGGAGCACAATGGCACACCAGACACCTGGCAAACGCCTCTCCCTGCCCACCCCACCTTACCTATGCCACACCCTCCTCATTTCCAGCCCTTGCAGGGACCCCCCCTATCTTTCCAACCCACACTGACACCTCGGTCCGCACCCCGCTCACTGACCTACACCCAAATATTCTCAACCCTCCCACACCCACCCTAGTGCCCACCTGCACTCCCATCGCACCCCTTCAAAGTCTTCAAATCTCTAAGCGCTGCCCAGGCTAGTCTCGCCAATATCTTTCTCTCAGCTGCCCCATCAACACTCACACACATGCCAATGGCACCCAAGAATCTGTTAAATCACAGAATCTGCAACTTCCAGACATTCTCATTGTAAAGACCGGAGGGGGGGGGTCTGCACTTCCGCTCTCTATATGGTACAGGGGAGGCACAGAGACCCCTGCCTAGATTCTCTAGTATTGGTAGACGTAGTCGAGCAATCAAGGCCTAGCTTCTCGGGAGGTGATGCAAGCTGGTTCTTAAGTACAGTGTAGTCCCCGAGCATCCACGAAGGAATGTCCACACACTGTATAGGTCAAAACACAGTCTTTATATAATTATTATTCAAAGTCATATACATGATCACGATAACTCACTTTGTGCTCCGAAAATCAACAATGGTAAATATGTACAATTCTAAAGTGGTACCACTAACCTTACTCAATCTTATTAAAGTGCATACGGTCAGAATGACACACAGTTCAAAATAAAGAGGAAACCAGTAGTAGAGAGAGGAAGGAAAGCAAGATGGTTGAGCAACAGGCAGAATACTGGCCCCGATACCTAGACACAGTTCTGTGTGGAGATCCCCCCACCTGGGCAACCTGTAGAAGAAAGATACAAGCCCAGTCCATATATTGTTCAAAATAGACTTGCCAATAGTTCTGCAACCCAAAAGTACCTTGGTGTTATAGCGTTCCACGTCGGGGAAATCGACAACCCTTCTTAAGTGTCCTCCCTTTCAGGCAGGCGTCACGGGTCGTCGAACGTCCGACAGAGAACAGGTCGAGCTACGACGGTGAAGTGGCCACGTCGTTCCTATCGGTGCTTGTTGACGGGGAAGCGTAAACGTCCTGCCAGGTAGAGGCATGCGGGGAACCTCAGTGTTGATAGTTCTGGTCCGCAAAGAGTTGAAGAACTGTGGCCCAGCAAGGGCGTCGAGTAGTCAGCGTCTCTGTGGTCTTTGGGTGGCGGGAAACCGACCGGTGGATGCTCCTCGGTGCGGCGACGGTCAGGCCTTCTCCAGCAGGATACGGCGGCGACGATGCAGATGAGAGCGTCCTTGGATCAATTAAGTTCTTAGGCAATGGGAGCATGGCGGCTCCAGTCGACGACGGCGGTCGACGACAGTGGAGGACAACAGTCCGGGCTCTTCTCCTTGGAGTTCCGCAGCAGTCCCCGTATCGGCTCGGCAGCCTGTCGAAGGTCTGTCTACCAGAGAGCTTAGGCAAAGATCAGCTGTGCACGATTGTCCCTCGTAGCTCGAGAAGAGGGCGCCTTACCAGGTCCTCTCTGTGTCAGTTCTTGAAGCACAGCAGCTTTCCGATTACGAAGGAGAGCAACAGCAATTCTTCTTGTCCAGCAGGGCTTCAGGATCAAGCTTCCGTTACTGCAGTTACTCGTCGTAGTGGACTTCAGCTTCCGAACACGATTCCTAGCAGTGAGAGGTCCCCAGATATACTGTTGATCTCCCATTCATTCCGCTGGGTCACACTCAAGCATCCAATCATGACTACGGGAATTCATGCAGGCAGGCAGCCAATCAGGCACACGAGGTATTCAGGCCATTCACTTCTCTCCAGAAAATCACAACAAGTTATGTGTATTGGGACAAGTACGGAGCCATTCAACACTCCAAGCTGCATTCATACCGGTATCGGGCGGGGCTGTCTCAACCATTGGGTCAACCACCAGATACAAGACAGCCACAACATAGAATGCATATTCGTCACACACTCCATTCACCCAGGTCCCACCCACAGGCGTACCCACAACATACGGTCGTTGAGAAGGCTCCAGCCAATCTGGTCGGCACTTCCCCACACTACCATATACGAAACTTCCACCCAACAGCCAGTTAGGGGGAAGGGACAGAGGCAGGGCTTCCCGGGACTTTGGGAAGATCAGGGTAACAGGTGATGGAGGGCAAGAGGCCATGGGGGCCATTTTGTCTCCATCAGGAATCTACCGATTCCAATGACAAGGCCTGGGCATCCCAAAGTGGACGATGCTCAGGGCACCAGTCATTTCAGCACGGAGCTGCCACCAGCCCGTACCCTGCTATGTGAGTCACACACAGGTGCCCAAAAACATACACTAGGGGTGCAGGGTTGTACCCCTACCCATGGGTGCCATAAGGATATCCCACGGGTCCGTTCACCAAACCAAAGGAGAGAGAGCTGCACCGCCAGGAGTCCCACATGAACTCCTGCGTGGAAAACACAACAGAATACACAATAAAAAGCAGTAAAGGACAAGGATACAGAGGCCCTGTCCCTCCGATGCATTTCCAGCATCACAGTCGCCCCCAGCAGACTGAGGTGGAGGGTGCCTATCTCCCACGGGATAGACACCCTCATCCAGACGGTTAGCATACCTTCTGGAAACGCCATCTGCATTATCGTGACTCTTCCCTGGTCTGTTCTCAATGGTAAAGTCTAGTCCTTTCAGACTAATGGACCACCTGAGCAGTTTCGAGTTTTCACCCTTCATCTGCATAAGCCACTTCAGGGGCTTATGATCGGTTTGGACCTTGAAGGTAAGGTAAGGTCTAAAACGCCTTAGGCTCCAAATAATACTAAAACATTCCTTTTCAACAGTAGCCCACCTAAGTTCCCTACCCTTAAGTTGTCTACTGATGAATATAATCGGATGTTCTCTTCCTTTGTCATCTAACTGGGACATGACAGCTCCAATTCCGGTGTTGCAGGCGTTAGCTTGAACGATAAAGGGCTTGCTGTAATCAGGCACACACAGCACAGGTGTCCGACACAGACTTCCTTTCAAGCCATCAAAGGCCCTCTGACAGTCTTCAGTCCAATTAACCTTCCTAGGTTGTTTGGGTGAAGTCAAAGCTGTCAGGGGTGCAGCTATGGTTCCATAGTCTGCCATGAAATTGCGATAGTACCCAGTGAGGCTCAAAAAGGCTCTCACCTGGGTTTGAGTAGTGGGAGTCTCCCAGTCATGTACATCCCGTACTTTACTAGGGAGAGGTTGGATTTGACCCCCTCCTACCTCATGACCAAGATAGGTGACTTTCCCCTGAGCTATCTGGCACTTGGTGGCCTTGATAGTGAGGTTAGCCCTTTTTAACGCCTGCAACACTTTATCCAGATGAGTCAAATGCTCTTCCCAGGTGGAACTGTAGACGGCAATGTCGTCTAAGTAAGCCACGCAAAAGGCTTCCAGCCCACTGAGCGCATGGTTGACTAATCTCTGGAAAGTGGCAGGGGCGTTCTTCAGCCCGAAAGGCATAACTCTAAACTGGTAGAGTCCCTCGGGTGTTGAGAACGCCGTATTTTCCTTGGCATGGTCCGTCAGAGCTATTTGCCAATATCCTGAGGTAAGGTTGAAAGTGCTCACAAATTTGGCAGCACCTATGGTGTTCACGAGCTCATCAGCCCGGGGCAAAGGGTGCGCGTCAGTCTTGGTGACGGCATTGACTCCTCGGTAGTCCATACAGAACCTCCAATCCTTGGTACCTTCCTGGGAACTTGCCTTGGGGACAAGGACCACAGGACTGGACAAGGGACTGCTTGAGGGTTCAATAACACCCAGATCCAACATCTTGGCGACCTCATCCTGGATGTGGTTCTTGATGGTATCTGACATACGGTAGCACCTGCCTTTGACAGGCACACTGTCACCAGTATCAGTCTCGTGCCTACACAACGGTGTAAGGCCTGGTGTCTGTGAGAACAGAGAGGCGTACTGCCGGAGCAAAGCCCGGCAGGCATTCTGCTGCTCTGTCGTCAGATTGGGAGAGAGATGCACTCCCTCCACTGAGCCATCCTGAGGGTTGCTATGCAGCAAATAAGGAAGCGGCTCACTCTCATCCTCTTCTTGCTCTGAAGCTGGCAAGAGGCATGAGACTTCGGCCCGACTGTGGAAAGGCTTGAGCCTGTTAACATGGAATATCTGAGGGGCTACCACAGAGGCTCCCATGTCAACCAGATAATTGACCTTGCCCATCTTGGAGATTATCCTGGAGGGTCCAGTCCATTTATCCGCCAAAGCCAGAGGCTTGGTAGGCTCCATCATGAGGACCTCCTGTCCCGGAGTCTAATCCACTTGTGATGCTTTAAGGTCATGCCAGTACTTATTCAATTCCTGGCTGGTCTTAAGATTCGCTGTTGCCTGACCCATCATCTGTGTCATCCTCCGTCGGAGGCCTAACATATAGTCCCCCACTTGCTTGGCAGGACCTGGAGGGGTGGCTTCCAAGCCCTCTCTGATCAAGGCAGTGGGCCCCCTCATGGGATGTCCAAAGAGTAACTCAAAGGGGCTGTAACCAACACTCTCTTGAGGTACCTCTCTGTAAGCAAACAGCAGGCATGGCAGGAGAAGATCCCACTTCTTCCTGCGGGGCTCTTCCAAAGCGCCTAAGATGCCCTTGAGAGTTTTGTTAAATCTCTCATCCAAACCGTTGGTCTAGGCTGGTAAGAGATGGAGAATTTGTAAGTTACTCCACATTCTTTCCACATGGTTTTCATGTTTCTCGACATGAAGTTGGATCCTCTATCATAGACAACCTCCTTAGGGAATCCAACACGGGTGAAAATTCCCAGGAGAGCCCTGGCAACCACCTTGGCCGTAACCGTCCTAAGGGGCATAGCCTCAGGGTACCTGGTGGCATGATCTACCAAAACTAGGATGAACCGATGTCCACCCGACGTGGGAGGGTCAAGGGGACCGACAATGTCAATGCCAACCCTCTGAAACGGTGTGCCAACCACTGGCAATGGTTGCAGTGGGGCGATGACTCTGCCTCCAGTCTTGCCAGACAACTGACAAGTTGGGCAGGTCCTGCAGTGGGACTCCACTTCCACTCCCATCCGTGGCCAGTAGAAATGGGCAGAGAGCCTCTGCTTAGTCTTCTTGGTACCAAGATGACCAGCCAAGGGCACCTCATGCGCCAACTGCAGCAGGAAGGGCCGGTAAACCTGGGGTACCACCAACCACTTGAGGGCTCCAGGTTCAGGCTTAGTGGGCTCACTAACAAGGAGCTCACCCTCCCAATAAATCCGAAATGTCCTAGGCACTTCTCCCTGTGCCTGGGACAGGGCCTGTGTCCTCAGACCCTCAAGAGAGTGGCACTCTCTCTGTCCCTTACAGAAGTCCACCCATAGGGTCCCCCTTTAGCCAACAAGCATTGAAGGTCGGGATGATCCTGCGAGTTAAAAGCCTCTCCCACAGGAAAGTCTTCTGGCTCGTCTCCCACAGGAGTTGAGATGGGATTTACCACTGGACCTAGCCCGTCCGGAGCATGGATCCCAATGGGTGCTATCGAAACAGCGGGAGGAGTAGGGGCTTCCTCCACAGACTTCTTACTCCTCCGGTTCTTTCGTGCCTTGGGTTTCCCCTTTGCAAGGGTACCGGGCTCGCAGCCGGACCCTGTGTGACCTGCGATTGGGTGACTGCCACAGCAGCCATCGGTAGACCATCTGTGATCATCCCCAATTCGACCAAATCGTTTCTCAACAAAATATTCTCAGGCACGTTGTCCTGAACCAGGACCGGAAGCTTTGCTGTCTTGTCTCCAATCGTAATGTTGACTAAGGCTACAGGCGATAATTTGGGAGGCCCACCACCTAACCTGGTGGTTCTCAGAGGAGCTTCTACATAGTCCTCTGGCTTGAGCAGGGTCCTGTCCACCACTGTCATGCTTGCCCCAGTGTTTTGCGGGATAGTCCCCAGTACTTCTGCGTACTGGTCCCAAGCCCCAAGGGACACTAAGGAAATCTCTACGGGAGCACCGAAGGTGATCCCAGTAGAGGAGGGGAGGACGGTGGCCTCCACCTCAGGTACGGAGTAGGGATAGGTCAGGCTGACAGCCTGGACTCCAAGTACCTTACCCTTACACTTGGGACCACCCCTTCAGTGATCTAGAGCCCCACAATCCCAGCATGTGCCAGGGGTGCGGGGTACGGTACTGGAACCACTGGGACCCTGCTTTGCAGCAGGCGGACCACTACTCTTACTCCCACCCACAACAGACTTATCCCCACTAGGTTTTTGGGTCTTCAGAGAGGAAGGTTTTGGTTTACCCGACTGTGATCGCTTTTGGGACTCCTCAGCTTTCTGAGAGGCCCCCTCTTCTTTGTCCTTGTCCTTCCCACTGGAGTCCTTAGGGGACACCCGGTGGGAGACCCACTTGTCAGCCAAACTAGCCAGCTTAAAGGGGTCCAAAATGTTCTGGTCAGCAACATACTGACGCAGCTCTGGTGTACAGGCTTCCGAAAAATGCTCAAAAAACAAGAGGTGAGAAATTTCAACAATAGTTTTCACTTTGTAACCATCAATCGACCCCATCATGTTCATGTGCGCAGCACTCACCCAGTCAATCCAAGACACATTCTCTCATTTCTTAAAATCCCACAACCGTTTAAGATATTGGGTAAGCGTTTGCCAAACTTGGCGATTAAGGCATATTTCATGCACTCATACTGACCCCTTTCTTCCACACTCAGTTTCAGAATACAGTCATATCCAGTTTGAAGTTTGAGGCACTCTGCTTAACAAACACTTAGCCCAATCTCTCTGATCAACATTGTGAATTGCACAAGCCATTTCAAATGCTTCAATCCATTGGAGGATATCAGAACCCTCTGCATACACATCAACCAAATCTTTCATAAACTTGGTTCCTGGGGACCTGACACTCTCAACTGGTTTCGCTGAAGTCTACAATCGACCTTTCTCTAGCTGGATTCGCTGACATTCAGTGTCCTTGTCTTTGAGTTCAAGATTCCTATTTTTGAGTTCCACTTGCTGCGCCAACTCCTCTTTCTTAAGCTCAGCATCTAGTTCCAACTTGCGATATTCAAAGGCTATCTTCATCCTCAATAACTCAAGCTCTAAAGAATTGCTGGGGTTCGGAACAGAGGCAGCAGGAATGGTGGCATTCCCAGAATCAGTTTCGGCGACAACCCCCGGGGTAGAGTCCTCCTTGGTTGCATCCCCCCCTTCAAGAGTTTCACAATCGATCTGGTAGTCCACCAGGGCGGCTATCAGCTCAGCCCTAGACTTATCCACAAAGTCTAATTCCCTGGCTTCACAAGAACTCTGGAGAGCCCCTAAGCTCATCCGAGTCAATTTACCATTCGCAATAGATTCCATTGCTTGTAATGCAGTTATCTTGTACAAGACTAAACCTTAATTTAACAAAGTGCAGATATCCCTCGTAAGTGGCACGGATTTACACTGAGTCTTAAAACCATAAGCATCCCGCCACTGCCACCAGCTGTAAAGACCGGAGGGGGGTCTGCACTTCTGCTCTATATATGGTAGAGGGGAGGCATAGAGAGCCCTGCCAAGATTCTGTAGTATTGGTAGATTTAGTCGAGCAATCAAGGCCTAGCTTCTCGGGAGGTGATCCGAGCTGGTTCTTAAGTACAGTGTAGCCCCCGAGCACCCATGAAGGAATGTCCACACACTGTATCAGTTAAAACACAGTCTTTATATAATTAATATTTAAGGTCATATACACAATCACGATAACTCACTTTGTAATCCGAAAATCAACAATGGTAAATGTGTACAATTCAAAAGTGGTACCACTAATGTTATTAGATCTTATTCAAGTGCATACGGTCAGAATGACACACAGACTAAAATAAAGAGGAAACCAGCAGTAGACAGAGGAAGGAAAGCAAGATGGCTGAGCAATAGGCAGAATACTGGTAACTACCGTTAAACACAGTTCTGTGTGGAGATCCCCCCCACCTGGGCAACCTGTAGAAGAAAGATACAAGCCCAGTCCATATATTGTTCACCCTTAGACTTGCCAATAGTTCTGCAACCCAAAAGTACCTTGGTGTTGTAGCGTTCCACGTCGGGGAAATCGACAACCCTTCTTGAGTGTCCTCCCTTTCAGGCAGGAGTCACGGGTCATCGAACGTCCGACGGAGAACAGGTCGAGCTACGACGGTGAAGTGGCCACGTCGTTCCTAGCGTTGCTCGTTGACGGGGAAGCGTAAACGTCCTGCCAGGTAGAGGCATGCGGGGCACCTCAGTGTTGATAGTTCTGGTCCGCAAAGAGTTGAAGAACTGTGGCCAGCAAGGGCGTCGAGTAGTCGGCGTCTCTGTGGTCTTTGGGTGGCGGGAAACCGACCGGTGGATGCTCCTAGTTGCGGCGACGGTCAGGCCTTCTCCAGCAGGATACGGCGGCGACGATGAGGATGAGAGCGTCCTTGGATCAATGAAGTTCTTAGGCAATGGGAGCATGGCGGCTCCAGTCGACGACGGCGGTCGACGACAGTGGAGGACAACAGTTCGGGCGCTTCTCCTTGGTGTTCCGCAGCAGTCCCCGTATCGGCTCGGCAGCCTGTCGAAGGTCTGTCTACCAGAGAGCTTAGGCAAAGATCAGCTGTGCACGATTGTCCCTCGTAGCTCCAGAAGAGGGCGCCTTACCAGGTCCTCTCTGTGTCAGTTCTTGAAGCACAGCAGCTTTCTGATTACGAAGGAGAGCTAACAGCAATTCTTCTTGTCCAGCAGGGCTTCAGGATCAAGCTTCCGTTACTCCAGTTACTCGTCTTAGTGGACGTCAGCTTCTGAACACGATTCCTAGCAGTGAGAGGTCCCCAGATATACTGTTGATCTCCCATTCATTCCGCTAGGTCACACTCAAGCATCCAATCACGACTACGGGCATTCATGCAGGCAGGCAGCCAATCAGGCACTCGAGGTATTCAGGCCATTCACTTCTCTCCAGACACTCACAACAAGTTATGTGTATTGGGACACGTACCGAGCCATTCAACACTCCAAGCTGCATTCATACCAGTTTCTGGCAGGGCTGTCTCAACCATTTTGTCAACCACCAGATACTAGACAGCCACAACATAGAATGTATATTCGTCAAACACTCCATTCACCCAGGTCCCACCCACAGGCGTACCCACAACATACGGTCGTTGAGAAGGCTCCAGCCAGTCTGGTCGGCACTTCCCCACACTACCATATACGGAACTTCCACCCAACAGCCAGTCAGGGGGAAGGGACAGAGGCAGGGCTTCCCGGGACTTCGGGAAGATCAGGGTAACAGGTGAAGGAGGGCAAGAGGCCATGGGAGCCATTTTGTCTCCATCAGGAATCTACCGATTCCAATGACAGGGCCTGGGCATCCCAAAATGGAGGAAGCTCAGGGCACCAGTCATTTCAGCACAGAGCTGCCACCAGCCCGTACCCTGCTCTGTGGGTCACACACAGGTGCCCAAAAACAAACACTAAGGCCACAGGGTTGTACCCCAACCCATGGGTGTCATAAGGGTATCCCATGGGTCGTTCACTAAACCAAAGGAGAGAGAGCTGCACCGCCAGTGCGGAAAACACGACAGAACACACAATAAAAATCAGTAAAGGACAAGGATACGGAGGCCCTGTCCTTCTGATGCATTTCTAGCATCACACTCATCTTTGCACTCTTCACTCTATTCCGCCTGTATCACTGCCTGCACCCCTCATGTACACCATTATGGCCTTCCCCATATCACTGAACTGTGTAAAATCCATCTTCCATCCATCCCTCAACACCCCTGGCATGGATCCCCATCAGCTCTCTTGACACTCCTTTAGAAATCAGCAACCCAACGTCATCTCCGACCTTACACCCTTCATTCATATCCGCCCCCTTTCATCTACATCCCCTCTCAGTGAACCCAGTCACCACACTGCACCCACACCAGGCCCCCTTCTGACCTCTGACTCCAAACCTCTGATAAGGGCCTCTGATAATGGCCTAATTTAAAACTCCCTCTCAAACGCCCCCTCCAGCCTCTTCCACCACACCAGACCTTCTCCGAAGAAATCATACATCACAAGCACTCTTGTCACACACTTAAAGATTGCTCATAACACCCCCCACAACAGAGACACCTGACCAATATTTTGGACTATTGTAAAGTCACTCTGCTGGATCAGCCCAAGTACCACCTACAGAGGCTGCACGTTGTTTAAAATATTGTAGCCCAGCAAAATGTGTGCACGCTTCTCTTATTTTGAAAAAACATAATTGGCTCCTAGTAGAGGGCAGAGGGAAGTTTAAGGCTCTGTGCCATATCCACTGCATGTTCCACGATCAGGGGGACCTGGATCTCTAAAATAGCCCTCTGTTCCTAGTAGGGTACTTCATTCTGCTGGCCACCAATGTCTATCTGTACCCCAGTTAAAAAAAGATGGTTGGTGGCAGGGCATTCTCTTTGCTGGGGCCCCCTCTCTGCAATGCCTTGCCCCTGACTCTGAGGCTTACTGACAACTACATTACATTTGTAAGGTTCATCCACTCCCTCTTTCTTTTTGAGTTACTCCCCTGACTATCAGTGACAACGCCATGATACATAAGGGTAATAGTGTGCCATATCAAGTTTTGGTAACACTACCTAACTTAAAATAACATAACTATCGCTAACAATATCACCCTTCCTTTCATCCCTGCCACCTCTGCTCAAAGCCCTCCACACCCTTCACACAATCCACACTGCCACATCCTGGTGGGGACTCATTCAGGATGTCCCCACCACTCCAGCCACTCACTCCCACCCCCCATTGGCCCTCCACCTCTCCTCTCGCTAGGGGCCCACACACTTCATCCATCTAATGAAATTTCATGCATCCTAATTAAGGCCAGCTCTGACACCAAAAACAGACACAACATATTCCAATTAATTTCCTTTAAAAGCCCATACATACTCTTTATCGCAGACACCTGGTTCTCTGATGATTTCCAATTCATCACACACAAGGCTTTCACCCCATGCTACACACTAATCATGCACAACAGAACCAGCAGAGAAGGCAGGATCTCCATCCTCTACAAACCGCACCTCATTGTATCACACACAGACGGAACATTTCTGCAACGCAGACTGTGAATATCTCCTAGTGAAATTTCTCATCAATCCCTCCTTTAACCACAGTTTCTTACTCATATACAGACTTCCCGGCTATAACAGAAACTTTGCTGAAGCTCTTACTGACTCCCTAGCGGCCATTCTGGTCACCCACCCCTCCACAACATGCTAGGAGATCTCAAAATATGGTTTGATGCCTGGATAATCCCCTAACTCTACCACTCACTCCTAGATAAGCTGGAAGTGCTAAGCTTGATCAACTGATTTCAGGTGGCACACACGGTGCAGGACATACTCCAGATGCAATTTTATTCAGCACCAATCTGATCTCTATGCCCCCATCCACTAATCTTGACAGACCACACAGCTATCCTCTTCTCACTTTCGACTGCCACTGCTGCTTGATTAACCTGCTTGACTAACACTAGACCATCCATCTGCTTCCCGCTGTGGAGCAAGGCCATAGTAACACTGTACTTGCCTGTCTCCCTGCTTACCTACCTTCCAAATCTCCCTCTTCAGGGAGGTATGCACTCCATCAGCCACTTCTACCTATTGTATTCCAATGCCCTCAAACCACTCACCCCCACCTTCCGCAGACAAGGCCCCTCCCCTAGATGATTCACCCCTTCTCTCAAATACCTCAAAACACTTAACCACACCCTGCAGCATAAATAGCGGGCCAACCAATCTCCCCAGCATAAAACTGCTTACTGCACTCAGATCAAAGCCTACACGGCAGAAATCCAGAAGACCAGAACATTATTCTACTTGAACTGACTCTCTAATGACCACACCACCAGAAGGGAACTCCGCAAGAACATCTCAGAACTAAGGACCCATCACTACACTTTCCTCCACTCTCTCAACTCCCAAACACTCTGTGAGGGCCTCTCTGACCACTTTTACAACGTTTCTGTGGAAAGAAACTGCAACATCAGTGCCATAGTAGCAGCTCTCCCCCAACCACCTGTACCCTCGTCCGACCCCTCTTGCCCCCCACTGCCCTCCCTATCCTCTCCTCCTTCCCTCCCATCTCTCAAACTGACTTCCAGAAGCTACATGATAGCAGCCACCATATGAATCCCTGGGAGATCCATGCCCTCCCACCACCCTTAATGTTATCCTTTCCTCAACCTGTGCAGCCAGAATCGTGCAATCTATCATTAACCCTTCCCTCACCTCAGGCATATTGCTGGCATATTTCAGAACATCACACATCAAACCCCTGCTGAAACCCCCACTAGACAAGAAACACTTGTGTACAGGCGCGTTATAAATGCCATATCATATCATAGATCATATAATGTTCCCCCTATTTCCGGACAATTACAGAGCTACATCTAGCAACTGCTTCATAGCCAAACATATTGACCAAACCACCTGCTCCTGCTTAGTCTCTTCATCAAATCCAACCTCCTGCGTGAACCCTCCCAGTCTGGCTTCAGACCCCTCTGAGGAACAGAATCATCCCTAGACTCCATCTCAGATGGCCACAAAAGAACTACAGATTCAGAAGACCGTGTTGCACTTAGCCTCCTCAACATCTCAGCAGCCTTTGACACTATCAACCACAGCATCCTCACAGACAGACTACACCTGCTTGTTATTAGGGGCACAGAGTTAAGGTGGATTTCCTCCTTCCTTACTAACCAATAACAAATCACCCTCCCCCCTTCAACTCGACCCCTGCAATGTCACCAATGGGGTACTAAAGGTGGCCTCCCTATTCCCCCTACTCTTCAACCTCTACCTGAGCCCTCTCTGCTCTTATTCGCTCACATGACCTAACCTGCTACAACTACGCCAATGACACGCATATCATCTTCAAGATCCCTAAGACCTCTGCCATCCATCATCCAGACCTCGCCTCATGCCTCACAGAAATCAACCACTGGATAATAGCTAACCACCTCCTCCTCAACCCTGGAAAAACTGAAATCATGATTTGCAGATAGACAGAACTCTATCCCGAATCCAGCCCATGGCATTCCTAACTAGGCCCTCCTCCTGCAGCATCTAACTCAGTAAATGACCTGGGATGCACCATGGACATTGATATAAAACTTTTATTAAAGTACTTGTATCACTGAACAATTTATGACCTTTCAGACTGCCTCAGATTTTAAATGTGAGGCAAAAATGGCTACAATATCTATCACTCCAAGAAAGTATATTGGCCTCGAAGAAAAGGACAGAGGACATCAATGCACATTGTTTTGTAGATATAGTGTAGTAGGTCTCAGAGATGAAGTGCAGTAACATTTAGATAATAGATAAAGTACACATGAGAAGAAATACACAGTTGAACTAAGACAAGTGGAACAGACACCTCATAGAACAGGTAAAGAACATGCCCAAGACTATGCATTTTAGACATCCATGATGAAGTCCATTTGGTGTCAGCGAGAAGGATCAGTAGACCAAGAAATGCAGTTCATCTCCTTGTTGAAATAACATGGGAATTCAAGGCAAAGTACAATGTGCCCCTGGAAAAAGTGAATATTGAGTAAACAAAGTACTCTTAATGCAGAAACCATGTTAGTTTATCAGAGACGGGAACAGTAGGCCTCAGGGTACATCTCAGAATGTTCCTAGTAGGTATCAGAGGGATGGAACAGTAGATTTCAGACATAACATACAGGTACTATACTAGACCTCAGGGAGTAGTAACAGTTTGCCTCAGCAGTACAATACAGTGAACCTCTAAGAAGAAATGGGGGACAGGTAGTAGATAAATAAGCCCTAAGAAAAGAACTGTGGGGCTTAATGAGGAGCTAAATACACCATACCTCAGAATGAAGGCATCTTAGGCCACACAAAGGAAGTACAATAAGGCTATAAAGGGAGGTACAAGAGACCTCAGGAAGGAAGAACAGTATGGGTTTGAGAAGAAGTGAAACTTTCTTACGAGTTGGGTGCCACGGTAAAAAAGAAGTGACAATTAAGTTACTGACACTATATTTGATGGTAAAAGAATTACCACTGTTTTTACCATAGCAACAAATGCTGAATCTGAGCTGGAAGAAGAGGATTTACCTCTGGTATGATGCTGGAAGTAAATACTCCACCGTAAGGCCGAAAATCATTTGTTTAACCTCACAGAATCACATCTTGTGTTAAATCAGCCAAAACCCCCCATGAAGTCCTATGGACTCCTAAAGTGGACTTACACCTCCATAACTCCAGTTGTAATTCTGTTGTCAGCCCAGGACACCATGTCACAGCAACAGTAGATGATTTTGGTGGCAAAAAAGCAGATGTACTGCTGAATTACTACCAAACTTGAAATGAGTCCCATTCTGTTTCATACTGTAAAACAGGAGGGGTCCAAGAGAGGACTAAGTAGGTCTCAGAGAGGAAGTACAATAGACCACAGACGAGGCACAGAAGCCCCCAAAGAGGTATTCCAGAAGGATCAATGAAAGAAGCACATTTAGTTTTATAGCAATACCCCATGCACCTCAGACCGGATGTAGACTAGACTCCACAGAGTAACAGCAGTAGGCCTCTGAAAAATATTACAGTGAGACTGAAAAAAGGAAGAACCTTTGGGCTCAGAGAAAGAATAGAAGTACTTCAATAGTATGTATACACACCTCAAAATGGACGTGCAGAAGGCACAAGAAAGATTCACAGCAGTGAAACAAAAGTAACCCAAAAACCACACACAAAGATAATCAATCCACACAAAGTCAAATAAGTACTGAACCTCTTTTCAAGGGAAAACAAGGTTAATTACATCCAACATGGGCTCAGATGGTCCCATAGAACCAAACTGGCCCAGAGCTCGTCTTTTGAAAAGCAGTTACAGCTTTTATAGAAGTGAAACCAAAGATTTTACAATAGTATCCATAATAAAAATGACAACATAATCCCACCAGCCTCACAGGCTGCCTCCTATAGAATATGCCAATCCCTCCCTCTGGTCCGTTGGCCAATTGGCCATATCTAATCCAAACCCATTCTCCTAAATCAATAGTCCCCTAAATCATCACGTTCAAACCAAGGTACATGATTGATCGCTTCCCATTATTGATATATTCATAAATTGAGACCATCACGTAATGTGCACCTCTCCGTTCCAGATTCGATGAAAGTAAACTGGAGAGCCAAACTCTTGATAATAGACAATAAGCCTTATCATTATACCAGATGCCATGGAGCACACAAGTTGCCTCCCTGACCATGTACTTATTGTTTGCCATCACATCTGCTCCTCCTCTCCCAAATCACAGAATGTTTCAGACCTCCTTCACACCCCAGGTGCCCAGTAATGACGCAACTAGGGCATTGCTCATGAGTCTGAATTTCAGGGATTTATTTACTTTTGGTTGTGTGTCTATCTGTGATTCATATCGGATGACTGCTCATTGGGGATGGCAGTAGTGCTCTAAATCTTCATCTTGCCCATTGGAATCACAGCATATTATGCTCTGTTCTCATGAAGTTGTATTTCAAAGACTGCATCTCTGCCAACTCCCATTCTGTTCCCATCCTATTCATGCTCTGCAGCTGGATACAATTAGCACGCATCTGTGTACCATGGGTGCCTGGGACCTCATCTTCACTCCTGGGGAACAAGAAAGGGATTTATTTTTGGAGCTAAGCTACCAAATCTGAAGATTCACATTACGGCCTGTATTCTATTAGTATTCATAATGTGCTCTGCCTTTATCATCCAAAATAGCGACACTCCTGCCATGTGTACACACCAAACTCGCTTCTACAACAATACCTCGCTGACTCCATATTCCACATAATTAGTTTCTTCCCACACATCACGCTACACTGGGTTACTATGAACACAACACCTAAACATCAGGCCTATCATGCTACCCTATCTATGGCTTCTGAAACCACCAGAATAATACATTGTGTTGCTCTTCCTGTGCTGCTATATGCGAGTATCTAATATGTGGCAAACCTGACTAAAACAGTGTGTGTGCTTCTGCAGCGCACACTGCATTCTGCTCCCATAATGGTACATTGTAATAGGTTTTTATAATCCTGAATTGTTTTGCCTGGCTAGGACACTGTACGTGCATTCCAACATCGCTGTCTCTTTCCTCCTTTAATAAATTTCCTTAGGTACCAATGATTTGCACACATGATTTAAAGCCCCCACCCCCTTCACTTACTCTTCCAGGGTACCAGTCATGAAACAGCATAGCCCATCTCCTGCAAAATCAACCAAACACTCAATATAATTCTCTGTACCAGGTGGGGGTGTGGTCAAAGTTCCAAAGCCTGCTCTATTGTATCCATCCTTTGCCTCATAACCCAGTCCAATCTGGCAGTCCTGGGGGACTTGAGTTTTGTGAGAGGAGGAGCTCTACCCACCCTTATCGATACCATCATCATGGGGCCTTCGAGAATGTCTTCATGCAGCATCTCAGGATCACCTGGCACGAACCGAAAAGCATGAACAGATAAACCCTGATGGGAACCAGCATTTTCCCGGCTATTTCTAACCATGATGGGGCCCATGCAAACATAGATTGGAACCAATCATCAGCGTTCACTCTGCCTTCCTTCTCCATAGCAATCCTCAGATTGTGAAGGGCCGCTATCGCATGAGACAAATACCCATTGTCTGCATAATTTGGGGCAATATTCGTACAGCAGGACAGTCCATTGTTCTTGCATATGCTGTGAGCACATCCAGAACATATCTGTTCTTTAGGGTCATCAGCCAGATTACCCTTAACTCACTGTTCACAAGTTAAGGCTCTCCTATGTCTGGTGCACCATCTGAATCATCTCCCATCTGGTTATCTGAAGCCCCTTGGCATTGGCTTCAGTCTGTATACCTGGAACCAGGAGGGAGGTACAAAAAAGTCTCTGTTTTCGTACATAGGCTGTATTTATCCAGAATCACTTTTAGTTTATCGGCTGAGTCTTTGAGCAGGTGATTTGATCTCTTCTGATGATGACCTCTGCGCGAGCGACAAGCCTGGTTATTAGATGGGGCTTTGTTGGTTCTGGGTCCGGCAGTTTCATCACTGAGAGATGAAAGTCAGGAACTTCCAAAACCACTGATTGTAGGGTGGTCAGCGAGTATACTACCGTGCATGATGTTGGGAGGTGCAAATATGCATATTGCCCACACACCCAGTGTAGATCCATCAACGATGCTGTACCTTCATTCAGGTCAAGGATTAGTAACATTTTATTACACCAGTGGTTGTTCCTATGCGTATAGTGCCATTTCCTTGAAAGCAAAAGCAATACTTTGCTGGCCTCTGTACTTTGACTGGTGTTTCGTTTAGCTCTATCCATGCCAGTTTTGGCACATAGTTAACGCATGCAATCACGTTTTCAGAAAACCTTACTACCACCCCCATTGCACAGCTCTCTACACCTGCCGCCCATCTATTAATGAAAAACAACGCTCCTTTCAGACTTCAGCAATGGTCTCACTTTACAACAGAATTGTTCTTTCTTCTTGACACATTTTTCATTGTCGCTCTCCATTCTTACTGCTTGGAGAGTGTGGCCTTGGAAAAGACTTTATACTATGTAAAGGGCCAAGTGTATCAAACACTCGGCTATAAGAGGCAGAATTTCTTGAGGTATAAATAGCTTGGGTGCCCCAGTCTCACATGGTATCAAAGATGATACATAGTAGCTCTAGTTTGAGCTCTCCCTCCCCACTTCGCGCATGCGATTATACCACATGTATCCAATTTGGGCTGGTGCACATCAGCCACAGTGTCAAAGATTTGTTGGGGATGAACTTGCAGGTATGCCAGAGCGATGCTGGAAGTCTGCGTACTTGGAGAGCCCAACTCCCACCCCGAGTATACACAGAGGACTCAGTCAACGGCAAGTTCAAACTGCAGTTTATCACAAGTAAAACCAACAGGGATCAATACAAGAACACAGGTGGATTCTAGTACTTGACCGCTTCTTCTGGTTTGCAGGCCAGTTTTACTCTAAAAAAACATCACTACTCCATCATCAATTGGGCCTTTCTCAGTGTGGGGGATTGGCCCTCTGGAGTCTAATAACCTATATGGTCATATATACGTGTTATTCTACAGGCTCTTACATGTCGGGTGGCTGGCATGTCCCATCCCTAGTTCACTATCTAGTAGATCGTTCCAGAGTAGTGGGCTTACCATTGGTTCCTGTCCGTCGCCATCCACCCGTAGGATAACAAACTGTGATTGGCTAGAGCTGATCCCCCCAGGCCTGGGACTGGAATGAGTTCTCAGCTTGTGGTGTACCTTTTCAAGGTAATGTGAATGATTTTGTGTCTATATTGTAACTTTTGTACACCATCTTTGCCTTATGAGAATATTCTTCTCACGGTGGAAACACTTGTTGCGATCTGCCTCTGTTTGCTGTGCTGGGACTGGCTTCTCTTTCCCAGCGAGGAAGACTGTCCATTGTTTCACTCGTCTGTACCACATGTTCAGAGACCACGAAATTAAGCTCTGCAGCTCTTATTCATGAGGATGTATTCTGTTTTTCTGCAGCTGGTCACTTTGTCGTCTGGGGTTTAGAATGTCTTCATATATCTTGTCCTTGGCTGTGGGCCTTGTCTCACATGCCTTGCTCTCTGTCCAGCCTTAGTCAGCTCTGTTCATTTCCAGCTCAGAGATTTGAGGGCTGTTGTAATTTTCCTAAACCTATATAACGGTTTCTGCGTTGTCCATGTTATAGTATATTCCCTATGAGTTAGCTATATGTGGTTTCAACAGGTTCCATGTGCACTCCTTTATGTCCAGGCGACAATTAGCTTTAAGCATCAGCAAGTTCGCTCAGGATCTCTTGTGCCTTGAAGTTTCTGTGATACTGCATTTGACTAATGACAAAATAATAAAAGCAATGACCGTATATATGTATCTGTCCTCTAACTATAGAACTGTGTACTCATGTTCTTCATGTAAATGAGTGTGTGTTTGTGCGGTGCAGTGTGGACTGCACGTGTGCTTCACTTCTATCGCTGCTATGTTGTGGTGCTTCCAATGACGTTAGTAACATGGCTCCTTGGTGCTTAGTCCAGGCTGTCCATGTAGGTGTCTCTGACCATGATTTCAGGATCTTCTCCCACGCATGGTTAGATTTGTACCACACTCGGTCTATATCGCTGACTGAGAGGGTACCTTTCTGTGTATCTGTCAATCATTGGTGAATTTGGTATTGTCCAAAATAGAATGGGTGATTGTGGGCTTTCCGGACCGTCCTTCTTGTCATGAACTTGATGTGGGGGGAGGGGCGGTCTATGTACCCAACTCCCTTTTCAGATTACCCCCTTGTATTGTTTGTACTTTATCTCTTCCTCAGTTTCCTTTTAATTCATGCAAAACAAGGGGGGGGGGTTCTGGGAATCCCTCTACCAGCACAAACACAGCCCATTAACCTGTTCTTGGGTGGATGGCCCCGGTGAGAGACTCTACCAAGTATTTAGCTCACTGTCCCTTTCACAGAGGAGAAATGTCCCTGCATATCAGCCTTTGTCCTGTCCAGGGGCAGTCCAGCACCAAAATGTTAGGCAATTCTCCTCTGAACAAGAGTACCAACAGCAACCCCAGACACATGTTTCGGCCTAATCGGGCCTCATCAGTGAGGTGGAGCTATGCCTCTCTAAGAACAGTGAGCAAGGGGTCCACGTCTAGATTCCCCTGGTAACTTAGGGTGAGACCCAAAGTTAATTAATATACAAAACAAGGGGGGGGTTTGGGAATCCCCCCATCTGCACGAACACATCCCATTGACCTGTTCTTGGGTGGATGGCCCCTGGGAGAGACTCTACCAAGTCTTTAGCTCACTGTCCCTTTCACAGAGGAGATATTTCCCTACATATCAGTCTTTGTCCTGCCCAGGGGCAGTCTAGCACCAAAATGCTAGGGAATTCTCCTCTGAACAAGAACAGACCTTCCTCTGTTTTGCATATTAAGTAACTTTGGGTCTCACCCTAAGTTACCAGGGAAATCCAGACGTGGACCCCTTGCTCACTGTTTTCAGAGAGGCGCAGCTCCACCTCACTGATGATGCCCAACAAGTCTGAAACACATGTATGGGGTTGCTGTTGGTAGTCTTGGTACTCTTGTTCAGAGGACAATTGCTTAGCATTTTTTTAAACAATTAGTTATTTTTTTTTTTTTACTTTTATTTCAGGCTAAACCTGTAATTTTATCAAAAATATCGGCAGATTTAACCCTCCGAGATTCTACGAAAATCTTCGAAATTTTTTTTGACTTCTCTACAGATCTAAGTACGTCCTTTCACAGACTGTGCGTACGTTTCAAATGCGATTATCCAGGAGTTCCTTTAGGCTGGTAATGATGAAATAGCTTCAGTGAGAAGAGCTTCGTTTATCTGTTTAAAAGCCAATCCAATGAGGTTTGCCATGGCCATGGTCCACCGGGTGGCTTCACCTGAGATTAGTCTATTCCATATATTATCCTCTTCGAACATCCAGGGATTTGTGATCAGCGGCGATAGATAAGTAATTCTGTTCTGTTTGGTGTGTGGACAGATTAGAACCAGGCGCCTGATCGTTTCCACACTGTCCACGTTTTTGCATAACCTACATACTTGATTTTCCGCCATACCTCGGATGGCGAGTATTTGTTTTGTGGGAAGTATATTTAGTCTCGCTTTCATAAACAAGTGTCTTTTTTTCTTTTCTGGGAATTTGCTGACATATTTTATAGGCACCTTTGGTTTATTGAACGTGGGCGGAAGCTGTTGTAACAATTTGTTGTCTGCTGCTACCTCTATGGTTTTAATCCAGTCCATTTCCTGCAGTTTCCGCTTGATTTTGTCGGGATTTTCTTTTAAGTCTGTTTCCGAGCACATTTGCGACAATCTTTCTTTTCTGGTTTCGGCCCACTTTTTGAATGCAGTGCAATTTCCGTTTACCATTTCTTCTTTGACTACAGCGTAGATTGGAAGGGAGTCTGCCAAAATGATTTTTCTAAATAACCTCATTGCGCTGGCGTCGACTATCGAGGCCAGAGATGTTAGCCCAAGTTCCCTTCTAATGGCCGCAATTGCAGTTGATTTGGGCAGCCCCAAAACAGATCTCCAAACCGTACCTTCTATTTTGTTCCATATGTTCTCCGGAATACATAGAGACGCTTCCATTCCGCTTGTCAGCGAGGGGACTAATTTCATTTTATAGAAATTGATTGCCGGAGTTAGGGTGAATTTGCCAAATTTCTTATCTAGTTTTCTCATTTGTGCTGTCAGGCTCTTTCCCTTGTCCCAGAGTACTGCTTGCATAGCTTTATCTGTTGTTGTGTTGTCTAGTTCGAACCCCAAATATCTGATGTTTTTTACTTTTTCAATTTTTATGTCATCCAGATACCATGACTCCGTTGTTGTTGGATTCTTTCGATGTTTCTCAAGGATCAGGATTTTTGTTTTATTTTTGTTTATCTCTAAGCGGTTTTCTTCTGTGTATTTTTTCAGATTTGTTAATTTCCGTTGTAATCCCACTTTGGTCTGGTCGATGAGAATCACATCGTCCGCATATAGTAGACGGGGAATAGTTGTTTTCCCTAATTTCGGTGGAAACGTTCTGATCTCATTTTCCGAATATTGCAAATCTCCCAGAAAGGCGATGAATAGTGCGGGCGCAAGTGGACAGCCCTGTTTTACGCCCCTTTTTACTTGAATTTCATCTGAGAGTGTTCCCTGTTGGTTTAATTTCACTCTTACCGTTGTATTTGAGTGCAGCGCGATTAGGGGATCCAGCACCGATCTTGGGCATTCCCACGCGTCCAATTTTTCCCATAGCATATTTCTGTCCACTTTGTCGAAGGCTTTTGACATGTCCACAAAGGCCAGGTATATTTTTGGTGCCCCTTCTTTGATTTTTGCTTTGAAAATATTTATTATCAAGATGTTGATTGCTATTGTTCCGTTTTTCTGGAAACCTGTTTGTAATATATCTTTGCATTTTGACGATCTTTCCCATATCCGCAGATGGTCCAGAATGAGGGAGGAAAAGATTTTCCCTAAAATGTCTAATAAAGCAATCGGTCTATAATTTGCGGGGTCTTCCCGACTGCCTTTTTTATAAATTGGAACGATGACTGCTTTTAACCAGGTCTCTGGAATTTGTTGGGATTGTTCGCAGATCTCAAAAATCTTTCCAATCAATTTTGCCCACTTTTTTGGGAATTCTTTTAAGATGGTATTTGTCAATCCGTCCGGGCCGGGAGCTCTGGATGTTTTCAAGCTTCTTATTTTTTCTTCGATGTCTGCCACATTGGCTATCGACACCCAAGGTGTGTTTGTTACAGATTTCAGTGCTTTTGTCGAGTTCTGGGGTTCCTCAAACTCGTTCGAAATATACTCCGTCCATTTTGCTTCTGATACTGCGTTAGTTGGTATTTGATTATATGTTACATTACTTTTTTTAATTAGGGACCAGAAGTCGCTAGATTTTTTGGTAATCAGCTTTTTCATCATTTCTTCTGCGTCCAACTGGTATTGTAACGCTTTTGCTTGTTTTCTCCAGGAAGTATATCTTTTTACTTCCAATTTCCAGTTTGACCAGTCTTGGGCCAGATTTGTTTTCTTTGCCTTTCTTTTTAGTTGCCGTCCTAATTTCCTTTCTTCTACCAATTGTTTGTTGTATGCATGGGTGGCCTGTAGTGCAGCCTTTTTTCTGGTAAGTATTGGTTTCTGGTATGGTGCAAGGAGTGGTAGATAATCTGGTTTCTCAATTATTTTTATTTGAAGGTTTGCTCTTACTTTTTCATCCCACGCTGATTTTATTTGTTGAATGTTTGCCTCCGTTATGCGCAGACGGGTTTGTTGCACATTTGTTTCAAGTGTAGCTTTGTATACAAGTTTCGTTGGTTTCCGGCCATACCACTTACAAGTGAGTAAGTTATGGTCACTGTTGTTTGTTTTCAGTACTTTAAAGCTCACTATGTTTGCTGCCAATCCAGATGATACGAAGATATAATCTAGGGTTGCTTTTGACGCTCCCCTTTCCCAGGTCGGGATATTCGCTTGATTTGGGAAGAGTGTTGCTATGTTTTGTAGATTTCTGGAGCTTATTACTTCCATCCAGGCTTTTCCACGTTCTTGTGTTGCAGTTGTCCCTGTTCTCTCTGTTTCTTCATTACAGTTGGCGTTTAAATCACCACATACCATGATCTCGATATCGTCGAAATCTTCATACAACTGGTCGATAGTTGCGCTCATTGTAGCACAGAAAGTCTTTGATGTCGTCCGCTGGGGGTTCCAATAGCAATTTATAATTGCCAAGATGTTTCTTGTGGCGCGCTTGCCCTTTCCCATGGGGGAAGACCATGTGGAAAGGGTCACCAGCATTTCGTATGCCTCTCTCCATTTCTTTGGAGGTTCCAGTCCTAGGCAGTTTTTAATGGCTGTGAGCAAACCGGACGATGGTCTTCCTAAAGGGCCTCTAATTGCTGCCGAGGTTCCTAAGCAGAATCCGTCCAACGTGGGTTTCTCAAGTAGCCACGTCTCTTGGAGGCATACTATGTCAAATCTGCCCAGATCAACATCCCCCGGCATTGTTAAATGGTTATGCCCTCTGGTATTCCATGAGCCTACCTTGTAGTGGTTTTTATCGGGCCGTTCCTCAAGGGATGAAACCAATGTTGGTGTCTCGAGGCTCCGCCCTATTTGCTGCTATTTTTGGGATTTCTTTAACCAGGTAGATGTAAACCAGTCCCACGGTCCTCTCGGCGATCTCGATTCCTGTGTTTTAGCTAAGGTCTTCTGAAGTATTGCTTCTCCTCTGGAGTGCCTGGTTAGTTGTGGAGATTCCTCGTTTTTTCTGCTTTTATTGTTAGATCTTCGTTCATGTGGGTCACTACTACTTTCCTGATTACTATTTAGACTTGGTTTGATGTTTCCCCACTTTAAGGCCTCATCCCGATTCCACGGCACATTTCTTCGACTGTGTTTTAGATCTTCACGAATATGCTTGTCATCCCTCTTTTCATTCCATCGATTGTAAGGATATAACCTTTCCATTTTTGAATGGTAATGTATGTTCTGTTTATTGCTTTTTATTGCGTTTCTGCCTCACTCCTCCTGCTGCAGGTATGTTAGCTCTCTCAGGTGGAAGCCCATGTCTTTCAACTCTTCAAATACTGATTTATCCAGGTGCGTTATGCTCTCATCTTTTACATGTAAAAACGCTTTTGCTATCTTGCCCCTGTGATACGGTTCGACCAGATCTAGGTCCTTTGTTCTGAGGCCCCTAAGAGTTTTAGATTTTTTCAGGATCTGCAGAACAGTTGGCCGGTTTAGAATTAAGTTGTCTTCTTTAAAGGCCTGTTGCTTGAGTTTAAACAATCGGGTTTTGCCTCTTTCTACTGATTCCATTTTCCCGTTTCCCCTCGCGGTTAGTTATTGTTTTAGTTGATTTTTACAACTTTATCAATATCAATAAACAATTCAACAACTTACAATTCTACAAAAAATTACATGATATGTATCAACACATTGTTAAAAACATGTATCAAATCATTTCTTCATTTCATATAGTTAAAATTCAACATATCATTCATTCCATTACTTCAATAGTTGCAAGCCACAGTCTTCAGTTGGTATTATCATTGATCAAATGATTCTCATACTCATAAAAAATTCTAAAGTCAGCAAAGACAACGAGAGGCATTAAATATCTCTATCCACATAGTGTCATACATTAGAAGGTTATTATTTATTTAAAAAAACCTTTGAAAATAAAACATTCGTTCCGATAATAGTCCTATACATTCGTTAGCAATAGGCCTCATTACGAGAACGGCGATAGCCGAGGCAGTAAAACCGCCTTGTTACCGCCGGACTCATATTACCATTCCGCCTCCATGATTCCTGGAATAACCGGGGCTTTACAACCCCGGTGACCCGGGAATTCCGGAGGCAGAATGGTGTAAATCCCCATTCCTATTGGGAATGGGGATCATGGAAACACTGGCACCATCTCCATAGTTTTAAATATCAGATCATCCTTATTAAGTTTGACAAACACTCTTTTGATCCAGGTTTATCGTGTTGAGCATGGTTGAGACTTTGATGGATAACATCAATATTAGGTCGCGAGTGAGTCGACTAGAGAGACATATTCATTAAGTCAGATTCCACATTTGATACATGTCCAACAATTTTCCCAGCATCACAGTCATGTGATTGTACATCTACTTGTTCAGTTTTATCCTTCAGCAACATCGGGTTTGGTTGAAAAGGCATAACTGGATCAATGTCTTTTTCCCTAAGAGGTGAGTCCTCAAGGGCCACAGGAGTTGAGTCATCGGGGGCCTCCAAGACAGAATTTGTCTTTTCGTTATAAGGAGCAATATTATTGTTTTTAGAATTCTGGTTAGATTTCTTGGTCTTAGACATATTTTTGGTATTTTTCGTTTTCTTTTTCTTTTCTTTTTTTTTGTTTAACCCGCTTGTTCTAAAGGATGCGAGGTAAGTTTTCTATTTTTTTTTTATTGATTTTTTAGAGGTGTTGCCTCCGGGACGGAAGATCTCATATAGGGGGCGGTGTCTAAAATTGAATCCTCCATTACAATCACTTCAGGAGAAGGCTGAATGGGTGACTTAGAGATCTCAGGCTCTGGCAAGTCAGATGGAATATGAGGATCTATGTGATTAGGTTCCAGTTCAATTTCCTCACTTGGTCCGTCAGCTGATGTTGCCTCAGATAGTTCGGTATTTGGGTTAACACAGATGTTAACATCATTGGAAGATTCCACACCAACCAGTCAACTTTGTTCATTAGGATTACAGAATTACCTGAATGTGTTGCTTACTCCTTTTCCACACCTTCATACATTTTGGTCAAGGTAAAAATACTTGTTTTAATGGCTACTAGGGCTGCATCCAAGATAGTTGCATTCACTGATGGAAAGCCAAAAGAGGGGCGTAGAGTAGGCTTGTTATAGGGAGCTACAAATGAAGAGTCGAGGGCTAAATCTTGGATATTTTCCTGTTCCGTAGAGAACAGCACTGGTGAACCTGATAGCCTTGATATAGACTCCACACTAATGTTGGAGTTCGTATTAGGCTGATTCTCAGTTTCAAAAGTCATTTGGGGAAACACCTCCGTTACAGGTGCTGGAGGGGAGGGACTTTGTGCAGTAATTTCAGAATATAATGAAGGGATATTATTAATATCAGGTTGGTGAATTTAAGCAGCAATCTTAGTCCCTCCCTTATTCATTAGCGAGTGGGGAGGGGTATAATAAGTATCTGCAGCTTCTGCTATCCCCTTCAGCATGTCACATTTGTGCATCTTGACATCTGAAAGAGCATATGACAGCATTTGTTTCCAAATTTCTTTGGTGAGGGGCCCAGCTGTATTCACTCCAATTACAAGTGCTTCTTTTCCATTACAGAGTCTACTCGCACAGCTCAGTTTCTTCCCAGAGAGTCGAAATGTACTCCAGCTCGCTGACGGTCTTTACAAGCTAGCGTATCGGGCCGTGAGCGTGATACTAGGTAGCATTCATCCCCCGGTAAGCCTAAACCCGCTAATACAGATTTCGGGAGATTAACAGAGTGAGGCATATCTGAAGTCAGTTTATATATAGACATATGATCGTACTCTTAAAGTGGGAGTAAGAGAAAAAATAAAGAAAAAAAATAAATGAAAAGCAGAATTTCTTAATAGTAAATCACTTCCTTACCGCGTGTTACTAGATCAATAGAAACATTATAGCTAAACAGAAGATAGGGTAGAGTCAGAACTGCATAACTGCAGACCTGCAGTCTGCAGTCCGGTACTCTATGGTAGTCTTTGTGGTGCGCGCGCTGGTGCACGCGCCCCATTGTTTTTATAGGAAGTTGGGCACAAGTGGGCGTGATTTGTTTTTTGCTAAGAAAAAAGGTAAAAATAACAATTATTAGTGTGCTAACTTAGTATATAATGATGAAATCAGCTATATGGTTCACTTAAATTGCATCCAACCTGGAAAACATAATTAATGTCAAAGAGGTCCAATTGAAGATTCCAGGGGAAGCAAGCAGAATAGTCTAGGCATCTGCAGTCTGGTACTCTACGGTACTCTTCATGGTGCCTAGAATTTCGGTGCTGGACTCCTCCCTGGGCAGGACAAAGACTGATATGCAGGGATATTTCTCCTATGTGAAAGGGACAGTGAGCTAAAGACTTGGTTGAGACTCTCCCAGGGGCCATCCACCCGAGAACAGGTCAATGGGCCGTGTTTGTGCTGGTATAGACACCCAGATGCCCCCCTTTTTTGCATATTAAGTAACCTTGGGTCTCACCCTAAGTTTCCAAGGGAATCCAGACGTGGACCCCGTGCTCATTGTTCTCAGATAGGCACAGCTCCACCTCACTGATGATGCAAAACAAGGCTGAAACATGTGTATAGGGTTGCTGTTGGTACTCTTGTTCAGAAGAGAATTGCCTAGCATTTCGTTGCTGGAGTACCCCTGGGCAGGACAAAGACTGATATACAGGGATATTTCTCACCTGGGAAAGGAACAGTGAGCTAAAGACTTGGTTGAGACTCTCCCAGGGGCCATCCACCCAGGAAGAGGTCAATGAGCCTTGTTTGTGCTGGTAGAGAGACTCCCAGACCCTCCTCTGTTTTGCATATTAAGTAACTTTGGATCTCACCCTAAGTTACTTTGGGAATCCAGGCGTGGACCCCTTGCTCACTGTTCTTAGCGAGGCACAGCTCCACCTCACTCATGATGCCCAACAAGACTGAAACACGTGTATGGGGTTGCTGTTGGTACTCTTGTTCAGAGGAGAATTGCCTAACATTTCGGTGCTGGACTGCCCCTGGGCAGGACAAAGACTGATATGCAGGGATATTTCTCCTCTGTGAAAGGGACGGTGAGCTTGTTTGAACTTGATTGAGACTCTCCTGGGGTCATCCACCCGAGAACAGGTCATTGGGCCTTGTTCGCGCTGGTAGAGAGACTCCCAGACCCCCCTCTGATTTCCTTCTAATTCATGTTATCCCCAAATTGGTGTCATTTTTAGAGACATCCCGAAATCCTCCATTTATATGTCCCCACCATATACAACAATTGCAAAGAAACAATATGCAACCTACAAGGAGAAAACAACATATACAACATGACGTCTGTCATGTTGACCCTGCAGAGGGAGAGAAAAAACAGACATCCACGCATACAAATGTAAATTCTTTATCATGGCAATGGGATTGGTCTGCTACAATATCAACGAGAAATGTGCTGACAACTTTGATTTACCCTCAGCCAATAGGTGGGTCAGTCATAGTAGATGGTGGAGCTGTGTTGGGTGCCTTCCAAACTTCGGATATGTGACCTCAGTACCACAACTCCATCACCCGAACAGCAAAGGGGGTAGTGAAGATGACAGTAAAGGGGCCCTGAAACCTCTGGTCATTCCAGCACTGCTTGAAATTCCTAACAAATATTTTATCTCCAGAAAACAGATGCGATGGTGGCAGGTTCAGTTTATCTGTGTAACGCTCACCTGATTCCCGTAGAGGCGCCGGTCTTGACTGGGCGTATACCATATCTTCAAAGGTGATGTGTAACACACGGCTGGCTCTTTGGGCTGGACCTCTGTGCACTGTATGTCTGACTTGAAGGGTAAGATGTCTGCAGATAGAAAATATGGGATTAAGGAACTGGGTTATTGAATGTCTCTCTCTTCTTCCCTTTCTCTTCTCCTGTAGAACCCCAAAGGTTAACGCTCTCACCTTAGATAAGTGAACGCCGTGCTCTCCATCTGCCTCGGGGCAGGGTGCTGTAACCAGTTACTTCACTGGATAAGGGGAGCAGGCCTCTTGACTTCAGAGGACTGCTGTCCGTCGTTTACTGCACAAACGGTAAGTTTCGAGTAATTCTAATGTCTTTAAAGTCTTTAGTAATGATGTTTCTTGTTTTGCAGGGTTCCGGCGATGGCGGATGACGGGCTGAAGTGGGTTGAAGATGGAGCCCGTGTGATGAATAGAAGCGCCTGGAAGCACGTAAGTAAGCGTTTGTTGCCTGCTTCACGATGCGCTCTAACTGTCTTTTTATTTTGCATGTACAAGTTCGGAGCGGCTGCAGGGTGCCGGAATACCCACTGGGTTAGATGTGGAAAGGAGTAATGGCACGTGAGTATTAAAGTTCCCCAATGTCTTTAAACGCACCTTGTTTTGTCTTTCAGATGCGGGATGCAGCGCCGAAGGCCTCCGGAGCGTGCGAAGAGTTGGTAAGCTTTTGTCTTTCAGATGCCGGAATGCAGTGTGAAGACCTCCGGAGCGCACGAAGAGTAGGTAAGCCTTTGTCTTTCAGATGCCGGAATGCAGCGTGAGGCGTTGGTGACAGCCGATGGACCAGGTAAGTGAAGAGCTGTCACTGAAGACCGTAATGCTAACCTGTTCTTTATTGTCTTTATAGGTGTTGCTGAAGACTGGATTCAGGATGGTAAGCCTTTTTCCTTAGGCCCAGGATCAGATGCAGAAGACACGATGAGCGTTCTGCTGCAGAGGATGCAGAATAACGCAAAGCAAGATTCATCCATCGGGTGTGGTTTAAATAGCCTCCTGTAGTGCTTAGGTGTCTCCTTCCACAGCCACGCCTAGGTAAGAAAAGAGTTCCTGCTTTCCAGAAGAGTTCCAGTGTTCTGAATCTAGGGAGTGGCTCCTGCCCCACCCAACAGGAAAAGTAGTTCCAAACAGAAGAGGATCAGAGGCTCAACTGGCAGGCAAGTAAGCAGCATGGTCTGCTGCAGGTAAGTCCACCCAAGCATTATGAGCCCGGCGCTTCCAGCGCTGGGACTGGGCATATTTATGAGCCTGGTGCCACTGGCGCCAGGACTGGGTCCAAAAGGTCCCAATTGGGACTGGTTGGCACTCGGAACCTGGGTTATGGATCTGCTTCCAAGGGAGTTGGGAAAACCCTGACCTTTTGGAAGCAGAGATCATGACAGTACCCCCCCTCAAGGCACCTCCCAAACCGGGCTCCTCCGGGGGTTTTGGCTTGTCAGGAAATGTTCGGTGAAATCTTTTGATTAGGCGAGGAGCGTGGACATATTCAGCAGGTTCCCAGGATCTCTCTTGGGGGCCGTAGCCTTTCCAGTCAATTAGGTAAAATAGTTTAGATTTGGAGATCTTGGAGTCCAGAATGCTTTTGACTTCAAACTCGAGTTCTCCATCAACTAGGATAGGTTTTGGAGATTTAGTTAGTCGGGTTTGAGGTTGCACGGGTTTTAATAGAGAGACGTGGAAGACCGGATGTATCTTCATGTGCGGGGGCAAGTCCAACTTGACCGCTACTGGGTTTACTATGGTAGTGATGGAATAGGGACCAAGGTATCTTGGGTTGAATGTGCGTGGCCCTTTTAGAGGTAGATATTTGGTGGATAACCAGACTTGATCCCCTACTTGATATTGAGGGGCTTCCTTCCGATGTTGATCTGCTCCTTTCTTGTATTGTTCTTTAGCCCTTTGAAGGTGAGAAACAGCTTCCTTAAAGGCTTGGGTGATTGTAGAATGCAGGTAGTCTACTGCTGGTGTTTCAAGATCTTGGAGGGGATCCAACTCCGAGGTTCGAGGGTGACTGCCGTACAAAAGAAAAAACGGGGTTTTCCCAGTTCCCGAATGGACAGAGTTATTGTAGGCATATTCGGCTATCCAAAGGATGTCTTTCCAAGTTTTTTCAGTTTGTTGCAGCATGCAGCGTAAATACTGTTCCAGAGTTTGATTGGTCCTCTCGGTTTGTCCGTCGGTCTGAGGGTGGTGACTGGTCGATAGTCTCACATCAATTTGAGCCGACCGACAGCAACTTCGCCAAAAATGAGAAATAAATTGACTACCTTGATCCGAAATTAGAACCGAAGGAAAACCGTGCAGTCGGACGATGTTTTCGAGAAATTCTCGGGCCAGAGTTGCTGCTGTTGGCAAGCCTTTGAGCGGAATGAAATGCGCCATCTTGGAGAATAAGTCCACGATTACTAGAATCGTATTGTATCCGGAGCATGGAGGTAGATCGGTGATGAAGTCCATAGAAAGCGTATGCCAAGGGCGAGGTGGGATGTCAATAGGGCGTAAGAGGCCTGCTGGTCTTTCCTTTTGACTCTTGTTTTGGGCGCATACTCCACAGGACATTATAAAGTCTCTGATATCTTTTTTCCAAGACGGCCACCAGAAGTAGCGCTTGATCTTTTCTGAGGTCTTGGCTATACCGGGATGTCCTTCCATTAAAGAATCGTGATAACAAGATATTACTTTTTTCTGTAAATCTGTGCTGGGTAGGTATAATCGTTCTTGGAAATACAATAAGTTGTCCTTTACTGCAAAGTCCTTTCCCTGCAGATGCCAATTCTGTATGTCTGCTGGAGTTACAAGTTGCCTGGCTTTTTCCTTAACTTCCTCTATGGATTCTGTGACGATTACACCCAGAATTCTTTGTTCGGGAATGATTGGTACAGGTTTAGGGTTGATCAAGTGTTCTTCCACTCCCATCCGAGAAAGGGCATCAGCTTTACCGTTCTTTGTACCAGGTCGATAGGTAATTATGAAGTCAAACTCGGCAAAGAATAATGCCCAACGGAGTTGTCTAGAGGATTGGGCTTTTGCGGTTTTCAAATATTGCAGGTTTCGGTGATCCGTAATCACAGTAACGGTGTGTCGGGCCCCCAGCAGATAATGCCGCCAAGCCTTAAAGGCAGACTTGATAGCCAGAAGTTCCTTGTCAGTAATCGTGTAATTGATTTCAGGAGGCGAGAATTTGCGGGACCAAAATGCCACGGGATGCAACTGATTGGTTACCGGGTCCTTTTGTGATAGAACTGCCCCCATGGCAAGACTTGAAGCATCAGTTTCCACGATGTAGGGGAGTTCGAGGCGAGGGTGTTTTAAGATTGGTGCAGAGATAAATTTAGTCTTCAAATCCTGGAAAGCTTGTTCCGCCTCGGTAGACCATTCAAAACGTTTGTTTTTCTTTAGCAAGGCAGTGATGGGCTGGACTATTCGAGAGAATTCGGGGATAAACCTGCGGTAAAAGTTAGCGAAGCCTAACATGCTTTGCACACCTTTTACGGAGGATGGTGATGGCCATTTGAGAACTGCATCGACCTTCTTTGAATCCATACGCACTCCGCCAGGTGATAATATGAATCCCAAGAATTCAACTTCAGTCACGTTGAAAACACATTTTTCCAATTTAGCGAAAAGTTTGTGTTGACGCAATCTTTCGAGGACCATTTTCACGTGTTTCCGATGTTCAGATTCCGATGAAGAATAAACGAGGATGTCGTCAATGTAAACAACAACACACACATCTATGAGCTCTCTGAGGACATCGTTCATAAAATATTGAAAGGCGGCCGGGGCATTGCAAAGTCTGAAGGGCATGACCTGATATTCAAATAGCCCATACTTGGTGCGGAAGGCCGTCTTCCATTCATCGCCCTCTTTTACTCGTACCAAGTGGTAAGCTCCTCTAAGATCCAGCTTTGTATATATTCATGCTTTTCTGACTTGGTCCAGGAGTTCAGGGATCAAAGGTAACGGATATCTATTCTTAACGGTGATCTGGTTCAGGGAGCGATAATCTATACAAGTTCTAAGGTCTCCTTCCTTTTTTGGAACGAAGAACAAAGCTGAAGAAGCAGGGGACTTGGAAGGACGAATAAACCCATTTGCCAGGTATTGATCCAGGTATTGTCGAAGGTGAAGGTTCTCAGGCTCGGTGAGGGCATAAATTCTACTACAAGGAGGAGTAGATCCAGGTATCAGGTCTATCTGGCAGTCATAAAACCTATGAGGAGGTAGAGAGTTAGCCTGATCCTTCCGGAAAACATCTTGGTATTGTAGGTATTCGGGAGGTAACTGGGGAGTCTCTGAAGAAATTGCTGCCAGTGCAACACCAGGTGGAGGGTGACAAGTAGAGACACATTCTGGAAACTGGACCGTTCTTGCTCGCCAATCGATCAGAGGATTGTGTTTCTCTAACCAAGGTATTCCTAGAATAATCTGAAACTGAGGGGCCTTGATCACATCGAACACAATCTTCTCATGGTGTCCATCTTGACTTACTAGCGTCACCTCTTGAGTGGTATGCGTTACTGGCCCGGAGGCTATCTCCGTACCATCCACCGTAGTAATGACGTCCTTTACAGCCTTGGGACAAAGAGTTAGATTCATCCTCAAAACCATTTCATGATCCACATAATTGCCGATGGCACCGCTGTCGACGTAAGCTTCAATTGCATGTAATCGATCCGGATTATCAGGGCTAATGAGGACCATGGGTATCACGAAATGCGAGGTCACGGAACTGGTTTTCACGCTCGGCAAAAGGACCTCTATTCTTGTCGGGCGAGGTCGTTTCCCTGCTCAGAGTTTGTAACTTTGGTAACTGCAGCTCCTACTGCCTTCTTGGCAGGTTTCACCGGACAGTCTCGAAGAAAGTGCCCTGAGTTTCCGCAATAGAGGCATAATTGCAACTGTTTTCTCCTTTCCCGCTCCTTTTGTGTTAGAGGACCTTTCAGACCCCCTATTTGCATGGGTTCCCCGGAGTCTACTCCTTTGGAAGGAGTTGGCGGTTTGGAAAATACTCGAGCATCAAACTTGGAACGATCGGCCTTCCTGTTCTGCAGTCTGTGATCTATTTGAACGACTAAGTCTATATAGTCCGAACAATCTTGTGGGGGATTCACTACTTGGGCTAACACATCTTTGAGCTCTCCACGTAGACCTCTATAAAACAGCGTAATCCTTTTGTCCTCAGGCCATTGAGTTTCCACTATCAGTCTGTTGAAAGACGCAATATAAGACAAAAGGTCTTGATTACCTTGTCGCAACGAAAGAAGCTCATTGTCCAAGGCCTGCCCCTGTGAATGTCTTGCGAACAGTTTTTCCATACTGAGCTGGAAAGCTTGAAAATCATGGAGGACTGGATCATCTTGATTTACTAGAGGGATCGACCAGTCTGCCGCATTGCCACTAAGGTACGAAAGCACGAAAGCTACTTTAGCTTGATCAGTTGGAAAGGCTGCTGGCCGGCATAAGAAATGCAACCGGCACTGATTGATAAATACTGCAAACCTCTTTGGGTCACCAGAAAATCGTTCGGGCGGAGCCAGAGGTACATTCCCAGGTAGGTTGATCTGCACTGGATTCATAGAGGATGTAGAAGGAAGATTTCCCCCAGATGCGGGTAACGGGGTCTGTCCGGCTTGTGACTGTAGCAATTGTCTAGCGAGATCATCTGTTCGCTCCTTGGAAATAATCAGTTCCCTTCTTAGAGCGTTCGTTTCCTGACGGGCTGCATGCACTTCTGCCCTTAGTTCCCCAAGTAACTGGGCTAGCTGGTCGGTATCCGAGGTTTCCATAGCGCCTGGACGGGAGTTTTGTGGTAGGCTTTGCGTTCTGTAACGCTCACCTGATTCCCGTAGAGGCGCCGGTCTTGACTGGGCGTATACCGTATCTTCAAAGGTGATGTGTAACACACGGCTGGCTCTTTGGGCTGGACCTCTGTGCACTGTATGTCTGACTTGAAGGGTAAGATGTCTGCAGATAGAAAATATGGGATTAAGGAACTGGGTTATTGAATGTCTCTCTCTTCTTCCCTTTCTCTTCTCCTGTAGAACCCCAAAGGTTAACGCTCTCACCTTAGGTAAGTGAACGCCGTGCTCTCCATCTGCCTCGGGGCAGGGTGCTGTAACCAGTTTCTTCACTGGATAAGGGGAGCAGGCCTCTTGACTTCAGAGGACTGCTGTCCGTCGTTTACTGCACGAACGGTAAGTTTCGAGTAATTCTAATGTCTTTAAAGTATTTAGTAATGATGTTTCTTGTTTTGCAGGGTTCTGGCGGTGGGGGATGACGGGCTGAATGGGGTTGAAGATGGAGTCCGTGTGATGAATAGAAGCGCCTGGAAGCACGTAAGTAAGCGCTTGTTGCCTGCTTCACGATGCGCTCTAACTGTCTTTTTATTTTGCAGGTACAAGTTCGGAGCGGCTGCAGGGTGCCGGAATACCCACTGGGTTAGATGTGGAAAGGAGTAATGGCACGTGAGTATTAAAGTTCCCCAATGTCTTTAAACGCACCTTGTTTTGTCTTTCAGATGCGGGATGCAGCGCCGAAGCCTCCGGAGCGTGCGAAGAGTTGGTAAACTTTTGTCTTTCAGATGCCGGAATGCAGTGTGAAGACCTCCGGAGCGCACGAAGAGTAGGTAAGCCTTTGTCTTTCAGATGCCGGAATGCAGCGCGAGGCGTTGGTGACAGCCGATGGACCAGGTAAGTGAAGAGCTGTCACTGAAGACCGTAATGCTAACCTGTTCTTTCTTGTCTTTATAGGTGTTGCTGAAGACTGGATTCAGGATGGTAAGCCTTTTTCCTTAGGCCCAGGATCAGATGCAGAAGACACGATGAGCGTTCTGCTGCAGAGGATGCAGAATAACGCAAAGCAAGATTCATCCATCGGGTGTGGTTTAAATAGCCTCCTGTAGTGCTTAGGTGTCTCCTTCCACAGCCACGCCTAGGTAAGAAAAGAGTTCCTGCTTTCCAGAAGAGTTCCAGTAATCTGAATCTAGGGAGTGGCTCCTGCCCCACCCAACAGGAAAAGTAGTTCCAAACAGAAGAGGATCAGAGGCTCAACTGGCAGGCAAGTAAGCAGCATGGTCTGCTGCAGGTAAGTCCACCCAAGCATTATGAGCCCGGCGCTTCCAGCGCTGGGACTGGGCATATTGTTGAGCCTGGTGCCACTGGCGCCAGGACTGGTCCAAAAGGTCCCAATTGGGACTGGTTGGCACTCGGAACCTGGGTTATGGATCTGCTTCCAAGGGAGTTGGGAAAACCCTGACCTTTTGGAAGCAGAGATCATGACAATCTGGCTCTGATGCTGCAGCTGCATCTTCTCTTCTAGGAGCAATCTGGCAAGACAAAACCTTTTTACATTTTGTTAACTCTCGCAAATACACCTGAAACAACTCCCCCAAAATATCTGTTGCCCTGTTAGCATCTGATAATGTGCATGTACAAGAAAGAGGCATGGGCTTCCTTCTCCCTATCACTATCTCAGGCAGGAAAAGTGGCGTCTTTATTGAGCTTCATTCTCAAGCGAAACAAAGCCAGAGGAAACACTTCACCCAGCTCCTCCCTAACATTAAACATATCATAGACAGTTTATTCTTCAAAGGTCTGTACATTTTTTCTACATCCCCATTGTCAGAGGATGTTAGATTGAGTACAGTTTATGCTTTATCCTGAAAAGGGATTCAATTTCTTTAATTTGATTAATAAAAATGTAGTTCTATTTTCAAATTTTAGGACCTCACACAATCCCCAGCTTAGAAATACATCATAAACAAAAAAATTACATCTGACTTTGCATCAGTTATTGTGTACAGACCATCCTTAACCCAATGGGAGAACAGACACCCAATAACAATTAGATAAAAATAATTACTGCACCTGTTGACCGGGAAGTCATTTCCTCAAAATGCCAGGGGTAGCGGAAGTGACATCACATGACCCTTGACCTCTGACATCACAGGACATGATGTCATTTGATCCCACCACAAAGTGACATCCTGGGAAGTGATAGAATATGACCTTCCACCTCTTTAATGAGTCTAGCAATTATTGTATTGAATTCCAGAAAGACAAATTATTTGTTATTCCTATTCTTTCTCATTTGGGTCACTGTTCAAAGTATTAAAATTGTGGAACCCCCTGTTTTATTAAGAGGTCTCACCATAAATTCCTGCCTCTCCAGAAACAAAGAGCCACATGGCACTGGCCACAGCTCACAAGCTTTAATGTAATTTTAGGGGTAGCAAGGAATACCACAGTTACGGCAAGGGCAACCTCGGGGGTTGCAGTTGTGACCTCTGGCGACCCACAAATAGCATCCCTGCCTGTTAATCATGTTCAAGTAGTTGATGTGAAGCTCCCGGAAAGTCCCAGTGGAATGTGATGATGTGCCTCGCAGCGTCTAGCTAATGTTGTAAAGATAACATGTGAATGTCAGCAGCAATATGTTGTTTAGGAACAAGTGTGAGGTAGTGCTGTTGCTCAACGGCAACCATGAGCAACTCCTGTGGCATTACTACCTTACCTGTAATGTTTTGCCTCCAAATCAAATCACTCGGTGACTGTGAGCAAACCTGCTTAACACAAATGTCTTTCGCGTCCTGGGGTGCCTGGCCTTGCAATTCAATTATTTGGTATTCGGTACTGCAGTGTATGGGTTTTCTAACTGCAACTGTTTGTTTGACATCCCAGGATATGCAGTGACATCTGGACCCACGTGATATGCGGCTTTGTTGGTGGCCTTCTCTGTTGCATCATTATCAAGATAAACCGGGTCTGTATTCTGTGTATGGTCGGTGCACTCAACGAACGCTGCTAGCGTTGGGCAGGACTTGGCATAAATCAATCTCTCTAACAAGTCTGCCTGTTGCACACGCGAGCCATTGAATCTCTGGAATCCTTTCCTTTTCCAACTGGACAATGATGAATGTACAGTGGCGGTGACATACACAGAATTAAACATTTTTTGTACTAAAACTTCATATTATCTATATACAAGGCACACCACTGCTGCACCTGAATGTCTCTTGCCTGTCTCTTGATCAATCACCAATGACCCATCAATGGAGAGGACCTTTCTTTCCTGCAGTACATTCTCTCTAGCTCTTACTAAATCATCTGCATGACCTTCATATATGACACAATCATGCACTTCCTCTGCTTCCACAACTGGTATTGAGATAAACATGACCGGGTTTACTGTATGATATCTCACAATGTGAATGGATTGGCTTGACAAATTCACTTCATGTGTTGAGGCCCTTAGTGTAATTAAAGTAGAATTGCATTGGTCAGAAATACTATGTGTTATACATATAGTGTTAATGAAAAACCCATAGTGATTTTAGCTGATTTTTGCAATGTCAAAGGCTGCACAGACGAGTGCCTTCTCACAGGGGATTTGACCCTGAATATCATTTAACACCTTTCACCATAGGTATGGTCTCAACACGCTGTAGGTTGATGGTCCTCGTGGGAACAAAGTTCAAAATATGGAAACATTGAAGGTTATTTTATGTGCGTGTGCCTTATGGCCAAATAAAGCATTGAAATGGTGACCAAGTTCCTGGTAGACATCCTTGACTAAATTGCATGTGGAAGGGTGGGAAGGGGTACAATAGAGAACTAAATGGGAGATGTGTGTAAGAGGAAAAAGAAACTACATTGCTGCAGTTCGAAATTTGTCATGAAAGGTAGCTGCATTCTTATGACAGGAGTGATGTGCAAAGTGTTTGAGTTAGTCTGGAGGTAGATGTGTGTAGGAATGGATCTACATCTTTGGCTAAGGTCCTGAAGGTGTGGGGTGTGGAAAGGAATACAAACTGTCAGTTAAACATTAAGCATTTCCCACCCCAAGATTCCATCTAGAAGCAAACAATATTCACTCTCTCAATCCATGTAACTACAAAACAATGTCTACCTTCAGTGTTCCTTTAAGTGTGGTACATTTCACAGCCCCATGTCCTCCCAAATGCAGTACATTTCCCATTTTGAGGAGTGCAGGTGTGGTGATAATGCCTAATCCCATAAGCATCTTAGTGTCATAAAATGTCCATCTTCAAGCTGTCAGGCTCCAACCTTCAAGCGCAGGAGTGGCACAAACCAACCACCCCCTCCGCGGTCTGGGTGCCTGCAAGTCACAGCTTACACAGACCTCCGAGACCCCGGCGGGGAAAGAGGGTTAGGGAATCGATGGTTGGACAGGAACTGGTTTTCAGGATAACCGGAACAAGGTTTAGGAGAGGGAAGGTGGACAGGACTGGGGGTGATAGGGTAAATAAAAACTAACAATTAAAGATGCATACCCAAACCTGCATATACATTACATGCCCACATTACAGACTGTCATCAATGAGGCAATTAGAGCAAACGGACTTATCTCTGTTTTTGAGTGCTGGCCTCCTGCCTGCGCACTCTCAGGTCCGGTCTCCGGAGCAGATAAATGCTGCAAAGAGAGTTATGAGTTACTACCTTGTGAGTGTTTCCTCAGACACACAACAGATGCATCAGTGGGTAAACGACATTCCTTCATGCACCCCCACTTATATCCAAGTTGCCACGTTCTAACTCGTATGCCCCCTTGAGTGGGTTTCACCCTGATATGCGGTTAGGCCGCATGTGGCCCCGCAGTTCTCGCTGATCCACGTGTTAATATGCACACGTAGAGTAAATAATAAACGTGCCGCTAGCCGCACGTGGCGCAGTGCGACTTCAGTACAAGCCACGCCACTGTGTTCCCAGTTGCGGTTCCCTTAGCTAGTGCACATGGCTAATTATGCATGCAAATAATATGCACTGCTCGTGGGATCGCTGCGCTTCGGTGCGAGTCTTGCGCGGGTCTTAGCTTTGGATTAATGCTGGACTTATCTTTTGCCGAACAAGGGGACTGATGAGTCTGGGCGGTGCCCTCTTGTGTGTGCCCCGCTTCGCGTGAGAGATTCCTGACTGTTCGCCCCTGAACACGGCTTTGCTGCCCAAGCGCGGTTTCCCCAGCATGTGCTGCAGCTGCTCCCCTGCGCTTGCTGTACTTATCTCAGGCGTGTGAGGGGCCCGGGTGATGGCTGGCTGTGGCGTGGCCCATCGCGTGTGTCCCCTTCCTCGGAGCTGCAATAAACACGTCCTCTTCGTTCGGGAGTTCAAGCACAAGCCCCGTGCTAACGTGCGCGCGTGCATGCGTGGATGTGCTCCACCCAACGTGGGTGGGGTTTTGTAGTTTCTGGCCCAGGGCCTGCTGGGAAGTGGAGTTTGTAGGCCTTTGTTCCTGCAAAGAGAGCACAGAAGCCTTCTATAAGGCAATATCCCTTTGCGCTGGGGTTTTTTGTGTTTGCCCATGTGTGGACCACGTCCACAACTCATTCCAGGCTCCCCTCTACACAATCCCAATGCCTGCACCCTGACACAAGCCATCCAAGATCACTTAATTGTTCCTCATCACATCAGTACAGTTGCTCAACGTAAAGGTACATTTAAGTGTGTTAAATTTCCCACCCTCACCAACGTAATCTTGAAGCTGTGTTTAAGTGAGGGTCATTGCCCACACTCACCAACCATAGAAATGGTGCTACCTGTAAGCTTATCAGAGTGGCCAAACCCTTCCTCTCAACACCCATCTGCATTACATTGGCCAGAGCCCTGATCCTCTCAAGATTGGACTACTGCAATGCTCTATATCTGGGTGCCAACAAAGAAATCATTAATAAAATCCAGATACTACAAAATAACGCCCTCAGAGGGGGGTTGGGCATCTTTAAAAAAGTTCATATCTCTGAGACAAGGAGACTGAACAATTGGCTCACATCTAATGACAAAATCCGTCTGAAGAGCGCCTCACTCACACATAAATGCCTCAATAATGCTTTTCTGCGTTACTTCGCAAACAGATTCACAAGCCAATCCTCTAACTGCTCTTCAAGACTGGCCAATTCAAAACTCTTAACAATACCGAGATTTAAACGAGCCAAAACAGGAGGGTGCAGCTTCCCAGTTAAAGCAGCCCAGCTGTGGAATTCCTTACTGCTCGCCCTAAGAACAAACCAAACCTACCGTCACTTCCGACGGAATATCATTAACTTGTTTAAATTAAATGACTACTAACCTTTAATGATCCACCAACTGACCTCCATGACCAGCCTACATTGTACATAGTCAACCATTGCTTTGCACATCATATCATGTCTCAAATGATGTATATTATCCCCAACTGTATATTCTTTGTGTATGTTATCTCCACTTGTATATTATGTTCCTTTTTGTCTACTTTTGAATATTATGTTCATTTTTGTCTACTTGTGCACATACCTATCTCTACTAGCCTATTGTATATATATGTACAGCACTGTAACTAAGCTGAGAATTCTCTTTCCTTTTTCTGCGCCCTGATACCCTTGAGTCTGGTGCATGCTATAAATAATAAAACAAACAAACAAACAAACATGACACACTTTAAGATTTCTATCAAGCGCCACCTGATCAGTGTCCTCTTGGCTTCTTTGAGTGGGCCACCAAACCAGGGTGCAGTGCTGGAAAGGGGGGATGTGAGAAGCAGAGACTGAGCTCGGCAGATAACTTAAGGACGTAAGCAATGTAGAATAATGGCGAGAGGGCTGAGGTGTGACCGCAGAGAGGGGGGTTGCTGACCACTGGTCAGTGCATGTTTCAGAGGGAGGAACTAGGGTTTTACTAATATGATATGATATGACATGATATGATATATGATATGATATGATAGTTTATTTATATAGTTCCTAAACACAATGGGCCTCATTACGAGTTTGGAGGTAAGTTACGGCCTTTACCAGCATGGACCAAATACTGTGTCCGTGTTGGTACAAGGCAGCTATTAGAGGCTGATTACGAGCACGCAGGCACAAGCTTTGTGCCATGCCCGTAACGACCTTACCGCCCTGCCGTTAAAGAGCGAAAAATCGCTCTTACCGGCATCGCGCGAAGCGCAGATAGCTCCACCGCCATCCAAGCCATCGCAATTAGCAGTGACCGCTATTAGCGGTGACCGCTAATAAGCGGAACTGGATGTAGCGTCATCGCACAGGAACGGGAAAGAGCACAGCGGCCATCTTTAAAAACACAATCCATTGCCATCCTCTGTGACCAGGACCCATATCACCACCACACCTATACTACACCTCTACCTCTACCTGCAACATCTCACAATGCCCAAGACACTCAAAAAAAGTGCAGAGTGCTTGCGCAAGGAGCGCTTCTCACCAGAGGAGTTGAACATGCTGGCCGAGACGCTGGCAGAAAATGGGGATGACGTCTTCTCCACCAACATGTCTCGACCTGCAGTGCAGCGGAAGAAGGAGATATGGGCAGAGGTGGCGCGGAAAGTGAGCGCCGTTGGCACCACCCCACGCACACCGAAAGATGTCTGGAAGCGCTGGGATGACCTGCGTTTACGCATACGCAACATCCTCGCGGCCAACCGTAAACAGGGGATGGCAGCAGGCGGTGGTGCAGACTCCCCCATAAAGATGCAACCCTGGGAGGAGATCTGTGCAAGCACCATCGGGATGGAGGATATTGAGGGAGTGGGGGACCTGGAGCGAGGAGCCCCGTCATCGGCTCATGAAGGTAGGTGTCCCAAATTAAACACTGTAAAGAACAACACAATGATGTCCCCCTGAACTGACAGTGCAATGATGAAAAGCAGGTTCAACTAGACACATATTTTTCAAGACTGCCTACAGGGAGTGCAGAGCTCCATCTTGTCCGCATGCATGATGCACCCCATATATGTCTCATCCCAGACGCATTCCTTGCATCACCCACCCAAAAGCCAAGCAACCCGTAAATCATTATCCCAATGCCAATCGCCTGCCATTCCATAGAAATGCAGCTACCCCAATGCATGCCTGATGCATGCAGATCCATCACTAATGCTCTCCCTCTCTTGGTCCCCCACAGGCACACAATCAGACAACGATGAGCAGGACCCCAGGGAGGATGCTGCAACACCACACAAGAAGCCAAGGGGCATGGAGGGATGTAACCGGCCCTCCACATCAAGGGGAAGATGGCAACCTGGACTACCACGCAAGGGCAAGACACCCCGAGAACCTACAGCACCAATGTGCACTACGGCCACCACCACAGCACCCACACCAACCACCAACACACAGGAGCCAGTGGCTGAAGGCACTGTATCGGCTGCCAGCAATATTGTTGGGGAGACAGCTGCCACAGCAGCCGTGTCCGATGACGAGGCGGATAGTCTGACACATGCCACAACTACCGCTACAGGCCCCCCGCAGTCAGCACACCTCTCCCCTTCCAGCATACACAACAGCAACAGCCATGAGCTGTCTCCTGGGGAGTCATGGCCCTGTAGTTTCAGCCCCACGCCAAGCATGCATGAGGAACCAACCATGTCGGTAGCACCTCATACATCCATCAGTGTCTAGAACAGCCAAGAGGGGATCAGGACAATCCAACAGCGGCAGGAGGAACTGACAGGGCTGTTGACACAGCACATCAACAAATGTGTCCGGGCAAGGGATGAAATAAGGGAATGTGCTTCATCCCTCAAATCTGCAATTGAGACCACCTCAAAAGACATATGCAGTGAATTGGCAGCTGTGAGGCAGGTCCTCACCCAAATGGTGGCAGCAATGGAGGCCATGCATCCGGCACAGGTGGTAGAACAACCTGGGACAGCCTCAAATGCCAGCTCCACTAAGTCCAGCCCCCTGCGTAGGTCTGGGCGGAACCTGCGCAGGTCGGACAGGGGTCCACCTGATGCCGAACCAGGAGAAGGGCTGTAGGTTCAGCCAGGCATTCTGATCTCATGTAGACTTATGGTGCATGCCAGTGCACACCATGTGTGGGGAAGTTGAGGAGGGAGGGGGAGGGGGGAGAGGGTGTGTGGGGGAGTTGAGTGAGGAGGGGGATGGGGGAGAGGGTGTGTGGGGAAGTTGAGGGGGAGCGGGAGGGGGAAGAGGCTGTGTGGGGGAGTTGAGGGGGGAGGGGGAGAGGGTGTGTGGGAGAGTTGAGGGGGAGGGGGGAGAGGGTGTGTGGGGGAGTTGAGGGGGGAGAGGGCGTGTGGGTCGGAGGGCTTGTGCACTTGATATGTTACATATTCTGAATACACCTGTTGTGAAATCTGAATTCACATGTTCGGATATTGCTTATTGTGTTTGTGTGCTTTATTGGTGAACAGTCTACAGTGTCCATGTCCCTGAAACTCCCAGTGCCCTGAGTCCCACCTCCATGTCACACTCCCCATCCGTGTGTGCTAGAAACATTGGTTAATCAGAGTCTGGCGCATGGCACGTCCCTTCTGTGCATCGCTGCCTCCCTGAAGTGCAGCCCCATCTCCACCCTCCTCATCCTCATCGTCAGTTGGTTTCAGTTCAGCGTCAGGGGGCAGAGGCACATTCCGTCTAATGCACATATTGTGTAGCATGACACATGCCATGACAATCTTGCCCAACTTCTCATGGCCGTACAGTAGTGCCCCACCAGACCTGCTGAGGCAGCAAAACCGTGCCTTCAAGAGGCCAAATGTCTGCTCAATCACCACATGGGTACGTGTATTTGCACGATTGTAGTCCTCCTCGTGCCTGTTCTGCGGGTTCCGCACTGGGGTAAGGAGCCACCTCTTCAAGGCATAGCCTGCATCACCTGCATGTGGGCAACAATGATTATGTGTAAGTCCTCACATCATATGGGACCTGTATCAATGACACCATAGCATGCATTTATTTCCTGTTTGCACCCACAGATCCATGCATGAATAGAGACACATGATGTGACTGCTATGTGTGTATTCCTCTTATAGACAGGTGTGCGTGCCATCCTCTAATGGGTGCAGGGGGGGGCAAATTCCTTGTGAGTGCTCATGCACTGTGGTAATCCACGCTGGTTGTTCCCATGATCTGGGTGATGTGCAGTGATTTGTATGCTTTCATCCTGTCACCGTTGATGGCAGCCTCATGATGATCTTACTAACAAATGGTGACATGCTGTTTTGGTGGACCTCTGTGTTGGTTTAGGGGTGTATTCATGTATTTTGCCCTCATGTGGCTCCTTTGTACGCATTAATGGAGACCTGTCCTTTTTGATGATGGTATTTGGTGCTGTGCATCGGCCATCCTAATTGCTTGTCGCTGCATTGTGTTGTGGGGCTATGGTCTGATTATGTGCAGTGTACATGTGGATGGCTATGGAATGGTTGTTCCACTGCATCATTTTCGTGGTAGGACAGCTTACGTCTTGCATTTTGTGGTCAGGTGTCGGGTCAAGTCTGGTCTGCTTTGGGGTATGAGCATGGTCCATCATCTCAGGTACTCTCAGCCAGGTGAAGTATGCATCTCCCCCACCCCATCTCAGCCAGGTGCATTATGCATCTCTCCCCCCCATCTCAGCCAGGTGAAATATGCATCTCCCCCCTCCATCTCAGCCATATGAAGTATGCATCCCCCCCCTATCTCAGCCAGGTGAAGTATGCATCTCTCCCCCCATCTCAGCCAAGTGAAGTATGCATCTCCCCCCCATCTCAGCCAGGTGAAGTATGCACCTCTCCCTCCCCATCTCAGCCAGGTGAAGTATGCATCTCTCCCCCAATCACCTACCCACATCGCATTGCCATGAGCCTGACATGCAACTCACTAATAATAATAAATAATAATTAGGCACTTATATAGCGCTACGAACCCTCAGGTATCTGAGCGCTGCTTATTATTACCCATGGTGTGTGGTGCTCATTTATCGACCTCGGAAGGATGAAAGGCTGAGTTTGGCCCCGCCGGGATTCGAACCTGCGTTAGCAGGCTCTGCACGGATGTCAAAGCGAGCGCTCTACTCGCTGTGCCACTTGACCACTGAGTAGCCAGGATCTGTGCCCTGCGTGTCGCTCCATGTAGCATGGTATTGTGGAGTTCCGCATGACCATTGAATCATGGGTTGATCCTGGAAATCGGGCACAACAATGTGTGATGATCTTGTTTGGGTCACATACCATTTGCACGTTGATGGAGTGGTATAATTTACGGTTGCGGTACACTGCCTCCATGGCATGTGGGACCACCAATTCAACAAAGGTGCAGTCGATGGTGCCAATGCAACTGGGGATGCCGGCCAGTGAATGGAAATCAACTTTGGTGTTTGAGATCTCCTGGGCTGGCCGTGGTAGGAAAATGTGGTCTCCTGTGTGCTTCAGGTGGGCATCGAGCACTTGGTTCAGCGTACGTGAGAATAATGGTTTTGATATGCCATGCATGTGGCCCACTGTGTGCTTGTAGGTGCCTGAGGCCAGGAAATGGAGCACAGACACTACCTTCAGTAGATGTAGAATGGCGGTGCGTATTTCAATCAGGCTGAAGATGTTGTCATGTATCATGTCCACAATGGTGGTGATGGTGTCCCGGTCCAGATGGTAGAGGGTGTGGATCTGCTCAGGGGTTATGTTGAATGGACTGGCTTGGATGCGAGGGATTGGGGGCTTCCTGCGTGGTACCACTGGCTGCACTGGTGGGGCATGCTGGGCCTGCCTCACCCTCCTTCTCCTCCTGCATCTCCTCTGTGCTGCCTGTTGTTGTTGTTGTTGTTGTTGCAGCAGTTCCACTGCAATCATGTCCTCCAGCCCCAGCATTGCTAGTAGTATTGGAATAATTTTGGTGTGTGACTCGTGTGGGAAGGGGTAGAGTGTGCTCCTTTTGTGCTGGCCCAGTCTATATTGCCTCCACCTGTGCTGATTGTGTGCACCTGTGGCAGTTGGGAACACTGCACATGGCCGTTTATGGGTGGTCCGCGATGCCGGTATTTACTCCATGCCGGTAAGGTACTTTTCGGGCTTCAGTAGGCTGTTATTTGCATGTCCGCCTGACTTGTAATGTCCTCCTGTTTATGCCATGCCAGTATTGCCGGCATGAAGGGTCGCGTGCCTGCGCCCATGCCGCTATTAGAGGCATCGCTATTTCCTTACCTCCAACGTTGTAATGACCCCCAATGTGTTTCAAAGCCCTTCAAGTCAAGGGAGGGAACAAGGGATAATACAATGACATTCTTACAGGCCATGAACAGTAAGGATGTGAAATTAACTATCCTACTCGGCCTGACAACAAGAGCTAAGACATGGATAAGGAAGGGAGGGGGAGAGTGGGAAGGAAAAGGAAACAAACAGGCGACTACCATACTAGGCTTGACGACATTTCTGGTAGAGCCACAGAAAAACAAAAGGTGAGGGAGAGGGAGGAAGGGGGGAACAAAACAAGCGACTATCATACTAGGAGGCCTGACAACATTTCAGATAGTGCTGGGGTGGGGGGGAGTAAGTGCATAGAAGAGAGTAAGGTGCAGAGGGGAGGAGATAGGAAAAGGGAGAAAAGGAGAGAAGGAGATAACAGAGAGTAAGCAGTCAAAAAGAGTGAAGAAGCAAGAGGGGAGAGCAAATACAATTGCAGAAGTCACTTGTAACACATAATGTCACAAGCCAGGATACAAGGTAAAGATGGGAACAGCATGATTCAGGTCCCCGGGAGTAAAAGATGCAAAGGAAGTCCAGCATGAGAGTTGAGAAAGGGTGACGCACCGTGAATCAATGAAGTCCATACAAGTCAAATCCAGCATTGGCCACTAGACGGTGATGGTGAAACCAGAAGGTATCAGGACAGACTTCAGCAGAAGAAGGCTGCTATCTGAGCAGCGGGTCGGGCCCTGGGTCCTCCTGGCCTGAACAGGTCCAAAAAAGAATTTCCCTTTTCTTTGTCTGCCCTTCGATTCGGACGCCCAGGTAAAAGACGCCCTTGAATATGCCAATGTAATATGCCAGCAGTGTCTGGACTATAGATGTTTGCTTATCCAATACAGCAGTCATTACTTGTCCATTGGAATGCGAAAATAGATAAAATGTGTGTAATCAAGGTTTTGAGCCTATGGCCCTTGGAACATGCATTTATGGCTAGATGGGATAACAACAGAAAATTCTAAGTCTAAGTCCAAATAACCGGATAAACACAAGAAAATGTCAAGTTGCTGTTTTATTAGCAATTATCTAAAACAGGGAGGTTACAACGAACATCAACAGATGTACACTGTGTCTCTCAGCGATTTCCACAAAAAAAAAACACAATTATATGCTTCTTTATGCATCAGAGTGACATCATACTACGTGGCAATAGTGAACAATCGATCAAGAGTTGGGGTTGGTTAAGGGACATATCTAAAAATACAATCATTTAGGAGCTAGGTTTGTTATTGGCTGGCCGATATCAGGTGGATAACTTATGCCTACCTCTTCATACGTGTCATTTTAATACAAATCAGTTACAGAGTATTTCATTGGTATGTCAAGCTATAAGGTCCTTCCTTATATGGACTAATACAATTGGTTGGCATGCTTGTGCCATGTCTGGAACATTCGGTTCAATTAGCTGCACGTAAGCCAAGACCCAGGTGAAAGTATATAGTAGACAAGGCTGCCTTACCACCCAATTAGCCCAGCCTCGCTCATCACAGATGCCTTTGGCCATTAAATTCTCTTTGTACTTGGCCTTGCAAAGTATTTGGGCCTCATTACGAGTCAGGCGTTAAGGGGTTTAAGGCGCCGTAAACGGCGCCGACCCTTAACGCCTGATTCCGAGGTCCCTTTGCGGGATGGTGTTTTTAACGCCTGCTTTTTGCAGCCGTTAAAATCCATGCCGCAAAGGGACCTTGGCGATAATTATGGCACCGTAATTTACGGTGCCGTAATTATCGCCTTCCCCATTCCCATTATGCCCTATGGGGCAAAAATGGGAATGGGGAAGGGGCCATTGGTGAATGGGGAATTACCGCCCCACTCACCTTGGAATGGGGCGGTAATTCCGCCATCCACCATGGCGGAGTTGGGACCTTAGCGGCATGGACCATGGTGCTAATAGCGCCATGGTCCTCCGCCAAGGTCGTAATGAGGCCCATTGTGTCCTGGGAATGGCACTCACTATCGTGGCTGCAACGCCATGTTCAAACGCAATCTCCATCCTTGACTCACGTGACAAGAAACCACAATTCTGTTCACTCTGCAAGCTTTTAAATGCTTTAAATGAATTAAGAATTGGCATCCTTTGTGTTTTTTCTTGCACCTTAACGTGAGAGGATTCATCCTAGGCACACACATTCTTCTTTAGAGTAGAAAGCCGACCTCAACTTCTCAGTTATTGACTTCAGGCCAGACAGCCTCTCCACGCAGCTCCAAACACCTGCTGTTCTACTGCGACACAGCCTTTCATTCTTTCTTAATGATTCTTTGGCTTATTATTTCATGATACCAGTGTTCATTTTCTGTACAATGGCTGCTTTGTCTGCATTCTATTCACCACTTGTAGCTAGCGTTTATGATGACTTGATCTATCTTGCATGTCAGTGTCTGTACATTCATTAAACTTCTGATTTTCCACAGCATTTTCAATATGTAATCTTGTTCTTTTATTCCTTAAGGTTCCCTCAATTCTTGACTTCATCATTTGTCCCGTAGGATCCATGCATCATCTTGATTCAGCATCTTAGAACGTCGTGCACACTTTCTTATGACATCATCAGTTCATTTTCTTAGCTCTTTCTCATATTTCTTCAGGTAATTCCTCCTGCAGGCTGCCATCAATTTGAGGGTACATTCAGTGCGGTTGTCTTAGTGGATAAAGTCTTCCATATGCTCTCTGAGGCAGTGGTATAGTAGCTGATGTTAGACGTGGCCTGGTCTCATGACTCCAATACAATGGAGGCAGGGGGAAGGATCTCCTGCAGATATATATGTCTGCTCCTCTACATTCTCCCCTCTGGTCGAGTCCTCGACCACCTCTGCATGTTTTCCTGCTTCTTTTAATTTTTTCTTGAAGAAAGGTTTATTTGGTATCCATATCTTTGTCACTCCCCTCATGTTGCCCACATATTTGATATGTTTGTCCACACTCCATGTCGTGGAATCACATTCTCCTCTTGGGCTACAGAACACCCAACGCCCCACGTAATTCTTATGATCTCTTGAATACAGGAACTTTGTTCCCTCAGGTGCCACATTACTTGTTTTTATGCTGTCTCTGATGATACTTTCAGTTTGAGCATTGTCTTCTGTTTCACCCTTCACATCAATCACAATCTTTATTTCCACTGCTTTTTTGCTGTTTTCTGGCATTGTCCAATTATTCTTATAACACAGAATCCAAACATTTCCATCACTAATATTGCTCCAAGAAACTTGAATATACTCGGCCATCCAGTCGGGAATTCATGAAAACAGGTATGAGAACCAATCATCATCTCCAATAGCTTCTGTCTCCTCCTTTGTCGTGTGCCATTGTGTCAACATGGTTATAGCATCTGTCAGAGTCCCATTCTCACCATCATGGTATGGTGTGAATGTACACAAGAAGAACCTACCTTGGCGCAAACACCTCCTTCAATTGCTGTAATCATGTCAATGACATACCTTTTCTGTAGGATCATTAACCTTATGGCCCTCAATTCTTCTTTTATGGTGTTACATCCTTTTATGGTGGTGTTGATAGTCTGTAGCAGCTCCCTTCTGGTAACCTGCAGCCATTGGTATTCACTACTGTTTGAAGTCCAGTCATGAATATAGATGTCATTATCATAGAAATCTTGCTGAACAACTTGTGCAAATCAGGAATGTCTTCACACGCCTTTATTGATTTCAATGAGAAATAATTCTCTCTTTTCATCTGTTGGTGTGCAAGTGACCATCCTTTTCTCAGGTGCACATCCACTTGTGGAAATCCCTCGATCTTCGGGTCACTCTGAGGAATCACCATGGCTGGATCATTGATGAGTACAATGGAACAGACTCCTCCCCACTTCATATATGCTTTGGATCGACAGGCCCAATATCGATCCATTAGGACAGCAGTTCCTTTCCTCATTCCTGGGACATCAATTATGTTCTTGCACCCTTTATTCTCGCCAACTCAAACTTTACCTGTGCTTCGAAAGCACATTGTCGCGTTAATCAATGGGACCAGAGCCAGTGGTCCTGCTTCATCATCCACCCATGTCAGTAGTTTAGAGTTCTTGGTCCATGACTTTAGGCACTCATCATTCACTTTCTGTACCTTATCACTCATCCCAATATTAACCTTTGAAAATGCTCCCAGCATCCAGGCAGTCCAGTTTTTTCAGTTTTGTCAGAGAAATTCATCCTCTTCATTTATTCGATTATCACTTTGTCTTGTCCAGCAGAAGGATACTCAAGCATCTTGCCTGTCTATCCAGATTCTTTTTCCATTTGTGTTGCTTTGATATAATCATCCTGGTATGGTAATGCCTGTCTTGATCGCCATCTCAGGGTCGGCCATCTCCATTGGAACTGTACTCTAGTAGTACATGCTGCTAGATGAATGAGACACTTTGCCTCATGTGCCGGCATCTCCTTTGTTCTTACTGTACTCATGGCTTGGGGGATGAGAGAACAGACATAGCATCTCTCATCAGATGCTCTCTCCCCCACCTTTTTCATATGTTGGTACCAGATATTATTCCTCAGGTGAGCTGAATTAGCTAGATAGGTATTTATGCCCTGGTCATCTCTTCTGCATCCCTCTTATGAAGTTTGATATGCCCAAATAGGTCAAAGAAATTATCATCATTTGTACTCATAATGGGTAAAATCATGTGTTGTGTTTTCAATCGAACCATGAGCATGATAAAGACTTTGAAATATAAGATACATAATGAAAAAGATAAATCACATACATATATGTATATATATATATATATGTATATATATATATATATATATATATATATATATATATATATATATATATATATATATATATATATCATGCATAAGAGTCAGGAAAAACATGTTCTCTTTGAATTGCTTGTCTCCCTGCAACTGCATTTTCTTCATCCTGAATCATTTTCAGTACAGGTGCTCAAATCATATTCGTAGTTGCAAAATCTGATCAATTATTGCAATTATAAACCTTTTTATAACTGGACCATTCTTTGGGTCATGAAGAAACTTGAGAATTTCAACATCTCACCTAACAAGGGTCGGGTATAATTGGAGTATAAACACAAAAATGGCAACTATAAGCATATGTATTTCACTGTCAGCAGGCGCCATGTATTATCCTTGAAATAGATATGCTCCTAAAAATGAATCTGGGTATTGAATTCTCTTCAAATTTCTAATGATAAATTGGCACTTGGACATAGTGTCAATATGATTTTGCTTTTTTTGCAGAGCATCTCTAAAAAGTATGTTTAAGCTCTGAAATTCTCTGCAAGTCCATGCACTTCCTGCTAAATTTGTAAGGAGTATCCAGTGAATTCCAGTCCAAAAGAAATGTTTTTCTATCGCACACTGTTTTATCGTCCTTCTTCCTGGTCATCGATTGAGCCTGCACATGCAGCAATTCTTCTTCTTGTCTTGCTTCTGGGTTAGCGGGTAATAGAGTCAGGGTCTGGCCATTGTATATCTTTATGTCAACCAAATGCAACAAAGCTCTTCTTTCGGACACCCTAATTGCAGTAGGTGAAACTTCTTCCACATGAAAAGGTCCATTAAACCTTTGCTCGTGCCACCTACGGGTAAAGGTCTTAAAAACCATTTGGGTTCCAAACATACAATTTTGGTGGTGGTAATAATTGGCTCGGATTGGTTACTGGCCCATCCTCTCCCGTGTTCCTCAACCCCTCCCTCTGATGATTGACTTGATAAGAAATTATAGAACCACTGGTAGTGATACATGTCAAATAATCATGCATCTCATCACCTAGAGTATGTGGTACACTTGGGGAATCACTCCTGAATCTAGATGGGGTGTAAGGGGAGTCCTCATGCAGCACAATATTACTAGTTCATGGGATGTTGATGACCTGAACCTGGCTGATTTTGAATGGAAAACAAGGCCAGTGGTAGGTAATATAGCCATCCATTTTTCAAAGTTAATCTGATCTTCCTTAAGGAGACCGTTGAGCCTCGCACATATCCTGTTTGCTTGTGGGTGATAATCAGAAGAAAATGTATGCTTTATACTCAATAAAAGCCCTATTTGTTCTAACAGCTCATTGACAAAGTGTGTCCCATTATCTTACCATAATACTTTGAACACACCCCATCTGGGAAATACTTTGTGCAGTAGTAATTTTGCTGTGCAAGTTGGCATCAGGATGTGCACAAGGACCTGCTTCGATCCATCGAGAAAAGGGATGCACAACCGCTAATAGATACTTATATCCATTACATTTCTGCAGCAAATCTACCTAGTTGATATGTAAATGCTGAAACAGGCCATTTGGAGGTGTTATTACTCCTCTGATTATTCTTATTGTATGCCCAGTGGTAAACTTCTGACACATGATGCAATTCACAATGAACTGTGCAACGTTTTCCAATAAATTGGGAACAAACCAGTCTTCTGCAATGATGGCAGCAAGACTTTCTCTGGTTCTATTCCCGGGGTAAGGCAGCTGCTCAAGTGCCACCTTTAGTAATGCCACTGGCATCATTGGCTTTTCAGTGTTTTCCCGTCTCCATAGTGCTTCCATAAGGGATAATGAATATCCCCTATTTCTCTGTAGCTCCTGCTCTTCTTGCGGGACTCTACCGTGTATGTCTATTAGTTGCATAATTGACAGCATATTAAATCCCTCTCATACCAGCATGCTTCTATTAAATACTTCTTTAACATTTTCAATTTCAAAAATCAACATTTTGCTAGAAATAAAGTCTGTTTGTTTAGTATTCTCTGCACATTGTATGACTGCTATTGCTACTGGGAGTTGCAGTGCCTTAATAAGCCTGTCCAATAAAAATGCATGGTGCACTGGAGTGCAGTCTGCACATAGATAACCCCTCCTTTTCCGCCTGACAGCACTACCTGTAAGAATGACATCACATAGGCGGAGTCACTGTACACCATCACTTCCTGATCTTTGTGTTTCTCGAGCACAATAAGCGCTAACAATTCTGCCCGCCTGTGTTGAAAAATTGGATGGTAGTCTTGCACTTGCCACTACCTCAAACCATTTAATCTGTGTCTTACAACTGCAGATCCTGAATGCCTCTCCCCAATAGTTTGGTCGATTTTTGAAGAACTATCAATAAAGAGAATCTCCCCTCCTGCTAAAGAATTTTCTTTCAAATGGGGTACATCATCATAAAATTCAACTCAATTAGAGCAATCAACCACATGATCAACTTCTTCTACAGGTTTAGCTGCAAACGTGGCTGGGTTCACTATTTTATACCTCACAATTTTAATCGCTGGATTAGAAATCATTACTTCGTACAGAGATGCTCTTTGTGATGTCAATTTACCTTTGGGTTTCTCAAAAATGGCAAATAAGGCCGGCGCCACATAAAGCATCATAGCACAGCCCATGGTAAAACTTGTGGACATGAAAACATGGCAGAGGCAAATATTGTTTGTGTAGAAAATGACCTCTCATAACTTGGTCTAAAATCCCACTATAATATGCCAAATGTTTATACCATAGTGTTGTTCTTTGTGTGAGTACTGCTGTCATTACTGACCCATTGGGTGTGAGAAAACAAATGCAATTCTTCACTATAATTGGGAATTCCCAAACCTAGAGCTGTAAAGGTTGTTCTTTTTAATTCCTCAAATCCTTATTCCATTTCTTCAGCAGTTCATTCTATCTTTTCCTTACCAACTTATGCTTTCTTAAGTGCTTGCAAAAGCTGATTTGTATATGTGCTGTAGTTAAACACCCAGTCACTGCAATAATTGCATAAACCCAGAAATTACTGCATTTGCCTCACTGTATTTGGCTTTGGTATTTTCATGACAGTTTCAGCTCTTTCGGGTGTCACTTTCTTTCCTTCATGTGAAATTAACTGGCCTATGTGTAACAACTCTTCCTGGCAATACTGTACACAATATTGTTGCAGGATTCAGAACTAATTGGAACTCTGCTTCTACAATCTGATTAAGAGGGTGCAAGTCCTGGATAAATCTCCATGACCCTCTTTTCAATTTTTCTATCAGATACACTGCAGTATTGCATGGGGATTCCGATGGCACTGGGATTCCCTGAGTCATCAGTGCTGAAATAGTCCTAAATATGACTTCATCAGCCTCTCGAGACATGGGATACTGTTTTGCTTGGGGTAAAAGAACTCCTGGCTTGAGTTTTATTTTAACCACTCCGATTCCCTTCAATAGGCCAACGTCATATGGGCCGCTTGTGTTTGTGTGATGTATGACATATACCCCCTCTTGAATTTTGTCTGTTCTGTTGCATGCTTCCTTGGCTTCAAAATACATACACAATATGCTCTGTTATCCCACAATTCCAACATAATGGGGGTAGCCCTCTGCCATGCCCACCAGTATATCCTCCCTGAGTATTTTGACTTCCACCCTGGGCATTTTGAAATTCACCTTGGGTGTTACGAAAAAAAAAAACAAAAAGAAAAAAACACCTCATCTTCCTTTAAATCCTCCACCTCTGCCTCGTGGCCAAAATCCATTCCCACTTTGACCCACTTTGTGTACATAATTCATCTGTGATGTACCCATTATTTCTTGTGTTCCTACTTTTTTTCCACTGGTCAATACTGTCCCTTCTATAGCAAATGTTGACAATTTTTTCAGAACTAACTTGTCTTCCTCAGTCTTTGATTTCTCATCTTTCTTTCCGTTCTTCTCTTGTAATAATCGACAATAATGCAGGATAGCCAACTGCATCTTAGCCTACGGCTTTGCTTCCATTCCTACTTGTTTTTTTTTTTTTCATTTGTCTCTGTCCCTGCTCTGGCAATCCCTGACACAAGATATAATAAAATAGCACCACGTTTATTTCCCATGGTTCACACATCTCAAGCTGCCATCTCTCTTGAATATCCTGAATATAACCAATAGGTTCTTCATATTCCTTCATTGTATGTGTCATAATTGCATCCATATCTTACATATCGGTATACTGTACCCTAAGAGCCCTCCAAACTTCTGCTCAGCAATTATTAAATGGTACTCCATCATGCTCTTTATTTATTTGTGCTGTCACACTTGTATATCCTGCTCATCTCCAAATGTTGTCCGCTCTCACTCCAAGAATATCTGCCAATAGATCTTCTATGTCCACTCTAGCAAACACATTTTCTCTAATGCATTTATCAGTTTCAGAGCCCGAAGTCAAAATAGTTAACTTGCATTTCAAATTATCCTTATCCATCTGAGGTCATGTAATATATTGCAGTTTTGCCCCACCTCCCACCACCGTCTCTAGCAAGGGGATCTGTGAGAACCCCACCCCATAACTGGATCCTATAATTTGTTTACCCAATGCAGGGGTAACTGTCCCTATTCGTCTTTGTGCTGGTAAAAAAACTTAACCTACTCACATAATGTGGAAATTCTTCTCTCACCCTACATGATCGTCTTCGGGAAGTCTGTGATATGGTATAGATTCTGGTGTTCTTTCCTTAGGGTGTTCCATATCCGACCATCTTACCTCCTTATCCAGATGTGGACTTCTCAAGGGGGTGCATGTACCCTCCCCTTCTTTCTCCCGACCTGACTTTCTTTCTTTGTCTGACATTGCTACACCCCAACTGGTCTTTCTACCATCCTCCTCTTCTCTATCTAAATTTAATCTACTCAAAGACAATGCTCTGCTTTCATCACTGCTTCCTCCTCATCCTGTGGTTTTGTTATCAGGGATTGTCTAACACTCCATTGAGGCCCGTACTCACTGTTCTGCCTCATTTGCTAATATATCTTATCAATCCTCTCTTCAATACTTTCTGCATTGTATCTTTCCACTTCCTGCACTACCGTAGGTATTTATTGAGTCATTTCTCTCATCGAGTAAACTTCACTTATTGTGTCCCATTGTCCCTGTATTTCATTGCCCCAGTCTTATTCATTCTTTAAGAACGAGACTGGTGTCAAGACCTTGCTTCTTTCTATTCTATTTTATTCCTTCTTCCACTTTCCTTCACTCTCGTGCATCTCTTTCTTCCCTCTCTTCTTCTTGCTTTCCTTCTTCCCTTCTAATTTTTACCCTTTGTTTTTCTTATCTTTTTCTCTGTGATTGTTTGTCTTTCACTCATTGTGCCTCTCCCCCTCTCTCTTTTTATCTCTCATATCCCTTTTTTCTATTTCTTTTGACTATCATACTTCCTTTGTTCCTCCGCCCACTTTTTGACTTTCTCTTGTTCTTCTCTATATATCTTTTCCCATCATTCCTTGCTTTTCTTTCCTTTTTGGTCCTCCCTCAACTGCTTTTCTTGTTCCATATCCTTCTTTCCTTGCTCGTCTATATCTTCCTTTTGCCTAACCTCCTCAAAGCTTTTCCCATCTAACTTGAGCAATATGTGTCCTCCCATCCATTCTCTCTGTACATGCGTTACCTCATTGGCCTGATCCTTTTCTCCTTTCCACATCTTAATTTCTCTGTCTATATCTTTTGATATGTTCGATATCACGTCTCTTTCCTCTTTATCTTGTATGAATTTACAGGCATCTATCTTCCTTTTACTCTCTTCTGAACTGTCATCGCTACTATATGTGGGGTTCATACATTGGGTTACTATACCCTGCCACTGATTTTAATTCCTTTACAGGATAAAATCCTGTCTCCTCTTCATCTAAGCTCTTAGTCTCGGGTGGAGTAAGAGGAGCCAAGGTCATGATGCCCTCCCCTTTATGCTGATTAATGAACCTCTTTCTCTTCTTGATACATTTTCCAAACTTCAAAAACTGCCAATTTCTTCTGTAATTTCTTTCCCGTGTATGCAACGTGCACATATGTGGTCATGTGTTGTAATACTGCCTTTGAAATGATCCCCCTTGAGGCCATGGCATGAAAATCTTATCAGCTGTGCCCTTTACCCATTCTGCACTGTACTGTTTGATCTTGGGCACATGTTGTGGTAGTATTTTACAAAGGTGCATCAGAGAAGTGTCCTCCATAATGACAAGTTGTATTTAACTGTCAATATTCACCAGGTTGTTACCTTGTTTATATTCAATAAATATCTACGTATCTCACGGTTTGTTTCTCAACACCTTTAGTCTTAAAACAATAAATGTGAGAAAGCACCATCAATCACTGCTGAGTCTGCCTTTGTCCCAACAACCTATCTGTCTTCTGACTGGCCCTATCTGTCTTCTGATTGGCCCTATCTGTCTTCTGATTGGCGGCAATCGTTTACCACACTTATCTCAAAACAACATCACTTACAACATTCGCAATTTGTCACCTCTCAGAAATGTATACATCAAATAACACTGAAAATAATAACACAATACACATTAATAACCCTGTGATCACCTTGCCCTATAATTATTTACAATAAGATAAATTATTTCATTGCCTCCAATTATATTACCCCTTACAGAGTTTAAATTGTCATCTTCCAATGGTCCTAACAGTGTGGATTCTCTCGCTTAATATTCTGACTTGAATGTGAGACGTATTCTTCTAGCTCCCTTGAAATAGGATTAACTAGGTGTTCTTTTATCTACACAAAATGCCCTGTTACACACAAATATCACAATCCCACCTCTTTATATTGCCATTTCCCTTAGTTTACTTACATAGGTTTAATCAACTGGAGGCCTTTGGTATCGACTCCTCCTTCAATCCGACCACTTCAACATCCATCCGTGGAGTTCCCACAGAAACCGAGCAGGTATTTCTTCAAAGTGGGACCTGCCCACCACCTTGATTATTCTTGCAAGTGTATTTCTATTGGCCGCTCTCCTTAGGAAACTCCACAATGTTCCAGATAATGGCGAAGGATGCCTGATCGTCTGAAACTCTGAAGTTAAACTAGTTTAGATCTAAAACCATCCTCTACTATCAATTGAGCTTATGGCCCTTGGAATGTGCATTTATGGCTGGCTAGGATTACACCAGAATAATTATGAGTCCGAATAACCAGCCAAACTAAAAAAGATGATGAATTGCTGTTTTATTAGCAATTATAGCTGATGTTTGACAGGGAATGGTCTCATGGCTCCAATACAGTGTAGGCAGGCGGTAGGGTTTCCTGCAGATGTATATGTCTTCTCCTCTCCAGTTTGCTACTACTGATGCATTGCTTATGGTATCATTAAGCTCCTGGAAATATGTTATAATTTCTCCTGTCCATGTGAGTGACCCTTTTTTTTGTGCCTCTTTAAGTGCCTGTAGTAGGGGTTTTGCATAAGTGGAATAGTCAAAAATCTATGCTCTACAATAATTACACAATCCCAAGATATATAGCATTTATTTTACTGTAGTGGGCTAATGTATATTCTGTCCTGTCACTGTTCTTTCTGGTGTTACTTGCTTCCCTTCAGATCATATAATATGTCACAAGTAAAGTAACTCTTTCTGACAGTACTGAATGTTGTCCTTATCCATTTTGTATCCTTTGCAAGTGATTGCAACAGTGTAATCAATTCTACTCTACACACTTCTTCTGTTTTGCTGCACACTAAGAGCTCATCTACATACTGAAGGACTGTACCCTGTACATGTATGTTGACCAAATCCATGTGTAACACTCTGTTAAAAATACGGGGGACTCGTAAACTAGTGTGTTGGAACATTTTCCTGTGATAGGTAAATGCAATAAGATACTGAAACCTGGGGCAATGGAATGGAAAAGAACGCATTTTTTAAATAAATTAAATAAATTACAGTAAAGTGTGTTGCCTCAGTTGGCCTATTACATAGGATTGTGTTGGAATTCAATACAACTGGGAATTCAGCCTCAACAATCTTCTTCAACAGGGTAAATCCTGTATCATCCTCCAACTGGACCCTTTTGCTTTTTTGACAGAGTATATCGCTGTTTTTACACAGGGACTCTTGGGGTACTTTATTCCCTGCTGCCATAGCGCAGCAATTGTCTTGTGTATTCCCTCATCTGCTTCTCTTGACAATAGGTACTATGCTTTTCAGGAGCACTACAACATGGGGGTTGTTAATCCATTAAAGGAATGGTTTGGCCAAAAAATGTTATTGCAAAAAAGGATGGGCAATAATAATAAAAAAATCAATTGCCACTTTTTTTTAAGTCCCTATGTAAAAGTTTGAGAAAATGAAGCTCAAAATTTTAAAAAGGAAGCACATGGGGGCATCCATTTTGTGAAATGGATGCCCGCCTGTGCTTGCTTTTGCGGCACTAATGAAAGAAAAGCCAGCGAGCTGTAGTAAACAAAAGCTACCACTGGGTGGCTTTTCTTTCATTGGTGCCGGGACTCGGAGGACACAGACCGGAGACTACAGGCAGAAAAGCTGCAGCTGAATCTCGGTAAGTGCTATTTATTTTTTTTTAATAAGCACTAGCTGCGTTTTTTTTTCTACGTTTTCTGAGCTGGAGGAGCCCGGAAAACTTAGAAATAAAACCACAGCTTTAAAAACGTTGTATTTATGTTTGTGGTAGCTTTTGAAGCTACCGCACACATAAAAACAACGTTATTGTGTTTGAAAACGCTGCGTTTTTTCTTTCCAAGTTTCTCAGGCTCCTCTAGCACGGAGGAGCCTGAGAAACTTGGAAAGAAAAACTGCAGCATTCTCAAACACAACCACGTTGTGTTTCTGTCTAAAGCTGCTTTCCGATTTGGGGCTTTCGGGCTCCCTGTGGGAGCCCGAAAGCCCCAAATGGAAAAGCAGCTTTAGGCAGAAACACAACACGGTTGTTTTCCGAAATGGTAAATGCTGCAGTTTTTCTGCCTAAAGCTGCTTTAACATTTGGGGCTTTCGAGCTCCCCGTGGGGAGCCCGAGAGCCCCAAATGGGAAAACAGCTTTAGGCAGAAACACTGCGGCATGGAAACAACCGCGTTGTGTTTCTGCTGCCGTGGCTATCACTTTGGGTCTCCGGAGACCCAAAGTTTAGCCACGGCAGCAGAAATACAACGTGGTTGTGTTTCAAAAACGCTGTGGTTTTTCTATCCAAGTTTCTCAGGCTCCTCCGAGCCGGAGGAGCCTGAGAAACTTGGAAAGAAAAAACCCAACGTTTTCAAACACAATAACGTTGTATTTATGTGTGCGGTAGCTTCAAAAGCTACCGCAAACATAAATACAACGTTTTTAAAGCTGTGGTTTTATTTCTAAGTTTTCCGGGCTCCTCCAGCCCGGAAAACTTAGAAAAAAAAACACAGCTAGTGTTTATTTTAATTTAAAAAAATAGCACTTACCGAGATGCAGCTGCAGCTTTTCTGCCTGTAGTCTCTGGTCTCCGTCCTCCGAGTCCCGGCACCAATGAAGGAAAAGCCACCCAGTGGTAGCTTTTGTTTACTACAGCTGGCTGGCTTTTCCTTCATTAGTGCCGCAAAAGCCAAAGCAAGCACAGCGGCCGGCATCCATTTCACAAAATGGATGCCCCCATGTGCTTCCCTTTGAGCTTCATTTTCTCAAAGTTTTACATAGGGACTTAAAAAGAAAGTGCCAATCGATTTTTTTTTTATTGCCCATTTTTTTTTGCAATAAACTTTTTTGGGGTGATCCATTCCTTTAAGTGCTTGGGACCTGTAACAAATCCTCCTGTAAGTGTGCAGGTATGCATTTAACAATAAATATAAGACAAGCAGCATTCCTATGCTGGATCATTATTTGACATGGGATGCAAACCTCCAGAATCATTACACCGTCATTGTCAGCATCCTCAAACAGCTGCCCATCTGGCAGGATGCTCAGTGTTTGAGCCATTCGATGCACAGAACTGTGTGCTTCTCACTTCCGTCTCAGTTAGTGCCTATGAGCATAATCTTGTAATTTGCAACACTCCCTCCAAATCTAGTGTAATGATGGTACCCAGAGCATGATCTTGGGACACTGCAGGCTTGACCACAAGTTCTGATGGCACAATCCATGGCTTGCTTCTAATACCTGTCCCCAGTTCAACAACACAGTTGTTCCATATATAAACAAATCAGGGTGAAACAGTATTCCTCTTGTGGTGCCATCACTATAGAATGCTATTGCTATCACTAGGACCCTACTATAACAGATTCCTGGTGTGGAGGACAAAAACTCTTCTGAAAATGATATTTCCATGTCCAGCTTGCTTAGCAGATCCCTGCCTAACAAGTTCACTGGAGTTGCAGATGAAAACAATAGTGGAGCTAACACCTCTGTTTTGCATAATTGTGTTGCGCTTGTGTCAACCATGAAAGCAATTGATGTGTTGCCTATGTCTACACCTACAAGGGGTTCCTCTTCCTGGTCTGCAGTAAAAGATAGGACTGAACACGTCAAGGCTCTCTATGGGCTGTCCTAAGCTCTCTATGGGCTGTCCTAATCTGGATAGGTGTTCGACCTCTGGCACACAAAGGGATTACCACCAACCACACTCGCCCCTTCATACTGCGTCACTGTGCCATGGAGCAAATCATTTTTGTCCCACAGTTGTGGTACTGGCTGTTGTGTTTGTTGCTGTGCATACACTAGCATGAGGTTGGGCACTGTGGTTGCACCAGTGGTGATATGGGATTCTAATATTGATACTGGGCTTTTGGTCCTGTTGGGGTACATGCGTGGGTGCCACACCATATGGATCATTTAGAGGCATCATCCCATACTGATGGGGATATGTGACAGGGCAACCCAGTGCACTGGTATATGCATGGGGTTCGCATGCAGGCATTTGCCTATCCCTGCACTCTCACACAAAATGACCCTATCTCCCACATGACAAACACAGTCCTGTTCCACCAAATCTTGTTCCCATCCCCCCAATCCATCTTCCTCTAGCTCCTTGGAATCCTGGGTAACCCCCTCTCCTCTCGTATAAGCTCCCTGATAACTTCCTAGGTACCTTCTGTTATCTGGATAGCCTTCATACCCTCTTGTACATTCTGTCACCATTCTCATTTGCATCTGCACTATCTGCGGATCTAATTGCCCCAGAGGTGGGCTCCTTCAAGGCTCAACTATGCTAATTTCTTCTGTACTGCAGCCTTCTGTGCATTTTCTACCACTTCCTTCTCTTTCTTTTGCCTTTGCCTACAATGAGGTACAATGATCGCCTGAATCCCTGCCCATCCTTTAGCTTCAATCCCACCACCTTATCCAGATCTTGTTGCACCTCCTTTGGGAGTCGTTACTTTAACATATAACAATATATCCCTATGGTCGTATCCCATGGATCTCCTGTCTCAGCCCTCCACATGAATTTGTCATATGTATTTGTATTCTGCCGGGGTGTTCATCGTCTCTCATAGTCTGTGCCATTATCAAATGGATGCCTGGTGTATCATGATATGCTTCCCTTAAGGCAGCCCATATTTTGGCCCGACAATAATTAAACTGTGCCCTATCATTGTTGCCATCACCCATTCATATCCTGGATACCCTGCTGTGATTAACAGAATTCTGTGTTACCAGTGGTCCAGGGGTGAATGTCGGTTTTCAAACCATCAATCAGCCTCACACATCTAATAAACAAGAATGGATCCAAATAGATTGTATTAAACAAGCATACAACTAAAATTATAAACCTCCTTGTCCAATATTGATAATGTGGATAGAATGGAAGGCTTATCTCCTCTAAAGTTTGTGGATTGTTGGTTATTTGAGAAAATACAATTATTACCCAATGATAAAAGGACTGTCCAGTCAAGGTTGTATAAATATGTCTACTTTATTATTATCACAAATGACAATCTAATAACACTACTGAATACAACCCACCCTGTAAAGGAATACAGAGAACAGACCGTTTTTCAGAAAGAAAACAGATGGACTCTAGATACTAACAGGATGGTAGATGGTATGGTTAATAACAACAATAGTCTTTTAAAAGGCTTCTTTGTTTCAGCAAAAAGGGTGACATGGTCTTAAAATGTCTTCAGGGGCCTTCTGGGAAGGACCATGGGGACAGAACCACAATATTCCTCTTGCTGCAGTTGTTCCTGGTGTTTGACAACATTGATTCTGCTTCAGGGCACTTTTCAGGCTTCTGCGACAGAGTTTGAGACGGGAGTCAGAAGTGGGTATCAGGCGGCAAAAAGGTTCAGTGAGCAAGTCTAAGTGAACGGCTACAAGCAGTTCTGCATGGATATTCTGGGTCAGGAATTGTTGTCTCAGTGCTGATCAGCAGTTCGGGTGTGCTGGTCGAGATGTCTCGGGTTCCTACAGTGACTGGAGCTTGACACGGTAGTTTGAGGTTTGACGGCGGTCAGCGTTGCAGGCGGCTGCGGATCAAGGAACTCAACTGGCTCCAGAATGTCAATTAAGGTGGACGGCAGCAGGTGCTTGTTGTTGCACTACTGCATGCTTCTTAAATGGACATTGCATTGTCCTTTAAGGCTGTCTGACTTAAAGGACCATGCAAGTCCATTGAAGAGGCAGGGAGACGTGCAATGGCAAACAGGAGTTCCTCGATCTTCAACCCACTGCAACGCTGACTGACGCCAAGCCTCGAGATACTGCATCAAACTGCAGCTCATGAAGGAACCTAAGACATCTTGACCAGATTCGGAACCACTGATAAGCATTGAGACAATGATTCCTTATCCCAAGTTGGCGTGCTGTCCAGCCTGCAGCTGTTCGCTAAGCTTTGTGTGCCGCACCGTTTTGGCACCTGATTCCCGCCACTGACTCCCATCTCGAACTCTGTTGCAGAAGCCTGAAAAGCACCCTGAAGCCAACGCAACACTATCTCTCACCAAGAACAACTACATAAAGTGGTATATTGTGGTTCTGTCCATCTGGTCGTTCCCAAAAGACCCTAGAGACATTTTAAAATCGGTTTTCCCTGTTTGCTGAAGCCAAGAAGCCTTTTAAAAGACTATTGCAGGTATTCACCATACTAACTGCCCTTCTGTCAGTATCCAGTGTGCATCCATTTTCCTACTTAAAAACTGCCTATTTTCTGGGTTCCTTTACAGGGTTGGTCATGTTTAGTAGTGTCACTGTATTGTCGGGCACGAGGCAAGGGTGTCCTTTATCGCCTTTTTTTTTTATTTAGCACTTGAGCGTTTGGCGGCTTATATTAGGCAATGTGGAGAAATTAAAGGTTTGTGTATTGGAGGTGTGGAAGTTAAAGTATTGTCTTATGCAGATGATATGCTGGTCCTGTTGTCTAATCCTGAACAATGTGGATTGGTTCTGAAACGGATGTTTGAAGAAGTGGGTGAGATTTCGGGCCATAAAATAAACTGGGATAAGCCTGAGATTTTCCCGTTGTCTAATGAGTGTAGTAAGGATATTTTGAAGGTATGGAAATGCAAATGGTCCCTTGAGTATGTTAAATATCTTGGTGTGTATATCAATGGTGATTTGAGGAAAATGATGCAATATAATATTGGTAAACTAGTGGATAAAATTATATATCCAATAAGACGATTGTAACGCTCACCTGATTCTCGCAGAGGCGCCGGTCTTGACTGGGAGACTACCGTATCTTCAAAGGTGATGTGTAGCACCCGGTTGGCTCTTTGGGCTGGACCTCTGTGCACTGTATGCCTGAAGTGTAGAGTAAGATGCCTGCAGATAGAAAATATGGGGTTAATGAACTGGGGTTATTGGGGTGTCCCTATCTCTTTCCTCTTCTCCTCTCCTGTAGACCCCCAAAGGTTAACGCTCTCACCTTAGGTAAGTGAATGCAGAGCTCTCCATCTGCCTCGGGGCAGGGTGCTGTAACCAGTTTCTTCACTGGATAGGTAGCGCAGGCCTCTTGACTTCAGAGGACTGCTGTCCGTCGTTTACTGCACGAACGGTAAGTTTCGAGTCATTCAAATGTCTTTAAAGTCTTTAGTAATGATGTCTCTTGTTTTGCAGGGTTCCGGCGATGGTGGATGACGGGCTGAAGTGAGTTGAAGATGGAGCCCGTGTGATGAATAGAAGCGCCTGGAAGCACGTAAGTAAGCGCTTGTTGCCTGCTTCACTATGCGCTCTAACTGTCTTTTTATTTTGCAGGTACGAGTTCGGAGCGGCTGCAGGGTGCCGGAATACCCACTGGATTAGATGTGGAAAGGAGTAATGGCACGTGAGTATTAAAGTTCCCCAATGTCTTTAAACGCACCTTGTTTTGTCTTTCAGATGCGGGATGCAGCGCCGAAGGCCTCCGGAGCGTGCGAAGAGTTGGTAAACTTTTGTCTTTCAGATGCCGGAATGCATTGTGAAGACCTCCGGAGCGCACGAAGAGTAGGTAAGCCTTTGCCTTTCAGATGCCGGAATGCTAACCTGTTCTTTCTTGTCTTTATAGGTGTTGCTGAAGACTGGATTCAGGATGGTAAGCCCTTGCCTTTCAGATGCCGGAATGCTAACCTGTTCTTTCTTGTCTTTATAGGTGTTGCTGAAGACTGGATTCAGGATGGTAAGCCTTTTTCCTTAGGCCCAGGACCGGATGCAGAAGACACGATGAGCGTTCTGCTGCAGAGGTTGCAGAATAACGCAAAGCAAGATTCATCCACCGGGTGTGGTTTAAATAGCCTCCTGTAGTGCTTAGGTGTCTCCTTCCACAGCCACGCCTAAGTAAGAAAAGAGTTCCTGGTAAGAAAAGAGTTCCTGCCTTCCAGAAGAGTTCCAGTGTTCTGAATCTAGGGAGTGGCTCCAGCCCCACCCAACAGGAAAAGTAGTTCCAAACAGAAGAGGATCAGAGGCTCAACTGGCAGGCAAGTAAGCAGCATGGTCTGCTGAAGGTAAGTCCACCCAAGCATTATGAGCCCGGCGCTTCCAGCGCTGGGACTGGGCATATTTATGAGCCTGGTGCCACTGGCGCCAGGACTGGGTCCAAAAGGTCCCAATTGGGACTGGTTGGCACTCGGAACCTGGGTTATGGATCTGCTTCCAAGGGAGTTGGGAAAACCCTGACCTTTTGGAAGCAGAGATCATGACAGTACCCCCCTCAAGGCCCCTCCCAAACCGGGCTTCTCCGGGGGTTTTGGCTTGTCAGGAAATGTTCGGTGAAATCTTTTGATTAGGCGAGGAGCGTGGACATATTCAGCAGGTTCCCAGGATCTCTCTTGGGGGCCGTAGCCTTTCCAGTCAATTAAGTAGAATAGTTTAGATTTGGAGATCTTGGAGTCCAGAATGCTTTTGACTTCAAACTCGAGTTCTCCATCCACTAGGATAGGTTTTGGAGATTTGGTTAGTCGGGTTTGAGGTTGCACGGGTTTTAATAGAGAGACGTGGAAGACCGGATGTATCTTCATGTGCGGGGGCAAGTCCAACTTGACCGCTACTGGGTTTACTATGGTAGTGATGGAATAGGGACCAAGGTATCTTGGGTTGAATGTGCGTGGCCCTTTTAGAGATAGATATTTGGTGGATAACCAGACTTGATCCCCTACTTGATAGTGAGGGGCTTCCTTCCGATGTTGATCTGCTCCTTTCTTGTATTGTTCTTTAGCCCTTTGAAGGTGAGAAACAGCTTCCTTAAAGGCTTGGGTGATTGTAGAATGCAGGTAGTCTACTGCTGGTGTTTCAAGATCTTGGAGGGGATCCAACTCCGAGGTTCGAGGGTGACTGCCGTACAAAAGAAAAAACTGGGTTTTCCCAGTTCCCGAATGGACAGAGTTATTGTAGGCATACTCGGCTATCCAAAGGATATCTTTCCAAGTTTTTTCAGTTTGTTGCAGCATGCAGCGTAAATACTGTTCCAGAGTTTGATTGGTCCTCTCGGTTTGTCCGTCGGTCTGAGGGTGGTGACTGGTCGATAGTCTCACATCAATTTGAGCCGACCGACAGCAACTTCGCCAAAAATGAGAAATAAATTGACTACCTCGATCCGAAATTAGAACCGAAGGAAAACCGTGCAGTCGGACGATGTTTTCGAGAAATTCTCGGGCCAGAGTTGCTGCTGTTGGCAAGCCTTTGAGCGGAATGAAATGCGCCATCTTGGAGAATAAGTCCACGATTACTAGAATCATATTGTATCCGGAGCATGGAGGTAGATCGGTGATGAAGTCCATAGAAAGCGTATGCCAAGGGCGAGGTGGGATGTCAATAGGGCGTAAGAGGCCTGCTGGTCTTTCCTTTTGACTCTTGTTTTGGGCGCATACTCCACAGGACATTATAAAGTCTCTGATATCTTTTTTCCAAGACGGCCACCAGAAGTAGCGCTTGATCTTTTCTGAGGTCTTGGCTATACCGGGATGACCTTCCATTAAAGAGTCGTGATAACAAGAGATTACTTTTTTCTGTAAATCTGTGCTGGGTAGGTATAATCGTTCTTGGAAATACAATAAGTTGTCCTTTACTGCAAAGTCCTTTCCCTGCAGATGCCAATTCTGTATGTCTGCTGGAGTTACAAGTTGCCTGGCTTTATCCTTAACTTCCTCTATGGATTCTGTGGTGATTACACCCAGAATTCTTTGTTCGGGAATGATTGGTACAGGTTTAGGGTTGACCAAGTGTTCTTCCACTCCCATCCGAGAAAGGGCATCGGCTTTACCGTTCTTTGTACCAGGTCGATAGGTAATTATGAAGTCAAACTCGGCAAAGAATAATGCCCAACGGAGTTGTCTAGAGGATTGGGCTTTTGCGGTCTTCAAATATTGCAGGTTTCGGTGATCCGTAATCACAGTAACGGTGTGTCGGGCCCCCAGCAGATAATGCCGCCAAGCCTTAAAGGCAGACTTGATAGCCAGAAGTTCCTTGTCAGTAATCGTGTCATTGATTTCAGGAGGCGAGAATTTGCGGGACCAAAATGCCACGGGATGCAACTGATTGGTTACCGGGTCCTTTTGTGACAGAACTGCCCCCATGGCAAGGCTTGAAGCATCAGTTTCCACGATGTAGGGGAGTTCGGGGCGAGGGTGTTTTAAGATTGGTGCAGAGATAAATTTAGTCTTCAAATCCTGGAAAGCTTGTTCCGCCTCGGTAGACCATTCAAAACGTTTGTTTTTCTTTAACAAGGCAGTGATGGGCTGGACTATTCGAGAGAATTCGGGGATAAACCTGCGGTAAAAGTTAGCGAAGCCTAACATGCTTTGCACACCTTTTACGGAGGATGGTGATGGCCATTTGAGAACTGCATCGACCTTCTTTGAATCCATACGCACTCCGCCAGGTGATAATATGAATCCCAAGAATTCAACTTCAGTCACGTTGAAAACACATTTTTCCAACTTAGCGAAAAGTTTGTGTTGACGCAATCTTTCGAGGACCATTTTCACGTGTTTCCGATGTTCAGATTCCGATGAAGAATAAACGAGGATGTCGTCAATGTAAACAACAACACATACATCTATGAGCTCTCTGAGGACATCGTTCATAAAATATTGAAAGGGGCCGGGGCATTGCAAAGTCCGAAGGGCATGACCTGATATTCAAATAGCCCATACTTGGTGCGGAAGGCCGTCTTCCATTCATCGCCCTCTTTTACTCGTACCAAGTGGTAAGCTCCTCTAAGATCCAGTTTTGTATATATGCATGCTTTTCTGACTTGGTCCAGGAGTTCAGGGATCAAAGGTAACGGATATCTATTCTTAACGGTGATCTGGTTCAGGGAGCGATAATCGATACAAGTTCTAAGGTCTCCTTCCTTTTTTGGAACGAAGAACAAAGCTGAAGAAGCAGGGGACTTGGAAGGACGAATAAACCCATTTGCCAGGTATTGATCCAGGTATTGTCGAAGGTGAAGGTTCTCAGGCTCGGTGAGGGCATAAATTCTACTACAAGGAGGAGTAGATCCAGGTATCAGGTCTATCTGGCAGTCATAAGACCTATGAGGAGGTAGAGAGTTAGCCTGATCCTTCCGGAAAACATCTTGGTATTCTAGGTATTCGGGAGGTAACTGGGGAGTCTCTGAAGAAATTGCGGCCAGTGCAACACCAGGTGGAGGGTGACAAGTAGAGACACATTCTGGAAACTGGACCGTTCTTGCTCGCCAATCGATCAGAGGATTGTGTTTCTCTAACCAAGGTATTCCTAGAATAATCTGAAACTGAGGGGCCTTGATCACATCGAACACGATCTTCTCATGGTGTCCATCTTGACTTACTAGCGTCACCTCTTGAGTGGTATGCGTTACTGGCCCGGAGGCTATCTCCGTACCATCCACCGTAGTAATGACGTCCTTTACAGCCTTGGGACAAAGAGTTAGATTCATCCTCAAAACCATTTTATGATCCACATAATTGCTGATGGCACCGCTGTCGACGTAAGCTTCAATTGCATGTAATCGATCCGGATTATCAGGGCTAATGAGGACCATAGGTATCATGAAATGCGAGGTCACGGAACTGGTTTTCACGCTCGGCAAGAGGACCTCTATTCTTGTCGGGCGAGGTCGTTTCCCTGCTCAGAGTTTGTAACTTTGGTAACTGCAGCTCCTACTGCCTTCTTGGCAGGTTTCACCGGACAGTCTCGAAGAAAGTGCCCTGAGTTTCCGCAATATAGGCATAATTGCAACTGTTTCCTCCTTTCCCGCTCCCTTTGTGTTAGAGGACCTTTCAGACCCCCTATTTGCATGGGTTCCCCGGAGTCTACTCCTTTGGAAGGAGTTGGCGGTTTGGAAAATACTCGAGCATCAAACTTGGAACGATCGGCCTTCCTGTTCTGCAGCCTGTGATCTATTTGAACGACCAAGTCTATATAATCCGAACAGTCTTGTGGGGGATTCACTACTTGGGCTAAAACGTCTTTGAGCTCTCCACGTAGACCTCTATAAAACAGCGTAATCCTTTTGTCCTCAGGCCATTGAGTTTCCACTATTAGTCTATTGAAAGATGCAATATAAGCCAAAAGGTCTTGATTACCCTGTCGCAACGAAAGAAGCTCATTGTCCAAGGCCTGCCCCTGTGAATGTCTTGCGAACAGTTTTTCCATACTAAGCTGAAAGGCTTGAAAATCATGGAGAACCGGATCATCTTGATTAACTAGAGGGATCGACCAGTCTGCCGCATTGCCACTAAGGTACGAAAGTACAAAAGCTACTTTTGCTTGATCAGTTGGAAAGGCTGCTGGCCGGCATAAGAGGTGCAACCGGCACTGATTGATAAATACTGCAAACCTCTTTGGGTCACCAGAAAATCGTTCGGGCGGAGCCAGAGGTACATTCCCAGGTAGGTTGATCTGCACTGGATTCATAGAGGATGTTGAAGGAAAATTTGCCCCTGATGCGGGTAACGGGGTCTGTCCGGTTTGTGACTGTAGCACTTGTCTAGCAAGATTGTCTGTTCTCTCCTTGGAAATAATTAGTTCCCTTCTTAGAGCATTCGTTTCCTGACGAGCTGCATGCACTTCTGCCCTTAGTTCCCCAAGTAACCGGGCTAGGGGGTCAGTATCCGAGGTTTCCATAGCGCCTGGGCGAGAGTTTTGCGGTAGGCTTTGCGTTCTGTAACGCTCACCTGATTCTCGCAGAGGCGCCGGTCTTGACTGGGCGACTACCGTATCTTCAAAGGTGATGTGTAGCACCCGGTTGGCTCTTTGGGCTGGACCTCTGTGCACTGTATGCCTGACGTGTAGAGTAAGATGTCTGCAGATAGAAAATATGGGGTTAATAAACTGGGGTTATTGGGGTGTCCCTATCTCTTTCCTCTTCTCCTCTCCTGTAGACCCCCAAAGGTTAACGCTCTCACCTTAGGTAAGTGAATGCCGAGCTCTCCATCTGCCTCGGGCAGGGTGCTGTAACCAGTTTCTTCACTGGATAGGTAGCGCAGGCCTCTTGACTTCAGAGGACTGCTCTCCGTCGTTTACTGCACGAACGGTAAGTTTCGAGTCATTCAAATGTCTTTAAAGTCTTTAGTAATGATGTCTCTTGTTTTGCAAGGTTCCGGCGATGGCGGATGACGGGCTGAAGTGAGTTGAAGATGGAGCCCGTGTGATGAATAGAAGCGCCTGGAAGCACGTAAGTAAGCGCTTGTTGCCTGCTTCACTATGCGCTCTAACTGTCTTTTTATTTTGCAGGTACGAGTTCGGAGCGGCTGCAGGGTGCCGGAATACCCACTGGATTAGATGTGGAAAGGAGTAATGGCACGTGAGTATTAAAGTTCCCCAATGTCTTTAAACGCACCTTGTTTTGTCTTTCAGATGCGGGATGCAGCGCCGAAGGCCTCCGGAGCGTGCGAAGAGTTGGTAAGCCTTTGCCTTTCAGATGCCGGAATGCTAACCTGTTCTTTCTTGTCTTTATAGGTGTTGCTGAAGACTGGATTCAGGATGGTAAGCCTTTGCCTTTCAGATGCCGGAATGCTAACCTGTTCTTTCTTGTCTTTATAGGTGTTGCTGAAGACTGGATTCAGGATGGTAAGCCTTTTTCCTTAGGCCCAGGACCGGATGCAGAAGACACGATGAGCGTTCTGCTGCAGAGGTTGCAGAATAACGCAAAGCAAGATTCATCCACCGGGTGTGGTTTAAATAGCCTCCTGTAGTGCTTAGGAGACTCCTTCCACAGCCACGCCTAAGTAAGAAAAGAGTTCCTGGTAAGAAAAGAGTTCCTGCCTTCCAGAAGAGTTCCAGTGTTCTGAATCTAGGGAGTGGCTCCAGCCCCACCCAACAGGAAAAGTAGTTCCAAACAGAAGAGGATCAGAGGCTCAACTGGCAGGCAAGTAAGCAGCATGGTCTGCTGAAGGTAAGTCCACCCAAGCATTATGAGCCCGGCGCTTCCAGCGCTGGGACTGGGCATATTTATGAGCCTGGTGCCACTGGCACCAGGACTGGGTCCAAAAGGTCCCAATTGGGACTGGTTGGCACTCGGAACCTGGGTTATGGATCTGCTTCCAAGGGAGTTGGGAAAACCCTGACCTTTTGGAAGCAGAGATCATGACAACGATGGGAAAGACTTCATTTATCATTATGGGTAAAGATAAATGCGATAAAGATGATTTTATTGCCAAAAGTGTTATATATAATCCCGTTGATTCCATTATTGATTTCCAAAAAACAGATCATGCAAATTGAAAAGATTCTTCAATGTTTCTTGTGGGGGTTGGGTAAGAAACTGCGGATCTCTAGATTTATGCTGATGCAAAGTGTGGATGAAGAAGGTTTTGGATATCCTGATTTATATAAGTACTGTAAGGCGTTCCTGCTCAAGAAGGGTACTTATTATTATACGAATGATGACTTTGCAGGTGCTATATATGGCTACGCATTGAGAGAGGGGTTTGCAATCCGTATTGTTTAAATAGCCTTTATACCATGGGCAATATGTCGGTTAATAGATTAAAGTTGAAGTCTATAGTGGCAACCAGGCAAACCTTGACGGGGTGGTTTGGAGAGAATAGCCAGTCGTATGGTTTTAGTGAAGATGCTTCTCTTTGGCACAATGAGGTTTTACAATTAAACAATAGATGTTTGATTTGGCAAAATTGGGTTCGGAAGGGGGTTTTGGCAATAGGTGATATATTGGTTGGTGATGATCTCTTGGTATTTGGGGACATACAGAGGATATATGGGTTGCATGAAAGAAAAAAGACAAAAATATGAAGACCTGAGCTCCCTGATCTATCTTAGGAAAAGGATGATTGGCAATTCATTGGGAATCAAACCTGCACTGTGTCAATTGCTTACAGGACAGGAATATTATGTGCGTACATATATGACCTTTATGCAATTGGAAGATAAAAATGTTGCAGCGTGGGATAGATTGAGAATGGTGTGGTCGGATGATCTAAATATGTATTTTACAGACAGGGAATGGACGGATATTCTTAGGGTAAGTGCCAATGTGGGTACGGATGTGAACTTGTGTCTGATTAGACAGAAGGTGGTGGGTAAGGTGTACTGGACAACAGTTAAAATGTATAAACTGGGGTTACAAACTGATAATCTATGTTGGGGATGTGGAAATGATGTTGGTACCCTTATGCATATTCTATGGGATTGCTCTAGAGTTCGGAAGTTCTGGACTGATGTGATTGATAGAATTGATTTAATTTTGGATGTAGCTTTACAGAGATTGGGTGGGAACATTATCTTATTTCTTCATCGAGGTAGGTGTAGGCTTTCTTTGAAATATAGTGGTTGGATAAATAAGGCTTTATTGGTGGCCATAAGACTGATCCTTCGAGTTTGGAAAACTAGGAAGAAGCCTACAGTTGAAGATTGGTTAGTTGATTTGCACACCTTATCGAATTTTGAAAAGTTCTCATTTAGAGAGAAAGACAAGGAAGAGGTGTACAATCTGTTTTGGGGTCAATTCAATGCCTTGTATGACTGACTATATAGGCTGCGGATTAGTATGAGGAGTGAGTAGAAATGGTGTAGTGGGAAAAGGAAGAGGAAAGGAAAAGAGATGGGGAAGGGGAAAAGAAGAAGGGAAAGATTTTTTTATTTTTTTTTATTTTATATATATATATTTTCTTCTCACTATTATACTTTTTGGGGGATTTGGTTTGGTGTCTGTGTGTTGTTGGTGTTTGTGTGTATGTTCTATGTTAAATGTTTTTATTGACTGTTGTTTTTTTCTCTTTTATTGTTTACAAAAATGAAATTTTTCTTAGTATGTCAGAGGGATCATTTGATTATGCTGTTTGTTTATTGATATGTTCTTTAATTGAATAATTTTGATTTGTGTTCTCTGGTTCACTATTCCTTTCTGTATTTGATTCTTCTGTGATTTAATTTAATGACATACTAATAAAGAGATTTAAAAAAAAAACAAATAAATAAATAAATGAGAGAGATTAGAATGAAAGTATGGTTTGGGATGGACATGTATTAAGTCTCACAGCAGAAGGACATTGAGAAGCAGAGTAAGTACAGTAACAATCTGATAGGAAGTATGGTCGATCACAGAGAGGAAGTGCAGTGCAATATTGAGACCTACTGCACTTCCTCTCTGTTATGTCATTTATTATAAGCTCCAGTCAGGCAATACATTAGGTCTCAGAAGGGCGCCCTCTGGGGAGAGAGGAAATGCAGTGAGACTCTGAGAGACGGGAGATCTGGCTAAAGAGAAGGTACATTAAACCTCAGAAAGGAGGTACATAAAAGGGTTGGCACATCAAGCCACAGATATGAGGTGCATTAGACGTCAGACAGGAGGCATTATATCTAAGAGAAGAGGCCCATTAGATCAGAGATAGGATGAACATTTTGCCTAAGATAGCATGTATATTGGTCCTGAAGAAAGGCATTAGGCCTCAGGTAGGATGTGCATTATACTACACGGAGGCAGTATGTGTGGCCTGAGATTGGAGGGCCACTAGTCTTCAGATAGGAGGCATCACATCTAAGAGAGGAGGCACATTAGGTCACAGATAGGAGCAACATTATAGCTAAGAGAACATGCGCACTGTGCCTCCGTAGATGCATTAGGCCTTAGGTAGGAGGTGCACTAGACCTCAGAAGGGATGCACAATAGACTTCGGATAGGAGGTGCGTTAGAATTTGGCGAGTGTACAGTTGTTCACAACGAGAAGGTTCAGTAGGGGTGGAGAGTAGGCTCTGGGAAGGATGTCCATCGGCCCTTGTGAGGGAATACAGAATAAAAAAAAAAGAATTAAAAAAATAAATAAACGGTGCCAACAAATACAGCTCGAGAACATGAATGTCAGCAAAATACAAAATATAGATCTGATAGTAATTAAAAAGAGAACGAAGCTCAGTGTAGAGATATTTTTCTTGAATCTCAGCATTGGGCTCAGAGACTATGGCCACAAATCATAATTCCTGTTTTATATTCTCTCTCTGTGAACAAAGAAGCGAGGCCTCGGTTTGCAGCATTTTGTTTGACATTGAACGAATTTAGTCCTGTTTTCGAGTGGATGGGGGCGTCTTCTGAAAAGCTCCGGCAGAACACAAGAACACATTAGTCATTAAACAAGCGCAGCACCTCAGTGGAGAGAGCGCCCCCTCCCTACCCGCAGCTTTTTGTTCTCAAAGGAGCCTACTTACAATAGGTACAAAAAAAAAAAAATGAAAAAGCTTCATTCCTCCAACCGTCGCTGCAGGGACGCCATGATGGCATAGAGCCCAGCTTGCAAATGGCTGAGAGGCAGACATTTCAGTGTTGCACTGTTTTAGAATATTTACTCTGTTTTTGGCTGTATTGCACCTTTTCTTAACCAATTGAAATCTTCACCGCCTCAGTCCTGTGGAGGACTCTGGGTAGAGTACATTCACACACGTGAGTGGGTAGGCCTGCCTATGGAAGGAAGTACACAACCAAAACCAGTTTCTAAAGACAACCACATTGTATCAATTGTATGTGCTTTTTTTGGTTTTTGATTATTGGTGGCACAGCCTCTCTCTGCTAAGTGTTGGCTTGCACATGTCAAAGGGCGGACGAGGCTGACTGCACAGCGTACTGCACAACAAACATTGCCTGCTCTGTGTATCATTGTGCCTGCAAAGTAGTGCGTTACAGAAGGCTACCCACAGTGCAGTCTGCTCGGGAGTGCTTGTTCCCCAAAGCGCAGTGGGAGCTTGGAGTAGCCTTACAACATCATTTACCTACCCAGTTTTGCGATATCTGGCCAATGAAGGGATACACTGGACACATAATGGCAATACTTGGCAAGTAGTGGATGCCTGGCCGATTGCTATGTAATGCCCATATATAAAAGCAAAATCTATTGGATTTGTCAATGCTTCTTTTCTGTAAAGTTTTACAGTGGCATAGTGACTATAGCACTATGTTAATAGAGACATCATAGTGTGAGTCTTGAACGTTCCTTTTTCAAACAATTGCAATCTAATTCTTATTAGGGTCAGCTGGTCCATACTGTGCGATGGTGCGCCCACCTGGCACTCATTATGAAAGATCCAAGACAGCCCAGTAAAAACACTGAGTGCTCCCTCAGCTAAAGCTGCGGAAGCAATCCTGGGCTGGATTCAACTGTCACTGAGAAATGTGGTTTCCCTTTGTGAATGCTTTGTGAATGCCCCTTTGACCATCCAAGGCCAGGAGAGTTTTGTATTGACAGCCATGTTTGGCCCACCGGAGATACAGTCTGGTGTACTGCAGGGTCGAATGTGCATTTGGGGTGCTCCTGCACTACCCTGCACTTTCAGAAATCCAGGGATGTTGGAGCCACTCCTATACCACCGCGAAAGTAAAGGAATGTTCTCCCTGTTTCCTGATTCTGGATGGTGATAGCCAGGAGCCAGAGGGCTGTTAGGTAAGCCTGAGGCAGTGCAGAGTCTGGTGCTGTGTATGTGAATGGTAGAGTGTATGTTTTATAGGTGCACAGGTGAACGTGTCTGAATGCTTTATGAATGTGTGTGCTTGTGTGTGTGAAGGGGAGTGAGCCTCTGATTTGGGGAAGAACGGCTACATCTGTGCAGCGACAGACAATTTTATTACTGTGACCTGGCATTTGTTACTGCCATCAATGGTAACGCAAGCATGATGGATGTTATTATGTGGTCAGACTGCCTATATTGGAGAAGAATAGATGAGTGTTATTTGCGGCTGTACTGGCCTGCTTTGGTAAAGTCCGCTGGAGATATTGTTCTACTGTCTGTGGCATGGAAATTTTTACTTGGCATTAAGGATGATGAGTGTTCTTACATAGCTTTACTGTACTACACTAGTACAGCCAGTCTGGACATCTTTTCTTACATTGAAATGTCATTATTTACTGACATAAAGGGTAAAGGCAACATGATGAGTGGTCTTACATGGCCATATTGGCCTACTTTGGTGTAGTCAGTAGCTACATGTTTTCTTACTGCAGCATGGCATTTTCTACTGTGAAAGCCACACTGAGTTTCTTATATGGTAATACTGTCATATATTGGTATAGCCTGCATGGATATTGTAAGAAGATTCAATTCAACACTACAGCTAAGTCAATGCCTAGTCTGGTATACTGAATGGAAACCCTTATTGATATATCTTTATGTCCAGTTCATGAGTTCTGGATGACTACCCCTATATAACACCCCTCTCGTAGAATCCCCCTGACCCCACTGAGCCAAGAAGTAGTTCTGTTTTGCAAGTTTAAAAGATTTATTTGAGAAATTAGACAACATATAGATACCACGCTTTTATAATAAATTAATAATCAATATCACCCTTATAAATATAATGTTAATCAACAATGGGTAATCTGACACTAGCACACTTCTTTATAATCAATGAGGAGTTAGTATAGGATGGATCAAGTAGCAAAAATACTTTTATGATTTCAAGGGAAAAGCAATGAGGAATAAAATGCAGTACAGAAATACTTGAGATGATTTTAGCAAAAGATAATATAATCACTTTTTCTCTGGCAATTCACCCCCCTCCCCTATGCAATGTAAGACATGGAAGTAGAAGGAAAGAGGAGCACACAGTTCTCAGGAATGCAATCAAATACAATACGAAATTCAGTTCCCCCCCAGCAAGCTTAGAGAAAACCGGTATGAGTTTTAAAACACAGGCCCAAGTGCGTTGAATGTGGTGGCAATGAAGTGAGAAATATGCTGAAAATGCTTTTAATTCCCTTTAGGAGGTTCAGGGTGAGTGAGAGATACTTGGGATGAGTTCAGGCTCACTTTAGCAATGATTCAGAGATGGCGATTAAGAGGCAAACAAATTTTTAGCAAGGAAAGAAATGACTGCTGATGGTTACACGTGGCTGGATTTTTAACCAAATCGCAAATCGCGGTAAAATTCACGAGTGCGTGAATCGTGATTACGGCAAAAGTATAAGGAGTAGCAAGTCGGTTCTAGGTTTGTTGGAAAGCTGAGATTGTCAGCTTTCAGAGGAAAGTTAAGTTCCTATCCCCAACGGTTCCAGAGATACGGACGATTAAATAAAGGTAGTTTTTCGGATTTAAAGTAAACTCAAAATGACAGGTGACAGCTTGCAGCTTCAGAATTGACAGGTGACAGTTGTGCAGCTTTATAAATGACAGATGACACGATTTCTAGGAGGTTGTTCTACTTAGGTTAAAATAGTTTGGATTAGATTATTTTAACTAAGAGATTGGTTCTGCACAGTTCTGCTAGGTACTCACAATATAAATTTGAAATAGGCCTTGCCACGGATCTGGTCAGGTTTTGGACTGGACTCCGGTTCTGGTCTCGGCACTTCACAGTGATCTGGGTCAGCTCTCTGGTTCTGCTCACAGTGGTCTGGGTCACTCTGGATCTCTGGTCTGGTCTGTCCGGATACAGCGGTCTCTGCACGACTCCTGGATCTCTGCACTGGTCCTGGCAAAAGTTCTTGGCAAGGGATTTAAGCAGCTTGCCCGGCTGTGAGTAGCTTGCAATGATTTGAGGCCTGCTGCAGAGAACTCAGCTTGTGGTTTTAGGCCTCTGATTTAGGTTCTAAAGTATAAGTTCTAGGTTCTGGAGTATGTAGCTGGAGTCAGTCTGGAACTGGTATCTTCTGGATGTTGTGTGGTCCGGCAAAACGCTCCGCAGCAACTGGATTTGAATGTCTCTACCTGTCCCAGCAGTCTCTTTTTATGTGTTTTGAAAATGGGTGTGTGCCTTGGCCTAGCTAAGCCTGCCCCTCTCTACTTGTCATTGGCCCAATTCTCCCCTCTCCCATGATTGGGGGAAGGAAATGTGAGTCAGAGTGATCCTGTAGGTTTTATGGGTCAGAGGATCCTCCCCTGGTCAGTTTGCCCACAAATCTATATTTGATTCAAATACATCCTTCCCAGATATACAATTTGTTGAAATTACATGTGCACATTATATATTCCTTATGGTCCATGCTTGTCCGCCTCTGATCTTCCTGGGGGCTTGCATTCAAAAATGACAACATTTTGCGCTTTTTAACTGGTTTTGCAATATCAGACATTTACCCAAATTTACACACATGTGCGCAAGGAGTATGGACATTAATTGATGAAGCGTCAGATTTTTAACATGCAGACATTTGGAGTGAGACCCTATTTTCTGCTAACAACCCCTCAGAATACACCACAGGGTCCTAACGCATCTCAAAATGTTCACAGAAAAATCACAAAAATAATGATATTACTTATATAATTCTGACAAGTCCGCACTTTGAGTTATCTATCTTTTTAAAATTATGCCCTGGTCAAAAAGGGGTGTGGCTTCCCACATCACAGGGTGAAATAACTGGTTTATCCACTTCCCCCAAGCTCAGCTGCTAGCAGAGGCACTGCCCCTCCCAGTTTACCCTCAGAGGAAGCCACTTTACGGCCCCCCAATATAACATTTGCCTGAGTCCAGGACAGGCCTTTGTTCAACTCCCTGTAGTCCCCAGCTGCTCCACCCTTAATCTAATCAACAGGGCCATGTGACCTCAGGATGCAGCCAGGCCTGGCAGCCAGGCCTGGGAACACAGCTGTTGATCCAGTATCAACTCCTGTCGGGGGTAGTTGTTAGGCAGAATTCAGTTTCATTAAGCCAGGTTTCAGCTAAATGTCACTTTTTGTTCCCAGTTTTCTACATTCAAATCAAACTGACAATTTTTACATATACATTAAATAATTACTTCCTTCAAGTCATTTCAGAATATAATTTTACATTGTATCCACCTCTTAGCAAGTCTTTCCTTGGTCTGGTTTTGTTTCATTTGTTCAGTTTTACACAAAAGTCTGGTGGTTTTAAAACGCTGGCTTTCTGATAGTGGTGAGTACTGGTAATGCAACCATTTTTGGGATTAAGAAAATGAATTCCCCACAAGAAGATAGCTCATTCCCACATCCACCCAGTCTATTGATTTAGTTTGTTCTGGGATAGAATAATGGGCGGCGACAGCTCATCCCCACATCTACTCAGTCTATTGATTCAACATGGGTCAAAACCCATGACAAATCCCCCCGCCCGACTGCGCTTTGATTCAAGTCGAGGGGAAGTCGGGTGCAAAGGAGGTTTTGAGCCATTGCGCTGGTATGTCCCCATTATCTTCTTCCAATCCTGTAGGTGGCACAGTTCAGCATCTTTTCCTCCCTCCAGTCGATCAATCAGTTCTCCTTGCTGGTCCTGATGGGAGGATTGGGCGGTACCCTGGGCCCCTCGGGTCTCGGCTCCCGGTCCCCGGTCGTCCTCCTTGGTCAGTCTCCAGGTTTTCTTTCTCCTAGGACGACAAAAGAAAAGCAGCAATACCTATTCGTAGACATTTTTCCACCACTATTAATGGTGTGGCAGACATATACATTTTATACTTTAACATACCTAACGTTTTACTTTTGAGATACAAGTTATCATTCAAAGACAGTGGCTTACAAGAGTATAATATTTTAGAGACTATATGTGGGATATTTTAGGGTTGGAACTGAATTAATCTGGAGCGGTCCCCTCTGATATTGCAGAGGACTACTCCAGTTGCTGCAGAGTGTGCCTGGGATAGCAACACTTTAGCTGATTTATATGTACCCACTTGTCTTCCCCCTCTGCCAAACCGCCTTTGGGGATGCGGATCTTGTAGGCCACAGGGGAGATCTTGTCTATAATTTCAAACGGTCCCTTCCATGTAGGCAAACATTTTCTCTGTTTGGCCTGGTTTCTTTGGAAATTGTATAGATAGACCCGATCACCCACCTTATATTCCTTTCGGGTAGTTTTTAAATCATAGTGGGTCTTCATGCTCTCGACTGATCTTTCTAGATTCCGCTGAGCATAGGCAAAAGCATGCTGAAGGTGTTTCCTTAAATTCTCCACATACTCATGAGTTGTGGAGGCATTTATCAACGTTTGCTCTTGGGTTCTGTAGAGTAAATGCTGGGGAAGCACCATCTTGTGTCCAGTCATCAACTCAAATGGCGACATTTTGGTTGCAGATGAAGGGGAAGATCTGATGGCCATTAGGACCAGAGGTAATCTGATATCCCAACTTGGCCCAGAATCTGCCACAGACTTTTTTAAGATGCTCACAATGGTTTGGTTATATCTCTCTACTGCTCCAGAAGAAGCTGGCCGGTAAGCAATATGTAGCTTTCTTTTGACCCCCAGTATCTCCCACATCTTTGTCATTACTTCACTGGTGAAGTGGCTACCCCTGTCTGACTCAATCCTTTGAGGTAGACCAAAACGGGAAAAGATGTGGTTAATCATCAGGGCAGCTGCTGTTTCTGCCTTGCAGTTTGGGGCTGGGAGACATTCCACCCACTTGGTAAACAAGCATGTAACGGTCAACATGTCCTTGTTTCCTCTAGATGAGCAAATCACAGGGCCTACAAAGTCGATTTGCAAATCTGACCATGGCAGTGTCAACCCCCTCTTTTGGAGAGGCGCACGGTGTGTGAGGGATGATGCCTGAAATTGTGCACACACAAGACACCCCTTCAAGTATTGGTCGAGGTCCTGCCCCATGTGTGGCCAGTATGCAACATCTCTTAAGATTTCCAGTGTTGTGTGAAACCCCCTATGACCGGCAGTGGCTGCATCATGGGTGTGACGGAATGAGGTAGGAACCACCCACTGATCATGGCCAGCTTGGGATTTCCTTACCAACAAACTGTCTTGGATTCGGAACATTTTTGGACATTTCATCAACACTCTTAGGTCCTCTTTCCCAATGTAATCGGTATCCGTCAGGGGAAAGTTCTCAGGGTCCTCAAGGTGTTGGTAAAACTTACCAATAATTGGATCCCCCTTCTGAGCTGTAATTAAATCAGCATCAGGGGTCTCCTTACTCCATTGTGCATTTGAAAGATCATTGTGAGCACCTGTCTGGGACCTAGTGATAGTGGTGACCTGGATTTCCCCCAACAGGGACTCTATTTCGATTAGATCCCCTTGGAAGGCCCCGGTTTTGGCCAGCTGATCAGCTAAGTCATTTCCAGTTTTGTCTGGTCCCTCTACTTTGGAATGACCCTTGATCTTCTTCCAGTAGATGGTCATCCCATTCGAGGTGACCAGATCATCAATGTTTTGGATTAACTTCCCATGTTTCAGGGGTTTGTTATTAGCGCATAACATGCCTCTGGTTTTCCAATTAACCAGGTGCTCCACGAACCCGTTCCGTACATAATCCGAATCGGTGATTATGACCAGTTCGTGGAGTTGATGTTGGACAGCAGTGAGGATGGCCTGATGCACAGCCATCAACTCTGCCACCTGACTACTTCGGGGACCAATTTTGTATCCAGCGGAGGGTTCTGGAAACTCCTTCACCCAGGCATTCCCTACGCCGGCCACCAGTTCTTTCTCCCCGTTGTTGTCAACATGGTACGAGCATCCATCCACATAGACAGTGGGCATTCCCTCACACTTGTCTTCTTCAAAGACTTGGTGTGGGGAATTAAGGTATGCCTCCGTTTTGTCCTTTATTTTTAGACTTTCGTCCTCGAGACAGTTTTCTCTGGCACAATCATGCAAGTCAGCCAGACCTTGCGCGAGGGGACTCTTCTTGTTTTGGCCATATCTGACCTCCACAGGAAAGCCTTGCATTGACAGAATCCAGGACGTAATTCGGGAATTACTCACATTTCCGGCCCGGATTCTGTCACTTTGGAGATATTGCAGAGGCTGGTGTGGAGTCTCCACTATGATGTGTTCCCCATGGATAAACGGGCGGTAATTCTTCAATGCCCACACCGTTGCCAGGAGTGCCTTCTCACAATCGTTGAATTTTTCCTCCACAGAGGATAAAGTTTTGCTCGCATACGAGATTACTTTATTGACCTTGTCATGCTTTTGGTATAATACTGTCGTCAAGCACGTATTAGAGAACCCTGTCTCCAGGAAGAACTCCTTGTTTCTGACAGGGTAAGCTAGGCAGGGCGCTTGTGAGAGGCTTCTTTTGAGTTGTCTTACTGCCTCGGCTTGTTCTGGACCCCATTCCCACTTGACCCCCCCCTTCAGGAGATGAATCAGGGGTCTGGTGATCTCTGCGTAGCCCTCAATGAACTTTCTGCTGTAATTAGTCAGTCCAAGGAGGCTCCTTAGTTCCCGCAGAGTTGTGGGGTCTTTCAGTTTCTGGAGTGCTTCCACTTTCTTTTCTTGGGGACAGAGACCCTGAGGAGTAATCTCATGCCCCAAGAAATTAACATGGGTTCTACACCACTGTGCTTTCTGAAAGGAAAGTTTTGCTCCGGCGGCCCTCAACTGTGTCAGAACATAACGGATCTCCGCTATGTGTTCCTCCACAGATGAACTTTTGATGAAGACATCATCTACATAAGCCAGGTTACCCCTCGCACCCAGGTCGGGCATGGACTTATGTAGGAAAATGTTGAATTCATTGCCGGAGTTGAGGTATCCAAAGTGAGTCCGGGTCCATGTGTACTGCTGGCCCCCAAAGGTAAAAGCCAGTTTGTATTGGTCCTCCCTACTGACAGGCACGGTCCAGTATCCATTGGTCAGGTCTATTGCTGTGAATACCTGTGACCCCTGAATCTGGGCCAGCCCTTGGTCAATGTAGGGCAGAGGCCATCGGGAAGTATGGACCCGTTTGTTGAGCTCCCTAAAGTCGGCGCAGAGTCTCCACTGGCCATTTGGCTTCAATATTCCCAGCACCGGGTTATTGAAGGTGCTGTGAACTGGACGGATTATTCCCCGGGACTCAAGGTTCTTAATTATTTCAGTAAGGGACTCCATGGAGGCGAGAGGCAAATGATATTGCTTCACAAACACTGGAGTCATTCCAGGGTCCGTGGGAATTGTTGTTGTGTGGATGTCGGTGCGGCCACAGTCATATGAGTCTACCGCAAAGAGATCTTGGAAATCCAAGAAAACTTGTTTCAACTTTTGCTTTTGTTCCAGAGTCACACAGGCATCAGCTAGGTTGACTCTCTCTTCCACCATCTGCCTGAAGCCTGGAAAGACTTCTGGTTTGGCTATCTCAGCGGCCTCCTCCAGCTGGGTGGAGAAGTCCCTGGTCAGAGTGCTGATTTGGACTGGAGGCCTCAGGTGGGAAAGGCAACCCTCATGGACCTGGAAAATCACCTCATCCCTCCTGAAGTCACAAGTCACATCTTCCTTACCATAGGGGCAGGAAGTGTACACCAGGAAGTTCCCCCCATGCCGGGTAAAAATCCTGTCTGGTATTGTATTGTCATCACTGTCACTGTCAAAACAGTCCTTGGGGATTGGTCCTAACCTTTTCCTAAATCGATGGAAAAATGTCGGTCATCAACCGCCATTCCAATAATGGTGCCTGCGGCTAGAGTAATACTCTTTAAGTTGCTGTTATCCACCTCTATTAGAATGGTGTCATGTTCTATGTTGACTAATGGAGTTGGGTTTACCCCCAACCCTTGCTGTTGGAAAGAAGCGTTTAGATGTATGTAAGCATCAGGGTTTTTCAAATGTTGTCCTCTTTTAACTTTCACTTCCAGGGAGAATTGTCGGGTCCTTTCTGGGATGGTGACTTCCTCTTTGATCTGAATTTCAACTGCATAAGGTAGCAATTGAGCTGACCTAAATGCTTTTTCCGGATCATCAAAGCCCATGGAATTATCCGCTAATCGGGACTAAGCTTTGAAGTTTATTAGGTCCAAACTAATGGCAAAGCGATTGAGAATGTCACTGCCTAAGTAAAAGGCGGCAGTGACGTCTCGCACGACCCAACAATTATGGACTATGCTCTTGTTGCCAATGGAGATTTTGAGCATACACCTGCTTGGCAGGAGATGTTTGGAATTAGGTGCTTCCATGTCCATTTCCCATTTGTCTATCAGTTTGAATGTGGGAATGGCTGGATCTTTTGGGAGTTGGCGGAACATGGCTTCGCTGATGAAGCTCTTACCGTTGTTCACACACACTCGAGCGAGAACAGAGTCCTTCCCATCATTTAACTGGACAGGGATGAACAACTGCTCTCCAATTTGCTGAATATCAGCCAGGCTCTGAGCTGATTTCACATCTTTCTGGACTATAGGAGTGGGAGTTTCTGATTGTGGATTAGTAAAGAATTTCAGGGTGTTTCCTTCCAGTGTGGAATACCACCTTAAACTGGAAGGAAGGTTGATTTTCAGAAATAGAGAGGACCCCCCATCACCAGTCTGTTGTCCTACTGCTATTACTGTCACGTCTGGAATTTGGTTGTTCTGGAAGTGAAATTCTACTTGGTCAGATTTTGTTCAACCATGTGGAAGGTGCCGTTTAAACTAACATGGTTGACACTCTGTTTTAATTTTATTGGTCGGCTAGTCTGGGTCCAGAGGACCTTGTTTACGCAATCTATTAGGGGTGACAACCTTCTCAGGAGGTCATTCCCTAGTAAACAAGGGGTGCCCTCTGGAGTCACTACTATGACCGGGTGTTTCACCATGTGTCGCCCAATTTTAATGTCTAAATCTGCAGTCCCCTCAACGGGAATTTCCTTCCCGTCAAAGTTCTGCAGTTGTCCAGGAAGAGAGGTGAGAGGAATTTGGTAATTCTCCCCCCTTCCTGCATTTAGTTCCTCAAAGGCCCTTTTGGACAGAAGGGTAGCTTGGGATCCAGTGTCCACCAGTGCCAAAATTGTACCCTGCCCCTGTACTTGTACCGGGGCATAGTATCTTCCCTCCTTTTCCTCAAGGGGGCACAGATAATGCACATTTTTGGACAACTGGTGGGCTAACTTTCTGGTTTTGGACATTGCTAGAGACGTGATTTGGGCGGAATTCTGTGGAGAGTCTTGGGAATCTGAAAGAAAAAGTTGGCAACTGGAGATCAGAGCCATTGTGGGTTCCCCTGGTTCCGGTTCTGGGCCGCCCCCCCCTTTTTGGAGGCAGTCACCAGAATGGGTTTGAACCAGGGGATTTCGGTATTGTGGGTTCTGGGATGAGATGATGGGCGGCGGTAGCTCAGTCTCCATATCTCCCCAGTCTGGATTGGAATCCCTTGGGACCCATTTTTCTTTGGGAGGAGTTCCCCATCCCTGAAGGAGAAGATCCTTTTCCCAGGATCTTCTGAGGATCCCTCTCCCTCAAATTGGTAGACCTGTACCTCCTCCACAAAGTGGGTCTGTTTTGGTCCTTTGTTTCTCCTACCCCCCCTCTGCTCCTTGGGAGGCAGGCTTTCAAGGGCAGGAGATTTTGTTTCCGGTTGCTGGTTTTCCAGGGGCTGTTTACAAGTTGGGAAGGAAGCTTCCTCCAAGGCTTTACACCCCCCTTCCCCTTGTGCCTCCTCCCTGGGAACCAGTGGGTTATCGGGGTGCTGCCCCCGTCATTGTTCTGGAGCACCAGGTCCCGAGTTTGGGGCATTCTGCGGTGGCATGCTCATCTGAGGGTTCTGTTAAGCCCTCAGTATGTGACCCAGATCTCGTGCCATATTTTGGACCTGGCGCTCAAGTTGTGAAACCCGCTCAGGCTGATACGGGGCTCTATTTTCTCCCCTGCGCTGATCCCGGGAAGGGTAGCTATCCCTTCTCTGGTAGTACCCCTGGTTGGGAAGATTTTGGTACCCCTCCACCCTTGGCCTCCCCTCTCCCGGATTAGGTTGTCTGGGCTCAGGGAATTGGGGAAAGAAGGATGGATGATTTTGGGGCTGGAAATTGGGTGGATACCTGGGGAAAAAGTTCTGCCCAGGATTTGGAGAATTTCTGCCCTCCTGTGGGAAGTTGGGAGGGAAGTTCCCTAGGTTAGGTTCTTTGTCAGATCCCCCCCTTGGGCTGGAGGAGTCCACACATAACCCAGGATTGGTCGGTTTCCCTTATAGCGGGGACTTACATAGTCAGGGGAGCGGGGGACCCCATTTGTGGGACTACCTCCTCGACTTCCTGTCTGTGACTGGCCCGAGGGCCTTCTGGGCTGTGAATTATTTGGTGCAGGCAGGTTTTTAGTCCCCCCCATCTCCAAATCTAAAACGGGGGCAACCTTTACCTCTGCCACCTTGGCAGCAGCAGGGGTGCTGTTGGTTTTGGGGTTTTTCGGCGCGTTATTTTTATTTTCGATAGGCTTCTGCACCTCATAGATCCGGGTAGCCTGTTCAATGACCCAGTCTAAAGATCTTTTCTCATGAAAATCTCTCACGAGCTGGGTCATTATATATTTAGGGAGAGCATGGAAAAATGTATTGACAAACTCTTTGCTGTCTGTGCGCACCCTTCTGGTGGTCTGCGCAAAAGCACGCTTTAATTCTTGCACAAACTCTTGTGGGGCCTGATCCTCCCCACATTGCAAATTGTAGGCTGCCTTGCGAGCCTCTTGGGGATTTCTGTGCACAGAAAAATGTTTCAAGATGGCCGCCCTGTATGTGGACCACCTTGAATGATTTTGGTCCTCCAGCCCCGCAAAGAAACTGGAGTACTCTGGTGAGAAGGTCCACTTTACATATTGAATACAACTTTGTCTGTCCTTCAAATGAAAAGTCTCCATCATTTGCTGAAACAGCTCTAAGTGCTCCCAAACAGAATACTTGGCGTTCTTATGATAAGGCGTGATAGCACTCCTTATTGCCTTTATTTGCTTCAATGGGTCCTTAAGCAAGGCCTTTTTTGACTTATTGGCCTTTTTGGTTCAGGTAACCCTGGTCCATTCATCCTCTGACTCAGAGGCACTGCTCCCAGAGGTTCCTGTCTGATCTTCCAGGTTTTCCCGGATTCTGCGAGCCTGGGAATGGCTGGCAGAATGTGGGGACCTGGTCTCCTGTGTCCTACGCCGTTCAGAGGAGTCTTCAGATTCCTCCTTGCTGCCAGGATTTGATGGGTACCCCCCACTGACCTAACTGGGCAGAAGTTTTCAGGATGCCCTTAATGGGCCTACTCTCCTGGGGTTCCCTACTAAATTGCACTGTGCTTGGGTGCCCATACCCGGATGCCCGCCCCTCCAATCCTGGGAGGTACTGGCCTATGAGCCCCATACTTCTGGTTGGATAGTAATCTGCCATCCCTGTGGTCCGGTGCTCATGTGCGCCAGGGGACATGGGGTTGGCAGAGTCCAGGGACTGAGAGATATGAAGGCCTCTGGTACTAGGTCTCCTGAGGTTATGCTCAGGAGTCTCCCTCTCCCAGCGAACCTGGTCTCTATCCGCCCCTGCTCCCTGTTGCAATGCAAGAGCCTGCGCTTTCAGTTCCTCAGTTAAGGCCTTACTAGACTCTATCAGTCTCTCCTGCATCGCTACCTGTTGCTGGAGCCTATCATTTTGGTCCTGGAGTACTGGGCCAGTCTCTGCTGCAGGAGGGTTACCTCCTGAGCTGTGTCCCTATTGGCCTGCTCCTTTCTTGCCAGAGCATCCTCCACCCTCCTGGTGTGCTCTAACAAGTTCTGGTGTTCTTTTTGGAGGTGATTTTCTTCCATTTTCCTTTTTAAGTGGCAGACGTCCTGGCCTAAGGTATCCCTTTCCTGACTAAGAGTCTGCATCTGTGCCGCCAGGTCGTCCCTTTGCCTTTGGAAGGCACCAGCTTTCTGGTGTTCTTCATCCAACTCTGCCTGGGTATCCAGGTCTTTCAAAATCAATGTATTGCTTTCCTCTTTCTCTCTGTCTAGTTGGATTTGCAGGGTGGCTACCTGCTCTGTGCATGCCCTGTTGAAATTGATCTGTTGCTCCAGCTTTTTCTGGCTCTGCAGTAAGGAGTCCAGACTGTCTTGGTGCTCCTTCTGCAAAGCCAGAATTCTGGTATCCTGGTCCGTCTTTTCCTGTTGCAGGATATCCATATCCTTCTTTATTTTAATGATGTACTGTCTACTCTCATTTTCAGACTCCTGGCTTCTGTGCAGCCTCTGCTCAGAAGAGTCTAGATCAGATTGGGCCTTCTGTAATGCCAGCAGTTGCCTACTCGCCAGATCTTGGCCTTCAGCACATTTGTCCTGCATGGCTCCCATATGTAAATATAAATATGCCGCTACCCTGGCAATCTTGTTGTGCTCATCCCTGGCCTTAGGGGCCATATATAGTTCACTCAGTGCCACATGTAAGGGACCCTGGTCTCTTCATTTATCTGACCCTGTTTCAGTGATCTGGGGTGCTATTGCCTGCAACCAGACCGTCTGGTCCTGATGAGTCCACTCACCTCTCACAAATAGCTTATGTAAGAAGTGCTCTCTGGCTATTTTCATATCTAACAAGGTCGTCATTCTGGAATTTGAGTTCCTTCCTGACTTACAGAAGTTTGTATTTTATTTTTGCAAAACAGACGTTTCCCTTAGAGCGTCCTTTTGAGGAGTGCTTTACAGCGTAACACAGCGTGGTGATCCGACCGGATGTATGTATCTTGTCAGTTAGCACACTGTATTAATCTGCACAAGTGATAGATCTAATCCGGAATCCCCGGCTACGAGCCCCCAATTTGTAAGAAGATTCAATTCAACACTACAGCTAAGTCAATGCCTAGTCTGGGATACTGAATGGAAACCCTTATTGTCCAGTTCATGAGTTCTGGATGACTACCCCTATATAACACCCCTCTCTTAGAATCCCCCTGACCCCACTGAGCCAAGAAGTAGTTCTGTTTTGCAAGTTTAAAAGGTTTATTTGAGAAATAAGACAAAATATAGATAACACGCTTTTATAATAAATTAATAATCGATATCGCCCTTATAAATATAATGTTAATCAACAATGGGTAATCTGACACTAGCACACTTCTTTATAATCAATGAGGAGTTAGTATAGGATGGATCAAGTAGCAAAAATACTTTTATGATTTAAAGGGAAAAGCAATGAAGAATAAAATGCAGTACAGAAATACTTGAGATGATTTTAGCAAAAGATAATATAATCACTTTTTCTCTGGCAATTCACACCTCTCCCCTATGCAATGTAAGAGATGGAAGTAGATGGAAAGAGGAGCACACAGTTCTCAGGAATGCAATCAAATACAATACGAAATTCAGTTCCCCCCAGCACGCTTAGAGAAAACCGGTATGAGTTTTAAAACACAGGCCCAAGTGCTTTGAATGTGGTGGCAATGAAGTGAGAAATATGCTGAAAATGCTTTTAATTTCCTTTAGGAGGTTCAGGGTGAGTGAGAGATACTTGGGATGAGTTCAGGCTCACTTTAGCAATGATTCAGAGGTGGTGATTAAGAGGCAAACAAATTTTTAGCAAGGAAAGAAATGACTGCTGATGGTTACACGTGGCTGGATTTTTAACCAAATCGCAAATCGCGGTAAAATTCACGAGTGCGTGATTACGGCAAAGGTATAAGGAGTAGCAAGTTGGATCTAGGTTCGTTGGAAAGCTGAGATTCTAAGCTTTCAGAGGAAAGTTACATTTCGTTCCTATCCCAAACGGTTCCAGAGATAACAACGATTAAATAAAGGTAGTTTTTCGGATTTAAAGTAAACTCAAAATGACAGGTGACAGCTTGCAGCTTCACAATTGACAGGTGACAGTTGTGCAGCTTTACAGAGGAAAGTTACATTTCGTTCCTATCCCAAACGGTTCCAGAGATAACGACGATTAAATAAAGGTAGTTTTTCGGATTTAAAGTAAACTCAAAATGACAGGTGACAGCTTGCAGCTTCACAATTGACAGGTGACAGTTGTGCAGCTTTACAAATGACAGATGACACGATTTCTAGGAGGCTGTTCTACTTAGGTTAAAATAGTTTGGATTAGATTATTTTAACTCAGAGATTGGTTCTGCACAGTTCTGCTAGGTACTCACAATATAAATTTGAAATAGGCCTCGCCACGGATCTGGTCAGGTTTTGGACTGGACTCCGGTTCTGGTCTCGGCACTTCACAGTGATCTGGGACAGCTCTCTGGTTCTGCTCACAGCGGTCTGGGTCACTCTGGATCTCTGGTCTGGTCTGTCCGGATACAGCGGTCTCTGCACGGCTCCTGGATCTCTGCACTGGTCCTGGCAAAAGTTCTTGGCAAGGGATTCAAGCAGCTCGCCCAGCTGTGAGTAGCTTGCAATGATTTGAGGCCTGCTGCAGAGAACTCAGCTTGTGGTTTTAGGCCTCTGATTTAGATTCTAAAGTATAAGTTCTAGGTTCTGGAGTATGTAGCTGGAGTCAGTCTGGAACTGGTGTCTTCTGGATGTTGTGTGGTCCGGCAAAACGTTCCGCAGCAACTGGATTTGAATGTCTCTACCTGTCCCAGCAGTCTCTTTTATGTGTTTTGAAAATGGGTGTGTGCCTGGGCCTAGCTAGGCCTGCCCCTCTCTACTTGTCATTGGCCCAATTCTCCCCTCTCCCATGATTGGGGGAAGGAAATGTGAGTCAGAGTGATGCTGTAGGTTTTATGGGTCAGAGGATCCTCCTCTGGTCAGTTTGCCCACAAATCTATATTTGATTCAAATGCATCCTTCCCAGATATACAATTTGTTGAAATTACATGTGCACATTATATATTCCTTATGGTCCATGCTTGTCTGCCTCTGATCTTCCTGGGGGCTTGCATTCAAAAATGACAACATTTTGCGCTTTTTAACTGGTTTTGCAACATCGGACATTTACCCAAATTTACACACATGTCCCAGTTTCCCCTAAGAGGAAGCCACTTTACGGCCCTCCAATATAACATTTGCCTGAGTCCAGGATAGGCCTTTGTTCAACTCCCTGTAGTCCCCAGCTGCTCCACCCCTAATCTAATCAACAGGGCCATGTGACCTCAGGATGCAGCCAGGCCTGCAGCCAGGCCTGGGAACACAGCTGTTGATCCAGTATCAACTCCTGTCGGGGGTAGTTGTCAGGCAGAATTCAGTTTCATTAACCCAGGTTTCAGCTAAATGTCACTTTTTGTTCCCAGTTTTCTACATTCAAATCAAACTGACAATTTTTACATATACATTAAATAATTACTTCCTTCAAGTCATTTCAGAATATAGTTTTACATTGTATCCACCTCTTAGCAAGTCTTTCCTTGGTCTGGTTTTGTTTCATTTGTTCAGTTTTTCACAAAAGTCTGGTGGTTTTAAAACGCCGGCTTTCTGATAGCGGTGAGTAGTGGTAATGCAACCATTTTGGGATTAAGAAAATGAATTCCTCACAAGAAGGTTGTATCTTTGGAGTGGTCTCGTGCCAACTGCGCAGTCCTCCTATTCTGGCGTGAATGTGGGCGGCGATAGCTCATTCCCACATCCACCCAGTCTATTGATTTATTTTGTTCTGGGATAGAATAATGGGCGGCGACAGCTCATCCCCACATCTACCCAGTCTATTGATTCAACATGGGTCAAAACCCATGACAAAATTCATGGGTACAGCCAGCATGAACATTTTTGTTTATACTGGCATATATTGTGGACAAAAACATGCATCAAAATGCATTGGAAATATTCCTGTTGCTTTCTTGCAGCTGGTGTATGTTTTCATGTTTTGTCCTACAAATCCAATTGCGACCTGCGATTTGTATCCAATTTTTAACAGAAAATCTGCTTTAAAATGCAACATTTTAAACAATTATTTTTAACATTTTTAGGGTAGAAAACCACTTTGAAACCCCCTTTGTTGGTTAGGACTCACTGCGATTGGCCATTCCTATATATTTGTGGGAACCATTTCTGCTGCGCCGATTAACAAATTACCCTGCTGCTACTGGTACTTAGATCTATTATTTCTTTGAATTCAATCTTGTCATGTATTATTTATGCTTTTTGCACACAGCCATCACCTCTTTTCTTTGGCATTGGATCAAAGAAATACTAAGAATTGATGGATCTGTGTAATGGGTCAGAGTAATCCTTTGATGTTGAGGAAGTAGCAAGTTGAAGGTTCTTTCCATCCCCCTGAAAAAACATTGTGAGTGCCACATTCTTGAAAGATCAGAAAATAGTGAGGCATACCGTTTTGGCTCACCTGTCCTACTTCTGTGCATCAAAATGAAGTGATTTGGCCAATGAGTTAAAAGGCAACTACACACTACATTTTTCCTGGATCTAATTGTATGACTGTAGTAAAACGAGGAGTGGGATCAGAAAGCTACTTCATAGCATTTTGTTCAACATCTCTCGTTTATTGTAAGCTCATTGAATATTGTGGCCATCTTGAAGAAGGGACAGCATAATGTTGTCTTGCCTGACACCAGCCTTTCCCCCTCCTGTGGCAGCTTTGGATATATTGGGCATGGAATGTTCCCAACTCTGGAGGTTGATACTGGTTGAATATGTGACTGGGGAAGGCTCATTGTCCTATCCACTTCCTATGACTGTGAGATCCCAATTCCCTCTAAACGTTTTTTCCCAGACACTGAGTTCTGAGGAGGGTGTGGACATTGCTCCATGAGGTCAATGTTTACTAATGTTCCGGTGAGTGGCACTGTCCAACTCCTGGCCGACAGACTTACTCTGCTGGCTTTGGAAGCATGGCAGACTCCACTTTGATTCTTCCTTCTACCAGAAGGAACACCTTTAAGGTTTGCTAAAGTATTTCAGCTATTGTCTCTCACACACACCATCCTTCTTCTACCTACTTGGTCAGGATGAACGTTCACACTAGAACCTCCAATCACCCATTTCAGGTGATATCAGAAAATCCTGTTGAAAAGTTAATCTAAAGTTTGACCACATGACTTAAACGGGGACAAGTGGCTGGAACCTGTTTTCAGTCTCAGGGAGATTTCAGAGAGCAAGGAGATCATTTCTGGCGACCAACTTATTAAATATATGGAAGGGTTAGGAAACATTGGATGGAGTTAGAATAGCTGAGAAGGAATAAGGGTAACAAGTCGGAGTGAGTGTCTTCGACCCAGTCAGAGTTATATTTATGGTGTTGCTTACACAGCACTGCATGATGCATTCAATGATCTGAAGTGGACAAACCATACAAGTGCCAGCTGGAGTCCGTTTAGAGAGAGACATGCAGTTTAGGAGTCTGCATGAGACAAAAGCACATGATGCTGGATTTCCCTGAGGGAATCATTAGGGGGAGCCATGCTCACATTAATTTGGTGTGAGGGAGCACATGCGATCTGGGGAGGGAGGTGTCACATCAGTCAGTACCCATCTCTTGAAGTGAGTGGATGAGAGAGACACGTGCCATTAGGTGACACATGGGTGGAGGAGCAGAAGGTGCTAGAAATCATTAAAGGCAACTTGTGGGAGAGTCAGCCACACCTCATATTGTTGGGAGGAACCACCAACGATTTGGAATCCGAGTGATTTGCCCACCGCTGAAATTACCGCAGGCAAATCGTTCGCATGAGAAAGGTGCGAACTACCAAAAGTTTGCACCTTTCTCATGGAAACACATATACAAACTCACACACACAACACACCCATAACACTCCCCCACCCACACCCTCAGCACACCCCCACCCACACCCCCAACATAAACAAACCACACTTAACTTGTCTTCACGCTGGGTTCCTGCAGTGCCAATTCCCTTTCACTTCCGTGATCGGAAACTGGCGCTGCAGGGTCCTTTTCTTCTCTTTATATTGTAAACAGAATGCTGCGGGGGTGTCCCCCGCAGCCCCTGCTCACTATACCATAAAGTAAAGTGAGCGGGGCAATGTGGGGGACACCCCCACAGCCCCTGTTTTTTTTTGTAATGCTAGCACCAAAGGGATGAACTTTTGGTGTTCGAACCTTTGGTGGTAGCATTTTTAGATCAAAAGGTTCATACAAATCTTTTGATGTGGGAAAATCGTCCTAAATCACAATTTGAGGGGGTGGGTTACACATCAGTCAGTGCAGTCTCTTGAATAGAGTGGATGAGACACATTTTAACGGTTACACCTCAGAGGAAGATCATGAGGCTGGTAACCCCTGAAAATAGATTTCTGAAAATTCATGCTCTCCTGATTCTATTGGAATGATGCACACGGCAGTCTGCAAGGTGAGTGACACATCCGTGAGTGTCTGTTTCTTGAAGAGCGTGGATAAGAGAGACAGATGTCATTGAGTGCCACCTAGGAGGAGGAGCAGGTTAACATCCCTGAGGGCAGTATGTTGGAGAGAAGGCTTGATTCTTGTGGGTGGGAGGGAGGATAAGAGAAATATGATGAGGCAGGTCACACACCTGTCAGTGTCTATATCTTGAAGTGAGTATAGGAGACACATGCCATTGGTTGACCCATGTGGGAGAGTCACTCTACTCTGATTCTGGTGGAAAGGAGCACAACACATTTGGTGAGTGATACACCAGTCAGTGGCTTTCTATAGAAGTGAGTGTATGAGGCACATGCCACCGACATTCAACTAGGTGAAGGAGGAGCAGAAAGCATGAAACCCTGATATATGCTTGTGGGATAGTCACACTCACCTGATTCTGGTTAAAGGGAACACCAGGGATTCACAAAGGTGAGTGACAAGCAGGTTAGTGTCCATCTGTGGGTGTGATTGTACCATCAGGTAACACCTGGGAAAAGGAGCAGGTCATTCGTGAAGGTGAACTATAGGAGTATCACACACACAAACTGTTTCTGGGAGGAGGTAACAGAGAATCAGCGATACAGCACAAACACTGATCCATATCCATTTCCTGAAGTTGGTGGACAGGAAATATGAGATTAGGTGATACCTGGGAGTAGGGGAGCCAGCAATACTTGAGATCAGTGTGTGGGAGACTTATGCCTGTAAGATTATGATGGAGTGAGCACCAGAGTTTCATGAGGTGAGAGACACACCTGTCAGTGTCTGTCTATTGAAGTTAGTGGGTGAGACATGTGCCATCGGTTGACCCTTGTCGGGATGGTCAAACAAGGGTCACTCTGGACTAGTATATGCACCAGTACAGGTCCATGCAAAGCTATTGCACCACAAAGATGAACATCCACTAGGCCAAGAGTGAGGTTGTACTTTCAGTTCTGTCCACAATCTCAGAGGCAAAAGGTGGGGGTGCATATCTTATCAATCAAAGATGGCAGAAGTATAGCACATGGTGTAGATGAACAGAAGTAGGGGATTGGAAATTACAGGTCTCTATCTCGGCCACACTTGTCAACTCATAAGTCATACCATAATGATGATGACAAGATGAGTCATGATCAAGACAAAGATCCATCCATCCATTAGGGTCTATATGGGAATATGTGTTGCTGCTGGGAAGCAGTGATACTGTGAAAAACGATGAAAATGACATCACAGATGTTGAGGATGTCATATTAAGAGAGTCTCAGCCCTACCTGAGCACACCATATCATTATGTGACATCCAGAACAACACCGGCAGCAGCATTTCATGCAGACAAGCTCGGTTTATGTGTTGTTACTAGCCCAAAATGGAAGTCAAACGTTTGACAGCACTTCACAGAGAACAAACAACAACTAAATATTGCTGCTTCCAGAAGTTGTGGACCAACATGGAAACCACATGTGTTCATCCGATATCCTGCAGCACCGTGCACCAACATGGGAAGACATTAAAAGATTTGGGTTGCACCCCTCCTCATAAAATTAAACAATTAGCATACCACCACCACTCTGAACAAGTACCACATAAAATACTGCAGTTGTAATGGAGCTTGTGAGTGCAACACCAAGCTCTAGCTCTTGTACTCGAGCGACACCTTTCCATGATCACCCACTTTGACAGAACAGTATTGTAGAAAAGGTGTATGTGTGACCAAAAACACCACAGGTTCCATGAAATACAATGCCTGATCAATGTTATCATTACTGAAAGATTGGTAATATATCTCTTACCCCACTCTTTTGTAGAAAACCCTGGATTCTGGCTGCCCCTGGGAAAAGACAATCAATAATGGGATGTTCCTGACTGATATTTATTCCGCACACAGCAGTACGAGAATTGCACCATGAGTTTTTTAATAAAGTGGGCCAGGTACTACAGAGCTATATGCGACAGAAAAAAACCATCAAACTTTCAACACGTGGAGCAGTGATCAGAGCAATGACTGCCAGGCTGTCATGGTACACCTGGTGGTGTTTGCCCCTCTATCAGCCAAGTAGGAACCCATAATTATTTGAGGGGGAAGCAGGGATATGCAGATTGGCTCCAGGCATTTTTGCTCATACGAGGGTTTCAGAGCAGAACCCACAAGGGTGTTGACATCTGGGAGAAGAATGAGGCTGTGGAGGCATAGTGGCTATTGGCTCGCAGTTTGCATTGGGCCTCATTACGACCCTGGCACTAATGGGTTAATGGCGCCGAAAAGACTGCAGCGCCGTTAACCCATTAGCGCCTGATTACGAGGTCCCTTTGCGGGACCCGACCTTAACGGCTGGTCTACACCAGCCGTTAAAGTAGGGACCCGCAAAGGGACCTTGGTGCTAAGTACGGTACCGCAATTTGCGGTACCGTACTTAGCGCCTTTCCCATTCCCATTGAGCCCTATGGGGCAAAAATGGGAATGGGGAAGGGCCATGGAGGAAGGGGGAATTACTGCCCCGCCAACCTTGTAATGGGGTGGTAATTCCCGCTTTCTCCAGGCGTAGTCGGTAAGTTACTGGCATGGACCATGGTGCTATTAGCACCATGGTTTTCCACCTGGGTCGTAATGAGGCCCATTGTGTTTTTTACAGCACATAAAGGATCAAATTATCTGGCATATTTATTGATTGGAAGTAAGTTGCACACCACCTGGTGTGCACATGTCCTTCACCTAGTGGTCTCACAGTTGATCAGCAATTGTGAGCCTGTAAAAGAAATGGTTACTGTGGCCCAGGAAATCCGCTCTCATTTCAGCATACATGGTAGTGCCAAAAATGCAATGGACAAACTGGAGGTGTGCCAAACATTGCCATTGAACAACCTGCAGACTTCAGGGGCTACTTATTTGGAATATACTTTGCATAGATTATGTGAGAAATGCAATTCCATCACAGATGACTGTAATACCCACAGCAGAGCTCTAGATAGGGTGTTTTGTATCACTGTGTCAGTGGTAGCTGCTGTCTAATGGCTACTCTGCACTACAATCTTTCAAGAAGGCCACTAAGGGGGTTATTGTAAATCTGGCAGATCAGCTTATCAATACATAGAAACACGCAATAAAACTATACATGCCTTGCTATATTGCACCATAAGATCCTGTAAAGCTTCTGTAGGTGGATTGATAGACAGGTGCCATAAAACGTGTATGTTCCACGCTTTGATGCTTGTCCTTTAGTCCTTTTTCATTTGTGTTCTGTATTGTTTTCTGCCCAGGAGTCCATATGGGACTCCTGGCTGTGAAGCTCTTCCTGTTTTTGGTTTGGCGTAAAGACCCATAGGATACCCTTATGGCACCCATGGGTGGGGGTGCAACCCGGTGCCCCTAATGTATGATTTTGGGCACCTGTGTGTGGCCCACAGATCAGGGTATGGGCTGGTGGCAGCTCCTTGCTGAATTTGACAGGTGCTCTGAGTATCCTCCATTTTGGGATATCCAGGCCCCGCCATTGGAATAAGTTGATTCCTGATAGGAAACAAGATTGCCCTTGTGGCCTCTTGCTTTCTATATCCTGTTACCTTGTTTTCCCAAAGTCCTGGGAAGCCCTGACTCTATCCCTTTCCCCTGACGGGCTGTTGGTAGAAGTTCCATATATGGTGTTGTTGTGAAGTCCAGGCCAGACTGGCTGGAGCCTTCCCAGTGACTGTATGTTGTGGGTACACCCTGTGGGTGGGACCTGGGTGAATGGATTGTGTGACAAATACATATTCTGTGTTGTGGATGTCTAGTATTTGGTGCTTGACACAATGGGCCTCATTACGACCCTGGCGGTAAGGGGTTTACGCCAGCGTTAGCTGCGCCGACCCCTTACCGCCAATTACGAGGTCCCCTAGCGCCATGGTGCTTTTAACACCTGCTTTTAGCAGGTGTTAAAATCCATGGCGCTAAGGGACCATGGAGTTAATTACGCCACCGTAATTTACGGTGGCGTAATTAACGCCTTCCCCACTCCCATTATGCCCTATGGGGCAAAAATGGGAATGGGGAAGGGTAAATGGGGATTGGGGACTTACCGCCCCGCCAAGGTCGGAATGGGGCGGTAAGTCCGCCAACCACCATGGCGTAAACGTAGTTTACGCCATGGTGGTAAAGTCACGGCCCAGGTGGTAACTTACCGCCTGGGTCGTAATGAGGCCCAATGACTGAGACAGCCCTGCCCGAAACTGGTATGGATGCAGTGTGGAGTGTTGAATGGCTGGGTACTTGTCCCAATACACATAACTTGTTGTGAAAGGCTGGAGAGAAGTGAATGACCTGAATGCACTATGCACCTGATTGGCTGCCAGCCTGCATGAATGTCCTTCTGACCAATTGGTTGCCTGAGTGTGACCCAGCAGAATGAATGTGAGATCAACTAGTATATCTGGGGGACTCTCACTGCTAGAATTTGTGTTCAGAAGCTGAAGTCCAAACTACGAAGAGTAACTGTAGTGAAACTGAAGCTGGACCTTGAAGCCCTGCTGGAAGAGAAGAATTGCTGTTGCCCTTCTTCATCAATCTGAAAGCTGCTGTGTCTCCAAGGATTGACCCAGAGAGGAACTGGTAAGGCACCCTCTTCCCGAGTTACGAGGGCCCATCGTGCACCAGCTGATCGTTGCCAAACCTCCCTGGTAGACAGACCTATGACAGGCTGCTGACCGGAGACGGGGACTGCCGCGTAATCCCTAAAAGAAGCGCCCAGGCTTTTGTCCGCCACTGTCGAAGACCGCTGTCGCCGACCAGACCTGCGGTGCTCTCATTGCCTAAGAACTTTCAATTCACGGACGCTCTCGTCCGCACCGCCGCCCGCTTTATCCTGCCAGAGAAGGCCAGGCAGTGGACGCACCAAGGAGCATCTTCCGGTGGGTTTCCCGCCACCCAAAGACCACAGAGACTCTGACGACTCGACGCCCTTGTTGGGCCACAGTTGTTCAAACTCTTTGGAGTCCTGAACTATCGACACCAAGGTGCTCCGCACGCCTCTTCCTTGCAGGACATTTACGCTTCCCCGTCGACGAGCACCGCTAGGAAAGAAGCAGCCACTTCACCGTCATAGTTCACCCTGTTCTCCTTCGGACGTTCGATGACCCGTGACTCCTGCCCTAAAGGAAGGGCACTCAAGAAGGGCCCTCGATTACCCGACGAGGAACACTACAATGCCAGGTACTTTGGGGTTGCAGAACTATTGGAAAGTCTCTTGTGAACAATATGTGGACTGAGCTTGAGATATATCTTTGTTCTACAGGTTGCCCAGGTGGGGGAATCTCCACACAAAACTGTGTCTAGGTATCAGGGCCAGTATTCTGCCACTTATTCCAACCAACTGCTTTCCTCTTATTGATTTGTGTGCCATTTAACCGTACAGTTGATGAAATTTAAAGAGATCTAATAGTAATTGTGGTAACACATAGAACTGTTTATTGCCATTATAGATAACCGAGTACAAAGTGAGTTATCGTGATATTGTACAATACCTTGAATATTAATTATGTAAAGACTGTGTTTCAACTAATACAGTGTGCGGACATTCCTTTGTGGGTGCTTGGGGACTACACTGTACTTAAGAACCAGCCTGCATCACCTCCTGAGAAGCTAGGCCTTGATTGCTCGATCAGTGCTACCCTGTAGAGAATCTTGGCTGGGGTCCTCTGTACCTATCCTCTGCCATCTAGAGAGCAGGAGTACAGGCACCCCATTCCAGACTTTACACTGGTGGCAGCGGTGGGATGCTTATGGTTTTAAGAATCAGCGTATAACCGTGCCACTTACAAAATATCTGCACTTTGTTAAATTGAGGTTTAGTTGTGTACAAGATAACTGCATTACAAGTAATGGAGTCTTTTGCAAATGGTAAATTGACTAGGATGAGCTTAGAGGATCTCCAGAGTACTTGTGAAGCCAGAGAGTTAGACTTTGTGGATAAGTCTAGGGCTGAGCTGATAGCTGCCCTGGTGGACTACCAGTCTTATGGTGAAACTCTTGATGAGGGGGGAATGCAACCAATGAGGTCTCTGCCCCTGGGCTTGTCATTGAGTCTGACTCTGGGAATGCCACCATTCCTGCTTCCTCTGTTCCAATCCCCAGCACTGCCCTTCAGGGGGAAGCCCTGAAGATTGAACTTTTAAAATTGGAGCTACAACGGGAACAGTTAGCCTTTCAATAGAAAAAGTTGGAAACAGAAAAGTTGAAGAAAGAGGAGTTGGCACAGCAAGTGATACTCAAAGATAGGGACACTGAGCACCAAATAATCCAGCTAGAGAAAGCTAGAGTGGAGACTTCAGCTAAACCAGTTGAGAGTGGCAGGTCCCCAGCCACCAACCAAGTTTAATAAAAAAGATTTGATTGGTGTGTTTGTGGAGGGTTCTGATATCCTCCAGTGGATTGAAGCATTTGTGATGGCGTGTGCAATTCATGATGTTGATAAGCTTGGTTGGGCTAAGTGTTTGTTAAGCAGAGTGCCTCAGACTGGATATGACTGTGTTCTGAAACTGAGTGTGAAAGAAAGGGGTCAGTATGAGTGCATAAAGTCTGCTTTGATTGCCAAGTTTGGCAAGACACCTACCCAATACCTTAAAATGTTCAGGGATTTTAAGAAATGAGAGAATGTGTATTGGGTTGACTGGGTGAATGCTGTGCACATGAACATGATGGGGTGGATTTATGGTTACAAAGTGAAAATGTTTGTTGAATTGTCCCACCTTTTGTTTTTTGAGCATTTTCTGGAAGCCTGTTCACCAGAGCTGTGTCAGTATGTTGCTGACCAGAATATTTTGGATCCCTTTAAGCTGGCTAGGTTGGCTGACAAGTGGGTCTCCCACTGGGTGTCCCCTAAGGACTCCAGTGGGAGGGACATGGACAAAGAAAAGGGGACCTCTCAGAAATCTGAGGAGTCCCAGAAGCAATCACATTCGAGTAAACCAAACCCTTCCTCTCCTAAGACCAAAAAACTAGTGGGGATAAGTCATCTGTGGATGGGAATAAGAGTAGTGGTCCACCTGCTGCAAAGCAGGCTCCCAGTGGTTCCAGTACTGTACCCCGCATTCCTGGCACTTGCTGGGACTGTGGGGCTCTGGATCACAAGAGGGGTGACCCCAAGTGTAAAGGTAAGGCACTTGGAATCCAGGCTGTCAGCCTGACCTACCCTTACCCCATGTCTGAGGTGGAGGCCACTGTCCTCTCCTCCTCTACAGGGATCACATTTGGTGCTCCTGCAAAGATTTACTTAGTGTCCCTTGCGCCCGGGACCAGTACACAGAAGTACTGGCGACTATCCCACAGAACACCCGTAGGTTTTTGAGAAGTGTCCTCTTGAATGGCCAGCCTTCTACTAATTTGGGAGACACTGGGGAAAGTATGACACTGGTGGACAGGACCTTGCTCAAGCCAGATGACTATGTAGCTGCTCCTCTTAGAACCACCAGGTTAGCTGGTGGGCCTCCCAAATTATCACCTGTAGCCTTAGTCACACTCATGATTGGAGACAAGACCGCAAAGCTTCCTGTCCTGGTTAAGGACAATGTCCCTGCTAACATTCTGTTAGGTAATGATCTAGTGGAGTTGGGGTTGATCTTGGATGGTCTCCCCCTGACTGCTGATGCAGTCACTAGGTCACAGGTGACATAGGGTCTGGCTGTGAGTCAGGTACCCAAGCCAAAGGCGAGGCCTAAGGCAAGAAGACAGAAGACCAAGAAGACCACCTCTGTGAAGGGGGCTCCTTCTCCTCCTGCTTTTCCTACAGCACCCATTGAGATCCATGCTCTGGATGGGCTAGGTCCAGTGGAAAACCCAAACTCTACTCCTGAGGCAGAAGAGACAGAAGACTCTACTGTGGGAGAGGTTCTCAACTCGGAGGACCACCCTGATCTTCAATGCCTGCTGGCTGAAGGGGGACCCTCCTGGGCGGACTTCTGTAAGGGACAGAGAGAGTGCCACTCTCTGGAGGGTCTGAGGAAACAGGTCCTGTCCCAGGCACAAGGAGAAGTTCCTGGGACATTATGGATCAATTGGGAGGGTGAGCTCCTTGTTAGTGAGCCCACTAAGCCTGAACCTGCTGCCCTCAAGAGGTTGGTGGTACCCCAGGTTTACAGGCCCTTCATGCTGCAGTTGGCACATGAGGTGCCCTTAGCTGGTCATCTTGGTACCAAGGAGACTAAGCAGAGGCGTTCTGCCCATTTTTACTAGCCCCGGATGAGAGTGGAAGTGAAGTCCCACTGCAGGACCTGCCGAACTTGTCAGTTGTCTGGCAAGACTGGAGGCAGTGTCATTGGTCCACTGCAGCCATTGGCAGTGGTTGGCACACCATTTGAGAGGATGGGCATCGACATTGTCGGTCCCCTTGACCCTCCGACTTCAGGTGGACATCGGTTCATCCTGGTCTTGGTTGATCATTCCACTAGGTACCCTGAGGCTATAGCCCTTCAGACTGTTACTGCCAAGGTGGTTGCCAGGGCTCTCCTGGACATTTTCACCCATTTTGGAATCCCTAAGGAGGTTGTCTCTGACAGAGGATCCAACCTCATGTCTAGTTATATAAAAACCATGTGGAAAGAGTGAGGTGTAACCTACAAGTTCTCCTCCTCTTACCATCCTCAGACCAATGGTCTGGTTGAGAGATTTAATAAAACTCTGAAGGGCATGATAGGCACTTTGGAAGAGCCCCTAAGGAGGAAATGGGATCTCCTCCTGCCACTCCTGCTGTTCACTTACAGAGAGGTACCTCAAGAGGGTGTTGGTTTCAGCCCCTTTGAGTTACTCTTTGGACATCCCGTGAGGGTACCCCTTGCCTTGATCAGAGAAGGTTGGGAATCCACCCCTCCAGGTCCCGCCAAGAAAGTGGGGGACTATGTGTTAGGCCTCAGACGGAGAATGACACAGATGATATGTCAGGCGACAGCGAATCTCAAGGCCAGCCAGGAATTGAATAAGTACTGGCATGACCTTAAAGCCTCGCAAGTGTATTGGACTCCAAGACAGGAAATCCTTGTTATGGAGCCTATCAAGCCTAGAGCTTTGGCAGACAAGTGGACTGGACCCTTCCCGATCATATCCAAGATGGGCGAAGTCAATTATCTGGTTGACATGGGCGCACTTGGGGTAGCCCCTCAGGTATTCCATGTTAACAGGCTCAAGCCTTTCCACAGTCAAGCAGAAGTCTCATGTCTCTTGCTAGCTTCAGAGCAAGAAGAGGATGAGAGTGAGCCCCTTCCTGATTTGCTGCATAGGAACCCTCAGGATGGCTCCGTGGAGGGAGTACATCTTTCTCGTGATCTGAAGACAGAGCAGCAGAGGGCCTGCAGGGCTTTGCTCCGGCAGTATGCCTCTCTGTTTTCACTGACTCCAGGCCTTACACCGTGTTGCAGGCGAAAAATTGACACTGGTGACAGTGTGCCTGTCAAAAGCAGGTGCTACCGTATGTCAGATACAGTTAAGAACCACATCAAAGCTGAGGTCGCCAAGATGTTGGATCTGGGTGTTATTGAGCCCTCAACCAGTCCCTGGTCCAGTCCAGAGGTCCTTGTCCCCAGGCAAGTTCCCAGGCAGGTACCAAGGATTGGAGGTTCTGTGTGGACTACAGAGGAGTCAATGCCATCACCAAAAGTGACACGAAACCATTGCCCCGGGCTGATGAGCTTGTGGCCACCATAAGTGCTGCCAAATTTGTGAGTTCCTTTGACCTTACCTCAGGCTATTGGAAAATAGCTCTGACGGACCATGCCAAGGGAAATATGGCATTCTCAACACCTGAGGGACTCTACCAGAGAAGGGTCATGCCTTTTGGGTTGAAGAATGCCCCTGCCACTTTCCAGAGATTGATCAATCATGGGCTCAGTGGGCTGGAGGCCTTTTGTGTGACTTACTTGGACGACATTGCCGTATACAGTTCGACCTGGGGAGAGCATTTGACACATCTGGATAAGGTGTTGCAGGCCTTGAAAATGGCTAACCTCACTATCAAGGCCACCAAGTGCCAGATAGCTCAGGGTAAAGTCATGTATCTTGGTCATGAGGTAGGAGGGGATCAAATTAAACCTCTCCCCAGTAAAGTACAGGATGTACATGAATGGGAGACTCCAACTACTCAAACCCAGGTGAGAGCCTTTTTGGGTCTCACTGGGTATTATCGCAATTTCATGGCAGACTATGGAACCATAGCTGCACCCCTGACAGCACTGACTTCACCCAAACAGCCAAGGAGGGTTAATTGGACTGAAGACTGTCAGAGGGCCTTTGATGACTTGAAAGAAAGCCTGTGTAGGGCACCCGTGTTGTCTGCACCTGATTACAGCAAGTTCTTTATCGTTCAAACGGACGCCTGTAACACCGGAATTGGAGCTGTCTTGTCCCAGTTAGATGACAAAGGAAGAGAACATCCGATCATATTCATCAGTAGACAACTTAAGGGTAGAGAACTTAGGTGGGCTACGGTTGAAAAGGAATGTTTTAGTAAAGTTTGGAACCGCAGGTGTTTTAGACCCTACCTTACCAGGTCTACCTTCAAGGGCCAAACAGATCATAAGCCCCTGAAGTGGCTTATGCAGATGAAGGGTGAGAACCCGAAATTGCTCAGGTGGTCCATTAGCCTGCAAGGGCTAGACTTCACTATAGAGCATAGACCAGGGAAGAGTCATGATAATACAGATGGCCTTTCCAGAAGGTATGTTGACCATCTGGATGAGGGTGTCTATCTTGTGGGAGATTAGGCACCCTAAGCTCAGTCTGGGGGGGCGACTGTGATGCTGGAAATGCATTGGAGGGGCAGGTCCTCCCTCTCCTTGTCCTGTAATCTTTTTTCATTTGTGTTCTGTATTGTTTTCTGCCCAGGAGTCCAAATGGGACTCCTGGCAGTGCAGCTTTTCCTGTTTTTGGTTTGGTGTACAGACCCATGGGATGCCCTTATGGCACCCATGGGTGGGGGTGCAACCCGGTGCCCCTAATGTATGATTTTGGGCACCTGTGTGTGGCCCACAGATCAGGGTATGGGCTGGTGGCAGCTCCTTGCTGAATTTGACAGGTGCTCTGAGTATCCTCCATTTTGGGATATCCAGGCCCCGCCATTGGAATAAGTTGATTCCTGATAGGAAACAAGATTGCCCTTGTGGCCTCTTGCTTTCTATATCCTGTTACCTTGTTTTCCCAAAGTCCTGGGAAGCCCTGACTCTATCCCTTTCCCCTGACTGGCTGTTGGTAGAAGTTCCATATATGGTGTTGTTGTGAAGTCCAGGCCAGACTGGCTGGAGCCTTCCCAGTGACTGTATGTTGTGGGTACACCCTGTGGGTGGGACCTGGGTGAATGGATTGTGTGACAAATACATATTCTGTGTTGTGGATGTCTAGTATTTGGTGCTTGACACAATGACTGAGACATCCCTGCCCGAAACTGGTAGGAATGCAGTGTGGAGTGTTGAATGGCTGGGTACTTATCCCAATACACATAACTTGTTGTGAGTGTCTGGAGAGAAGTGAATGGCCTGAATGCACTATGCACCTGATAGGCTGCCTGCCTCCATGAATGCCCTTCTGACCGATTGGTTGCCTGAGTGTGACCCAGCAGAATGAATGGGAGATCAACTACTATATCTGGGTGCCTCTCACTGCTAGAATTTGTGTTGAGAAGCTGAAGTCCAAACTACGAAGAGTAACTGGAGTGAAACTGAAGCTTGACCTTGAAGCCCTGCTGGAAGAGAAGAATTGCTGTTGCCCTTCTTCATCAATCTGAAAGCTGCTGTGTCTCCAAGGACTGACCCAGAGAGGACCTGGTAAGGCACCCTCTTCCCGAGCTATGAGGGCCCATCGTGCACCAGCTGATGTTTCCCATAGCTCCCTAGTAGACAGACCTACGACAGGCTGCTGACCTGAGACGCACCCTGACTGTTGTCTGCCACTGTCAACGATCGCTGTCGCTGACTTTCGATTCACGGACGTGCTCGTCCATACCGCCACCCACCTTATCCCGCCAGAGAAGGCCAGGCTGTCGACGGCCGAGGAGCATCCACCGGTGGGTTTCCCACCACCCAAAGACCACAGAGAGGCTGATGACTCGAAGCCCTTTCTGGGCCACAGTTGTTCAAACTCTTTGCGGTCCTGAACTATCGACACTGAGGTGCCCCACACACCTGTTCCTTGTAGGATATTTACGCGTCCCCATCGACGAGCACCGCTAGGAATGAAGATGCCACTTCACCGTCATAGTTCACCCTGTTCTCCTTCGGACGTTCGACGACCCGTGACTCCTGCCTTAAAGGGAGGGCCCTCAAGAAGGGCCAACAATTCCCCGACGAGGAACGCTACAACTCCAGTTACTTTGGGGTCGCAGAACTATTGGAAAGTTTCTTGTGAACAATATATGACTGGGTTTGTGATATATCTTTATTCTACAGGTTGCTCAACTAGGGGGATCTCCACACAGAACTGTGTCTAGGTATCGGGGCCAGTATTCTGCCACTTGTTCTAACCAACTACTTATCTCTTATTGATTTGTGTGCCATTTAACCGTCAGTTGATGCACTTTAAAGAGATCTAATAGTAATTGTGGTACCACGTAGAACTGTACATTTGTCATTATAGATAACCGAATACAAAGTGAGTTATCGTGATATTGTACATAACCTTGAATATTAATTATGTACAGACTGTATTTTAACTAATACAGTGTGCGGACATTCCTTTGTGGGTGCTTGGGGACTACACTGTACTTAAGAACCAGCCTGCATCACCTCTTTAGAAGCTAGGCCTTGATTGCTCGACCAGCGCTACCCTACTGAGAATTTTGGCTGGGGTCCTCTGTGCCTCTCCTCTGCCATATAGTGAGCAGGAGTACAGACACCCCCCTCCAGTCTTTACACACGCCACTTGCAAAACCTCTCCATACTTTCAGTTAACATAGTCTGTAATCACCTTAGCTCCAACCTGGCACTGCTTTTGTCTAAGCTATATGAAGTATGTGATACTTTCTTGGAAGATGGCAAGGGTCATCATATTTTGCTGACAGGGGATCTCAATTCATAATGTGTGCCTAGAATGCTCGAGGAGGTTACCCCAAAGGAAACTTTGGAGAAATTGAAGATGGGAACTTCTGTGGATGGTAAAAAGTGGCTGGAGTTTTTCAATCAATAGGACTTAAAGGTGTTAAAAGGGTCAATATTGGGTGATGTGCCAACACATTCAACTTGGAAGTCTGGGGAGAAGCATTCATGTATTGACTACATTGTAATGACATCATACTTGTTGGATGTCTGTAGAGATGTAAGCATGATTGACACTTTAGTGAGTGGTCATAACAAAAGTACTGCTACATTTAGTGTAGATGCTGCTGGGGAGCAAGACAAGTATGGTACTGACCTTATAGTTAACTCGGGGGGTAATCAAGTTGCAAGGAGTTCATGAAAAAGGGTTGCAAATTGTATTCTAATTCCACATTGGAAGAAATACGTCACATGTTTAGTGTTAATCTATTTTCAGTATTTTTAGAGTGGTTTGGAAATCAGAATAATCTCCCGGTTTCGAAGTTTGGTTGTTTCTCCCACATATTTGATGTAGAGCTGCAGAATAAGAAAAAGGTGATAAGGAAAGAGAGTAGGATGTTGGCTGAGACGTGCACTATAAAATGAGCATATTGTGAGAAAGCAAGGAAGCTGAAGCAAACCTTCAAAAACAGGATCAAGTGCTATAAATTTACCCAGCTTCAAAAAGAAGAAGAAATGATGATACTTGTATTTTCTGATAATTGTTCAACAAAGCTTTCAAACCACAAAACCATACCCAAACTAATCCTACTTCTGAGGATACATGGTAGAAGAACTTTAGGAACCTTTATAGAGATACAGATTGTAGTTTTTAAAATTATTATCTGCATAGCCCATGGTCCTTGAATTTTTCAATTGATCTAACATAAATGATTATTAGGAAATCCTTGAATTCTCGGGCTTCTGACCCTAATAAGATAAGCAATGCCTTGGTGAAACTTGATCCAAGTGTATGGAAAATGATCTTTTCATCTTGCTTACATTAGTAATAGCAACAGAAACGACGCCAGCAACCTGGAAAAGATCTGTGGTCATTCTCATCTATATGAACTGACCCCCTTAATTACCGTGCAATTTCCCTGTTAGACTTTGACAGCAAGAACTGGAGACCTGGGTTTCCCTATCGGATTGCTTGAAAAGTTTGTAGACGATTGTCGACTCCTCTTAATGGTTTTGTCATCGCTTGTTTACAGGAGTATAGTTGGGAAGCTGATGTCACCCATGACTATGTGGAAGCGATTGATTACTCACAAGCTTTCAACTCTGTAAATGGTTCACTACTAAGGTAAGCCATTGGCTTATTCCCTCTGCTCTGCTATCGATGTTACTGTACTTTCACCAGGGGAGCTCTTTACAGGTGAGATTGAAGAGGCATAGAGCTTTAACGGACAAATTGCAAACATTCTGAAGACTCAGGCAGGGCTGTGTCCTTGCTCCATGTCTATTCAATCTCTACTTCTTGGACCTGGGGGATTACTTGTAGCAGGCCAGTTTTGCCCCTTCCTGTATTTCAGTTTTTTTCAGTGACGTACCTTAAGTACGCTTTGAGTTTATCTTGCTGGATTAAACCCAATTGGGCTTGCAATGACTATTGGAGTTTGTGAGGCAGTATTATCAGGCGAATGAACTTGTAAAACACAAGAAAACATCTAATATCATTTGCTTTACAAATAATTGTAGGGAACAGATGGGTTTTTCATGAAAAGGGGGTAGTCAATCTCTGTACCCAGTGACGAGTATTACCAATCTGGAATTTTCCATATGGAAGCCTTCCTTAATAAAGGCCACATTTATAAACAAATTATGTCAAGGGCCACTCAATTAGGATTGCAAATGCAGAGACTTTCCATGAAATATTGTCGTTTTCTATTACCCCATTGAGTGATCTTTGTACCATGAAAGCTGTACCTGCACTATTGTATGGCATGGATATGTGTCATCTTGCTAGAACTTTAGAGTGGTATAAAGTGGAGGCAGAAATTTGGAAAACAACTCTTAATCACCCAGTATGTTTACCAATCGATGCCCTCCAATTTGAATCAGGCTTAGTTTCATTGCAATGTTTTAAGCCTGGAAGATACTGGCTTTATTTCAAAAGCTAGTGGATTCTTTGCTAGGAACTTTGATTGTTGATCTGTGCCATGTGATGTTGCAGGTGAACTATTCGCTGTTAATTATTTTTAAACAGTGTGGGGACGATACCTTGAGGGACAGTGAGTTGGCTTTGGGGGATTTAATTAGCAATCAAGGTTATATTAAAATGAAACTCTTTGAGTGAGAGTGGGTGAAAAAAAAGTCAAAGGCAAAAACATTCAAATTGTACAAAAGCCTCTCACATTTGGACAAACCCTTGGGTGTCATTCCCGCATATCTCAACAACATTCCTATTGCTTATTGGCATTCTCAGTTTTTGACATACAGGTTGAACTTGCTACCTAAAGGGGATACCTGCAGGGTAAAATCAGGGGGAGCAATGGATGTGAATGCGAGTTGTGAACTATACTAGTCAATGTTTGCCACACTGTAAGCATAGCCTTCAAAATGCATTCTGCTGCACTCTATTGCCACGCCTCCTTGTGTGGCCATGCCTTGCACCTTGTAACTGTACCCCCTGTAAATATTGCGGGAGCTTAAAGCATCTCCTCATTCAGTGCCTGCTTGGCTTGTAGCCCATCTAATGAATTTATTCTTGCACGGTGCTGCCCCCCTGTCTTCTCTCTCCCCCTGCCTCTAACTTGACACACTCTATCTCCCCTATCTGCTCTAATTGTTACTCTATCTCCTATCCTACCTCCCTCATGAAATCTGGAAGAAAGAAGCTTAAAAGAATTGTCCTGACCTCTAATCCAGGCCTACCTATTTCTGACACCTATGTGAATGCTACTTCCAGGCAGACTGTTACTGACATCCTATTCTCTGTTCCCTCCCCAGAGTTATGGACTCCCCTTTTGGTCTCTACACTATCCCCTTTGTCCTCTTCACCCATTAATGGTGGTACTAGATGGGAAGTTATCTTGGCATACTTCTCATTCTCTAGTTGCATCATTAATGTCTATAACAACAGCACTATCATGGCCCAAGGTTCTCAACCAACTCTTCTCCTTCTTGACTGGCGCCTGACCTCTCTCATTACTTTTCTCCATTCTTCTGCTATTCCTCCATCCTCCCCTCCTCTAACCTCTCCACCACCACGGATGGGAGTACCATGCCCCTGTACCGGCCTCGGAAAACGTTCAAAGCTAGTAATCAGCTTCACTTAGCTACTTTGAATGCTCGCTTCGCTGTCAAACACTCCTCTGTCTCCTTCTTGAAAAACTTGACCTCAACATCCTCGCCCTCAAAGAGACATGGTTCAATGCCAGCTCTGTCACTGCTCTTGACACTCTTCTTCCTGATGGCTACAAACTCCTCTCCAAATGCAGGCCCAAAAGGCCTGGAGGGGAGTTACCCTCATTTTCCCTGAGTGGGTTCCTGCTTCTATCATACCTACTCAATCCTCCTCCTTCAAATGCTTCATCTGTAGGCTCAGAGTCTCTCCTGATCTCTCACTTACCCTTTCTACCCCTGGCCCTAGCTTCCTCTACCTCTCTGATTGGGCCAACCTTACCTCCTCTCTCTTGACCTCTACTTCCAAACTCCTCCTCCTCTGTGAATGCAATATCCACCTTAATTTCATTTGATTTTTAAATTACTAACACTCATACCTTATGAGGTCTTGGCAGAGACTGCATATGGGCGCAGATGATAGTTCATAGATATTTTCACACTTCGCTAAAGACTGTAGCTTGATGCTGATGTTAGTTGGTGGAGGACATATGACAGAAAAAGTTATGTTTTTAATTGTCTCCTGAAGATAAAAAGTGATTTAATCTGTTGGTGGTTGATTGGGAGAGAACTTCAGGAACCGAAGGAGGAGAAGCGTCTGTTGCCCCATGTAGCAGTTTTTAAGAAGGGGACCACCAAAAGATCCGGTCCTGTAGATTGAAGTGATGGTATTGGGCAGTGGATCTGAATTATTTAGGTCAGGTAGGCCGGGGAATGGCCTTGACACTCCTGAATCATACAATTCACTGTTCTGTGACCTCTGTGACTCTCTCTTACTGTTCTTCCTTCCGATCTGGGCCCCTCAGCCAGAAACATTTTGGATGCCTTCCTCTCTGGAGAAATTCATATCTCAAACCCGGTCACCACCCCCCTCTCCTGGTCTGGCAACTCGCTACTCTCCTCCTGCTTGGGGCCCCTCATCCCTATGTCCAAGCCACCTTCCCCACTGCCTGCCTCCTTTGCCATCATTTGGCCGATGAAGGGAGTGTCAGCCACTGCTTTTGCTTCCACTTTCATCCCCTGTCCAACCCCTGCCTCCTCTGACTCTGTCCTTACTAACCTTCACCTCTCCATCTCCAACACCCTTCACATCCTACGCCCCGTCATGAGGATCTGCCTGAAGTGTGCTTCTAAGTGCAATGGTTGATGTGACTCTTATCTAGCGTCTCTGAAATGTAAGTACAGAGTTGCTGAACGGAAATGGCAGACCTTGGGTTCATCCTCCAACCAACTGGCCTGCCGCCTACTCCAAAGACAATATCGTTTTTCTATCCACTCCAAGAAGAGGGCCCACTTCCGAGCCTGCATCTCTGGAGTCACTAACAAAACAGCAGAACATTTCAAAATCTGCAAGGAGCTCACCAATACATTTGCAGTCTCCACCTCTCTACTTCCTTCCCAGACACTCTGCACCACTTTGGCCTCCCATGTCACTTCTAAAACTCAGGACATCCTGTCCTCCCTCTCCATTACCCCCATCTCCACTCCCACCTCTGCTGTCCTGCCTGCCTTAGCTCCCCTCCCTCCACAACACGCACTCTCCTACCTCCTGCCCATAGCACCTGATGAGGTCTCTAAAGTTGTCCGCTCTATGAAGGTCTCATCCAAACAGGTTCTCCCCTGATCTTCCAGAACTATTAAGGACAACATCTCCTCTTTTGCCCTGGCTCTGGCCGATTTCTGTAACCACTCCTTCGCCACTGGCTCTTTCCTACTTTCCCTCAAGCACTCCCTTGTGCACCCTCTCCTAAAAAAGCCGTCTACTGACCCTTCCTGCCTGGCTAACGATCTTTTCTTGGGTAAACTCTTGGAGAAGTTGGTCCTTCCCCACCCAACTGATCCTTCATACTGAACTTGTTGGTTGCCTTGATGACCATCAATCTGTATCCCGGGCATTCAGAGGCATATAAACTTCTCTCCTGAACGCCTGTGAAGACATACTTGTAAAGCTTGACTCTAATTTTCTTACTTTTCTCATTCTCCTTGATCTCTCCTCTGCCTTTGACACAGTCAGCCATCTTATCCTCTTAAAACGGATCTGTGATACCCTTGGGATCACGGACCAGGCACTGAATTTGCTGACTTCTTTCTTCACTAACCACCCTTCCCAGTTACAACAGGCTCCTTTCTCCTGCACCACCTCACCTTCTATCTGCAGCATCCCCCACGGCTCTATCCTATTGCCTTGACTCTTCAATATCTATCTCACCCCTCTTGCTCACCTAATCACTTCCTTGTCTGCTCCTTTCCTGTGCTATGCTGAAGACACACAGCTTTCCTTCAAACTTGTCTCTACTACCGCTCTTCCTCCTCTCTCATTCCGGACTGTCTGACTGCTATTCAGGCATGGTGTGCGACTAACGATCTCTGTCTTAATGCAAGTAAGATGGAGATCCTTCTTATTGGGACACCTAAGTCTTGTTTCCCTCCTACGCTTTGGCCGCCCTCCATGGACCCTCTATCCTCATCATCCTTTGATGCTAAAAACCTTGGGGTCATCTTTGACTCCTCTCTTCACCCTTCACATCCTGGACCTTGCCAAGAAGGCCCACTTTCAGCTGCACTTCCTCAGAGACATTCTCCCTTTCCTCACCTTCCCCCAGAAACACAATGGGCCTCATTACAACCCTGGCAGTAGCCGTGCCTGGAAAACAGGCACGACTGCCGCCAAAGTTGCATTTTTTCCGGCGGCCGCAACTGGGCAATTACTGGATCATTACGGCCCTGCCGGACCCAGTAATTGCCCATTTGCGGGCGCCGGAAAAAAGATGCTCCCCATTCCCATGCGGCCCCATAGGGCTGAATGGAAATGGGGAGGTCGGATGCACCGGCACCATTTATAACGGTGCCGGTGCATCCGACATGCTGTGCTCGCGGGTGCCTTTCTGCCCGGCAGGTCTGACCTGATGGGCAGAAAGGCACCCTCGAGCACAACTCGTAGTTTGCCAGTCTGGAAACTACTGTACCAGCATGCTTACCGGTAGCGTAGTACCCGGACCGGAAACCTTATAATGAGGCCCAATGTCTCCAGTGCTCTGGTCCTTTCTAAGCTGGACTACTGTAACAGTCTCTTCTTCAATATGGCTTTATGCTCCCTTTGCTCCTTCAAATAATCCAGAATAGGACTGTAAGTCTGATCCTTTGTTTCAAGCCCAGGGACCTCATTGCTCCAGCCCTATAATCTCTCCACTGTCTGCCGGTGGATGCAAGGATCAAGTTCAAGACCCTCTGCATCATCCACAAGGCATTTTGGGGTCTGGGATCCTGTAATATCCAACTAGCTCTTTCTAAATATTTCCCTGCTATAGCCTGTTCGTCTTCTAGCTCCAACTTTCAGCAAATCAGATGCTTTCCAAGCAAAGAGTGGGCGTAGATCTTTCTCTTCGGCAGGTGCCTCCCTGTGGAATGGCTTCCCTGGCCCTCTCAAGCTTGAGATGGATCTCCTTAAGTTCCAGAAGCTTCTCAAGATCCTTCTTTTCGGTTCTTCCTCCCTCTCCCCCTGCCCCTGCTAATGCCCCCCTCTGCTGCATTGACTGGCTGCCTGGTCCCTTCTGAGTCCTGCTGGGCACCAGGCTCACCATGCTCTCCTCGCCCATTCTACCCCAGTACCCGGTCCGCTGAACCCCTTCCTACTAACCCGCACTTGCCCTTCCAGGCTCCCTTCTGCAGAGTAGTGGGCATCCCTACCAAGCCTGGTCCACCCCCGTCCACGCACTTAGCATGTGGTGCTCTCTCGCTACACTCCCTGCATCCCCTGGCACTTGCCCACTTGACCTCCCCTTAGCACTTGCCTACCCCCAGGGGCCCTCTTCTTCCTCCCCTCCTCCCTGCACTTGTATGCCACCACCCAGCCTCGGACTTGGATCCCACCCTAGAATTATCCCTTCCATTCCCCCGCTCCCCACTGCCCCCCTGCATTTCTTGTTACTGCACTTGCACAATCCCAATGACACAAGACCTAGCAGGACCGTTATTGTTTTTTTCTTCATTATCCCTCCCACCTTTTCTGTCTTGTGGTGCCTTGAAACACTATTTGCTGTATTGGCGCTTTTTAAATATCCAATAAAAATAATAATGATAATGATAATGATATTTTATTTATATCGCGCTCGTACACAAGTGTTTCAGAGCACGCAAAGCAAAAAGGGAGGGGAGCAAGGGAGAACAAAAAAGAAAACAGTTATCTTACTAGGCCCAGTGACATTTAAGAAAGCACAAGTGCATGGAAAAGGCAAAAGGGGGAAAGTGCATGGAAGGGGGGAGTGGAAAGTGCGGAGCAGAGGAAAGAAAACAGAAAACAGAACTACATATTAAATAATATAAATGCATAAATAAATAAATGATGGGTGATAAACCATGGTACTGCAGCCAGCAAGTGGCAGGTGAAAGTTAGTCAGATAAGGTATATCTGGTAAGAGCAGGAGAAAAGTGGGAGGGGGACTCTAATGGTACAGATGCAGAACCCTAGTGCAGTGGGTGCCTGGAGGCAGTGCAGGAGGGTGGCAGGGTGAGCAGGTACTTAGGCCCAAATGACAGAGGGTGGACAGGTGCACGATGCCATGAGAAGAAACAGATCAACAGGGGAGAAGTGGAGCAAAGGCAGAGGCAAAGAGGAAGGTTGTGAGATGCTTCCGGAAGCAGAGATGGTTTTCCTCAAGTTTCAAGGTAGCCGGGAGGCTGTTCCAAAGGGAGGCACCAGCTGAAGACAGAGATCTACCCCCAGCTTGTTTCTTTGCAAAACGACTAGCCCTGAGGGTTTTAGAAGCAGAAGAGGGAAGGGCTTGAGAGGGGAGGTATTTACAGAGGGATAGTTGAAGGTATTGTGGACCCAGGCCCCAGAAAGCCTTCTGGACAATGCAGAGGGTTTTAAATGTAATTCTTGCATCCACTGGGAGCCATCATGACATAAGCCATCTTTTAATAAATTAGTGAATTTTGCAAGTGAACGCAGATTCATCAATCTGTGTATCTTCTAAAATGTTTTGGGCCTCTTAAGCCGTGCAATGAAAATCCAGAATAGGCTGTCTGGAAATGGAAAACTAGAGGCATTCATATGTATATTGGATGATATTGTTTGTGAGTTAGTTTCTTTCTGCATGTTGTACAAGTGCTGCTGTATTTCATAGCATCACGAAGGCACTGGCTGCAGAAGATGTGCCCTCATTTTTTGCCTACCATAAATTGCACATTCTATATGATCTCTGTGTGAATGTCCATGCAAATTGGGCAACTTACTGTACCTGGAGCTTTGGGGCTAGATGTCTCACTGCCTAACTTAGGAACGTAGACAAGCTGCTAGTTACACACACATCGCCTTTTGAATCTTCTTCACCAGTGCTTAAAACACAGCGGTCGAGAAGTTGCTGTGTTCTTGGATTACTTCTGCGTGTGCGAGTTTCTTCACCAACAAACACAACTGAATCATTTTGCGTGAAGTCAACAATGGCTGCATCTGGTAAGGGCTCACAGGTTAGATCAACAAATTCATCAGCATTTTCCTCAAGTTCTGTTGGCTCAGTTTGTGTCACCATCAGTGTTGATGAACTTGCGGGCCTTCTCTACTTTCGTTCAAGTCTAATACTAGGTCATGCAAGTCCACAATATTTCCTTTGGCTTGAGCTCATGACGTAAACCGATGCAAAATTTGAAACAAATGATTGGGTATGGTAGCAGTTAACTCCTCAATAAATGTTTAAAAGTCCAACATGTGCACACCACATAAAAATACATAAAAATACAAATAAATAAAAGGTTTTATGAGGATGAAGATGTAGCTTCACAGTCACCTTCCCATGCTTGAATGAGACGGGAATGCCTGATCATCCAATCCACTATCACGAGGTTGATGGTATCAAAAATGTTCTTTACAGACTGGCACATAGTTCCTTTTTGTTATACTTACTATTCACAATCAAATTGTTCAAACCTTTGATTGGTGTGTGTCTGAACAGAGGTTCATACATGTCACCCACCCTCTGAGATTCTACAATGTCACAGTTGTAAGAGGATTCAATTCAACACCACAGCTAAGCCAACGCCTAGTCTATAATACTGAATGAAAACCCTTATTGATATAACTTTATGTCCAGTTCATGCGTTCTGGATGACTACCCCTATATAACACCCCTCTGTTGGAATCCCCCTGACCCCACTGAGCCAAGAAGTAGTTCTGTTTTGCAAGTTTAAAGGTTTATTTGATAACTTAAACAATATATATTATATCACGCTTTATAATAAATTAATAATTGAATATCACACTTAATCTGGTATGATAAAGATTAACAACAGAGAATCTGGCACTAGCACACTTCTTGATAATCACTAAGGAGTTGACATGAAATGGATGAGATAGCACACTGGTAAATAGGAACAAAAGAAGAATAATGTGATAGAGAATGCTTTATAGAGTTCAAATGGATGGAATGTTGAATGAATGAAATGCAGTATAGAAAATACTCACTATGATTTCAACAAAACAATGTAATCACTTTTCTCTGGCAATCCCCTCCCCCCCTTGATGCAATGCAAGGAAATGGAAGGAAGCACACAGTTCTCAGAAATGCAATCAACTGTAATTCAGTTCACCCCAGCAAGCTTACACTACAGAAAACAGATAGGAGTTTTGAAAACACAGGCAAAATGCTTTATATGTGCTGGCAATGAATTGAAAAATATGCTAAAATGCTTTTAATTCCCTTTCAGAGGTTCAGGGTGAGTGATAGCTACTCTCTATGAATTCAGGATCACCTTAACAATGCTTTAGTAGTAACTAGCAGGTAAACGAAGTTTTTGGCAAGGAAAAGCAAAACTGCTGTCTTTTTACACGTGAAGAAATTTGCAAATCGTGGCAAAATTCGCGGATGCGCCGAGCGCTATTACAGAGGAACCACAAGGACTATCTCTATCGTTTTGGGGTCCTAGGAAAGCCTAGGATCTCAGCTTCCAAATGAAAGTTACTGCAAGTCTCTAGCACAAACGGTCACGGAGATATGAGCGATTAAATAAAGGTCGTTTTTCAGATTTGAAATTTTAAAAGCTCAAAAAGACAAGTGCAGCTTGCAACTAGAAAATGACAAGTGACAGCTTTACAAATGACAGGTGACAGTTAGGAGACAGTTCTACTTAGATTAAAATAGGATTGAATTATATTATTTTAACTAGGAGATTGGTTCTGCACAGTTTTCTAGGTACTCACACTATATTCTTGAGTGAAATGGGCCTCGCCATGGATCTGGTCAGGTTTTAAACTCGCCTCTGGTCTCTGCACTTCACAGTGATCTGGGTCAGCTCTCTCTGGTTCTCTGGTCTGGGTCTCTAGTTCTGGATAGATTGAAGTCTCTAGTTTGGCTCTCTGGAGGTTTGATGGAGGTAAAGTATGGATTTTTCCCGGCAGAGCTTCCAGCTGCAAATGGATTTGAAAAGTCCCTATCTGTCCTGTCTGTTTGCTTTTATGTGTTTAGAATGTGGGTGTGTTCTAGCATCACTGACCCTACCTCTCTCTCAGCTTCTAATTGGTCAAACTTCCATTTCTCACTTGATTGGGGGAGCTAAGTTGTGTCAGAGTGATGTCATTTTATGGCTTGCAGAGAGCCCACTCCTCCTGTCAACTTGCACACATTCTATATTTGAAACAAATACATATTTGCAGAGGTACATATTGTTTTAAAATCATATGCACCCCTCACATATCACAGGAGGTATCTCCTGTTCAAACTCTGCTCTTCCTGGGAGCTTGCATTCAGAAATGGCAATATTTTGCACTTTTTAACTGGTTTGCAATTCCGGACATTACCCCAAATTTCCACACATGTGCGCAAGGAGTATGGACATTAATTGATGAAGTGTCAGATTTTTCACATGCACACATTTTGAGTAATATCCTCTTTTCCGCTAAAACCCCCCTGAACATGCCACCGGTTCGAAAAACCTCTTAAAATGTGGGCAGAAAAATCACAAGAATTATGGTATCATTTATAAAATTTTCACATGTCCGCTCTATGAATGATCCATCTTTTTAAAGTTATGTTCTGGCTCCAAAGGGGTGTGGTTTACCCTCAGCACAAGGTTGAATTTCTGGTTTTTCCAGTTCTGCCAAGCCAGCTTGCTCTCACAGGCAGTGCTCCTCCCCTTCACTTCCAGGAGGAAGCTCCATTTACGACTGCCGCCAATAAAACCTTTGCCTGAGCCAGGACAGGGCTTTGTTCAATTTCCTGCAGAGCCCAGGTAATTCAATCAGGGAAGTGTCATATCCCTTTTGGTGTGAGCAGCAAAAGGGCAGCTAGGCCTGGGAACACAGCTGTGACTCAAGTTTCACTCCTGATGGGGGTAGTTGCCAGGCAGAATTCAGTTCCTTAAGCCAGACTTTCAGCTAACTGTCATGTTTTTTTTTTTTTTTGCTTTTTAAATTAACTTGCAATTTTACACATGCAGCTAGAATGCTGATTCTAAGTGCAAAACTATGACATTTCAACAGTTACAAAGGCATGTGACACCAAACATAGGTCACTCATTTAATCTAAACATTTTCGATTTTAGTGTCTTTAAATCCAGTGCAACTTAAACTGCTGACTCCATAGCAGTTTTGTTATAAGCATTGTTTTGGGCTCTTCATTTCCCAGATTTTGTAGGCACACAACACTCCATTCTACCAAATGTCTGCTGGTGTCCAGTGAGTTTTTAGATGTGTTGCAATGTTTAAAATAGACATTTTGAGCCTGCCTTCAGAGAAACACAGGGTGGTTTTAAAGCGCTTTGAAGCTAACCGGCGCTACTGTTTTTCCTTTGGCAACCCATTTCCCTCATGGCAACCCGGCCTATCATTCTCGCACTGGTGGGTGGCAAGTGAGGCAACCATTTTGGTGTGCGCACAAACTGCGCAGCTTTCCTGGATTTCGGCGCACATGTGGGTTTTTCGCTATCTTGAATTTTCTAAGCCCACAGCACCAAATGTTGTAGCATGATAGCTTAAACGTGGGTCAGGACACCCAACAAGCCCCCCCACGCGACTGCACTTTGAATTTGAGTCGATGGGGAGTCGGGTGCACAAGGGTTTTGACCCACGCACCGGTCTGTCCGCATAATCTTCTTCCAATTCTGCAAATGGCACAGCTCAGCATCTTCTTCTCCATCCGGTACTGATCGATCGGTTCTCCTCGCCGGTCCTGATGGGAGTATTGGGCGGTACACAGGGCCCATCGCGTCTCTGTCTCCGGATTGTCCTCCTTGGCCCGTCTCCAGGTTTTCTTTCTCCTAGGACGACAAAGGAAGAGCGGCAATACCTACTCATAGACGTTTTTCCACCACTGTTGAGATAGTGGGGCAGCATATGCATTTCATCATCACGAAACATTACATTCTTATTTTGAAAAAAAAAAACAGTATAACTAAGAGACAGTTTCATGCAAATCACAATATTTTAGAGACTAGATGTTGTATGTTTTATGATTGGAACTGACTTAGTCCGAGGCAGTACCCGCTAGGATTCCAGAGGATTCCTCCAGTTGTTGCAGAGCGTGCCTGGGATGGCAACACTTCAACTGGTTTATGTGGACCCACTTGTCTTCTCCCTCTGCCAAAGGACCTTTGGGGATGTGGATTTTGTAGGCCACAGAGGAGATTTTGTCTATGATCTCGAATGGTCCCTTCCATGTAGGCAAAAATTTGCGCTGCTTGGCCTGGTTCCTTTGGAATTTGTATAGATAGACCCGGTCCCCCACCTGATATTCCTTCCTGGAAGTTTTCAGGTCATAGTGGGTCTTCATGCTATCAGCTGATCTTTCTAGATTCCGCTGAGCATAAGCAAAAGCATGTTGGAGGTGTTTCCTTAAATTCTCCACATACTCATGAGTAGTGGAGGCATTTATCAGTGTCTGCTCTTGGGTCCTGTAGAGCAAATGCTGAGGAAGCACCATCTTGCGCCCAGTCATCAACTCAAATGGTGACATTTTGGTTGCAGATGAAGGGGTAGATCTGATAGCCATTAGGACCAGAGGTAATCGGATATCCCAACTTGGCCCAGAATCTGCCACAAACTTCTTTAATATGCTCACAATTGTCCGGTTATATCTCTCTACTGCCCCAGAAGAAGCTGGTCTATAAGCAATATGCAGCTTTCTCTTGACCCCCAGTATCTCCCACATCTTTGTCATTACTTCACTGGTGAAGTGGCTACCTCTGTCTGACTCAATCCTTTGAGGTAGACCAAAACGGGAAAAGATGTGGTTAATCATCAAGGCAGCTGCCGTTTCTGCCTTGCAGTTTGGGGCTGGGAGACATTCCACCCACTTGGTAAACAAGCATGTCACAGTCAACATGTACTTATTCCCCCTAGCCGAGCGAATCACAGGGCCTACAAAGTCGATTTGTAAATCTGACCATGGCAGTGTCATTCCCCTCTTTTGTAAAGGCGCCCGGTGCGTAAGGGATGATGGCTGAAATTGTGCACACACAAGACACCCCTTCAAGTATTGGTCGAGGTCCTGCCCCATGTGTGGCCAGTATGCAACCTCTCTTAAGATTTCCAATGTTGTGTGAAACCCCCTATGACCGGCGGTGGCCGCATCATGGGCGTGACATAACATCAGGCTTCGGAATGAGGTAGGAACCACCCACTGATCGTGGCCAGCTTTGGATTTCCTTACCAACAAACCGTCTTGGATTCGGAACATTTTTGGACATTTCATCAACACTCTTAGGTCCTCTTTCCCAATGTAATCGGTATCCGTCAGGGGAAAGTTCTCAGGGTCCTCAAGGTGCTGGTAAAATTTACCAATAATTGGATCCCCCTTCTGAGCAGTAATCAAATCAGCATCAGGGGTCTCCTTACTCCATTGTGCAATTGAAAGGTCGTTGTGAGCATTTGTCTGGGACCTAGTGATGGCAGTGACCTGGATTTCCCCCAAAAGGGACTCAATCTCAATTAGATCCCCTTGGATTGCCCCGGTTTTGGCCAGCTGATCAGCTAAGTCATTTCCAGTTTTGTCTGGTCCCTCTACTTTGGAATGACCCTTGATCTTTTTCCAATAGATGGTCATCTCATTCGATGTGACCAGATCATCAATGTTTTGGATCAACTTCCCATGTTTCAAGGGTTTGTTGTTAGCACATAACATGCCTCTGGTTTTCCAATTAACCAGGTGCTCCACGAACCCGTTCCGTACATAATCCGAATCTGTGATTATGACCAGTTCGTGGAGTTGATGCTGGACAGCAGTGAGGATGGCCTGATGCACAGCCATCAATTCTGCCACCTGACTACTTCGGGGACCAATTTTGTATCCAGCGGAGGGTTCTGGGGACTCATTCACCCATGCATTCCCTACGCCGGCCGCCAGTTCTTTCTCCCCGTCGTTGTCAACATGGTAAGAGCATCCATCCACATACACAGTGGGCATTCCCTCACACTTGTCTTCTTCAAAGACTTTGTGGCGGGAATTAAGGTATGCCTCCATGTTGTCCTTGATTTTTAGACTTTCGTCCTCGAGACAGTTTTCTCTGGCACAATCATGCAAGTCAGCCAGACCTTGCGCGAGTGGACTCTTCTTGTTTTGGCCATATCGGACCTCCACAGGAAAGCCTTGCATTGACAGAATCCAGGAAGTAATTCGGGAATTACTCACATTTCCGGCCCGGATTCTGTCACTTTGGAGATATTGCAGAGGCTGGTGTGGAGTCTCCACTATGATGTGTTCCCCCTGGATAAACGGGCGGTAATTCTTCAATGCCCACACCGTCGCCAGGAGTGCCTTCTCACAATCGTTGAATTTCTCCTCCACAGAGGATAAAGTTTTGCTCGCGTAGGAGATTACTTTATTGACCTTGTCATGCTTTTGGTATAATACTGCCGTCAAGCACGTATTAGAGAACCCTGTCTCCAGGAAGAACTCCTTGTTTCTGACAGGGTAAGCTAGGCAAGGCGCTTGTGAGAGGCTTCTTTTGAGTTGTTTTACCGCCTCGGCTTGTTCTGGACCCCATTCCCACTTTACCCCCCCCTTTAGGAGATGAATCAGGGGTCTGGTGATCTCTGCGTAGCCCTCAATGAACTTTCTGCTGTAATTAGTCAGTCCAAGGAGGCTCCTTAGTTCCCGCAGAGTTGTGGGGTCTTTCAGTTTCTGAAGTGCTTCCACTTTCTTTTCCTGGGGACAGAGGCCCTGAGGAGTAATCTCATGCCCCAAGAAATTAAAACGGGTTCTACACCACTGTGCTTTCTGAAAGGAAAGTTTTGCTCCGGCGGCCCTCAACTGTGTCAGAACATAACGGATCTCCGCTATGTGTTCCTCCGCAGATGAACTTTTGATGAGGACATCATCTACATAAGCCAGGTTACCCCTCGCACCCAGGTCGGGCATGGCCTTATGTAGGAAAATGTTGAATTCATTGCCGGAGTTGAGGTATCCGAAGGGAGTCCGGGTCCATGTGTACTGCTGGCCCCCAAAGGTAAAAGCCAGTTTGTATTGGTCCTCCCTGCTGACAGGCACGGTCCAGTATCCATTGGTCAGGTCTATTGCAGTGAATACCTGTGACCCCTGAATCTGGGCCAGCCCTTGGTCAATGTAGGGCAGAGGCCATCGGGAAGTATGGACCCGTTTGTTGAGCTCCCTAAGGTCGGCGCAGAGTCTCCACTGGCCGTTTGGCTTCAATATTCCCAGCACCGGATTATTGAAGGTGCTGTGGACGGGACGGATTATTCCCCGGGACTCAAGGTTCTTAATTATTTCGGTAAGGGACTCCATTGATGCGAGAGGCAAGCGATATTGCTTCACAAACACAGGAGTCATGCCAGGGTCCGTGGGGATTGTTGTTGTGTGGATGTCAGTGCGACCACAGTCATATGAGTCTACCGCAAAGAGATCTTGGAAATCCAAGAAAACTTGTTTCAACTTTTGCTTTTGTTCCAGAGTCACACAGGCATCAGCTAGGTTGACTCTCTCTTCCACCATCTGCCTGAAGCCTGGAAAGACTTCTGGTTTGGCTATCTCTGCGGCCTCCTCCAGCTGGGTGGAGAAGTCCCTGGTCAGAGTGCTGATTTGGACCGGAGGCTTCAGGTGGGCAAGGCAGCCTTCATGAACCTGGAAAATCACCTCATCCCTCCTGAATTCACAAGTCACATCTTCCTTACCATAAGGGCAGGAAGTGTACACCAGGAAGTTCCCCCCATGCCGGGTAAAAATCCTGTCTGGTGTTGTATTGTCCTCACTGTCACTGTCAAAACAGTCCTTGGGGATTGGTCCTAACAGTTCATTTCTAAGATCAATGGAGAAATGTCTTTCATCAACCGCCATTCCAATAATGGTGCCTGCGGCTAGAGTAATGCTCTTTAAGTCGCTGTTATCCACCTCTATTGGAATGGTGTCATGTTCTATGTTGACTAATGGTGTTGGGTTTACCCCCAACCCTTGCTGTTGGAGAGAAGCATTTAGATGTATGTAAGCATCAGGGTTTTTCAACTCTTGTCCCCTTTTAACTTTCACTTCCAGGGAGAATTGTCGGGTCCTTTCTGGGATGGTGACTTCCTCTTTAACCTGAATTTCAACTGCATAAGGTAGCAGTTGAGCTGACCTAAATGATTTTTCTGGATCATCAAAGCGCATGGGATTATCCGCTAATCGGGACCAAGCTTTGAAGTTTATTAGGTCCAAACTAATGGCAAAGCGATTGAGAATGTCACCGCCTAAGTAAAAGGCGGCAGGGACGTCTCCCACGACCCAACAATTGTGGACTATGCTCTTGTTGCCAATGGAGATTTTGAGCATACACCTGCTTGGCAGGAGATGTTTGGAAATTAGGTGCTTCCAGGTCCATTTCCCATTTGTCTATCAGTTTGAAGGTGGGAATGGCTGGATCTTTTGGGAGTTGGCGAAACATGGCTTCGCTGATGAAGCTCTTACCGTTGTTCACACACACTCGAGCGAGAACAGAGTCCTTCCCATCATTTAACTGAACAGGGATGAACAACTGCTCTCCAATTTGCTGAATATCAGCCAGGCTCTGAGCTGATTTCACATCTTTCTGGACTATAGGAGTGGGAGTTTCAGATTGTGGATTGGTATAGAATTTCAGAGTGTTTCCTTCCAGCGTGGAATACCACCTTAAACTGGAAGGAAGGTTGATTTTCAGAAATAGAGAGGACCCCCCATCACTAGTCTGTTGTCCTACTGCTATTACTGTCACGTCTGGAATCTGGTTGTTCTGGAAGTGAAATTCTACTTGGTCAGATTTTTGTTCAACCATGTGGCATGTGCCGTTTAAACTAACATGGTTGACACTCTGTTTTAATTTTATTGGTCGTCTAGTCTGGGTCCAGAGGACCTTGTTTACACAATCTATTAGGGGTGACAACCTTCTCAGGAGGTCATTCCCTAGTAAACAAGGGGTGCCCTCCGGGGTCACAACTATGACCGGGTGTTTCAACTTATGTCGCCCAATTTTAACGTCCAAGTCTGCAGTCCCCTCAACGGGAATTTCCTTCCCGTCAAAGTTCTGTAGTTGTCCCGGAAGAGAGGTGAGAGGAATTTGGTAATTCTCTCCCCTTCCTGCATTCAGTTCGTCAAAGGCCCTTCTGGACAGAAGGGTAGCTTGAGATCCAGTGTCCACCAGTGCCGAGATTGTACCCTGCCCCTGTACTTGTACCGGGGCATAATATCTTCCCTCCTTCTCCTCAAGGGGGCACAGGTAATGTACATTTTTGGACAACTGGTGGGCTAACTTTCTGGTTTTGGACATTGCTAGCGAAGAGATTTGGGCAGAATTCTGTGGAGAGTCTTGGGAATCTGAAAGAAAAATTTGGCAACTGGAGATCAGAGCCATTGTGGGTTCCCCTGGTTCCAGTTCTGGGCTGCCCCCCCCTTTTTGGAGGCAGTCCCCAGTATGGGTTTGAACCCGGGGATTTTCTTGCTGTTGGTTCTGGGATGAGATGGTGGGCGGCGGTAGCTCAGTCTCCACATCTCCCCAGTCTGGATTTGCATCCCTAGGGACCCATTTTTCTTTGGGAGGAGTTCCCCCCTCTCTGAAGGAGAAGATCCTTTTCCCAGGATCCTCTGAGGATCCCTCTCCCTCAAATTGGAAGATCTGTACCTCCTCCTCAAACTGAGTCTGTTTGGGTCTTTTGTTTCTCCTACCCCCCCTCTGCTCCTTAGGAGGCAGACTTTCAGGGGCAAGAGATTTTGTTTCCGGTTCCTGGGTTTCCAGGGGCTGTTTACAAGTGAGGAAGGAAGCTTCCTCCAAGGCTTTACACCCCCCTTCCCTTTGTGCCTCCTCCCTGGGAACCGGTGAGTTATCGGGGTGCTGCCCCCGTCATTGTTCTGGATCACCAGGTCCAGAGTTGGGTGCATTCTGCGCCGGCACGCCCATCGGAGGGTTCTGCTGAGCCCTCAGTATGTGACCCAGATCCCGCGCCATGTTTTGAACCTGGCGCTCTAACTGGGAAACCCGCTCAGGCTGATACGGGGCCCTGTTTTCTCCCCTGGGCTGATCCCGGGAAGGGTAGCTGTCCCTCCTCTGGTAATACCCCGGGTTGGGAAGATTTGGGTACCCCTCCACCCTTGGCCTCCCCTCTCCCGGATTCAGTGGTCTGGGCTCAGGGAATTGGGGAAAGAAGGATGGATGGTTTTGGGGCTGAAAGTCGGGTGGATATCTGGGGAAAAAGTTCTGCCCAGGGTTTGGTAAATTTCTGCCCTCCTGTGGGAAGTTTGGAGGGAAGTTCCCTGGGTTAGGTGCTTGGCTGGATCCCCCCCCCTTGGGCTGGAGGAGTCCACACATAACCCAGGATGGGTCGATTTCCCTTGTAACGGGGACTTACATAATCAGGAGAGCGAGGGACCCCATTTGTGGGGCTGCCTCCTTGGCTCCCTGTCTGTGACTGACCCGAGGACCTCCTGGGCCTAGCATTATTAGGTGCAGGTAGGTTTTTAGGCCCCCCCATCTCCAAATCCAAAACGGGGGTGACCTTTACCTCTGCCACCTTGGCAGCAGCAGGGGTGCTGTTGGCTTTGGGGTTTTTCTGGGCATTACTTTTGCTATCTATCGGTTTCTGCACCTCATAGATCCGGGTAGCCTGTTCAATGACCCAGTCTAAAGATCTTTTCTCGTGAAAATCCCTCACGAGCTGGGTCATGATATATTTGGGCAAGGCATGGAAAAACGTATTAATAAATTCTCTGCTATCCGTGCGCACCCTTCTTGTGGTCTGTGCAAAAGCACGCTTTAACTCCTGCACAAATTCTTGTGGGGCCTGATCCTCCCCACATTGCAAATTGTAGGCTGCCTTGCGAGCCTCTTGAGGATTTCTGTGAACAGAAAAATGTTTCAAGATGGCCGCCTTATAGGTGGACCATCTTAAATGATTTTGGTCCTCCAGCCCCGCAAAGAAACTGGAGTATTCCGGGGAGAAGGTCCACTTTACATATTGAATACAGCTTTGGCTGTCCTTCAAATGGAAAGTCTCCATCATTTGTTCAAACAACTCTAAGTGCTCCCAAACAGAATACTTAGCGTTCTTATGGTAAGGCGTGATGACGCTCCTGATCGCCTTAATCTGCCTTAAGGGGTCCTTAAGCAAGGCCCTTTTTGCCTTATTGGCCTTTTTGGTTCGGGTAACCCTTGTCCATTCGTCCTCGGACTCGGAGGCACTGCTCCCAGAGGTTCCGTCTGTTCTTCCAGGTTTTCCCGGTTTCTGCGAGCCTGGGAATGGCTGGCAGAATGTGGGGACCTGGTCTCCTGTGTCCTGCGCAGTTCAGAGGAGTCTTCAGATTCCTCCTTGCTGCCAGGATTTGATGGGTACCCCCTCCACTGACCTAACTGGGCAGAGGTTTTCAGGATGCCCTTAATGGGCCTACTCTCCTGGGGTTCCCCATTGAACTGTACTGTACTTGGGTGCCCATACCCGGATGCCCACCCCTCCATTCCTGAGTGGTACTGGCCTATGAGCCCCATACTCTTAGCTGGATAGTAATCTGCCATCCCTGTGGCCCTGTGCTCATGTGCGCCAGGGGACATGGGGGTGGTAGAGTCCAGGGACTGGGGGAGATGAAGGCCCCTGGTGTTAGGGCTCCTGCGGTTATGGTCAGGAATCTCTCTTTCCCAGCGGACCTCATCTCTATCCTCCCCTGCTCCCTGATGCAATGCAAGAGCCTGCATTTGTGCTTTCAGTTCCTCTGTTACGGCCTTACTCGACTCTATCAGTTTCTCCTGCATCGCTACCTGTTGCTGGAGCCTCTCATTGTGCTGGCAGAGAGCCTCATTTTCCCTCTGTGCTTCCTGATTGGTCCTGGAGCACTGGGCCAGTCTTTGCTGCAGGAGGGTTACCTCCTGATTCCCATCCCTACTGGCCTGCTCCTTTCTTGCCAGAGCATCTTCCACCCTTCTGGTGTGCTCTAACAAGTTTGCATGCTCTTTTTGGAGATCACCCAGCCCCTGGAGGGCCAAGTGATTTTCTTCCGTTTTTCTTTTTAACTGACAGACTTCCTGGCCTAAGGTGTCCCTTTCCTGAGTAAGAGCCTGCATCTGTGCCGCCAGGTCATCCCTCTGCCTTTGAAGGGCACCAGCTTTCCGGCGCTCTTCATCAAACTCTGCCTGGGTATCCAGGTCTTTCAGAATCAGTTTATTGCTTTCTGCCTTTTCCCTATCTAGGTGGCCTTGCAGGGTGACTACCTGCTCAGCACATGCCCTGTTAAAGTCCAGTTGTTGCTCCAGCTTTTTCTGGCTTTGCAGTAGGGAGTCCAAACCTTCTTGGTGTTCCTTCTGCAAGGCCAGAAATCTGGTATCCTGTTCTGACTTTTCCTTTTGCAGCACATCCATATCCTCCTTTATTTTAGTGATGTACTGTCTGGTCTCATTTTCTGACTCCTGGCTTCTGTGCAGCCTTTGCTCAGAAGAGTCCAGATCAGATTGGGCCTTCTCTAACGCCATCTGTTGCCTTTTTGCCAGATCATGGCCTTCAGCACATTTATTCTGTATGGCTCCCATATATAAATATAAATATGCCGCTATCCTAACGATCTTGTCGTGTTCATCTTTGGCCTTAGGAGCCATATATAGTTCACTCAGGGCCACATGTAATGGACCCTGATCTCTCCATAGGTCTGACCCTGTTTCAGTGACCTGTCGCGTGATGGCCTGCAACCAGGCATCCTGGCCCTGCTCAGCCCATTCACCTCTCACAAATAGTTTATGTAAGAAGTGCTCTCTGGCTATTTTCATATCTACCAAGGTCGTCATTCTAGAGATTGGTCTCTGTCCTGACTTACAGAAGTTAGTATTTTATTTTTGCAGAACAGAACTTTTCTTGGAGTGTCCCTTTTGAGGAATGCTTCACAGCGTAATGCAGCGTGGTGATCCGACTGGATGTATGTATCCCGTCAGTTAGCACACTGTATTAAGCTGCACAAGTGGTACTCAACCCAAACATCCCGGACGAGCCCCCAATTTGTAAGAGGATTCAATTCAACACCACAGCTAAGCCAACGCCTAGTCTATAATACTGAATGAAAACCCTTATTGATATAACTTTATGTCCAGTTCATGCGTTCTGGATGACTACCCCTATATAACACCCCTCTGTTGGAATCCCCCTGACCCCACTGAGCCAAGAAGTAGTTCTGTTTTGCAAGTTTAAAGGTTTATTTGATAACTTAAACAATATATATTATATCACGCTTTATAATAAATTAATAATTGAATATCACACTTAATCTGGTATGATAAAGATTAACAACAGAGAATCTGGCACTAGCACACTTCTTGATAATCACTAAGGAGTTGACATGAAATGGATGAGATAGCACACTGGTAAATAGGAACAAAAGAAGAAGAATGTGATAGAGAATGCTTTATAGAGTTCAAATGGATGGAATGTTGAATGAATGAAATGCAGTATAGAAAATACTCACTATGATTTCAACAAAACAATGTAATCACTTTTCTCTGGCAATCCCCTCCCCCCCTTGATGCAATGCAAGGAAATGGAAGGAAGCACACAGTTCTCAGAAATGCAATCAACTGTAATTCAGTTCACCCCAGCAAGCTTACACTACAGAAAACAGATAGGAGTTTTGAAAACACAGGCAAAATGCTTTATATGTGCTGGCAATGAATTGAAAAATATGCTAAAATGCTTTTAATTCCCTTTCAGAGGTTCAGGGTGAGTGATAGCTACTCTCTATGAATTCAGGATCACCTTTACAATGCTTTAGTAGTAACTAGCAGGTAAACGAAGTTTTTGGCAAGGAAAAGCAAAACTGCTGTCTTTTTACACGTGAAGAAATTTGCAAATCGTGGCAAAATTCGCGGATGCGCCGAGCGCTATTACAGAGGAACCACAAGGACTATCTCTACCAATCACAGCGTGTTGTTCTCTGTAATAAAAAACAAGAAAAGAAACAATGCAAAAACAGAGCAACATTCACTTTGCAACATTATCATATGACAAATTACATGCATGGGATTTCTTTTGCTTTGCTATCCAAACTGCCTAGCATTATTTAGAAAACATTTGCCAAGCAATCGCATAAAAAAAATAACCTCACTTGAACTTGGCTGCTTACCAAAAGATTTGTGGTTTTCTCCCCCAGGCGATTTCCCTCAGAAAAGCGGTCCGGTCGACAGGGGTTGCCTTCGTAATCTCAATGTCTAAAGTATGTGTGGCGAGAACATAGGGTTCTCAAGCCAATGTTAAGACACCAAAATCATCCGTCTCTGGAGCCCAGCAAAAGCGATCTGAACTTTTTCTGTCAGACTTTCCCCAGCAGAACTCTGCTGCTTACGTGGCATAACTGCTGATGCACTTCCTTCCAATCATATTAGCAGAAAATGTATTCTGTTAACACCATCATGTCACAAACAATGGTAGCTTCAGATTATAATAACTGTATCTTTTTCAATTTCCTGCAGCCTTCCAGCCTTCTGCATTCAGCACAGCAAGAGAAAACAAGAGGGAAAAATGCATGTTTAAAAACGAATTTCAAAATATGTACTTTCACCTCACCTTGTACATGGGACTACATTATAATGTTAATGAGTTAGCATTAATGATTAATACTTGTTAATTAAATCAGTCAGTTATATAAATAATATTCAATAATGTAGTCCTTTATGCATGAGGGAATCCAGAAAAAGAAAAATAAAATGATGCACTTTTACTCTGTAGAAAGGAAAAAAAATGATGCACTTTTACTCTCTGTAGCTTTATATTGGGCTTTGGCTACATTATGATTTCCATACCTTGCATGTCCCCAGCCATATATTCACCTGTTATATTGGCAACATGAAGATGACTATATGTGTGTGCCACATTATTGCTGGCGACAGAATGCTATCACATTCAGTGAGGTGCTAGAAACCTCAAGGCACTATACTTCAAAGCACTATACATTATACTACAGGTCTAATGCTCTCTCCTGTTCAGAAGACATGGTGCTTATTGCAGAAGCTTTGCCTACACTGTAGGCATGAAGTGATTGCTAAGATCAAAGCTAGGATACGATGGTTGCCATTTGTGATAAACATTGACCCAATTAGTGTCAATTGTTATTTTGTGAATCTTCAATCTTGTAAAGCTTTTCATCAACACACCAAAAATGTGTTTATCGGTGCTAATTTGAGCATGTCTAGCCTATTTACAAAATGCACTGCTTTTTTGCATTCAGGAGAGAATGGGTTGTTTATGGGAACACTATGTTAAACATTGCACATTGCCTTAGAAGAACAATGTGCTCCATCATTTGGAAGAGGAGGGTAAAGATCAGAACTCAAGGTCCTCAAGGTTGTCGATTCCTCAAACATGGATGTTGTAAATCAGAGTTGTGGTTTATGTACTGTTAAGCTGGCCTACTATGATGTACTAGAACCCCAGAATTTGAGAAAAGTTTGTGAAGCAGTTCTTTCTTTTGCATAATTGAGTTGATCTTTGGAGGAAGACCCCACAACAGTGCAACCTTTCAGAATCTGCCTTCCATGTCTTATGAAATTAACAAGAGCACAGACCATACTGTGCCTAGCGTTGCATTTTAAATAAGAGATAATGGACCTCATTATAGTTTTGGTAAATCCAGCCGGATGCCACGAAAACGGTAATACCGTTTCCACCACTTGAAATGCCGGAATTAGTGGCGTATTGCAAGTGGCGAAACGCCGGTACATCCCCATTCCAAGAAGTCCGGTCGGGAATTGCCAGAATGACCAGCACTAGAATTACCGGTGCCTGTAGTGTGGCATTTATTTGCCAGTGGGTCAATGTTTACCTCCAGCTCTTGGCTGGAGGTAAATCCGTGCCCCCACTGGCAAACTTGTGTTTTGCAGGTGTGGTAAAAGTGCTGATGCTAGAATTACCAGCAGTTTCACCTGTACTTTTACTGCACCAGCAAAACTGTAATGAGGCCAAATCTCTCAGTGACTGAAGACCTGATACCAGAGATTTTTTGTGTATTCCCTGTAGTATTTAGCATAAAAGTAACTGAGGCACTTTACCCTTCTTTGCTGTGACACCCAGCAATAGATCTGATACAAGGAACACCAATTCCGCAGGCCAGAACATTCAGTACATGCTAAAGAACAAACAGTCTTGAAGCTGCACGCTGACTAAAGTCTTTAGAATGCCTTTGTGCAGCCATTTGCATTGCCCTCTGGAGCCCGTTTACCATTTATGAGGAAAATAAGTGGTGACGTTTGCTCCTGCATATATTAAGGGCTATAAAATAATTGAATTTCCATCTGCATAGGCCTCAATGTTATAACGTTCAAGCAATATAAGACCCTGCAATGCTTTCTGCATTCTTTGTTTCTGTTCTGTTTGAATGAGCAGAATGCGGTCCTGGCAGGCCTGGTTTAAACCTCAATGTGAACCTGCCAAACCCTCTGCTGGCAGTGCTGCACCCTGAGCTAAGATTGCGAATGCTTCCAGAGGATTCATTTCACCACACTCTGCTACTTCTGCTGTGCTGTTTGCCCCTCTCGGCCTGCATCAAGTTAACAGGGGTGCACTCGTATAACCCAATGTCTTCAGGAAAACACACATTGTATTATAAGAAAGATACTACATCAGTTTTGGAGGTAAAAACAGGCTGCATTTTATTCCAGAAAAGCACTCGCAAAACCTGACGGGGAAACCACATGCCTTATACATTAACCATAAAATGTTACCATGACCAGAGCAGCCCTGCCACCCGCCAGCTGTGGGATTGGCCTACTAGCTGTCTAAGGGTTACTTGAAAAATCCAATGTCTAGGTGGACAGTCCAACACCCAAGCCTGGGCTAAATATCCACCCAATGGGAAATCTGAGGGGTAACCGCGACCGTCCTCCTGGGTTTGCCCTATACAACGCAAGGGTAACCCTCAAACCACAACCCAGGTAGCAAAATCATAGTTCATTTTAGTTCAACATTCTGTTTTTAGCGGCATGGCTACCTCCAAACTCGGGTCCGCGTCCGGGTCCCGCAAAAGGGGACTTAATGAGTCATTCCCTCCTTGGAGGGCCTGGTAATTCCCTTTCGCGGGATCCGGACCCGGTACATTCCCATTCCCACTTGAGCCCCCATAGGGCTCAATGGGAATGGGGAGGATGCTAACAACGGGTCCTTTAATGACAGGCCCATAGTTAGCATCCTGGTCTGCTAGCGGGTCCCGCTCAGCACGTCTGTTCTGGCCAGGCGTGAAGAGTGGGACCTGCTGCAGACCTCGTAATGTGGTGGCCCGGAATGACGGGTGGCGCTCCCTTACCTGCACCATTCATCCCGTGGCCACCACACTCTTAATGAGGCCCCTAGTCTTTTCTTTTCGCTCCATCAATAGGCAGTTGATTGGCCACCCCCCCTCTTTCTACTCTAAACAACCAAACTGCATCCCACAGATTTATCACATCCTGTGTCTCCCACTTCATATTCACTCTCTAGCTATTTCTATTAGGTTCTGTTTATTAACCAGTACTGGTCAAGATAAGACATTAGGATACCTTCTATTCAGTTTCCAGTTTAATTGATCTTTTATAGTATGCTTTTTACTTCATGCTTTGTCAAAAATATCTCCACGATTAAGCAGTTATGACCTCTATGAACAGCCTAGGCGCTTGTCATAGCCTCTGTACCTACATGTGTCTCTTGATTGCTTTTTGTTAATATTACATGGATCAAGGTTGGATTTGTTTAACACTAGAATTCAGGCTGTTGTTAACGGGTCTTTGGTAGGATTTTGAATCATGAACTGAACGGTCAAATCAAGGTAACATGTGTACATCGGGTTCAAAGTGCACATCTGTTCATGCAAGGATATTAAACCAAATATGCTCTTGTTCCAGCTTTTTGAACATGCGCATCCTTCATGCATGCCCAGTGTATTCTGTTATAGCATGTGTGATTGACATCTTAGTGCTACGCATGTTAGAATAATGTCATCATGCCTATGACACACATGGAATATTGATAGCCACAGAGGGATAGGATTCTATATACAGTTGGCTGTTTGGTGGTAGGGAGATGGATTTGGAGGACCTGTACAGCATACAAACAGTGTGACCACTCAGTCCACAAATACGTCAAGACATTTTGGAATTCCAAAGGGTGGAGCTGTGAATCGAAGAGCAATGGGGAGGTGGCCGTAGTCGTTTAAGAAGAGAGAAGATGCCTGAGAAAATGGAAGGGTTGTGATTGGCTGTGAAGGACAGCATCCACATCGCTGAAGAATAACAAACAGCCATATTCAAGAAACTACAAAGAACTATTTCCATAATAACGAGCAAAAGCGTGCAGTTAATGTTCATGGCAGACTCGTGTTCCTGGCGTGTCATAATTACCACTGAAATGTATCTAAGGAAATTGGCGGAGGTTTTACACTTAAATGCACATTTTAGCTCTATGCGCCAATTCGGGGGCACCAAATAGAGCTGGTTGGGTGTTTCAAAGCACAGGTGTCCTACAAGGTGCTCTCCATCACAGCCACAGTTAACGTAGCAAAAATAAACCCAGTTCACACCTGGAGAAAATAGAGCACACTCAACATGACTGTGGAGCAAATGATGTCAGTGGGTATGCTGGTTTTGGCATCAGAAATCATCAACAGATTTCCAGACGATTACAATGAGGATTTTGGCAAGATGAAGTGTTTCCAACATGGAATCCAAATTTGGAATGGGGCTATGCTGATAAAATATCCTGGCAGGAAGGTCCTTCACAATTTACACGAACATCTGTTTAAGCTGCTGAGGGGCATGATGGACATAAAAATATTTGAAGATGAAAAATCATCTCTGTGGGCTTCAGCCATGGTCTGAGCTGAAAAGCAAGACTATTTCATACATCTATAGGATGTCATAAGGAGGCTTACCTTGCACACCTTTGCTAATTGACACCTTTTTTTCCAATTTTAGGACATGTCTGCACCAAATAGGCAATGACAGGCAGTTTAATACTGTTTTTATCTTAGGAGTGATTTCAACCACTATGTGGAAAACTGCATGACTCTCACAGCATTTTCTACCCCGTTCATCAGTTTTTTGTTTCTTAGAATGTTGTTTGTGTATATCTCAACAGTTACTATTTTTTAAAGTCTCATGTGAAACATCTTTGAAGGAATAGCAAATGTTCTGTTCTTCCAGGGTGATATGCCAGTATGTCCAGAAAATGTTGAAGAAGACACCGAGATGTTAAAAATGTTTCTGAAAATTCACCACTCATATGGTCTCATACTTGAAGCTAAAAAATGTTGGTTGTATGGGGAAGAAGGTCCAGCCCAAGCACAGCCTAACGCAGGCCATAGAGGAGACTGTACCGTCGAAGAGCACTGAAGACAGTTGATAGTTCTAAGTGGGGTGTGAGAACTACACCTGATCAATAAAGGGGGATTTCACCATGGCAGCGATCATTCGCAGGGCAGTCAAGAAGCATGTTCCCTTCTGATAGGAGAGCTGAACAAGAGAAGGCTATCTGAGTATCTGAGACAAATATGCAGCCCCGCAACCTTGTTGAGCCATTTTGACACTGCCAGACACTCCATCCTCTCTGCGGATGCCAGTACTAAGGGAAGCAATGAAGGGAACTCACCACTGATTTTGCTTTGTACTAACTGACAGATGCAGAAAGGTGCTATTCCGCCATCAAGCATGCAGTGCTTACTCGTGCATAGGGTGTGGAACATTTAAACAGTTCTTGCTGGGTTCAGCATTTACCCTGAGAACAAAACACAAAGCCCTCTTATATAGGGAGGGGAGCAAAGTCTCACCGCTCATCACCCAGTCAGCATCAACTCTCCCGGAATTGAACACAAAGCAGGTCTCCCAAACGTTGCAGCTGTCTGACTGTGGGGACTACTGCTCAGTTATGTACATGGAGATGGAAGAATGATGGGGAGATTCTGGCTTGTGAATCCCATGGTTGTACCATAGTAGGGAGGACATCTCAAAGGAAGAATCTGTGATGACATAGAAAGAGGACTCCTTTCTCACAGTGGCCAAGCCCATGGTAATACTGGTTAGAGGGGGCCAGGAGAGCTAAGAGTAAAGATGGTTGATGAGCCCCTGAGGCCATAGACTCCCGATTCAGACAGACTCATTGTTGTTGCTGATATCCTTTGAAAGTCGGGAAAAAGCAGTCTCCCGAAAGGCATGAGTTAGAAAATCATGGGAAACACACATGCCGGGCACCCTGGTTATGCAGTACTAAGGTACGCATAAAGTAACAATATTGGAGACTGGAGATAGACCAGGATGTCATGCTTTCAGGGCCGGGTCGTCAAGAATGGCAGGAATGTGGCAAGCCAATCCCTGCCTGTGCCACCTCTTGCCGGGTGCCTGATGTCCCTGTGGGCCATGGGAGAAATTAACACTTGGCGTCATTGTTCCCTCGTCCCCGGGGAATTAGATATTGCCTAGTGGTAATAAATCACTTCTCGCACATGCCTGAAGTCACATATTTGGGAAAGATCTCCACAGTTAAGGCAATCACGTTTTGTACTTAACTGTTCCAGGAAGGGTGCGTCCGCTACATTGATCTCAGAGAAATACGTGTTGCCGGTATAGAAGGAAGTAATACAATTCCATATTAAGCAGGGCATTGTTCGCTGGATGCTGCTGTATCACCCACAGGCCAATGGACTTGTATAAATCTTCAACACGGTGGTCAAAGAAGGTATCCATGTATTACTCAGAGCCGGGTATCCCCTCAAACAACATATGAGGGAGATGTTGCAGACATACAGTGAGTGTGAAAACCCCACAGTATACACCATTCAAGCACATGAGGGACAGAGAATGATTTGGATATGAGGTGCTCTCCATGGTTGAGTAAGAACTTTCAGCAAACATCAGCACCTGGAAGAGAAGTCAATAGGAAGAACGTCCAGAAGCCTCTACACGGATGAAGGCTGGCCTATGAGGACAGGACCACGACCATGGAAAATGCAAACACGAGGAGTGAACAGAGGTGAATTAAGACTCCCCAACAAGTGCCTAAAAGGTCCTCCCATTTCAGTGAATCCCTCAGGCCGCTGAGCGAGGGGCCTTTCTCTAATATCACCAGTGACAGGCAGACGTGGAGCATAACATGAGTTGCATGAGTGAAAGGGACAGAATCTGCGGGGGGTCTACGATAATTATCTTCTATTGAAGATAGTGCCAGAAACTGACAAAGGGCATCCATCATCAATCAACTTCTTTCCACCATTGTGGGATGTGGTTTCCTCCCATAAGTGTCCATTGCATGTTTACTTCATATAACTATTTGCTTCTGTTACACCCAATCTTTGAATAGAGGAAAGCTGAGTGATTTCCCTATTTTCTACAAAGTGGAAATCCCATGAAGGAAGGTATGTAGTAGCTTGTGTGATTTAAATCTTTACACTAACTCCGCTGGAATGATGCCTCAGGCCTATGTCATATATTGAATCCTGCCATCCGAAGAAGGATACATGATATGTATCAGTTGATTGGTGAATGACAGAGGTAGCTGGACAACCTGGGCTAGTAAACATGCACTAATCACACTTCATAGGGAGTAACTGTCCATCACTGCACATTCTTAGCCTCACATGTATTCTGTGAAACTTAAGTTCCTTTCATTTGTTCTACCGTTTGCCATTCATCTTTCCATGGAGATTAACCTGCACCTTTATCTTGGTCATTTCTAGTACCTCTTGCTAAGGTCGATCTCTGTTTTTGATTCCATCAAAACTTGAGTATGACATATGTTCTTTACTATGATTCCTCCCCTATGCATCCATAAAAAGTGCTCCTTCTGGTACCTACAACAATTTGTCCAAGTCTGCTGGATGCCACAGCTCTATCCAAGGTACACTTATAGGGCCCGATTCATGGAAAATTGCACATAAATCCTGCAGAGGCCGCGTGCCGAGAGCGACTGCGCGAGTCTGCGCACAGACATTTTTCTACAAGCTCTGCGTATTAATGGAATTGTTCCCACAAAGTAACCGTATACACAAGTTGCGGCCGAAACGCCCATGACACACAAAGCAAAAATTGCCAAAAACAGCTACCATTGCATGCACCCCGTGCGCAAATACATGTGCCCTCAAAACAGTGTATAGGCTCTCCCACAAGCAGGCCTGCATCTCAGGGACCCTGCATAGGGTCCCCTTTAACTGTTACCGGCACCCCGACAACATCTGTATGATTGATTGTAACTCGGGTAAAACTCTGAAAATCTGCATGGAAACCACTGTAAACTGTTCCAGCAATCCGCAACACTGCGTACGTTGAGCCCTAGATTGGATCACTGGCTTCATACATGTACCCCTAAATCCAACACTATATGTTACCTCTGCGCGGTGTATCCTATGCGCAAGTGTCTGTACGGTTGCCTTCGGGTGGTTGATAGTATGAGTACTTTGCATGGCCATTTCCTTGCTGAGAGTTTGGCCGGTCGCATCCATGAATATGCTTGGTTAAGCACATTTGTGGATGCGCGATGGACTGCCTGAGGCCCATCCCCCGTAACACTCACTTTTTCACCTATTCATCCCCATTTTCTGTGTACTGCCCACTTTCCAGCCCTCTGCGCAAGCCACATCCACGCTCCGCATGGTGTCTCGTGCAAGGCACTCAGCCGCTCGAAGGGGCGTGCCGGGCCGCTGCGAGATCCATGCAAGTCCAAGGAAAATCCTGCCCATTTGATTACGTGAATCGAAGAACGGGATTTAGCAAGCAGTTTGGTGCGCAAGTTCCCTTTTTTAAATAATTCCATAAATCAGCACCATAGTGTCTTGTCACTCCTGCTGCAAAATGCACAGTTAATATATTTCTGGATGACCTGTTTAATACTGAAATTGTTCCATGACCTATTTTTCGCTCAAAACCTTGAATTGCCTGAGTCGTTGCATACAAGACAGCTCAATAACCCCTGTTGCTCCGGCTCACCATGCGACTAACCCCTGACCCATTTTTACATCTGATTTCACCTGCGATGGCTGGTCGTACTTGGCAATCCATGTGTCTCATAGCACACCCTTCACATGTCCGATTTCCCGTTCCATGCATGTGCAGTGTCGCCTTGCTTGTCCCCCATTTAGCAGAAATAGTTTAGTCATCCACTGACGCTACTTTTGTCTCCGGCCTCATCGTTAAATGCCACATACCCCTATTCCACTTTGTCCTCTGCCTTCTGTCTTTCATTCCCAAACCACTGGACACCACAGAACACATACACTTCTCTGCACAGAAAGAATCGCATTGGCTGTAGCTACACTGCATTAGGCATAGCAGACCCGGTGATGGGAGGCCACTGAAAATGAAGTGCCTGTCTCATATATTAATACATTCTGTACACGTGCTGGTGTTTGCAGGATGGAGGACACCGATGTAATGAAACAGATAATGGAAAAGTGGGGGACATAGATCTGAAAGTTGGTAAAGGAACCTCTATGCAATTAGAAACATCAAGAAAAGGTTAATTCAGAGTGATAGATGCGGACCCGGAAAGCGAGAGCCATGACGATGGTGACAGCGAGTAACAATGTTGACAATGGAAGCTCCGCCCATAGTGAACGGAATTGTCCCTTGTCGCCCTGTAACATAATTGATGGGCTGAGGTAAAGGCTTCTCCAAACAGATCCCATGGTTATGTCCTTGGCAGAGGTGGGTGGCTGCTCTCACTCCTCCAGACCTTTAACCTAAGTCCTGCAACCTGCACTGAAGCAGGCCGAGACCAAAGCATTACAAAGGTGGTAAGGGAGAGCTCATTCTCGTCTGTGATTGGAGTGAGAGTTTGAGGTATGATGTACGGCAGTGTGCGGGCAAGATGTAAGGGGTCAACCAAGGTGGACTGGTCATGGCAGTAGAAGTCGGCAGATATCTGTCACAGAGCCACTGAGCTGTCAGAGATGTGAGATCAAGAACGGGGGCCCTGCAGTGCTGTTTGGATGGAGAAAAGTGAGCATAGGCGAGCAGAGAGTGGGACAGGCAGACGCAAGGGAGGTTCGCAGACACACACCTGTAACAAGATGGAGAACGTGAGAGAAGGCAAAAGAACAGAGGAAGAAAGTAAGGGGCAATGACACCAAATAGCAATGAATTGCAAAATAAATGTCAAGAGAAATACTGCATGCTGGGACTTAATATTTGGATTAGTAAAGTCCATTGTGAAAATGAACATTAAGAGGAAACCTGTGAGCAGGCAATTCAGGTCAGAGTTCCTACAGACCATTGAGAACGTGGATATTTAGATAATCGCGGTAGCCCAGAGCTAGCTTGTCTGTTACCTTAGTTTTGCAGAGAAAAGATGACCTAAGGCAGATCTTGTGGTTTGGCAATAAAAAGGCCGTAGGATTTTTATTGCATACTGTCATATCATAACACATTTTGGTAATTATATTATCTAGAAACAAACATAATGATGATAAATAACGGTTATCTTTTGGGCACCGGACCAGTGTTATCTACCTGGCTTGTGCTGCCAACTCATTCTTCTTCCCACGACTTTGTGGGCCCTGTTTGTTGACCTTCTGTGCTTCTGCTCTTTCTTTCTGTTAGGGTGGGTGGGATTTTGGGAAAAGAAAGTGGAGAGTCTTCAGCGCTCACAGAACGACTGGACTGCTGGTGTTCCGTTCGGAGTGCCAGAGAGAACTGACTTTCTAGGGACAGTTCTCCCCTCAGGTATGACTACTTCTTAGGGGCTTCCTACCCCATGGCTGGCTGACACCGACGGCCATTCACACCTGGCTGTGGCCTGATACCTCCCTTGCTGCATCTCACCTTGCCCTGATGGCTCATCTTTTGTTGCAGTCCCCTTCCCTGCCGTGTGTTAGGTGTTGGAAGGGGGTGTGATAGGAGAAGCCGCGCCAGGCTGCCTCACCCTGTTTGCTTCTCATGGACCGGCATCTTGGCCGCCCATCAATGTTGTTACAATTCCGTTGCCGCCCGCCCCGATTAATTGCATGCGCCCCTCAAGCTCCCTTGGTGCTAAGTCCGCAGCGCTTGCCCATAATCAGGGTAGCCCAGAGCTAGCTGGTCTGTTACCTTAGTTTTTTTGTAGAGAATAGATGACCTGAGACGGGTCTTGTGGTTTAGCAATAGAACGGCTGTACGATTTTTATTGCATACAGTCATATCATAACACATTTTGGTAATTATATTATCCAAAAACATACATAATCATGATAAATAACTGTTATCTTTTGGGCACCAGACCAGTGTCATCCACCTGCCCCGTGCCCCCACACCTGGATGGGTCTTCAGCCATCCAGGATCCCCCCAAAAGTTAACACCTCATTTGCATCCTCTAGCCGCTAGGTTATCGATCATTTTGTCATGGAACTTTTCCATCCCTTTGATTGAAGTGCACCCCGTCTGTGTGAAACAGCTCTGGGTCTGCCAGAGAAATTGCAGTGTGCCATCTAAAATGGATTCCCCTGCTAATGCAGAATGTTTCTATCCCTCTGTTGAGTTTCTTTCTTGCAATTTCACTTGCTTTGTAGGAATTCACCCCACTCCATTTTCTCCTAGGTAGCATGGCTGAATAAAAGATGTCTGTGTATCCCCAAATGTGTGCTATTCCTGTCAACGAATCACTTGTGTCATTTAGTAATTGCTTCCTACCCAGTTTCACCAAGTCATTAACCCCTAGGTGGATTATTAGGAATTCCAGTGGATCAATGAAAGCCACCAGATCAAACAGCCTGTCGTGTATTTCCTCCCAACACATCCCCCTGTATCCCCACCATGATGTGATGGTGTTCCTGAAAGTTGGTCTTTCTTTCGTCACCTCCGACCATCTCCCCGTCCCAAATACAAAGGAGTGTCATAGGATCCATGCCGAATTTAGCGGGGCATCCTGCTCTATAGGGGACATTAGGTCTGTCTTAAATATTTTCTGAAACAGTCAGACTTCAACCCTCCTAGTTGTTTTCCTTCTCAGACCCCAGTCCCTTTTGTTATGCTTCTGTGGCAGCCCCTATCCTGGATGAGTTTGTTCCAAATTCACGGCTGCCCCAACCGCTCTCTCAATGGTTTTCTTGAGGACTGCCTGAAATTGAAATTGGCTTAGTGCCTTCCCATCCTTATGGATCAAAAAGCACCCACCCACTTCGGGGTGGTGCCTGGGGTACTGGTTTGTAATGCATACCGGGCAATGGCCCCTGCCATCAATGCAATAAATAACACTGGTTCTATTGAGGCCGGTTTTTGACATCTGTATGTCTATTGCCATGTATTATTTTTCTACTCAGACCTCCAGCATTCCTAGACTGTTAGCTGCTTTGGTGCTTGACTCAATGGGTTTGCTGACTCTGAAGGTCCCAAAATATGCCAGGAAAAAAGTAGTTTTAAATAATTGTACCTCATAGTCATCTGAACACCCTGCTTCTAATACATTCAGTAATATTACTATTTTTTCAAAGTTTAGCCGGTGCCTCTTATCCTTGTGCTCGCCTTTTATCTTCCCCCAACCTTTTAGTTAACAGTGCACTGCAGGTTGGATCAGATCACACTTGTATCTTGGAAAAATATGCTAACACCGCTAAATGCCTCTTTGCCCATTCCTTTTTCATTTTCTGGGTATACTCCCATTGTAAGAAACTGATTAATATTGTTTGTTGTTAGCAATTCTACATGCCCTATCGGTGTAACTTTCAGTACCATTCCCAGACACCTGCTGTACTGATTTACTCTGTTTGTTGCTAGATCTTTCTTGACAAGTCCTTGTAGTAGCCCCGTAGCAGGGTCTGCACACAAACGTAGTGGTGTGCTCTTTTTGGCTGTGGATTTTGTGGTGCCTGTTATGACATTTCTCTCACCTTGGTACTGGCAGTCCAGCGCTGCCTTGGGAGATTTCATCATTTTTCTGTCAATATGTCCCAGCAGTTTATGGGTAATTCTGTCCTCCTGCCATCCATCCGCCTCTGGCTTCAGTCTTCGGAAAGTGTCACACTGGAAGAAAGACAAAACATCTGCAATGTTATTATCTGCACCGGCTATGTGCTTGGCCTTTACTTCAATATTGTTCTTCAGTCTTGAGGTGGTCATAGCCTTTAGAATTTTTAAGACTGATCGGCACGTGATGGATTTTATATTTATGATCCCCACCACTGCCATGTTGTCTGTCCATGCTGTCAGCTCCATATTCGCCACGCGTTTGCCCCATACTTGCAGTGCTAGCCAGATCAGGACCAGTTCAAGGAAGGTTATGTTCTTGGTCAGGCCTAGAGCGTGCTATGTTTTGGGCCATGGTCCTGCGCACCAAGCGTTCTCCAATATTGCACCATAACCCTTGCTTCCTGCTGAATCAGCGAAAAGTACCCTTCTTTTGCTTGTATACAATGGCGTGCACCAGAGTATTTTTCCGTTGACATTTTTTAGGGATTCTTCCCACACTGCTAGCTCCTTTTTGACTTTACTGCCTAACCTTATGTGCAAATGTGGTTTCACTTTCCCTCTTATCTTCATTTCCAAACTTCTTACAAAGACCTTTCCGTGTGGTAAAACCCTGGAAGCGAAGTTCAGACTTTCTGTTAGGGACTGTATTTCTTTTACTGTTCCCTTGTCTTTTAAAACCAATGTGATATTTCTGAGCAACTCATCTCTTTTTGCTGTCGGTATCCTGCATTCCCCTGCCACCGTGTCTATTTCAATTCCCAGAATAATCAAATGTGTATTGGGATGTGCTGTCTTTTCTTCCGCTAATGGAATCCCCCAATGCTTTGCCATTGCTGTCATCTCCTTTAATGTTTGCTCACTTTCCTTGGTTCCTGATTGTCCCACTAGTAAAAAGCCATCTAAATAATTGGTTACTTGTGCTTTTGGGTTTTGCTTTAGAAATGCCCACTGGAAAAAGGAGCTAAACTGTTCAAATAATGTGCATGATGCTGCGCACAAAAGCCAAGGGGTAGGGTGGGCATCGCTTATATTCAAAAGTTTTAATGTTTCAATTCTTTTCAAAGTGTTTTATGGGAGCACACCCTTTAGCCTAGGCGCAAGGTTATAGCAATATTTGAGATTTAGGACCGGACAGCTTCCGTTCCTGAGTGTGCTCACTCGAAAAACCCTCTCCGGGGTTTAACTGGTGCTTACATCATTGAGTTTACTTAGTTCAAATATTTTGTCATTTTTAATCATGAATTCACAATACTGTGTATAATTCTTCAAGTATTCTTTTTTTATTCCTGACTCCTCAGTGTCACATCATTATTCGCCAATGCATTTCGGAATTCCCTCCATCGTCAGGGCTATTGGCACTTAATTTTTATCAATACTGATTCCATAATTCCACATCATTACACAAATATACAATTAATTCCCCATTAACCATCATTTTGTGAATTCCCCCAGAAAGTAAATTATAATTACACATACCCAATGTTTGTTGTGGTCCAATGTGAAATTTGGGAGAAAAACAAAAACAAGAATTTCAATCTAATGCATTTGTTTTGACAATTATTAACTGTTATACAATCATGATTTAAATTTAAATGTTGTCATTAGTGCATTTTTACCAGCTTTATTTATTAGTCTGATGGCTTCCTGAAAAGGATACTGCTCACTCTATGTCAGGTGTCCCGTTGTTTACTGACTTGTCTTGTGGGTATGATAGGTGATGTATTAGTCTGTATTGTTCGAATTCTTTCTTGGGCACTAACCTTAGAGGAGAACATATGAACTGGCTAAAAGGCATTTCATCCCATGGTCCTCCAATTCTCCCCAAATTCAATTATTTCCGGATTTTTTGTTCCACTATGGCTGGATTTTCCCTGGCAGATTTTAGATTGTTTGGAATTATCTTAGACCCATGACCTTTGAAGGGGATGGTGAAGCCTTCTGTAAATCGTATTTCTATTGCTTGGCTTATCCCTTTGTCAGTGTAGCTTTCCAATATCCCCCTAAAATTGTTTATATTAATGGGCGTCCTACCTGGGGTCATTTTGCTTATCCCTGAACTAACTGTGCTTTTGCTGTCTTGTTGATGTGCCTGCCTCTTGTTAAAACCCTTATTTCTTTTCTCTTGTTAAAGGTTCGTCTTTATTTGATGCTTTGGTGGGCAATGTGGTACACCGATTGCTGCTGTGCCCCCCCCACACTTGGTGCATTATTGCTTGTATCTGCAGTCTTAGCCCCATGAACAATACCCCCTTTTGCATTTCCAACATGTGATATTATGTATTGGACGTAGCCCCTCATGGCTGATTTTTATGAAAGGACTGCTCTCTATGATTGTGTTGCTCTGTGTAGCTTTCCCACTGCTGTTTTGAGAATTATTTGCATGTGCTGCATTATTATCCCCGCAACATGGTGATTTAGATTTCAGTACCTCATGTATATATATATGTTTGCTGCCACTTGATCCATTTCTATGTCTGGGTGTGTTGCCATTGACCTTCTAAACTCATTGTCGTATGTGAGCCATGCGTCCCCTTCAAATGACTCCCTAAGTTACCTTATTGTGTCCTTATAAGCAAAAAACGCCATGCCTTGCTTGGGGATTTTCTCCAAAATAACTGAAGCCTTAATGTTAAATGCTTTGCACCAGTTATCATCGTTTTGAGCCACCTGTGCTTTTCTGTCTAGATTCTTTTCTTCTATCTTTTTGGGATCCCTGTGCACATTGTATCCCATTAGTTCTGCCTCTAACAGTGAAAATATTTCAATAAATTTGCTTTTCCTGTTTCCAGGGCTCTTTCTTCAAATTTCCAATGGTTTTCTGTTTACGGTACTGCTCCCTGCTGATTCCCGGGCTATTACCAGAGCACGACCAAGCTCCTGGGTGTAACTGCTGTGAGGCACGCACCGGCTCCTATTCTTCTGAAGTACCCTGAACACTGTAAAGTTCAAAGGCTAAAGAGATAGTATGCCAAACGAAACTGAGCAGGACAATGCTCAATGTGGAGAGTCTTCTGCACAATTAACAAAATCCCTCAGGGTCAGTCATTTTTCAAAGAAACGAGCTGTGGGTAGCTCTCTGTCTTCGGCTGGGGCCTCCCTCTGGAACAGCATCCCTGCCACTCTAAAACTTGAGGAGAACCATCTCTGGTTCCAGAAGCACCTCAAGACCTCCTCTTTCCTTCTGCCTTTGCTCCCCCTCCCCCCTGCGGATCTGTTCTCTCTTGGAACTGTGCACCTGGCCACCCTCTGTCCTCCGGACCCAGGTACCTGCTCACCCCGCCACCCTTCGCACTGCCTCCGGGCCATCCCTTGCACCGTGGTCCTTATCTGTCCTCATACAGCCCCCCTTTTTTTCTTCCTGCACTTATCAGACCTGCCCTGCCTGCTGCCTTAAACCTAGCACTTGCAAATTGCTGGCTGCACTACCACTGTTTGTTGCCTTTATTATTTATTTATTGTTATTTATCTGTTTTGCCTCTGCTTCACACTTTACACTTCTCCCCCTTCCATGCACTTTTCCCCTCCCCCTCTCCCATGCACTTGCTCGTTCTCAATGTCATTGGACCTAGTAAGATCGCTGTTTTGTTCTCCCCTGTTCCCCTCCCTTGCCTTTTCGTGCTCTGAAAAACATGTGTACGAGCGCGAAAGAAATAAAATATCAATAAATCAATCAATCAATTCCTACATTCTATTTTCTTGATCATTCATTATTTTTTATATTGTTGCAGGTGGTAAGTACTGTTGACGCTTTGATGCCTCCAACACATCAAAGGTGATAGGAAACATGTTCCTATCCGAGGAAACCCCAGGGGTTTCCCGCATCGAGTTTGGAAATGTAGACCTGTAGAGGAGGTTCCAAATAAAGCCTGCACTCCCATCTCCCATTTTGAAGCACCAAGAACATTCACACCAAAATATGTGACGTATGATGAGCAAATAAACCAGCAGAAAGCCACAGTAGAGCTCTGCTCAGTACCCATCAGAAGAGCAACACCTATTGAAGTACCAATAACCAGACAACCATGGACAGTAAGGTATCCATTGGGAAAACCCTACCAACAAATGAGACGAAATTAAGATTGCCTAAGTACCGTCCGGGAAGAAACCAAAAAAGTCTTAAGGGAAGACGAATGGTGACATCACGAGAGCCCAGACGGACTCAAAAATAGAACAAATGACGAACCAAGAATGACACAAGGAGACAAAAGGCCATGAGTAAAGAGATTAGGAGCTTAAAGTGATAGAAAACTATCAAAGCATAAGAGGGTTAAGCTGTAAGCAGGATGAAGATATTCAACAAGCTAACGCCTGTACATATGCTTGAAACCGCAAGTAAGCTAAGAAAACAATGCGCTTGCTATGCTAAGTAGAAGAATAGCGTGGCAAGCGCCATTGTACATAATCTACCTCAAAACGAAACACATTATTATAAGTGCAAATCCACTTTACACGGAAAGCAGAATCAACTCAGGTTACTAGAGGCCAAACAAGACAAGATTCATATTCTAGCAAAATGAGAAGAGACGGCTGAATCGAAACTCAGCTGATGAAACTCATTCCAAGAGAGCCAAGGTCATACCAATAGAAGGAACGAACAGTAGCTACATCTAATCGAAACTTAAGAACAGAATATCCAGTCTCTGAAAGGTCAAGATAAGGAAGTGTAGGCAGGTGACAAGCCGAATAAGAATTAAATACACTAATTGAGAGAACCTAGGAAAATTCATGGTATCCGCATCACGTGACCATCCGAGCGAGGAGAAGCACGAGTTCACAACTTCACTTGGTGTCTGCCCAGCCAGAGATATCAGAACCTTTCCAGACAAAAGATGCAGTTTAGAGGCCAACCACAGTAAAATAATTGACACATTGTTGTAAAAGTGATACCTGATTGTAACCATAATTGGAGGAAGGTCGGGTAGCTGAGGGGGCACCCTGCACCTGGCTGACCATTCTGCATGCTGCTAAGTAAAGTGGAAATGTATGCATGGGGTTGGTGCCAACCCAATCACAATGGACCATATAATACAGGGTCCTATAGCAGTAGAACCAATGGGACGTTGTACTTTTAGTGCTGTCTACAATAGTCATTTTGAAGGAAGGGCTTATACGCCCACCTGACAGTATTTACCCAATCACCTCACTCCGTTACCATATACAGATATAGCACATATATTAAAGTTACCTTTTCCTAACCAATGAAATTGAATGTTAAATTTTGAGTGTTACACGTCAATTATGATGTGTTTTGAGTATAAAAGTTATGATTTGTATGAAGTTCGTTGGAGTTGAAGTGAGATGGACTATCGCATCCCTGCTGATTGCCATGAATCCCCGTTTTTTGTACTTGTCATTAAACAGACTCCCTTTGCCAAACCATTGAGTTGTCCTTATTGATTGGTGTTGGAGTAATAAATCTGCACCCCCATCCATCTCAAGATGCAGCTATCTCGTCTTAAAGTACTCTCGGAGCAAACCTCGTCTATATGGGCCGGTCGAGGTTCTCCTGAGAACACTTGGTAGAAGAGATTTGATGTTTATCGATGATCTATTATTGATTTGAATAAGACACCTATTGATCGTCAACATAAAGTAACTCTAGGTCTTCGGCAATATCACAAGTACTTTGCCATTTGGCTGAGGAGACCGTGAAGCTCCCCATAAACAATGGTAGCATAAAGAGACTGTAGTCAGGGCCTGAAGGGACCCGTGTTCCCCATGCATCCCTTCCCATTCCTACAGGCAGCTGAACGGGTGAAAAACTGAAGTAGGCGGTAACAAAGGCAGTGATCCCGAGGGTCCAGAGAAGAACCATGCGAACGGTGAGTGAAAAAGACTAATGTTCAGGCAAAAGTGCATGCTTTAGAACAAGTATCGGGAAACGGTAACGGAGGGAGGCGGGAGAAAATACAAAATATAATTAGAAGTAGAACAGACTGTATATATACATAAGGGGATAATGACTAGAGAGTAATAAAAGTAAACAAAAGATTACCGGGGTAGACACGCGAGAAGAGAGAGGTTACCGGGGCAGGCACCCGAGAAGTGAGAGGATTCACCTCATTCCTACGCTTTAATATAGCGGCTAGAAGAAACTTGTACCCAGAGTCCCTCCTAATGGGGAACAGATAGACTACTACAAAGTTTAAAGATGTTGTGAAAGGGGTACGTTTACACTCCATGAAGGGGTATTAATTAGAGGCAGAGATATCTGTGTCAAGCTGGTGTCTGTCTAGTCTGTCAAGCATCTGTCTTACATGTTTTGTTGTGACGTTGCATGTAAAAAAAAAATAGAGAAACTGATTCAACTTTTATGCGATTTAATAGCTGAGATAAAATTGCATATGAATTAATGTTTTTAGAATAAATTAGAAGGTATACAATTTTGTGAAAATTTGGATCAAGCTTGCAGTGTTTGGTGCTCGCTCATATTGTTAGAAGTTGTTTAAGACATGCAAAAGTGTTGACAAGTGTTATATAAGAAGAAAGGGAACAGATTTAAGCATAGAAGACATGACTCCATTGGCACACTTATGCAAGCAGTTGCCAAAACACGCACCCAAGCTAAACAAATATAGTACCAAGTGCGTTAAAGGTACCGCCCACAAGATGTTTACGCCATGGCAACAAAATGGGTCTTTATCTAAAGCCGTCTTACAACATATGATGACCTATTTGCATGCCACAAAAACAGACAAGAAGTTAGAAAAATGCCTTGCTGTTCTCAAGTTATGGAAAATGTATGAACAGGGAAAGGAGGAAGAGCCGCCAACAGATTGGGTACTTAATGTTTACACAGGGGGGGGTGAGGCGCCTAGCGCGCCACCTGCCCCACCCGAAACGAAAATTGAAGAAAGTAAGGACGAGGGATTATACCCACTGAGAGAACTCAAAGTGGCCACAGGGTATAGCAACCCCGCATATGAGTCACCTAAACATAGTAGTGATGAAAATCAAGGGAAAGATAAGGACAAGAATATTACCTCCGCAGTCCCAAGGGACAAGGAGAGATGTGATGAAGAAAGAAGAGATCAGGCACAGACAAGTGCATCTCTAGACAAAGATAGAGAAGGGAAGTGATGGAAGGGAAGCGAAGATAGAACTGATGAGATAGCATTCGCAAAAGATGAATGGATGGAAGGACAAATTTTATTGAAACTCGATGGCAAAGGCATTGAGGATGCAAAACAAAGAGAGAGGTTAGATGAGACACGTAGAAAGGGAAAAGAGAAGGAGTTAAGAGATGAAAAGATAAGAAAGATAACAGCTATATCGTGAAGAGCAGGAGAGACAGCTTGATCACAACCCAAGAGCAGCCAATGACCAAGTCAAACAGAAACAGCAAAGGTTAGAGGAAGAGCAAAGGATACGTGAGAAAAGAATAAAAAGTCAAAGAGATGAGGAAATTCGAAGCGCAGATGAATGTAGAAATGAAAATAGAAAGGAAGAAGATAGGGTCAGAGAAGAGGGCGGAAACGCAAGGAATTTGATGATGACGTAGAACGTAAGTGAAGACAGAGAGCATGTGATCTTTAATATCTGGGGAAAGAGGTTAAAAAACCTGCTCCAGTTGTAGACTGGGAAGACATTGAAGAATTTTTTCCTGAGTACGATTCAGTACCAGGCACGTCTAGGGCAAATATTGACGATGACTTCGACACCAGACGCATCAGAGAAACGATCAATAGAGTATATGATGAAACGGGGCTAGAACAAATACCCCAAGGGGAGGGAAAAGATGAGCGCCTGGAAAGTACTCAGCTGTATGACACTGAGGATGTCTCCCAAAGTAGTGGGAATAGAGAGCTATCCCTGGATAGATTAGAAATAGTAGGAGCAAAGATGATGCGAGAAGTCGCATTAGTTGGGGACAGACAATGTCCGACTCAGAAAGGGAGGAGCAAGAGGAAAATGAGGAAGAGGGAAGGAGCAAAAGACGACTCTTAAGGGAAAAAGGAATAAGGTGGTCAGACAATAACGAATGTGCACTGAGAGCATCAGAGTCCACTATACAGCCTGACCGATATCAAGAAGTATCTCACGGTCAGAGGGCGGTGTCTTCGCTGCCCTATGTGGTCTGACTAAGGGCATTGCCAGGCAGACGGCGATACGGGAATATTACCCCTGCAATAGACAGGAGAACCATGAGAGTAGAGAGAGAGGGCTACACATTCCAATTTACGTTGAACGAGAAAGGGGGGTAAGACCGCAATATATACCATGTTCACGCATGGATCGAGAACATTTGAAAAACAAGCTTCCAATGCTGACATCGGGAGCCGGAAAGTGGATCGACGAGTTAGAAAAAATGACAGGAGGAAACACGTTAGCCATAGGTGACATCAAAGGTCTCCTAATCGCCATACTTGGTGAGAGAGCAGGTGACATGTGGGCACGAGCAGGCTATCCTAGCGTAACCACAATTAATACCCCGCACAAGTGAGCTCCTTTCAACAATTGTAGAGTCGCAGTATGGAAGGCGTTACTAGTGCTTTACCAAAACACTTCTGATATGGGAGCTATAATGACACGAAAGATGAAAGAGTCTGAAGATCCGTTAATTTACATACAGAATTTTCAAGAAGCATGGCTGCTCGAGACTCATGAATCTTGGACAAAATCTATACTTGTATTTTACCATATACTGTGCCAAGGGCTGCCAGAGCAGATACAGAAACAACTCAAGAAATTGGTGGGAATTGAAGCCCAGCCTTGGGCTGAAATACAGTTAACCATCGCACATTATTTTAGATTGCTGCAGGAAAAGAATCGCAAAAACTAAGCAACTCGAAAGGATGAGGAAGCAAAACTGGTGCAAAAATAAATTGTCAAAATATGCTCTTGAGGGAGCCATGATATCTAGCACAGCTGACTCAAGCATGCCGCAGGTGGCTATAGAGGGTTTTATCCCAGGGGAAGAGGATTTAGGAGAAGAGGATGACAGAGCAATCAGGGAGGTTTCCAAAATAATCAAGGAGGTTTTCAAAATATGTAAAATGGTAACCAAGATATGTCAAATGGGCAAATTATCTGACCACTGCCAGTATGTTGGCTGTGTGGAATGACAGGGCATTTGGCGCGCACATGCAGAAATCAAGGCATGATGCAGAACGGTCATGGAACAGTAGCAGGCATGGCAAATCCACCTGTAGTTTTACAGCAGGATGCTGCACAGAATCACACGGTGCAACAACTAGTGCCAGGAGCTCAACAAGGTGTGCAACCGCAATGCATGGGAAATTTTCCACAAGGACAATCCCATCAGGCACCGCTGCAACTGTCTCAGACGATGAGCACAGGACAGACCACGAACCCTGGAATGGGAAGTAACAATGGGAATGGGGGAAGTTCACCGGCACACAGTGGCCAAATGTGTATATAAACTAGGTTAGCTCACTGGGAACCCTGATGTGTTCTATCCTATCAGTGACACCAGACCCTCACAGGGAACCTATGGTGGATGTCGTTATAGGGGATAAAGAATATTCCTTCTTAGTTGACACGGGTGCAACAGGCTCGTGCATACGTGAAGGCAAGTTTTCCTTGTCTGTGAAGGCCATAGATACTCAGAGTATTACAGGAGCTACCAGTCGTGTTCCCTTCACAAATGCACTTCCAGTCTCCATAGGAGAATGTGAAATGAATGTACCTTTATTATACTCTCGGCAGACCCCAGTAAACATTTTAGGTTGAGACTTAATGACTAAGTTAAACATGACAATCTCGTTCACAGAGAAGGGCATAGCATGTTCTACTCCAGGAATGAACTACTCAAATGTATGCAAAATGATTAGAGCATACTCAGGACACATAGCCATGAGGGCCATACCATTAGAGCCAGAAATTTTTTGCATATTGTATGTGTGTGCTTATGGCAGGATTGCCAGGTCTTGCAGACAAAATCATGAGAATGTCTGATGAAGTCTTATTCAGACCCAGAATACTGATGCATGAGGAGAAGGGACAAGTATTTCCCTTGACGATACACATGGCTGCAGTGAAAGGGAGAGTGGCCTTGATTGATGGTTATGATGACGAGGGCCGACAATGGTGCGCAGTAATCGCCATTGAAGAAGGATATCAATTGACTGATGTCACCGATGACAATCTGTTTGAAGAACAAGCAGATATGGGAGTGACAATGTTGGAAGTGAGTCTCACCTTTTGGGTAAAGATGATTAAAAGAGAAGTACCTCAGGGAATGATGTTGGCACTTAATCGTCCTGAATATTTTGATGACGGCATAACCAAGGTGCCTGTCTCAGTATGGACTATAACCCCCTATGATGAAGGCCTCTTGAAGGGGGTTGGAGACGTCAAAATCAAACTGAAACCAGAAGCAATTCTACCAAAAGCCTGGCAAGATCCCATGTCCAGAGAGGCAGATGAAGGGATTTTTAAGACAGTGGGCATCATCACAAGTTGGGCGGTAACGCTGGCGCTAATAGCACTGGCGCTATCTGCCCTACTGCCAAACCCACCGGCGCTATTAGCGCCGGATCATGGGTTTGGCAGATTTGGAAATCCCCATTCCCCATTGAGCCCATTTGGAATGCCCCATTCCCCATTAGGCTCAATGGGGAAATTTCGCGCTCATACCACCGGCGGATTTACCGCCGTCGGTATGAGCGCGAATTTTTGGCGGATTTCCCCCCAGCTCAGAGCTGGGGAGAAATCCGCCGAAGCCCTGATTTGGCGGACCCTTAAATCCAGCGGTAACAGCGCTACCGCCGGATTTAAGGGTTACTGCCAAACTCGTGATGAGGCCCAAATTTTGCTACGATAGAGCAAGGCATCTTAGTGATGTCAGAGTCATCATGTAATACGTCAGTTTATCCTGTGAAAAAAAGTAAAGGGGGGGTCGTGGAGGCTAATTCAAGATCTAAGGCCAATAAACGATATTGTTGAGGCCGAGTTCCCTCTAGTCCCAAACCCGTCTACAAGTCTATGTAACATACCCATTGAGGCAAAATATTTCACAGTGATTAACTTGAAAAATGCATTTTTCTGAATCCTGTTGCACCGTGACCCACAAGATCTGACATCATTCACATTCAGACAAATGCGTCTGAAAAGCATGAGGCTGCCACAGGGGTATTGTGAGTCTCTTTCTATGTTCAGCTGAGTCCCGCAGATGGACTTGAGCAATATCGCACTAGAAAGTGTCGTCCTGCAACACGTGGATGACATCTTAATCTGCAGTACCACAGAAGAGCAATGCAGGCACGATTCTGTTCAGCTATTGACTATACTGGCTGAGAAGGGATATAAAGTTGAGAAAGAAAATGTACAATATTGTCAACAAGAAGTGCTGTACATAGGCCAGCTAATCTCACATGGGGGAAAGAGAGTGACCCCAGAAAGAGCGGAATCCATACTTAACACAGCCAAAACACACACGATAAAGCAGATGCAGAGCTTTTTAGCCTATGCATCTATGTCAGGGCATGAGTAATCGACTACAGCTCTTATACCAAGCCTTTACTTCAGGCCCTGAAGAAGGCCCAAGTGACAAAAGAAAAGATTGAATGGTCTGAGACATGGAGAAAGGGTTTGCTGAACTCAAAAGAGCCATTTGCACAGCACCAGTTTTAGAGATCCCCAATTATGCAGAGGAATTTTACCTGTTTTCGCACAAAAATGGGAGCATTATGACGGCAGTACTCACATAGAGAACCAGGTTGGGGTACAAGCCCCAGGCAAACTACAGTGGGAACTTGGACCCAGTTATGAGGGGTCATTTCCCATGCGAACAAAGTTTAGCTGCCACAGTGTTCACCATAGAGAAAGCTACAACCATTGTAACGGGATGCTCAATGACGTTGTATGTCGAGCACTCGCTATTTGCCATTCTAGAGAAACCAAAAGGCACATTGACATCGCAGAGAGCTTCTGTTTATGAAATAATCATATCAAATCCATTGATTAAGATATTCCGATGTAAGACAGTGAACCTAGCTATCTTCGTAGCAGAGCCAGTCACTGAAGGAGAGCCGATACATGACTATACAAATTATGAAGAATTCTATGATGAAATCCCCAGGGTGAAAGAAAATGCCTTGGCAGAAGGAGAGATCATCTTTATTGATGGGTCTTCGAGGATCGATCAAAGTGACGGGCAAAGATACAAAGGCATTGCTGTAATGAAACACACAATGAATGGAGAGTTTAGAGTGCTTCTTAGTGCATGAATACCATCTCATTATTCGGCAAGGCTGCAGAACTATTGCGGTTGACACCCGCCATTGAGAATCACTCAGAGCAAGAAGTAACAGTGTACAGTGACTCCGCCTATGTGACGTCAACAGTGCACGAAGGCTTAGCCCACTGGAAAGGAGGGGCTAACTCCGAGCAGATGGCCGCCTGTGCAGCACGCAACCTTATTAGACAGGCTGATCAAGGCACTACATCTTCCAGTGGGCATAGCGGTCGTGAAATGCGGCGCCCACACGAAAGGGACAGATTTTATCTCACACGGGAATCAAGCAGCAGACATGGAAGCCAAGCGTATGGCATCCAAAAGTGAGACGATTATGGAAGTGGAAGTTATCCATACCAACGAACGAATAATGGTTACATGAACTGCACCTGAAAGCTACAGTAATTTGGGGCAAACACAGCTAATGGAACTCCAAGGGGAGGCACCACAGGAAGAGAAGAACCTGTGGAAACATCAAGGGTGTTCTTTAAACCCCTCTGACAGCTTGTGGTGACAAGAGAGCACTGGTAAACCAGTGATGCCTGTAGCCCTATTAAAAATAGTGCTGGAGCAATTACATTACCCGGCGCACATGACAAAAGAGAACCTAGCAGCAACACTCACTGAAGACTGGTTCATACCGAATTTAGCATAGCATGTTGCATTTGTTATGATAAACTGTATAATCTGCCAGAAATTTACAGCGGGGCACACATTAAAAGTAATGAGAGGGATCATCCCAAGGCCAAATGTGCCTTTTCAACACTTGCATGTCGATTATGTCAACATGATTCAAGTATGTAACGGGTACAGATACTTAATTGTTGTCATGTGTCCATTCTCTAGATAGATTGAGGCAGGTCCATGTACACACCCAGACTCTACCTGTGTGGCCATATTTTTAGTGAGAGAAGTGTTCGCCAGATGGGGGGTGTGCGAGGCCATGAGGTCAGATAATGGCCCTCATTTTGTCAATGTAGTGTTTGAACAGATTAGCTAGCTGCTTGGTATAAAGCACAAGTTCTCATCGGCGTATCATCCACAAGGTAATGGGAACTGTGAGAAGCTCAACGGCTTGTTAAAGGAAAGGATAGCCAAGTTGAAGCTTACTCTAAAGAAGGGATGGTTGCACTGCCTTCCACTGGCACTATATGCACTTCTGAACCAACCCAGGTATGACCATCATCTTACGCCAGACGAGATAGCCACAGGAAGAAGAATGAGAACTCCTCTGAGACCCAGAGATAGAACTAGATGTGATGCCCAGTCAACAGGAGAGGTTTTAGGGTTTGAAATGCAAAACTATCTGAACTACATGACATCTTGCCTTACTGTAATTTCAGACCAGCTGCAGCGACGACGAAAAGGGTGCAGAGCAGCACAGAACACAGAAGGAGACACTACAACATACCAAGTTCAAGGTTTACCTGTTCTACCCGTCTTCACTGGAGACACCGTCCTTGTGAGGAATCACACAAGGAAAAAGTGGGACGAGCCAAGGTTCAACGATCCTTTTACAGTGGAGGACTGCACTCCATCTGCAGTGAAACTACAAGGCAGGAAAGCTTGGATTTTTCTCAGTGATAATAAACCCTACATCGGAGAAGGCCCCCTGCCTGCACCCCAACGAGAGGAATTGATGAGCGACGGGGAAGAACCGCAGCACGTACAGAAGAGATCCATGACGCAGAAGAAGGACGCATGACCAGCCAGACAAAAACAAAGAACTTTTTGCAAATTGTGGCTTAAATTGGACACTTCCTCTAAGCATAAAAAGGGATCAGAACATAAAAAACAGACACTCTGTGCATCTTAGTTGCAGGGTGAAGAAGAAAGTTGCACACACAAGCCACAACACAGTCTGATGTCTTTGAACTTTGAACTTAGGCATACTTAAGCTTCGAGGAAAGAATATGCCAAACTTTGAACGAGGACACGTACATTGGAAGCAAATACAGTATCCTGATTCATTTAATACTGCGCCACTATTGGAAATCACTTATGGCGTCCCACAGTAGAGACATCACAAAGGACATAATAACATATCTTGGTCTAGTGATAAGATCATACTCATCATTGGTAGGGAGGCTCACCAATGTCACTAACTTTCTACAAGATCCTGAAAACGAAAAGACAATAAGAAAACTACTCACTGTTATTGCTGAACAATTTATCCTACTCCCTGAGTACAGGGAGAAAGAATCAAATGTTCCCAACACAGGCGGCAATAGATGAGCTTATCAACACACTGTTCTTTCGCATAATCGAAGACTGTCCAACTCTTATCGGGAGAAGAATAGATGCTCTCATGTTTCTTCATGACCTAGCAAACACAGAACATTTATGCCATCTTTTAAATAGAATCATAATTCTAGTCGCACTCCAAACGACTAGACAGTGCAGAATTTGTTCACATTTAGGAGAAAATATATAATCCTGAACCTCAGCAAGACAGGACAGATGTCCCTGTCACTAGAAGACATCAGGTTGGCACACAACGTCCTTTTTTGCCTAGTCACTGACTTTCCAGAGCTAGTGGGGAGACCAATCGATGTTGACGTCCTCACTTTCATCAGAGACCCAGCCAATATCGCACAGATGGGAATGCTCTTACACGGAACTTTCTAACCATCAGAGGAGCTATCTGAGGAGAATCTAAGAGCCTTCCGCCGAGGGACAGATCAAAGAAGCGGTGCCAAGAACTCCACTTGTCATATTTGTTTTTACTTTCATCCCTAATCCTTCATACTAATCAACGTACACTATATCCTCAGGATTGAAGGAAATTCGAGGAGTGGATTGGGAGCTCACCTATTTTGAACATGCACAGTAAAGGGACTCACCAAAATGTTATTTTATTTCTGATTGTTCCCATAGTCTAGCAAAGGAACTGTATCCTGACACAAAGGGACAATTTGAAACTCACGAGAGGGGGGACACTTGTGGGGTACCAGACACTCTTAAAACACAGAAACAAGAAATACTGAAATTGGTTGAATGATCGAGAGGGGGATCCAGAACAGCAATCTGGTCCTCCCACAAGAAGAGAGGCAACCCTGCTTCTCTGGAAGAAAATGCTGTTGCCTGACCTACAGGGGCATAATGTGCCTATGCATCATATTCATTATTGTTCTACTGTCTTTATTGGTACACAAAGCATCCCAATTTCAGTGCACCCACCTAATGATGCACACATAAAACCCACAAAAGCACCCAGACATTATGTAGTCATTCCAGCCCCTAGAAGATCTGACAGTGGAGTGAATGAACTTGAAATGGATGTAATTAGCAACGATACAAACACTTGTAGTAATGAACGAAAAAAAAAGCCGGAGGGTGGCAAGGGATGAATGAAGTAACATCACTGACAACTACACACACACAAACACTGAATGCACACAACACAGGCCTAGTGTCAATGACTGCAGGACCACAAACCAAATCAGCAGAGAAGAGAGACTGCCTGCCATAAGAAACGTGTGAGAAAACAAAAATTAAAGCAAAAACCAACATGGGAGTTATATCAGAAAGTCTTAAGAAAACAAGAGCGACCACTGAGAAATTCTCTGCACAAACACAACTGATAGTAGACTCATTAGTTCCGCACATAGCCAGAGCAAGGGAACTACAAGAGGAACTGAAGAACAAAATTGTAGAGACTGTATTACCAAGCATATATATTCCAATGCAAGAGACAAGCACCGGTTCCACAGTACAACAACATGCTATACCAATGCCAGAATGGATGCAAACATTTATAACCTGACAGAGAAAGATGTATGAAGAGAGGAAAAGAGCTACCAGACTCTTGTCCACTCAAATGGTGCAGATGAGGATGCCTGCACCATGGACCAGGATACCTGAGAATCCTCCAGCAAGATAAAGTCATACCAATGCTTTCAGGGATGTGGTCATAGCCAACTACAGGAAAACATTAAGAATCAAGAGAAGTATGCATGGAGATGACAATGAATTCAATGACTACCTGGACAGCACAGCACATTTGGGAAAGAACATTTGGTAGCAGCACATGAAAAAAGTTGGAAGACGGAGTTCAGAAGGGGAATGCTTTGTTTGCGCACTCATACCATACAGCATGTGGAAATCCAAGATCTTTGTAGCTGTAGAAATAGATGTCCAGACAGCACACTCTATGTCACACGTAGCAATGTGCAAGACCAGAGGGCAGTTCATGGGTAGTGACGCCTCTCTGAAATGGGCAACTGAAGCAACTGATCCAAATGAAGACAATTATGTACAGGACAGAAAGACAAGAAACAATGGAAAGATGAAACACATTGTGATCAGATATGAGTAGCCTGGAGTTAAAGGAGCAGAGATCTGAAGAGAAGCAAATCAAAAGCTAAACGTCCAAGGAAAAATTCCAGAACAAGCTCGGAAATGGAAGAATCGAGGGCAAATGCAAATTTGGGGAACAGTGCTTTCACCAGACGGATGGGAGAAAGGAGTAGTGATATGCCGCGCATGGATGGTCTTCGGTCACTACGAGCCGACCATCAACATAGTGCAAAACTACTCACATGGGTCGAAGACAGTGGAGGACCCTTGCAGATAGTGCCACTAGAAAGTCCAAAGTTCTGTTTCAGGAATAATTGCACAAGGAAGATTGGAGAGAATCAGAACTGTGGACAAGTTTTCAACACTCCAGGAATGGTACATGGAACCCCAGTGATAATGGACCATTATTGGGTGTGTGGATCCAAAGCAATCATCAAACTGCCAAGAGAATGGGGAGGTATATGCACGATAGTAAACGTCCACGTTCTAGAATTGGTGATCCCGAAAAGTGACCTGAATATTGACAGTTTCCCAAAAGCAGATGCTCACCAAAGGAAGAAGAGATCTGTAGAACTGATAACTCGGATGAAGAGAGAAAATTACTTCTATGCTAAATCAGACAAAGTTTTTCATGCAATCCCATATGAACACAGGCTGTTCAGCCTCACCTCATCAGTGTTCACAACAATTTTCATGCCAAGATTCCAAGTTGGAGAAAATACTAAATGGTTACAGATAACCAGATGGGGTTCCTGGATTCAATGCGATCAAGGAAGAGTTAAGAGCCATCCGACTGATGACTCTCCAGAACAGATATGTGTTTTACATGATCTCAGCCATGGATGGAGGAGTTTGTGCAAAAATAGGAGAATCATGTTGTACATTTATACCTTTTCACGACGAGGAAAATGGAACCTTAACAGAAGCCATAGGTATGCTGACAAAGCTACAGAACCAGATGATCGATGAAACTGACAAAGTTGATGATGACAGTTGGTTTGGATCACTATTCTCTTGGGTCCCACAATGGATGGCAGACATATTCACAACGATTTCTAAAACATCTACAACACGTTTCAGATAATACCTGGAAGGATATTTTCACAGTCATACATCTAAGTTTAATCAACATATTCAATAAGGATTCTCCAATCAAAACAAAAAGAAACAAAGCTATGGAGAAAAACATTCAATCCACGCACATGGTGAATCATGCCACACAGTGCATATCTGTTAAGAAGCTGGATTGTCAGCAGCGCTAATACAAACCTAGATTGGCAGAGGTCCATTGAAAAATTTGTAGAAGGCACCAGTCTAGAACAATATTTAAATGGACAAACAAGGTATATTCCTCCAATTGCACCAAGGCACATACACATTGTCAGTCCAAATGTTTGCCATCTTCTGTGAAATAATGTGCAAAGAACGTCCCATGAGCTTCTCACAACTGTGTGAGGGTCAACTTTCAATTGCCAATTGATAAGTAGCGAAAATATAGAGGCGACTATGCTTGAAAACACAAAAAGAATTGGTTTCCCTCCATCACTTCCGGTGTCATCGTAACAACACATTCTGACCCTTGAGTACATTGAAGAGGAATAGATGATGCTCTTTACCCACCAGATCAACGCATTCAAGCCAGTGTTGTAACCTTACCTGCGCTCTTGCATCAAGGAGTTCATCACATGGTTCAAACTCGAACACCAGGAAAAATCTACAATGAAATTGATCTGACCAACTCCAGCAATACAAAGAACAGCACACTCTTCTACACAACCATCATTCAGCTTTCAGACCTTTTGGAGTAACAGAAACCGCATCAACACATATTGGGTTATACTGCCTAGATTTTATCACAGAAGCATTACTAACATACCGTGAACTTTATCTGGCCTACAATCGAAAATAAGAATTGTAGACCGTGTATCGTCTAGTGTCATGATGCCATGTGATGAGCCTAAGTGTTCTGACCTTTCAAAATAGACTGTTCAGCATTTACATGCCCCATGTCACAGGTAATGGGGCATCAAAAGCTTGGATGTTTCACTAGATACATAAACGCCTGGATAATAATTTGCTGAGACAAGAAATCACTGTGAAGTGTGTTGTTTTTCCTGCATGTAAAATAGTGTGTGAAACAGGGGAAAAGGTAAATCCTGCTTTAAGGAAGCACCAAGACCAGCAACATGCCCTTTTACTGGCTTCCACCCACGAATAGAAATTAAAGAACCTGAGTGTACTTTCTAACTAAGATATCAACTTCTCTCCCAAAATATAAAGTGTTCAAGGTGTAGACACACGGACAAGTCTGACCTTCATACCCCCCGCACAACTCTTGACATAAAGACAGAGAAACAATAGATGTGCCTCAGTCTTAGGCCCATCACCACAATCATCAATGTATCACAGGTGTGAAAAGCAGTATTCCCTTAGACAACCATTCAGACGATACCCAATTGATGACCTGAACAAAATGGAACTGACATCAATCGATCAAGTCGATTGACTGGGAAATCAGAAAACAATTACGTCATCTCTGGCATCATGACGTAGCCGTGCTTATAAATGAAGTGCATATTCATCCATTCTTGAAGCTACACAAACCTGCACTAGTTTATTGCATATAGGCATGAAGCACATTCTTGTGACCCATGTAGGTTAGAGGACAAACAAATATACATATCTCTACATTCATATCTTTCGAGAAAGTTGAAACCGCAAGATGCAAAGAATCCATACATTTAGTTTGCCATGCCTGACTGCCACAGATATATGGAGGAGCCATAAGGAACACTACAGAAGTTATAGGCATCTAAAACAAGCAAGAAAGGAGAGGAACATTTGGGAAAAACCAACAAGCTGACATGATCACCGCCGCTTGAGGCGAGCTGAAATAGTAAACCAAGCCAAGGACAAAGTGGAAGCAGGAAAATTCCAACAACCGAGACAGTGAGCCACCTGCTCAAATTCAGGCTAAAATCCTCATAATTACAGATGAGGGCTTCATTTCATGGTCTCGACACATGGGGCCCAAATGGAGACAATTGTTCACAGAGAACCTTGAGGGAAGAAGATACAAGTGTTGTGCATGATTCTTAATTGACTGCACTCTCACAGGCTTACGTGATCAGAGAATAGCAACATTAGTGAATGCTTTGCACTTCCATGCACTTCATCATTACCTTGAAGAGGTACATTCAGTCTTAGAATGTTCTAGGGTCACATGGCTGGAATGACACATTCTGCCCAATCCAAATTCACCTTTCACGTGGGGATATAATTTGTTGCAAGGGTCAATGGTCTTTCGGCGACCCTGCAACATTGTAGACGGGTGCTAGTAGAGGTGGTCCTAGGAGGAGCCACTGATTATGGCTAACCAATTACAAAACTAACCTATATATTCTTTATATATAACTTACCGAAACTGACCATTGCAAATGTCTGATAGATTTCCAGGAGGAAACCTAGATTTGTGACATTGCACCGGGATAAAACCAGGTAACACATGCTTAAAAGCTGAGAGCTCTAGATGAAACTTGTTTTCCTGGTGTGATCCCTGTCATGTTTATTTGCTAATAAATGACAGTAACATTGCCCCATGGCCGAGTCTGCAGGTTTTGTGGCTGGGAAGTTTTGAGGGGCCCAAGTGAACTCTGCTGATAATTGGGATGACTGCTAGTTGACTCCGGCCATGCCATACAAAGTGGTAGCACAGGAGGTTGCTAGGTTCCTCCTGCAAGAAACCGTCTCATCCCGCCGCATGCCCGAGGGGTTGTGTGGTGACCCGTGGAAAATGACACCTATAATCACACATGTATGGAAAGAGGTCAACAAAAGCTGCCTTTTGAGAGAAATCATGCCTGCCTGCCGTGGGAGACCTATCAGACCAGGCGTGAGAATGCCAGGTTGTGGGAGAGGCGGCGCCCGAGAGACCTCAGCAGATCACGGAATGTAAGTGTAGACTAAGCTATATCGCAAATGTGGGTGATAAGCACACGTGGTGAATTGTGAATTAAGCTTTCAGGGTGGAGAGCAGCAAAAATATATGTTATATTGTATTGATTAAAATTGGACATATCGATTTGAGGTCAAGTAAGTATTGGCAAATGTATTGTTTAAGGTAATGTAATGGGGGATACGCCTCTTCAACACTTATGCAAGTCCCTTCCGCGATATCAAGCCAAAATATGCAAGTATAGCGCAGAATGGACTTGTGACACTGGGGCCAAGTTGGCGAAGCCATGGACCAAAGATGGAAGCTTTCCAAATGTGTGCAGCAACAAGTGGTCACTTATCTGCAGGCAGCATTTAAGGGGAGTCAATTAAGCCACTGATTGGCCATATTAAAATGGTGGAAAATGTTTCAGGATGAGGAAGCGGATTTGACTCAGTGACATTGGATGCTGAGGAAATGGGATGCGGAGAGCAAACAGCCCTCACCCCCCTCCGGATCCTAAAACTGTAGATGCAGACACAGTGACAAAGAGCAAGGAATTTTACTGCATGACAGAATTAAAAGCAGTGGCTGGATACACATATCCCACTTTCACACCACCAGTGTATAGTAGCAGAGATGCACATAATAGCGCAAAGCAAGCGAACAAAGGAAAACAGGACAGTAGCAGCGAATGCAGGGAGCCGAGCAAGATGCAAGCAAAGTTACAGGATAATGACGCAGGAAAGACAGGTCTTACTACAGGCCAAGAGTTAGTAGCATGGAACAAATGGATAGGTGGACAGATATTGATCACATTATACGAAAAACCAGCAAACGAAACAGATAACGTGGCAAAAGAAGCATTGCACAGTAAATACAAGGGAGGAGGAAGCTAAAGAATGGGCAGGGACAATGGAGGAAGTGCATAGGAGAGAAAAGGAAGAAAAGGAGCAAAAACAGAGATTACAAAAGGAAAGAGAACGAGCAGAAGCACAAGAGAGAGAAGAGAAGGAATGAAGGAAACAGAAGATAGAAGGCATAGCAAACAGAAGAGCGAGAAAGGTAAGTGCAGCTAAAAAAGGGAAAAAAGGAGGTTAGAAGATTAGCGGATTATTAAAGAATGCTGATGCAAGCAAGAGGAAGACCGCAGAAATTAGAGGTACGAGAGCAGAGAGAGGCGCTCAACCAAAGTAGTAGGGATTAAGATGGATGTGGCACGTTTGAAAAGGGAGGATGAGGACAGTATATGGAAAAGGATTTGGGAACTTTATAAGAGCAGAAGAAGCAGCACGGCTGCCCCACAGGCAAACGGGAGTGCTGAACCCTTGGTGAAGGGAACACGAAATTATAGATTGGACAAAGGGAAGGCAGCAGCGCAGCATAATTTTAAGGAGACTTAGTTTCAGCGACGATAGATGGGGACATTGACAGTAGCATCAGGACCATGGGATCAGAAGAGGACTCAAAAGGGAGTGAGGATGATGAGGAGGGACAAATGTTTGCCGCTCCAGGGAAGTAAGCCCAGACAGAGACACAGTATAGGGAGATAAGGAAGGCATGAGCAGAGAAAATGGAAACTTTGGCAGGCAACTGTTGCATCTAATAATGGGGCAGCAAGACACCGGCGATATTACTCTGTATGGGCAGAGGCTTAGGGCATGGCCAGGACAGAAAAACACAGGGATGGCAAGGGAGTTCACAGACACCAAAGACACAGGGGGGCAGGATGGAGGGGTGAGGCTAACACAATTCCCATTATTAGAGAAAGGAGGTGCGCAACCTCTATATATTCCATGGCAGCAAATGGACAAGGACAATTTAAGATGCAAACTGCCTCCGTTGAAGGCTGGGGATGGCAAGTGGATCAATGAGATAGAAAGATTGACAACATGGACGATATTACCTGTAGGAGACATGGAAAGTCTCTTCTCAGCCATTCTTGGGGAGGAAGCTGACAATGTATGGAAAAGAGAAGAGTATCCTGGAGTGACAGCAGAAAACACCCACACAATGGTGCACTGTGCAATAACTGTTGGTGCACTGTGCAATAACTGTCGAGCGGTTGTATGGCAAGCTCAAGGGTGCAATACCCAGGTACTTTGGATATAAGCATGATTATGGCACTCACAATGCATGAGGATGAAGCCCCACTCCAATGCATTCAACAGATCCAAGAGAGATGGCGTCTTGAGCTGAGGGAACCATGTGACAAAACAGTGGGGTTATTTTATCATATGTTATGTCAGGGGCTATCAGACCAAGTGCAAAAGCAGCTTATGAAGCTAGTGGGGATGGAGGCTAAACCGTGGTCAGAAATTCAGCTAACTATAGTGCACTATTGCCGATAATTGCAAGAGAATGCGAGAAAGAAGCAGGAGGAGAGGAAACAGGATGAAGCAAAATCACTGCAGTAAACATTATCCAAATATACAATGGAAGGGATGATGTTAACAATCGGAGAAAGACTAGTTACTCAGCATGTGTGGAATAGGCCACATATGGCAGGGGGGGTTTTGCAGGACGAGGAGATATGAAAGAGTGGCCAAGAGGACGAGGAGAGATGTCTCAGGGGCGAGGATTCGGACACCCAATGCAGCAAAACACATGAGGGTTCCAGGGGGGACAGCAAAAGCAAATGGGGGTTCCATAGTATATTGGTTTTGTGGAAATCAAGGACGTATAGTCTCAGCATGCAGTGATATCAAAATGGGGGAATACAGCAACAACTCATGTACCAGACAAGGTGAATAAACAATACACTCAAGACCACATGCAAGCACAGACATACGTGGCACAACAGATGCATACCCAAGACATGCCATCAGAGCAATATCAGCCAATGACACATACATTACAGAAACAGGGACACATTCAGCAATAACAACCAATGCAAGAAGCACCAATCCAAAACAACACAATCGCCACAACACATGCACATTCCATGTTGCAGACTCCCAATGCAAAAACTAGGAGGGGTGACCGTTAGAGGTGGCAATCCATTCACAGGGACTGGAATGTCACTATATCCACAAAAGGACAGCCCACAGTCATACCTGATATGTTCAATCCTATCTGTTACTCCTAATCCATCTGAAGAATCACGTATAAGGGTGACCATCGGTGACAAGACTTTTTCCTTTCTCGTGGATACCATGGTGACTAGGTCCTGTATTAGGGAGGGGAGATGTCTAATGTCAGGCATTGCCATGAATGCACAGGGATTTTCTGGGGCATCAGACTTGGTTCCCTTTACTAACAAGGTTACCACTTTCTGTGGCAGAACATGACTAGACCATGCCATTATATTCCCAACAAACACCAGTAAATACAATGGGTAGAGATATGATGAGCAGACTGAATATGACCATTCCATTCACTGAAATAAGGATGGTGTGTTTGACACCAGGCATTAATTAGATGAACATGAAGGAACTCATGCAAACGTATTGTGGCCAGACGGTACACGGGGCAGGGGGTTGGGTGTGCCATTAGACATTAACCTGTTTTCATATGGGGTGGAATTATTAATAGCATGGCTCCCAGGGATACAGGGTAGGCTGCAGTGAATAAAAAAAACATGTTTTTATTTAGACAAGAGATTCCCTTATATGAGAAGGAAGGAAAAGTTATCCCCATAGAAATGTGGGCAGCTATAGTGAGAGACAAAAGGAAAACAATACATGAGACAGACAACACAGGACGATCAGTGCTTGCAGTGGGGGAAGGCTACACACTGACTGACATGACAGATGAGGAATTATTCCAAGACGATCAATGAGATCATGAGGTAATATTTGATAACAGTGAGTGTTACACATTGAGTGGGAATGCATTACAGGGAAGTACCACAGAGAATGGCTGTGTTGCAAAAGCAACCTCCACAAGTTCTCAAGGAACACTTAGGGCAGGTACCCAGCGTCTTACGGACCACTAGTCCCTATGACAAAGGTTTGTTATAAGTGATTGGGGCAGTAAAGATAAAGCTCAAACCACAAGCAATTCTACCAAGGGCAAGACAGTATCCCATATCACAGCAAGCAGACCTCTCTGCTGCCTTTGATACTGTTGATCACTCCTTACTTCTCAATACTCTTTCCTCCTTTGGTTTCAAGGGCTCTGTCCTTATCTGACTCTCCTCTTACCTCTCCCACTGCTCTTTTGCTGTCTCTTGCGGTGGCTGAACCTCCCCTACTTTCCCACTGGTCTATGGAGTTCCCCAAGGCTCTGTCCTCGGACCTTTCTTATTCTCTATTTACACCTCAATCCTTGCCCCTATCATTGCTTCATTCAGGATTTCTCACTATTTCTATGCTGATGACACACAGCTGTTTCTCTCCTTTTCTTCCTTCACCCCTGACTTACATCCAAATCTCTCATCATGTCTTACCGCCATAAAAAACTGGATGTCATCTCACTATCTCTCTTTTAACACTGACAAGACTGAAGTCTTATTCTTTCCTTCTAACACACTAACTCCTCACTCTCCCCCTCCTTCTATTCATTTTCTCCCTTCTAATCTTCCTATTTCCACCCATGTGCGTAATCTATGCATTTACTTTGACTCTTCCCTCTCCTTTACCCATCATATCTCACTTAATTCTCATGCATGTCACTACCACCTCTTCAATATCCGTTAAGTCTGCTCTTCTCTCACCTTCCATGCTACCAAACCTTTAAATTACTCCCTCATCTTTTCTCACCTTTTCTATTGTTCTCTCTTCTTCGGTCTCCCCGATTCCCATCTCGCCCCCCTCAAATCCCTCTACCACTCTGCCACCCATACCCTCTGTCTTCTCTCTACCCATGACTCATCTCCGACTCACTCTCTTACCTAGGCTGGCTTTCCTTCCACTCCCAGCTTAAATTTCACTTCCTTTGCCTTGTCTTTCAATCTCTTCATGACCTTGCCCCTCCGTACCTCTCCTCTCTTCTCTCATTCTACACCCCCTCTTGCACCCTTCGTTCTGCAGATCTCTTTTTACTCTCTGTCTCCTCACCCCCTTGTGCCTCTTCTCGTTTCCACTCCTTTCAGCTCCTTGCCCCCCTACACTGGAACTTCCTACCTCTTTCTATCCGCTCCATCCACACCTATTCCTCCTTCCACTCCTCCTTGAAATCACTCCCCCTTCACTCCCCACCCTGACACCTTTTCCCCTTTCACCTTTCTCTCTCCCTCTCTAATACCCCTGTCATTGTTCTCTTTATCTTCACCCCTAAGTTCTCCACTCTTCCTACTACTCACTTTACTCCCTACTCTTTCTCCCTCTTCCTTCCTTCCCCACCCCCTCCTCTCTTCTTCATTCTCATATGCAAATTGTTCTACATACTGTTTTTTTCTGGTTTGATTCATGTATATTATTATTGCGTCTACTGTTCATGTTCAATGTATTCCTTTTGTTAAACTGTAATGCCCCTTGGATTAAGGTGCTATATACAAATAATAAATACAATAAATACAAATACAGACGAGGACCTTTATGAGAGAATCGCTGCATTAGTGAAGCAGGGAATATTGGTACCATCAGAATCACAATGTAACACCCCTGTGTACCCTGTGAAGAAGGTGACAGAGGTGTCTTGGCATTTCGTCCCAGACTTGTGCCCTTTGAACCAGATAGTAGAGGCAGAATGTCCATTAGATCCACATCCAGCAACCATCCTGTGCAGCATCCCAATGAAAGCTATGCATGTCACTGTGGTAAACTTGAAGTATGCCTTCTTTTTTGTACCACTTCATGAAGAATCACAAGACCTGATGTAATTCCTCTATATCTTCAATAGGGTCCTTCAAATGGATCTGGGCAGCATACAGATAGAGAGCATCATTATACAACATGTAGATGACATCTTGATTTTCAGCAGGACAGAAGACCACTGTCAAAATGACTCAGTGTATGTCTTGACAGTATTGGCAGAAAGAGGCTACAAGGAGGACAAGGAAAAATTGCATATTTGTCAAAAAGAGGTGCTATACATAGGATAATTGATATCCCCGGATGGGAGAAAGGTGACTCCAGAAAGAGCAGAGGCAAACCGCAGAACACTGTTGCCAAAGATAGTGAGGGAGATGCAGCAGTTTCTAGGCTGTAATTATTGCAGAGGGTGGGTGTTTGACGATTGCACATACACAATACCTTTGTTAAGTGGACTCAAGGAAGCACAAAAGGGGAATGGCAAGTTGTTATGGACAAATGAAATGACTGATGTATTCAAAGAGCTGAAGAAAGCAATATTCACAGCTCCATCGTTAGGGATTCCAGACTACAAAGACAAATTCTTCCTGTTCTCACACTGCAATGGAATAGTGATGACTGCGGTACTCACACAGAAGACTATCCTAAGACACAAGTCCATGGCTTATTATAGAGGACGTTTGGACCCAGTGATGAGTGGACATTACACTTGTGAGCAACCAGTGACTCCTTCCGCATTCGTGGTAGAGAAGTCAGACAGTATTACTATGTGGTTTAGTACTACACTTTACATGGAACACGCCCTTTTCTGATTCTTGAAAAGGCCCAAGAGTACGTTGACTACTGGATAAAAGGTGATTTAACCGAATCGAGCAATCAAAATAGTAAGATGCAGGCCTGTAAGCCCAGTGACATATTTAGCAGAACCAGTGGAAGAAGGAGACTATGGGCCTGAGCACGACTTTGGCGGTAACGCCTGCGGTATTACTGCAGGTGGTATTAGCCGTACCGCGAACTCCCCGGCGCTAATAGCGCCGGATCACGAGTTCAGCCGTAATGTAATTCCCCATTGAACCCATTAGGCTCAATGGGGAAAATGTGCGCTCTTACCGCCGGCGGATTTACCGCTGGCGGTAATAGCGTGAATTTTCTGTGGATTTCCCCCCAGCCAAGAGCTGGGGCAAAATCCGCTGAAGTCCTGATTTGGCGGACCCTTAAATCCAGCGGTAATAGCGCGACCGCCGGATTTAAGGGTTATCGGCAAAGTCGTGATGAGGCCCTATGTTTACGACTGTACTACATACATAGAACAGTATGACAATATTCCCAAAGTAGGGGAGAAGCCTCCTGAGGGAGCGAAGTGCTTTATATTGATCTGTAATTGACAATAGGCCAGACAACAGGGGAAAGACATACAGGGACGTTAGTGGTGACCCTAATAGCAGACAGTACAGCAGAAACAATAGCAATCGCGAGATTGCCTTCACATTTTCAGCGCAGGCTGCAGAATTACTAGCTCTTATAATAGCATTAGAAGTATGCAAGGACCAGGAGGTTACAGTGTATTCAGATTCGGTGTACGTTACGTCTGCAGTACACTCTGGACTGTCATGTTGGCTGAGGAGGGGCATCTGATGTGCAAACATCACACCAGTGCAGCACGTACAGTGTATTCAGATTCTGTGTACATCACGTTGGCTGAGGAGGGGCATCTGACGTGCAAACAGCACACCAGTGCAGCACGCACCCCTATTGGGCAGACTCGTAGACGTGCTTCAACTCCTAGTAGCAGTAGCAGTCGTGAAATGCCATGCCCACACAAAGGGGAGGATGCAGTCTCCTGGGGCAATGATGCAGCAGATGCAAAAGAAAAGCATGCAGCAATTTTTCTAGGAATAGCAGACTTTGATACCCCATCGAAAACATGTATTTGTGTGCACAGCATGATTTGAAAGGACAGCTACAACACATTACCAGTTACACAAATAATAGAATTCCATTCAAGGGTTCTGGCAGAGGAGAAAAAGTTGTGGATGAGGAGGTGATGTTCAATAGTGCCCACTGATGCCTTATGGTGACAGGTAAGCACGGACAAGCTAGTTATCCCAAGAGCATGATTGAGGATTGCACCCACACAATTGTATTACCCTACTCACATGGGTAAAGAGGTACTTGCTGCACACATGGGGGAAGAGTGGTTCTTGATGGAGAACTGTGTTACTGGTAAAAAATGTACTGCAGATCATAATTTACATGTAGTGAGAGGAGCCATACCACACCCGACTGGTCCCTTCCAGCATCTCTATATAGACTATGTTGATATGATCCAGGTGTGACAGGAATGTCACTACATGATAGTGGTTGTATGCCCATTTTCCCGATGAATCGAAGTTGGTCCCTGGTCACATCCCAACGCCATCAGAGATGCAAAATTCCTTGTTAGAGAGGGGTTCCCCCAATGGGGGGTGTGTGAGCTCCTGCATTTAGATAATAGACCTCATTTTGTGAATGAGGCTTTTGAGCACATCTCAACCCTACTGAGGATACAGCACACATTCTTCTGTGCCTATAACCTGCAAGGGACCAGGGGGGTGTGAGCACCTAAATGGCCAGCTCAAAGGAAACATTCGCAAGATAAAAGTAACTTTGAAAAAAGGATGCCTTCACTGTTAACCTTTAGCACTATTTGCATTGCGTAATCAGCCCTGATCTGATCACCATTTAACTCCCCATGAAGTGGTAAAAGGACAGTACATGTGACTTCCCCTGGCTCCTCCCACTACGTCATTGACAGATGCAAATGAAACATCCAATATTTGTGGAGATGAAATGTGTGAATATGTGGCTTCTTTGATGTCTAGTGCATCTTGTATTTCTCGTCAACTGCAGGTGCAGGGGGAGAGGACAAAGAACAGTGCAGTTGACAACAGTACAGAAAAAACTGAAGGACTATTAAAGCCATGGTTGTTGCATCCTGGGGACACTGTCTTACTCTGCAATTTTGTAAGACCATGGTATAAGCCACAGTTTGAAGGTCCCTTAGTTGTGGAGAAAGCCACAGACTGTGCAGGAGAATTACATGGCAAAATGGTATGGAACTACATTGGAGGCATTAATCCCTGCCGCGGCTGAGACCTCTTCCCGTCTAAAAGAAGACAATTTGATGCAAGAAGAAGACAAAGACAAAGAACAAGAATCAAAGCCACAAATATCTAGATACAGAGCACGAGAGCTAGAAAAAGACAATACATACACCTACATTAGGTAAACTGTTTTTTCCTTACAAGCAGCATTCATTGACTGTTTTCACTGCATGATCTTCCAAAGATGTAACTCGTTCCAGGAATGCTTCATTAGATATGTAATATAACCAGAAACAGAACGAATGATACGCCCAAGACTATTTTTTTAATGCTTTTCTATTATATGTAGCCCATACCTATCCAAAAATGATAAGTGGAGACCCAGCCATTATTTCCTCACTTGGAAATCCGAGAATCTGTATAGTGTAGGAGCAATTGGTATATGCTGCACTCGCCCAGAACTACAGACGTAGGGCTTGAATTAAAACACACTAAATCAATAAAAACACATTTTTGATGCTTTTCAGCATCAATCTACAGATGCCTGGAGCCCCGCAAGACAACAAAATGGGAATTATTATACAAACCGTTGTAATAATATTGTGTGCCTTCTGCTGTTTTTTACTTCTTAACACACCTTCTTTTACGAAGGTTCTTGTTTGCAGATGCACAGGCTTTGACCCTTACTAATGTAACCCCTGTCCATGCTGTTACAGAAGCCATATTCAGGCAGACACCAAGCACTGCAGAAAAAGTCAAAAAGGTTGTTTATTTATTTATTTATTTATTAATGTTAGTATTATTTTTTTACATTTGCAAAGCACCCAAACCCTGAGGCACCAGAGCGCTGTTGCGAGACCAATTACATGATACAATCTTAGTGAACTAAATAGATTAAAGGATAGAACAGCAGGAATAGCAGATTAAGGACAGTAAACAGTGGTCAGAGGCCAGAAGGCCAGAGTGGGTTCTTATCAGTTAGGTAAAAAGCCACGTTTGAGTTAGGCACAGTGCAGAGTTATATTTCAATCAGGTAAACTCATACATGACTAATTTGGCCCATTTATCAACACACATGTGATATAGTAACATGGCTAAGGTAGGGAAACAAACAACAAAAGAGAGCTGTTATGTCTGCTCTCTCATCCCCTATGCCATGAATGATTCCAGAAATGTTGTGACAACTGAAATTCCAGTGGGAAGAGCGCAATGCCTCATGCATCTATCACTTTGCACCACAAGAGGACGATTTCAAGGGAAGCGAGCAACACTAAGGTGGATGTGCAAGAAAATGTTCCCATACAAAGTTAACTACATAAAGACCCAGGATATGTTAGACGATTACTGGAATATAGTAAAAGTATACAATATATCACTTAAAGACCAGGCAAAATGAGAAGTACAGACAGTGACACAGAAAGAGTTACAGTGTCCCAAGACAGAGCACTTACAAATAGGAGAAAAGCCAGGATGTTTGGAAAGACCACAGATGCTGGTGTATGGACAAGTATACACCTCAGAGTGATGGAAAGAGGGAGTAGTGGGAGTAAAGTACATGCTCTCCTAATGGTTCCAGTGGAAGTAGTACAGCAAGAAAATGACAAGTGCCTCAAGAAATGGGAAGTAAGTGTCAAATGCTGACATGGGTCAAGAACGAGGCAGGACCCATGCCCATCATACTGCTCAAGGGAGCTGCTTTATGTTTCCAGAACAATGGAGAAGTAGAGTTTGGGGAGAATGAAGGATGCAAACAGATTTTGAAGACATCATGCATGAAGGTCAGAACAGCAGTGCTCATGGACCACTGCTGGGCCTGTGTATAGAAAGCATACCTGCAGCTGCCACTCAAATGGGGGGGGGGTGGGATATGCTTACTCATACATTTGAATACCCCAGCATTAGAAGTGCCTCAAATGGACATACAAATTGAAGGGTTCTCTAACATAGACAACACCAAAATAAAGACAAGATCTGCAGGACTGACAAGAATGAAAAAAACAAACTATGCCTCATCAGACATGGAAAAGGCATTAGATGAAATACCATCATTGTTCCTGCAGTACAGACAAGCACAATTGCCAAATGGCTCCAGATCACACGATGGAAGCTGATGCAGACAAAAAACTCAACCATCAAAGGGTTCAACGACATCAAGGAAGAGTCGAGGGTGGTCAGGTTGATGGCCCTCCAGAACAGATACTTTCTGGATCTCCTCACAGCCATGGAATGAGGCGTTTGCATGTCTGAAAAGATGAAGATTGACTGTCATGCATATTCTCATGGAGGCAAACATGCAAGTACGAGCGCGATAGAAATAAAATATCAATCAATCAATCAATCATGGAAAATGGACTGGAGGTGTTGGCAGCAGCATCAGTAATAGTGTTGCTAGAACTTTGTGTCATTCAAATAATTTTAACACAGCAGAAGAAAAACAACTAAGAAGACAACAGGGATGAAGGTGCTGATTGATGTAGAGACAGAAGAAGATAAGGAAACAAAAGCACAAAATGCATTGAGAACACAACTGACACACTGCCCTCTGTTCCCGGCAGGAGCAATGTTTGAGTACCCATACAACACTCATGACTATTTGGGAAAATGGGTTTGGTGCACCCCTGACGAGACTGCAGTGATTTCACATGGAGCATGGATAATCATGGTAAGTCCTATGGACATCATGGAGGGATAACAAAGGTTTGGCTCCCAAAACTGCAGATGAGTAGAGAGAGTTGTGTAGGTAGTGGGTTGACTCATCAACCAGAGGGGGATTTAGATGAGGGATGAAGTCTGACCGTCATGCCCCCTGCACAACTCTCAACATGAATAATGAGAAATAGATGTGCCACACTCTTAGGCCCATCACCGCAATCATCGATCTATTGCAGCTGTGAAAAGTGGTATTTTCTTAGACAACCGTTCTGACATACCCAATTGATGATCTGGATGACATGGAATTGACATCAATCAATCAGGTCGACTGACTTGTAAATCAGAAACCAATGACATCATCACTGACATCACTCCATAGCTGTGCTTATACATGAAGTACATATTCATCCATTCATGAAGCTACATGAACCTGCACTAGTGTATTGCATATAAGCACGAAGCACATGCTTATGACCCATGTAGGTAAGAGGACAAACATTATACATATCTCTACATTCACATCTTTCGCTAAAGCTGAAACCGCAAGATGCAAAACATCCATACATTTAGCTTGCACACGCTTGACTGCCACTAACATGGAGAAGCCATAAGGTACACTACAGAGGTTATAGGCCTCTGAAACGAACAAGAAAGGAGAGGAACATTTGGAAAATAGACAAGCTGACATGATCACCACAGCTAGAGGCGAGCAGAAAAAGTACAGCCAGCCAAGGAAAAAGTGGAAGCAGAGAAATTCCAGCAACCGAGATGGTGAGCCACCTGCAGAAACTCAGGCTAAAATCCTTATAATTATAGATGAGAGGGCTTCATTTCATGGTCTCGACACACAAGTCCCAGACAGAGAAAACTGTTCACAGTGAACCACAGGGAAAGAAGATACAAGTGTTGTCCACAATTTGTTAAGTGACTGCACTCTCACAGGCTTAGGTGATCAGAGAATAGCAATATTAGAGAGCGCTTCGTACCTCCATGCTCTTTTGCATTACCTTGAAGAGGTACATGCTGTCTGAGAACTGTCTAGGGTCCCAAAACTAGGAGGATGCATTCTGCCCAATCCAAATTCACCTTTCACAAGGGATATCATTTGTTGCCAGGGACAATGGTCTTTCGGTGACCATGCAGCATTGTAGAAGGGTGCTAGTAGAGGTGGTCCTAGGAGGAGCCACTGGATATGGCTAACCAATTAAAGAACTAACCTATATATTCTTTATATTTAACTTACCCAAACTGACCAATGCAAATGTCTAATAGGTTTCCGGGAGGGAACCTGGATTTGTGACATCACACCGCGATAACACCGGGTGACACATCCTTAGAAACTGAGAGCTCTGGATGAAACTTGTTTTCGTAGTGTGATAGGTAAAGAAGCTGCCAACCCCATCCCAGTGCCTATTGGGGTCCCCCAAGGCTCCTCCTTCTCACACACATTATACAATTCATATACTAAGTTCCTTTTCTCAGCCCTAGATGATATGGGTGTCATCTACACCAATTGTGCACATGACACCCAGATACTCATCCCACTATCGGGAGACTACACCCAAGATACCCACACCATCAACAAAATCTATGCCATAATCCAAAACTGGATGACATTAAACAGCCTCTGTCTCAATGACGATAAGACTGAGGAGCTTATTGTGAGCTCCCAGTCTAAAATAGCGGCATTACATCCTGACTATTCGTCCATCAATATCGACAGCACCATGATGCCGGTACTCAAACAAGTAAAAACACTAGGTGTCTACTTAGATGCCAATCTTACCATGACCAAGCACATTAACCCCCTTTCATCTTCCAAGTCCTATACCGCCAAGTTTATTACCCTCAGTCGCCAATTCCTGACCCCCACTAACTGCATCACGCTGGCAAGAGCACTGATTTTATGCAACAAATAAATAAATAAATACACAAATAAATAAATGCATAAATCCCTGTTATGTTTATATGCTAATAAACAACAGTTATTTGCCCCACGGCTGAGTCTTCCGTTCTTGTGTCTGGAAGGTTTTGATGTGCCCAAGTGTACTCTGCTGATAACTGGGTTGACTGCTAGAGGACTCCGGCCACGCTATACAAAAGGCAGACCTGAAACAAACACTCCGTTCTCTATATGACCTCTACCTCATTAGGCACCAATTGTGCAGTGACACTGGCAAGAGTTCAGTGTGTTGAGAGTTTTTATTATGGATCTCTGTTTCAGACAACGCCTGCACACCACAGGAAACAGCATCTTCTTCTTTCGCTAGAAAAGGGGCATTCCATTTTACTGACGGCCAATCATCACAGACCTGCCCCTCACTAGCACTGGCTGCTCAAAAATCTCCACCTCACCCGTGGTCCCTGTCCCACTGGTCTAACCTCTGGAGCATAGCCGGATGAGCAGACCACAGCCAACAGAGATGCCAGACTGCCAGCCTGTTAGGATCCTACTGTAACCTGAGCAGTGACGTCCAGCACAAGACATTGATTGCATTCAGCTGTCCATATTGCTTGTCCCTCTTATGGTCCAAACACGACTTGACATGCACTTGTGGCAGTAGACCTATCTCTGCCAAAACATACCTCCTATTTCGGATCTCCAGCCAGAAACCACTCATCCACCATGCACACCTCACTCAGAACGCAACGACTTTAAAGATAGTTACAACATTAGCTGCCTCTGCAATTATTTTATGCAAATGTGATGTACAGTTTATCATGGTATTTGCCTCCAATGTAATATGAAGCTGTTTAGTAAACTGTACAGAATATCGTCTACGGAACTCCCCGACAACTCAGGACAAATCGAGGCCATCACAAATGCCGTTAAGCTCTATGCAAAACAGCACCTTAAATAACACTAACTTTCTTTCTTGCTTGCAGTTTTCTTAGTACTCTCCACAGGCCATAAAGGACGCTGCTGAGAAGACATCTTGTCAGCACTTCTTAGCCGGATAACCAACCTTTGCATAGCACTCAGCTCTGACCTAGCTACACGAGCCCTTACACGAGTTAGCACTCTGAACTGGGTACAGGGGAACATGTTCAGGCTTTAACGCGAATAAAGTGACCCAGGATGGATGCAATTCTTAGCAGGATACATTATTTAGCGGGCCTCAGTCCTAACCCAATGAGCCATTTGCTAGTGTTCAGAAGAGAAGAAGGAAAAACAGATGTCTGGGCGCGGGCGGAGAGGGGGAGGGGGAGCTCAATAGAGGGCCGCATAAAGTGAGGAAGCGCGTGAGATAGCGTAAATGAGCAATAGCTGGGGAAAGATTGAGATTACACGTGAAGGAAAGAAGTGGGGGAATGGAGAGCGAGGGATGGGGCGATGCACGCATTTTTTGCTTGGTCTGTTGTGTCTTTTCTTTGAACCTAGCCATTCAGTCCTGAAAACTTCGCCCGCACATTTCACATTAAAAGGCAGTCAAAGCCCGTGACTCGGGCGCAGAGAACGAGCGCGGGAAATCTCAAGGCTGGAGTTTAAGTACTAAAGGACATCATTCAAAGAAGCCTTTTTTCCATGGGCTTTGCATGGCATTGATAAGAAAATGCAAAACAAGATTTTAACATAACGTATCCTGTCAGTCAGCTTTGGTACGTACATACGGAATGCTGCTTCTTTCGCATAATCACTGTGGTTGCAAAATTGCTTAATAGCAACAATTTCTGGGTTTAACAAAATCTGGCGGAATGTGGAATAAGTGTACCTGGTATGAGGCATTAGTGCCTCGGCGGTCAGCTTGATATCATAATTGCCCTCCTTTCTGAGGGATGGGTTAGCAATGGAGCACTGATGTATGCGAACATAGATAGTCGCGGGAGTTAAGCGCTCGCTTCAGCCTGCAGGACTGAGGTTCGAATCCAGGAATGGACCATGGGGCTTTCCATGCATCTGAGATCGATACACGATATTGAAATTGAGTAATAGCATCACCTGAGGAATGCGTAATGAAGCTCACACCGTGAAAATATGCAGAGGCACTTGCAATACCGAAGCAAGGTATTGAAAAAGGTACTCTGTACCACTGATTGATTGGTTAGTGGATGCAATGATGGCCTTACACGCCAACATCTCGTGGGACGAAGACATCTGTGTTGCTGAAATAAATCTTGCCACCCCCCCCCCCACCCCGCACTTCCAACTCAATCAGTCCCCACTCAATACATTTTTGAATCAAAACACCTGGCCCTTATCCCGAACTTGTTTTTCTTTTTCAATGCTCTACCTACAACATAAATGCATTGTTGTATGGGTGGCCTTCGCCCCTAGTCTAGGCAACCTATGTATGGCCGATTTTGAGGATGACTGTGCCTTTTACCACGGACCCTCAACCAGATCAAATGCCGCTATGGGGTCGTTAAATAGATAACATCCTATGTTCTGGCCCAGAACACACAATCAGGTATGTTCTTCCAAACACGGTTAAATGAGAGACATGTGAATATGTTATGTCATGATAAGAGTTGTTATGCAATACTGCTGGACCTAGAAACCCAAGCTACTCCTCACTGATGAGGCCCAATGAGGCCGAACCCTGTCTGGGGAGACCTGTGGTCTCTTGCAGAAGGGATCCGACCTAGCATTTCGGGCTGGACTGCCCCTTTTGGGGAGGGGGGGAAAGCCTGATTTGCATATGGCCTTTCACCTCCTGTAATTGCTTGGCACGCTGAAGAACGCTAGTCTGGAGGGTTGCCCAGAGCATTGCCAGAGGTTAAGATTAATTCTAAACCTTCCAGTCATCACCTCTTTTGTTTTGCTCCAGTCACCACTGACGTGGCTAGACAAGAGTTTGTCATATCGTTCCCCGCCATGGCATGTAGACCTCAAGAGGACAGCAGAAGACAGTTCGGTGTCAAGGTGGGGAGGGATGTTAATGGTAGATAAATGAAGTAGTGAGGGGTATGGATGTAGTTTGTGATAGTTGGCATGCATGTCGAGTCTGTGCAGAACGAAGAAGGCATAACATTGATCAGAAAAAGAAAATGCTTAATGTCAAGTGTGTATGCGTATACCCATGTGTGATGTTTTAGGGAAATACTTAAATGAATAAGTTTGTGGTTACATGATGGGCTTGATGTGAGCTCAAGCATACCCTTGAAGTGTACAGGCCGTTGGGCCATCAGATACAGTATCCTGACAAACTGCAGAGGGATAAATATGGGATTGCTCAGTCGACTATCAGAAGTGACAAAGCCCACAGTGGAATTTTTGCAAATGGTTAATGAGGTGGACACCATGAGCAAGAAACATCAGATATATGCAGGCCCGGCTCCAGGAATTTTCATCTGTGTGGGCCAGGGTTGTGATCAGGGGGGCCCACATTCCATTGGGTGTGGGTCTAGGAGTACCCTAAACAAAGTGCCTGCGTTGAATCAGATTTCCCAGATCCGTGATCCAGCAAACAATGTCTTCCCAGATCTGCAAAAAATATGTCTGCACCCCTCTATAAAAAACAGTACAGAGCCAAAGAGAAGCAAGGAAAATAGTGTTGCAACATCAATCTACCTATCTTCCCTTCCCATCTGCTCTCCCCTTTCTGGTATATCTGATCCTCCTTCACCTTTCACCGTTCAGTTACCTTCCTTCAGCTGCCCTAATCACTGTTCCCATTTACCTCCCCTCCCACCTATTCACACCAGCACCCAGCACGCCTTTCCTTGACTGGCTTAGGAGAATTATTGAGGGTGATGCCTCCTCTTCCTCCTCTGAGAGGGCTGAGCAGTGAGGCCCCCAGTCTTTGTACCATCTGAGATGGTGTCCACCCAACAATACCTTCCTGAGCACTGTGGCTACTCCCAGCATGCCCCGGAAGAGATACTTGTGCTCCCTCCATCTTGTTGTGAAAGATAGATCCCCCCGGCCCCTCAGAATACTGAAGCAAGGAATAGGCGATTTTGTTTCCTACAAAATTACATTTTCTTTCAAACGTCAGTTAATTTCAAGAACAGAACATACCATGTCCAATCAACACAGGTAGTCTTTTGATCTTAAGAATATTTCGAGCACAACAACATATACTCCAATAACATACACATGTACATACAATCCTCCCTTCACCCACCCGTTCCACAACCTCCTTCCCCTCCTCCTTTCCAACTGAAACACTACAGTCGTCCCATTCTGAATGTCTGCCATCAATGGTTAATTTCCAAAATTCCATGTTTAACACAAAATGTTATTTAATTGAGTTGAGAGTGCACTGGAGTCCTAGGTCCTGCATCAGGAGGCAGACGGTGCTGTTTGAGGGGTTTGCGGCCTTCTGGTATCGCTCCTGGTGGGGTGTGACCCTGTACATCATTGTCTGGAACATACTGTCAACACACTGGTTATAATATGCAAGTGTCCATGATGACTCTTTGTTTGATGTGTTTACTTTGATTTGCTATTGAATGGCACAATCTTATTCAATAAATGTGGCCTGGATATTTTCAAAGTTACATGTGAGTGTCCTAATGCTTGTGCTGTCCATCTATTAAACCATGAGTGAGGCTTTTTGGAATAGCTTATAATGTGAACTGAATCACTTCGAGGGGCACCTAATTTTAACAGGTAAGGCATAGTGAAATGAAAAGTATGCCAAGGATCACACACTTTGATCAAGTGGTAAAGCCATAATTTGAGCCTAGCCTGAAATTTAGATTTCTGAGCTCAAGTTGGTACAAATATGTGTTGAAGTTTGGCTTTTAATACCTAAAATAATACTAAATGTTATACATATCACTTTAAAAAAATGCACAAGTCACATGATAAACCAACCTGAAAATGTATTCATCATTGTAGAAACATGTTGATGAAAAGATTAAGGGGGGCGTTTTGTTTTGAATCCAAAATTACAAAGAGTTATTTTCCTGTTTGCACTTTTTTGCAAAAGGGGCCATTCATTAATTTTAATTGTTTCCACCAAGTACTGGAAAAGTAAAGAGTAAACCACAGGCTCCTTACTTTACCATTCCGTGTTTGGAAAAGTGTAAATCACTTCCACAATTAAGGATTGTGGGAGCCATCCACAATGTATTCCTTTGGACTCTGCCCGCTTTTACTAGGTGTAAACGTCAGACAGATCCTATAGGAATCCATTGGTTTTCCACAATGTAAAAATACATCCTGGTGGAACACCAATCGGATTTGGCAGGGGGACCTTGTTAAGTCTGATCTGCTCTCCAACTTCGCCTGTCAAATCATAAAAAAACCAGCAGCTCATAAAATGTGGAGCTAAATGCATTTAGCACCACTTCTTCCACACCGCTTGACCTGGAAAATTATCCCCTATGACTGTGGGCCTCATTACGAGTCAGGCGTTAAGGGGTTAACGCCTGATTACAAGGTCCCTTAGCGCCATGGTGATTTTAACGCCTGCTTTTTGCAGGCGTTAAAATCCATGGCGCTAAGGGACCATGGTGCTAATTACGCCACCGTAATTTATGGTGGCGTAATTAGCCCCTTCCCCACTCCCATTATGCCCTATGGGGCAAAAATGGGAATGGGGAAGGGTAAAATGGGAAATGGGGATTTACCGCCCCACTCACCTTGGAATGGGGCGGTAAATCCGCCATCCACCATGGTGTAAACATAGTTTACACCATGGTGGTAAGGGTACGACCCAGGCGGTAACTTACCGCCTGGGTCGTAATGAGGCCCTGTAGCTTTATTTTCCCCATCCTGAATGGAAGCCTTCAAGCTCCAGCATAGCAATTAATGAGAATTTACAAAACTACTCATACAGACTCAAAGTGAAATGAAACGCATGACAAAGTTACTGTTTCACACAGCTTGTTCTGTATCCCCTTACTTACTAATCACCCAACAATCATACTTATATAGCTTCTTAAAAACCTATATAACTTTTTCTAAAGTGCTACAGCAATGGTCACTGCCTTTTTACCTTTTCTCATCTCTAATCACTTCCTGTTGTAAATAATCTGCCTCTGAGCCTCTCACTGGTAGGGCCTGATCAGCCCTGCTGTTTGTATTCGAGGGGAGGGAGTAGAGCAGGGGGGGGGGCATTGGCATTTGTCCCTTGTCCAATTGTTAAATCCACCTCAGATTGCACTCTTAAGAAAATATTTAAATACTGCTTTTTAGTTATAAAAGATGTACACTTTTTATCCTTTGTCCGTAACATTATAAAAAACTCACTTCTTTTTTGTTATTTGACGGGTGTTCATGTTTCATTTCCAGCACTGCCTAAACACCCAGCACCCAAGATTTACATCATACTTTCCAAACAAATCCCACAACACACATGACCTATTTTGTTTACATGTAAACTCTGTAAATTTACTCAAACAGAATGAGGTTATCAAGTCAGTACTTATCAGTTTGAATCATGAAACGTTCGGTCAGAGTAGACTAGCCTTCCAAACAAAGATACATTCTATTTAGGTCGGAGCCCCACTGGTAAGTATGCATGAGAAGATTTGAAACTGGTCAATAGTTGCCAACCTAGCCTTATCATCTTCAGGTAGGGCCTTGTTGGACCAGCTCATTGAGGTGCAGCTTGATTCCCTAGGCATAGCAAGCAAGACACCCACATCTGGGCACATACACGTTCACTTAGGGAGACAAACTCAAGGCAACATGCACTGGCAGAGCCAACAGCTTGGGCTTTTGATTAGGCATCGATAGGCATTTGCCAGGTACTGCCATGAGGGTACCACCTGGCCATAAAATGGAAAAAGCTGGAAAATGCTGTCAGTAACTGGGCATATGATGGCAAATGTCTGCTAATACCTATACGCAAGCCAAAACTGCTCACTTTGTGATTGCTTGTTTAAGACAGGACTTCAGTGCAAGTCACAGAGGCATTGACAAATATATTGTTTATAAAATCAACTGGCTGATGACAGACATTAAGATAATTTTACTACAACAGTAGCTCATTTACAGAGGCAATTAAGTAATTGAACAGTCAAAAGAATGCTTAGATATAACACTGGCAGGACCTGTACAGCAACATGTGTGTTGTTACTTTGTAACAGAGCTTGCTCAAAGATTTCTGCAAAGGTTAGGTTTTGGTGGTGAGGCATTGACATAGCCATGGCTAGTCATTAGGTGGGTAGGTGACCAGACAGACATAGGATGTTTGTTTCTCCTCACAGTTTATTGCCATGTAATCTGTGTTTCACAGCATGAGTTTGTTTGGTACCTAATAGGTAAAAAGTCTCTGAATCAATCAGAACCACCACCAGTGCTCTGGCCAGCCTTCCATACCATTGTTTGCTTATCAGCCTTGGCCCTGTCACTAATGTCAGAAGCCCTTCCCAAACTGCTTAACCACAGAGGCTAAACATTAATGTGGTTGCTTGTGTTCCAGTGCAGATGCAATACGGCTTAGCAATTGAGATTAAACTGCACTTTTTGGTGGCAGCACCAAAAGTCATTTGCTAATGGCTTGTCCCCTTCTCTAATCGCACAGACATACTACAGAATTATGGCATGGAATGTTGCGCAGAGCAACAGTAGTGGTAATGTTTAATTCAAACCATTGCATCTATCACTTTTTGATTTGACTATACTCTCGCCTCCAGAATTACATTTTTGTTACTACCAACCTTATCTTTTCACTTATACTCAAGTAGTTAATGCAGCAGAATATATACTTTGAATGTAATTTGTAAGGCCCCCCGTCAGTTGACACACCTTCTGCAGAAATCTGTGTTAAAGCAACTTTACCTGTCATTTATTGTTTGATCTAGTTAACCATTTTATTAAGCATGATGTGTAAAACCACTATATTCCCACTAAAAAACAAACATACTTTAAATTACAGAATCCAAAATTTTGATTTGAGGTTTCAGAAAATGGTTGTAGGCAGCCTGCTTGAATATGTGTGCTACCTCACTAAGAGGTGTGAATGGCTGTGGGGCATACATCATTGTCTAGGGTAAGAAAACAATTCCTGGCCAGGCCTCTTGCAATTCAGCCTCTCAGAATGATGTCTCTGAGGTTGCTGCTGAATGTTTAGACGCAGGGGTGCACAACTGATGTTGCCAGAGGGCCGAATGTACCCTACATGCTGCCTATAGTGGGCCAAAAAGTAAATGCGGGAGGAGCGGCAGGCGAGGTAGTGGCAGGAGTGTTCTTCAACCCTCAATTATTATTAAACACATGGAAAAAATACATTTTTAGGTGTGCCGGTCTTTGTGTATTTCAAACGTATATTTTGTACTACAGATTTTCCATTTTTATAATTAATTAATTTCATAAGGATATATTGGCAATAGTGGACAAATTAGACAAATCATTCAGGAGAAAAAACACTCTGCTCAAACATTTCACACATTATGCTGCTTTAGATTTGCAAGGCACAAGCTCATTATTTTGGACTGCTATTTGGACTGCTATACTTTGCTGTTTGAGTTGGCCATACTCTTGGGAGTATGGCCTTCGTTGAGTCAGGTTTCCACAAAAGGCAAAGGAGGTACATCTCTTAACTGTGCCTAATTTAGCTTTATGATTGGGTTCACTCTTGCATGTGACACTATACCCCATGGCCCCCACCCTCCAACCAAACACTATGCCCAATGGCCCCCACCCTGCAACCAGACACTATGCCCCATGGCCACCACCCCCCAACCAAACACTATGCCCCATGGCCATAATCCCACAACTAAAAACTGTCCCCCATGGCCCACACCTCCACACTATGCCCCACAGCCACCACCCGCCCACCCAAACTCTGCCACATGGTCCCCACCCCCAACCAAGCACTATGCCCCATGGCTCCCACCTCCCAACCAGACATGATGCCCCATGGCCCCACCCCCAACTGAACACTATGCCCCATGGCCACAACTAAAAACTGTGCCCCATGGGCTGCACCCCCGCACTATGCCCCATGGCCACCACCCCTCCAACCAAACTCTGCCACATGGCCCCCACACCCAACCAAGCACTATGCCCCGTGGCTCCCACCCACCAACCAGACACTATGCCCCATGGCCACCCCCCAAACACACTATGCCCCATGGCCTCCAACCAAACACTATGCAACACTATGCCCCATGGCCACAATCCCACAGCTAAAAACTGTGCCACATGGCCCGCACCCCCACACTATGCCCCATGGCCACCACCCCCAACCAAACCATATGCCCCACACCCCCAAACAACAGAATGACCAGTGGATTGCATCAGCGCAAGAGCCTTTTCACAAAGACAGTGAGCTCAATAGAATTGGCATCAACAAATGACTGTCTGCATCCCTGTTTCACTACAAACCAAAGTGTGTGATCCTGGGCAAATCATGCAATCGTAACGGTGCCTTATCTGCAGTGATTCACTTCATAGCTTATGTTAGCATATCATGCTGTTATAGAAAACAAATCCTAAGGACTATAGAGTTGCTGCATCTATAATAACAGTGCAATGTAGGTATTTTGCACCAAAAAGTTATTTGCTACTTGGCTTATGGCAACCTATTCTAAAGTCACTTCCATTGTACCTTCAAGTACCAAAAACTGATGATTCTCCTTGCAACGTTCTTTTCTGTGAAGTAACTTCTGTTGGTGCAATACGTATGGAAGTGTAGGTGTTAAAATGCCATCTAACACTAATGTTACCAAAATAAAGTTGATGGGAGGGGAATCTGCATGAATGAGGCCTTATGTATGGAATTGCGCACACTGCATTTGCGGGGAAAGTAGCAGGACTTTTTTTGCGCCTCACCCGGCACACTGTTGCAATGCTGGATACTCCTCTGCACACACCCCAAACTCCCAGCACACACCGATAAAGAACATGAGAGCGCCCCCCACTTACCAGCACTGTGGATGTGCTTGCGCTGCAGCTGGCGTGGAAAGGCTGAAATGCCTTCGGGCAACAGTCCACGCCACGCCAGCTGCAATGCTAGCCCTCTATTGGTGTAGCCCATGCACTACGTGACTTGTAGGAGCCACGTAGTAAATGCAGTCCACCAATTTAGGGTCAGCATTTCCCGGCCTGGCAAGTAAAAAAAAGACTTTCCTAACAGAGGACGGCTGTAGCTGCTTGCGCCTGTCCTCCGTTAGGAGAGTCTTTCATCCTGGCGGGCCGGGAACATCAACATGCTGGGCCGCACTTGGGCCGCATGTTGTGCACCCGTGGTTTAGAGTGACATCCACCCCCAATCCCTCGGTTACCAGTGGTCATTAACACCACTGGCATGGCCCCCTTTCTGGGGGGGCCGAGGCTGGCTTTGGGGGGGCCTGGCCCCCCTGGACCCCCTGCTGGAGCCGGGCCTGGATATATGGGTCTTCTCTCGGAGTGCCATAATTGCAAGGCCACATACTGAGTAATTGGTGCAAGGAGCGGGACAAGTATACGATGCTTATAGTATATTGTAATGTATTAAACATAACATACTGAAAGTAATCATTATTTATAACTCTACGATTTTCAATTCTTAATTGGATGAGTTGAAATCTACTCATGTAGTCGGATCATCTTAACACACAGTTTCAGAATGATACCGTTGTGTGCAAGTATTCAAGCAGTGCAACGTCCTACTAGTCACGTTGCAAGTTGCAATGCAAATATTGAGCTGAGCACAGACCTATACGTGTTTCGACATTTGTAACTCTAAATTCTGACAACAAGCACGTGCTTTATCAAGTCTCAATACTTCTCATCAAATATGAATACTTGTATTTCCCATACTCTCTGTTTCCTGGTAGCAGCTCCTTGCAATATGGTGCCTGTTGTGGCTTTCTTCCATGTGCACTTGTTTCTATTATTCGTGGCCAGTATCCAGATTCGAATATCCCACGTGGTTATTCCCTTGTCATAGATTCCTTCAACTACTAATAGTTTTTTAGTAGTTTGTTACAAAATACTAATTTTTAATGTGGTACTGGATTTGCTGCATTTGGGTCGTTTTTAAACATTGTATATCTTCTTAAGTTACGAAGATGTCCTTTGATTTTAAATGGCATCCCTTCATTTATGTAAAAGGATTAAGAACTTAGCATTCGAGTGACAAGAAGATACTTTGAGTGATATATGCACCAGCACATCATCTGGTATTGACATATGGACCTGTTTTGCAACGCGTTTTCCCATGGGAAAGGGCTTTTGTAAATCAGGCCCACATGTCTGTTTGCAGATACAACACCACTTCACATGTATGTTGTATGTAATTTAATTTGATTAAATGCTCTTTCAATGGGAGTTTTCCACTATGGCCTGAAAGTGACATAAAGAGGGTGTCGGGCTTGTTGGTTCATGAATGAAATTATATTTTATTTTTATCGCGCTGGTACACAAGGGTTTCAGAGCGCGACCAGGCAAAAGGCAGGGGAACAAGGGAGAAAAAAAGAAAAATAGCGATCCTACTAGGCCCAGTAACATTTAAGAAAGTGCAAGTGCATGGAAAAGGGGGTGGGGGTGGAAAGTACGAGGCAGAAGAGAGAAAACATAAATAAATATTAAATAAATATTAAATAAAATAAATAATACATAAGGGCGATAAACCATGGTAGTGCAGCCAGCAAGTGCCAGGTGAAAGTTAGTCCGAAAAGTATATCTGATAAGTGCAGAAGAAAAGTGGGGGGCGGGCTGTATGGGTACAGAGACAGAACCCTAGTGCACAGGGTGGCCTGGAGGCAGCGCAGGAGGATAGCAGGGTGAGCAGGTACCTGGGCCCGAATGACAGAGGGTGGACAGGTGCACAATGGGCATTCTTAAACTTGGATCCAGAGGCGAGGTGGCCCCTGTGGGTCTTCAAGAGTCATCTGACTTTAGCCAGCCAGGGAGGGCACGAGGAGCTCCAGAGTGTGCAGCATTGGTAATGTAGGGGTCTTTCACCAAATGTGCATACTTTAATTGGCTATAGGTTAACATATATGTAGCAGAGCAGGTCATGTGAGCAGATAAAGGTGTGATGTGGGTTCTGACACAGGTCAAACAGTAGTGTGGATAGGGAGGACACCTGCTGGGTCCCATAGGACACATGGGGTGGGAGGAGGAGAAGAGTGGCAGTAAAAGACCTCATAATGGTCAGTGAGGCAAGTGGTGAACAACAAAAGCACAGAGTCCAGATGCAGAGAGAATTCAGGACGTGAATTGGGATGTTGATAAAGATTGTGGCAAGTACTGCCAATGGCTCTGGTGTGATGAGTGCTTCACATTCACATAATTTTGCGGCCCATTGTGGAAGTGCAACCTGAAAAACAATGCACACACATGGATGTGCAAGGGCACATACACACACATGTGCACTAACATTCACAATGACAAAACAATTAGACCAGCAGAAAACTAAATGTGTGAGAATGCATGAAAAGATGGTGACCACTGATACAGACATTACACAATTGACAGTGTTCATCCTTACCTGCTGACAGAGCTACCTTGATGTGATTCCCTCATCACCTCAATCGTAAACTGTACCTCCAGATTTGTGAAAGGAGGACCAGTGGCTGGAAAAGGGCATGGGGACTAGGGAAGTGAAGGGTGCAGGGTGAACCTCTCATGGAGTGCAGTCACTGGATGAATCAGGATCACTGCAACAACATGCAACATTGTATGTCAATATCCATAGTCGCAAATCATGCATACTGCACATATGTTCAAAATAACTATAAACCCATTGTGTGTAAGAAGATTCCCCTGTTATCAGTGCAACTCATAAATAATCCACGTCAAGCGGTTTATATTTTGTTCAAATGTATATGTGAATTCTGTTTTATTACATCACAAATTGCAGTAGGTTAATAACTTTGTGACATTAACATCCTGTTGGTTTAGTGTGCCACCAACTCTTATGGCCAAAATGATTCACCCGTTGGACTTTTTCAAGGTGGTTTGTAAATAATAAATCTTCTCTGATAATGTGGGAATCTGTGTACAAACTCTTTACTATACAGCCAAGGTCGTTAGCCTTTCCCAGTGATAAGCAGCACTCAATACCAATCAGTAGGACACACCAGAAGCAGACAAATTACAAATATGGGGAGGCACTGGCAAACACAGCCTAACGACCACTGAATCTTTATTGACCCATTGTTACCTGCACACGTGATCCTGTTGTAATCAAGTCAACCATGGCAGTTCACACCACTGTGCATGGCTGCATCTCCAGTACTTCACTTATTATTCCCTTGAAAGGGTAACAGCTCATCTCTCAAGGTCGGAAAAAAATAACAGAAGTCCATCTCGGATAGGGGAAAAAAACAATACATACCTCTATCCTGGACAGGGATAAACAAACCTCTAAACAATGTGTCCATTCCAAACAAGGGGATAAAACATATACAAATCAGACAACCCCAGTCAGGTTCAAAACAAAAAAATAATGTCCATCCTGGACTGGTGGTAAAATAATGGCCACCTTAGAGAGGGATAGGGAAGTTGTGTGTCCATACCCCAATGAGTGGACCACACAAATCAACACAAAAGAAAACATGGGGTCATGGACCTCACGGCAGAGGTGGTTGAGGTGGTGTTGGAGTGCTGTGCCTGCCATCCTGCGGTGGATCCTCAGGTGGTTGTAGTGGTGGTGGTGGGTCCAGTTCATGCAGTGCCAAAGCTTGGTATTCATTGGCTAGGGCAATCCATAACACAGATTCATGCACCGCCTCCCGCCACCGATATCACAGTGCACTTCATCCCAAATGGCCACAGAGTCTGTAAGAGTGTTCAAGTTGCTGAGACAATTTCTGCCTCAAGGCACCCATCTCTTCATGGAGCTGTGTCCTTATGGCTGCGAGTTCATCATGCAGTGACGCCCTCAAGCTCTCCATCTCACAGCGATTGGATTTAGGAGGTGCCAATATCTCCCACATCAGGGCCTCTCTATGTGCCTAAGCATCAGCATGCAGGGAGTCCTGCAGACACATCAGATCAGCCTGTCAGCTTTTGATGTTGGCATCCATACCAAGTCTGTGGGAGATCCTTGAGAAGTGCTTGATTCTCTGCTATTGCGCATCCCAGGCTGCTGGAGTTCTCAGCAGCCTGATATTCTCAGCCAGGCAATCCATGTTCTTTGCAACATGACCCAATATATCACAATGCCGGATGGCAGCACGCAACATTTGCTGTGTCCACACTCTACCTCCAGCATGCACTTGTCCACCACGTGTGTGGGCACACAGCCACGTAATACAAGGGACCAGGCCTGTTGCTGCAGTGTCCCTGTCATTGGCAGTAGGTCTGCAACTCTCCGGTGGACATCAGGCCCAGAACCTAACACCAATTTATGGGAGGGAGGTCTTGCAGCTGTAACCACCATGGATGTGGGACTCACCACTGACTGGCCTTGTGAAGCCTTCTGCCCCATCCAATCTGCCCATTGGGGCACTCACATTCTCCTTCAGTGAGTCATCCACTTCTGATTCTGCATCTGAATCAGATGAGTCAGAAGTGTCCGAATAAGGAGGAGCATGACTGATGATCGCCTGTAGCACATGTGGATTTTCATGCTGATGGACACCACCGCCTCCACTGGTTGACTGACACACCACCTCCTCTTCTTCCTCCTCCTCCTCAACATTCAATGCATCATCACCTGCACATGGATAGACAACATTTTGAGTCATGTGTATCCTCACAAAAATGCACATGTACATCAAAGTGCATACATAATGAATATGGCTGTACACCTATGCATCAGACATTGTGACGTATCACACTGTGAGCAGTACACCACAGATGCATGGCTTATGTCAACATATGCCCCCCATGTCTTGCCCATGCAGTTAGTGTGGACATAGCTGTACACATGTGGCCTACTCATGACTGATGGGCCATACAACTGGCATTTGAGTACAAAACCCAGGGAGAAGTACTGCACATGGTTCACCATAATGCGGAATGCCAACACATGGCATCAGTTAGCCAGCAAAATGTACATATGCTACCAAGCACAAAACATGACAGACAGCATGTGATTGCACCTATGTACTTGATATCCATGTCATGTTGATGTCCACAAGAAGATTGTTCACACATTCCACCACATTGCCACACATGCCACATGCCTGAAAAATGCAAACTATGATGCACCTGCCAAAGTGCTCCAGTGGATGCATTGGAATGTCGTCCACATGTATTACCTTACCATCGGCATCCTATCCATCCTCCTAAAATGGAAATCACTGTCAGATGTCTCCAAAATGTGACTGCAACTTGATTTAGACAGCAGGGCCCATTGTGTCATTGTGCTGACCGTAGTACATGAAAAGTCAATTACATGATATGTGTGCAGGAAGAATGAGTGTGCTGGAAAAATCACAACCCTCACAGTCAAGCACTACATGTCCTGGGCAATAATGTGAATAGATATATGATTGTTAATGTCTGATGTGTCACTTGAATGATAACCCCTAGGTCTACCGGCTCCCTGTGTGTGAGTCCTCTGCTGTATACCTAGCAAAATTCATGTATATGCAGTGTTCATGCACATTGCGTGTGATGGCAACACCCTTAACATGGCATTGTCATGTGAAGTGTCAAGCAATGACTGTCCATGAGTGATTGAATGACAGTCAAAGAGTGTCACATTGAATGGCACTGTCATGTGTGTTGGCTGAGCACCATTTGTGCCCTGGCACAGTGTGACTGTACAACTCAGTAGTCCCTTGAGACAGCTCTGTGTAACTTATGCACACAATAGTGCACTGTGAACCTTGACATATTCAGCTACTATGAGTGTGCCATACTGTACCCACATTTAATCACATGAATTAAGCCCGCATAATGAGGAGTATGCAGGCCTTGAGGTGAACGTGTCGGAATATCACCCGAGCCCAGAAGAAATGAGAGTTCTAGAGAGAGGAATGGGTTTTGTTTCTACAAACCTGCATAATCCACTCGTATTTCGCCAGGATTCCATCAATTTATGAGGAAGATTCACCTCCATCAATACTTTCAAGATAAGACATATGAATCGGAAACATCTGACTCAGGCATACAGAATAAATCAAATTTCTGTGTACGTACTAATGCACTGAGTCCTGAGTCTTCCAAAATAGGATGCTTCATGATCTGTAAAGACTGGAAGAACAATCAAAAGGGGAAACCAGCCTTCCATAACACCAGCAAGGTGGAGAACACAGCAATAAGGAACCTGTTAAATAACAGAGAAATTGTAATCCGCAGGGTGGACAAGGGCAGAGCTATAGTACTACTCAACCGAAAAGACTGCGTAAGAGAATGCAACCACCATCTATTAGACCTGGCATGCTACCAACACCTGACAGAAGATCCAACAACAAAATTAGCAAACCTAATTTCATTGAAAGTCAAAAAAGCAGAAGAAAGAGGGTGGAACGCTCAGAAAGAAACTGATCTTCTGATCAAAGGCAAGCCACAGATCCCCCAATTCTATACACTGCCTAATATTCATAAGTCCCTAATCTCTCCACCAGGCAGACCAATAGTCTCGGGAGTCAACTCCATTCTTGAACCCTTGTCAAGCTTCGCGGGTAAATTCATGCAACCACTGGTAAGAAAAATGTCGTCCCACATTCTAGACACCATCAAATTAATATCAGAAATAGAAGGTATAGATTTTGATCCACAGACAGAAATCCTTTTAGGATTAGATGTCATTGCGCTCTACACCAGTATACCTCAGAAGGCTTCTCTAGAGATGGCAGAAGAAAAATTACTTCAAGATCACACTGTTATAAAAACTCCAGTGTCTGTCATTTTATGGTGCGCAGAAATTGCCTTTTTGGAAAGCTGCTTCCACTTTTACAGTGAATCTTACAAACAAATACAGGGCACCGCCATGGGTGCTACACTAGCACCTAGCATAGCTAACTTGTATATGGAGGCATATGAAACAACAATCATTACGAATGCAACTAACCCATTCATGCACCACATCAGAATGTGGCAACGCTATATAGATGACATTTTTGTCATATGGAAAGGAGCGAAAACAGAATTGGAAGGCTTCCTATTATGGGTTAATACGCAAAATAGATTCCTCCAATTTACCTCCAACCACGGTGTAATGTCACTGGATTTTCTGGACATCTCTATTATGGTTGATTAAGAGAACAAGAGTTTATATGCGAAACCCTTTAACAAACCAACCGATAAAGACTCGGTACTCCACTATCGAGCTTCCACCCACGACATGTGTGGGATAATCTTCCCCATGGACAATTTGTCAGGCTTAAAATAAATTTTACCAAGAAATCTGATTACAGAAGAGAGGCTAAACAAATGCATGTACTGTTAACCAAGAGAGGCTATCCACAAAAAGTCATGGACACTGAACTTAACCCCGAGAAATATTCTCCTTATATTCTTGAAAGATGAGCTCTCCATCCTGCGTGGATTTGCAGGGGCGCGTCGATTCAAGTTACTTTACTGATTTGAAGGCTCGGGAGAGTTCCAGAGAGTATTGACTCTGAGGTTCATGGTGAGGACCAGTAAGTATTAAGTTCATAGAGTTCAATATGTCTGATGTGCACTCTTGTTCCCCCCTTCCTTTCTTGTTTTGCAGCTGGCTCGTGAAAAGATGCTCTTGTGGCAGCTGGTTGCGCTCAGGTAAGAGTCTGTATTACCCGGCGCTGTCCGGTAAATGTTGCACGAGGAAAACGTGTTGTTTTGTCTCTCTTTACAGATGCGGCACGTGAAAATATGGAGAGTCACAAAAGGATGCCTACGGTGGTAAATCAGGTAAGTCTATGGTGGTAAGAATTATATTTGTTGGTTCCCTCGGCTCACCTTGTGGTTTTCTTTTGTCTCCTAGGTGCCGAAGTTCGGGGAAGAAATGATGGAGGCAGCGCCGATCCAAAGGATGCTGTGAAGACTGGTGAGTATGGCGCGGTGCTGCAGCTGGAGGTGCGGAGAGTGCAGAAATGATGTTCTTTACAGGTCCGGAGACAAGATGGATCCAGAATCAGGTGTGGAATAGAAATAAGTTTGTTTTCTAACCTTGTCCCTTTCTTTCCTCTTTGTTTTAGGAGCTCCGGATTCAAGGAGGGTGTGGCAGAAGACTGGATGCAGGTTGCAGGCACGGTGAGTGTTACGCTGCTGGATGCAGAGTAACGCGAAGCGTGTGTTGCTGGTCGGATGTGGTTTAAATAGCCTCAAAAGTAGCCCCAGGTAAGAAGTCCCTAGAATCATACCCGAGTAAAAAATAGTCCCTGTAGAAAAATAATCCCTTTCAGGCTTCATGTTGGATTGGAGTCATTTGCAGCATGGTCCGCCTGAGGTAAGTAATGACTATGAGCCTGGCACCTTAGGTGCCAGGACTGATTCCTACTATGAGCCTGGCGCCTAAGGCGCCAGGACGGAACCCAGATAGCCCCTAGCCGGGGCTGCTGAGGTTTCACTAAATGTCTAGATGCCTGTTCCCGGGGCAGATGGGCTTGGTCCAGATGCCTGGGGGTAGGCATCATGACAGGAGTATGGATGAGAAGAATAATGTGGCATAGAATAAACTTTGTGTTGGTTCAATGAAATGCAATGATAGGAAATTAATGCAGCACAGAATTCAAACAATTGCAATGTAATCACTCTTTCCTCCTGCTACTACTCAATCCCCCGTAATATACAATATAGAGATGGAAGGAGAGAAAACAGGTTTCAGGAATAAACACTCTACAAATGCAGTTTCAATCCCAGTTCCCCCCAGCAAGCTTAGAGAAAAACAGGAATGATTTTAAAACAGGTCAAATGCTTTTGAATGTGGCTTTGAATGGATGGGAAAATACTGAAAAATGACTTTAATTCGCTAAAGTGGATTCAAAACTAGTGGGAGCCGCTTTGGATAGCTTCAGATAAACACTAGCAATGAAGATTGAATGACTGACAGGACACTGAATTCAGAGGTTGAAAGCAAAGAATAGCTGTTTTAAATGTGTTGAAATTGAGCCAAATGCAGAACGTGGCAAACTTTTCTGCGCGTATTAAGCGCGATTGCGGCAAAACTATAAGGAGTTGAAATGCGGGTTTGGATTCATTTGAAAGCTGAGGATGTTAGCTTCAATTTGACACTTAGATTTCAAATGAAAGATGAGCTTTTGAAGATTACAAACAAGGATTGGCTTTACACTAAGGGGCTATGAAGATGCGGGATACCAACTGCATAGCCACCAGTCCAGAGGCACCTCTGTCTGATCTTTGCCCGCCGCGACACTTGCATTTCTTCAGCAACTGTATAAGCGCAAAGATGATTTATCATTACAATTATCACAGGACTATATGGATGAGAGAAGGATGCAGGACAGACAAAAGAGGTTCTGCAATGCAGTTCTGGATATGATAGAATGGGTTTTGGATTAGATTACTTAAGAATAAGAGATTGGCTATGGACAGTTCTATGCTAAATACTCACAACTATGGTTTTTAAATAGGCCCGTCAGGATCTGGTCAAAGGGTTTTGGACTGGAATCTGCTAACCACCAGAGAGAATTCAGGCGCTTGGTTCTGCACTCAGCAAGGCACTCTGGTCTCTGCACGGCCTCTTGGACTAGATCTGATGAGTTGGTTCTGGGTTACAGCTCTGCTCTACTGGTTTGGATCTCTGGGTTCTAGCAAGAATTCATGGCCAGAAGCAGAAAAACAGCACAGCCCGGCTGTTGAATTTGTTGTGCCCCTTGAAAGTTTGGGGTTAAAATCAGGTTGCAAGATTTTAAAGGCCAGATGAGAAGGGTTCAGCTTTAAATTTGGGCCTTCTGCTGATTTCTGGAGTCTGGATGTGGGTTCTCCTGCAGAGCACTTCGCTAGTAAATCAGTTGATGGGTGAATGTGTTTGTCTCTGGGTCCTCAACAGTCCCTATTTATCTAGTTCCCAAAGGGGTGGATAAGCTGATTTTACTAAGCCCACACTCTAGGAAACTGATTGGTCAAAATTTTCCCTCTCTCCTGATTTGAGAAGGAAACCAGAGTGTCATGATGTGTCATGATGACGCTGTGTTTATCGTCCAGGGAAAACCTCCCCTTTGTTTCTACACAGAAAATATATTTTTCATGTAAAGCATATTTACAATATCACCTACTTGCTAATAATACATAATCACATTCCCAATTTAATAAAGCGCGTATCTGTTCAAGTCCCATCTTCTTAAGAGTTTCGGTTCACAAATGACAGTTTTTTCGTGCTTTTTGTTGTTTACCCAGTGTCAGATCTGTACAATTTATTCCACATACATGCACATAACACCTGGGCACAATCCTGTACATTTTCATATTCCTAGCATTATCACAATTGCTACAATTACAATATTAACATTTTTAGTGGTTCAGTCTCTGAACATTGCACAAGTTCCAAGGTAGTTTCTACTTGTGAGCAACATTTTCATTTTAACAACCTATACATTCCAGATTTTTACCAGTTTTACACAGTTTTCTATGAGTCTTTTTCTCAAAAATATATATTTCTTCAGTTCCAGATACACAATTCAGTCTAGCCCCGCATCCAAGGTTTGGGTGAGCCAAAAGCAACCTGAGCCTCTTCCTGCCAGCAGCTGGTTTCTGTTGACGCCCAAATTTGCATTTCCTTTCAGTCAAGGGAGTCTTTTGTCTCCTGTCAGAGCAACAGGCCAAAGTCCTCTTCCCACCTCCTTTCACAACTCCTTGCCAGTTCCTCAGCAGAGAGCAGGGGGGAGATTCCTTTGTTTGGGAGAAGCTGTGGAATGTCTTGAAATACAGTGTGGCTGGCTTTAGCTCACTTTTAAAACACTGTTTAAAATAGTCTTTTTCTAAAACACAATTTACATTTTTAACAAATATAGCCACAAATCTCTTAATTCCAGCCTTTTTAAAACATAGAGATTGAATTGTATCACCTATATTGCTTTTGATGGGAAGTTTCTTCTTTTCCATGTTTTGATTTTAATGTACAAGTTTAAATGACAGGTTAAGTAAATGCCAGCTTCTGACACAGGCGAGCGGCGGTACTGCACCCATTTCTGACGTATTTTTCCCATGCAAGCACCTTTGAAAGTGTATTTTCTTCTGATAAAATGTGCTTCTGCTGACATTGTGCTTAAGTGGATTCTTTAAATAAAGTGATGTTTAACACCCAACAAGGATGTTGGATTTTTTCTGCTGTTTGAGAATCATTATTTTGCAAATTTAACAGCCAAGGAAAAACTTATTTTTAAAGTATTTCTGGGTTTCCCTTGCAATGCAGCACTGCTTTTTCAAGTAGTTTCCTTTTACTCTGTGGGTAGCCCAATGATAGGTTTTAGCAGTGGTCTCCTGTGTTACCACTGACATAGGCAAAATGGATTGGCGGCCTATTTTTCAGGTTTTCCTGTGCACTTCTCCGATATTTTTAGCGCATAGATCTTTTTGGCGGCTGTCCCGTTGTTTTTGATGAAAACAGCACACAGGGATGTTGCAGGGCATAGACTAGTAGGTTAGAACATCCCACAGGCAGGACGCTACCCGTGCGGTCACTGCACATGCTGCCCTGTCACAAAGAAAAGTACATCGATAGACATCAGATTACAAACCCCCTGGCAACAGAAGACACATATGAACTGTGATTCAAACATGGTCGTCTACGCCATATTGTGCCCGTGTAACAAGCTGCACATTGGGAAAACAGATAGGAAAATTAAACAACAAATAATCGAGCATAGAAGCTGCATGATGAACAACACCCTCAATGCACCATTAGTAGACCATTGGATAGAACAAACTCACATTGCACAAGACCTGAGATGGTCAATTATATACAAATTGAAACAGGGGACAGATGCAAATAAAAACAAGAGATTATTTTAGAAAAGAGAAGAACAATTTATCTTCTTGACAATAAGCATGCAAACAGGCCTGAATGAGAAAATGGATTGGATGGCCTGAAAAGCACATTAACAACAAACACCTCTATCCACCTAGTAATTTATGGCAAAAATGGGAGAGGAGAATCTAGAAGGAAAAATGTGTGATCTTCCAGGACTTTCACTTCATACTTTTTCTGACAAAGTACCATATTCCTAGGAATTGTATCTCCCCTCCAGATAGATAACACCTTGCAGCACGGGCTGCAAAGGCGGTATGCATAGAAAAGCCGCATGTGTGGATTTGGGATCACAACCTGGACTGGAAAAACTCCAAACGTGAAGTAAACGGAGACATAAAACCGAGAATTTACCGACTGACAGTGCAAGCGCTATCATGTACATATCAGTATAGTGGGTAGAAAACGCATGTAAACATCGAAGGTTCCTGATTGGGTGGTAGAATCTGGCAATACACGATGACGCGGTTACAGCGACACCGACACTAAAAGTGGACAGACACTGCTGGACCGATAGGGAGCCTCACAACGCAAAAGTAACCAATAGGAAACCAGCATATTGGTTAGAGGGAGAAGATTTAAAAACCTTGGCGCTGAGGATGCCGGTCATGCCACAATCAAAGTGAGCGGTTTCACCGTGACGGATGATAGCAACCTAGGACGCCTACAGACGTAGCAGCAATAGGTAAGATCTTTCGCATAATAAGAATGTTTAAAATCAAATAACAGCAGAGGCTCATGCCCCTCCTTTGCAACCGGAAACTGACATCCCGCATTGCACTTGTCCATAGAATAAGCAGCGAAACCAGAGGAAAGAGAGCGAAAACACCTGGAATGCGTAGATAGACCTTGGGCATCCCCGTGCAAAACTGAATGCATTGAATTGAGACATCGAAGAAAAAAATGAAGCCATTGTGAAAGTTATACCGGGGGGGCGCAGATGCATGCTCCTTTAGCTCACTAATCAACCCCTAGTCTGGTAGGAAAGGTTTATAGTTCCCCTTAACGAGCCTTGACAGATATTGTTCAAAGAACAATGTAAATGTACCATTAAGAGCCTAATTAGGGTTTGATTCCTCATTCTTCGGCAGATTTGGAAACCTTCTCCCCACCTAATGTTGGCAAAAGAAACTTAGACTCCACATCACAACTCATTCAGGAATTTGCAACATCGGAACAAACGGATATCTCGCTACTTCCTGAGGTCGCTGAAATGCAACCTCTAGGTAAGAGTTTACTGCTAATACAGCCCATAGACATACATGGGACGATAACTATATGTTATTCAGTGGAACTGATTCTCGTTTTCATATTTCTTTACTTTGCACTTGTTTCTTCTAGTCCAGAGGGCTTAATTACCCCCAGTGAAGCCTTGACGTCACTGTTAAACAATAAGTTTCTCTGCTGACTAAGCTAGTAAAAGCTGATCACATTTCTAGATCACGTGGAACCTAAGTAATAAGGTGAGCACAATGGGAACAGACTATTTTACTAAAACATGGCTTGTGTCTCTCATTCCTCAAAGGGACTATACTGAACCTTAGAGAAACACTCTTGATATTCCTCAGAGAGAACAAGGGAAATATAAAATCCCTATATGAGGGTGATGACATATTATAGATCCACACACTGTATTGGGTATGGAGCGCTAGCTTAGCACTCATATGTGAAGGGGATAACTGACTGTTGGTGGGGGTAATCTCATGGTTGAGCTTTGAGGAAGGTAATTGAAGATGTGATATGTTATTAACAAGCAAGACTACTTGCTCTGAACATATGGAAAAAAGTAGCCTGACTGAAATATTCAGTTATATATGGACATTGATTTTCCATTTTTCTGCTGTTTTGGTGTAGGGGAAGACACCTGTAGTAGAATTAGCTACTTCCCTTCAAAGATTGAACACTTGACAGGATGATCACGATAGCACATTGGAAACATACTGATGGCCAAGATGGCAAATGCAATAAGAACATATGTCTTGTACAACACTTTTTAGCCCTTGATGAATTTCCCTTGATTGACACATAGAAAAGATTGGGAATGAAACATGTTGGGCCTGTTTTTTGTAGGCATACACTTTTTATGTATTGAGAATGAACATGAGAAAATAAGAATGAGAATGGTATGAATGAGATGCAAGTGCAAGTGTGCAGAATGAGGTATGTCCAGTGTGATGTTGAAGAACAAAAACAGTCACACAGCGCCAAAGTGCGTTTCATTGAAATGTGCTTCCAATGTTTCAATCTTTTATTTAGATTTAAGTAGGTCCAGACTGACACGTGTTTTGAGCACAGTATTGCTCTTCCTCAGAGGCTGGTACAACCATAACAGAAAATAAAGTAAAGAGTGCATTTATGTCCCTGGCTGCATGTCGTATTTGTGTCAGTTTGGTATTGGTATTGAGCCATTGCATGCTTTTGGTAATGTGTTTGTGGCCACACGACAATGTGCTGTGTTGATATGTGCCTTTGTCATGACTGTGATTCATCATTGACACTACACTCATGTGGCAATAGCCATGCAGATTGCATGGGTGTACCAGTGTGTGTCTGTGTATGTGTGCGTTTTGTGTGTTTCAGTTGCTGCTTCACACGTGCAGCATGATTGGTGTTGTTAATGTCATGTGTGCTACACATGTATTGAATCTAATAACTGATGTCAATATCCTTTGTCCCATTTTCACAGTTGCTGCAGCTCATGAAGAGGGCGGAAGCAATGCTGTGGAGCGGACGGGCAGGGACAGGACCACCAAAACCAGGGTGCACACCCCAGCCATCCCTCATTGACACCAACTCTTCTGAGGGAGAGCTGGCAGTGGGAGCACCAGTTAAATCAGGTGGAGCTGCTCAGGGTAAGTCTCAGGATGTGGATGTTGTGGGGGACTCCTCAGTGGCTGTGGGCCAGGGTGCAGGCACAGAGAGGCTATTGAGGGTAGAAGACTCTCTGGAGTCATGCAGGGAGATGGAGGTGTTGGTGGAGGGGGAGGCAACTGAAGGCCAGCGTACGGGGTATGGCAGGGGCATCCAGGAGGGTGGTCAGGTCACACCCCTGGACTAGGGAGAAACAGATGTGCAGTGCACAGTGGAAGTTGCTGCACAACCTCATGCCACTGGGCCATCTGCTGGGGCAGTGAACACCTTTGTGGATGCCTCCACCTAGACAAAGCCCCCATTGTGCCCGAGGAGGCCACACCAGAAGTGGAGCGGGCCCTGCTGGCTGGTCTGGCGAGGTGGACAGGCATGATTCCTGATGCGCTGTCAACTACTCATGAGGAGTTTGCTCAGCATCACACATCGATGTGCCAATACCTGGTCCAGCTGGCAAGAGCACTGTTCTTGGGTGGTCTCTGTGCACTGGCAGATTCAATTGCCCTCTCCTTCACTTCCTGCTCTGTGCTCCAGTCATCCTCCAGGGAGCATTCAATGCCCCATTCTATTTTGGCCCCCTGTACACCGTTTCCACCCACACCGCCCGGTCTGGTGGTGACTACTTCCCTGCTTCCAGTGGAAGTCCCAGGTGCACCATATGAGGTTATTACTGTGCCTGCCCAGGCACAAACACTGGGACAGGCAGTGGTCAGACAGCTGGCCCTTCAGGGTAGTGCTGGTGCTGTGCATCCCGACATGTGTCATGCAGACGGCAGGGTACCTGCACAGCTTGCACTCAGCCAGGCACCAGCAAATAAGGAGTGTGAAGAGGTACTCCATGCAGGACCAGTCCACACAAGTAGGCGATTGAGATACAACATGAGTCTCATTTGTCAGGAGGAGAAGATGCAGCGCCGTCATGTGGTGTGCATACAGACACATTTCAATAGGCAGCTGATGGCAGAGAGGCAACGGACTAGAGCGGCAATGATTGCAAGGGCCAGGGCAGAGGTGGCATAGAGGGGGACATTGGGCTGGGTCTGTCATCCTGGAGGCAGCTTTCAGGGTTGTGGAGGAGGAGGAGTAGAGAATGATGGAGGGCCTGCAAGACCTCTAGGAAAGAACGGACGTCCATCTCCAGTAGGAAGATAAAGAATGTGAATCTGCCCTGGAGGACACACTGAAGGACATGTAGACCCAGGCCTGATTACATAGTTCTTAGTGTAAGGTTTCAATTGTGAATTTTGTTTTTGTTTCAGCCCTGAACATTTCACCCTTGCCATTGTTTTGCTTTTGTTATGTGAATTTCGTAACACAGATTTATGTTTCATGAGCACACACTACTTGCAGTCTCTTTTTGTGGAAAAATACTTTTACTATGTTTTTGCATCGCATTTCAACTATGACTGTCATGTGGGTTGGGCACTCACTGTGGACGTGTGTGCTGCACTCATCACTTGTGCACTCATTCTTCAGGAGCTGTATCCCTACCAAGGCATAGGTCCTGCACCTGCACAAATCTGCAATCACCCACAACCAGGTCTGACATCATGCTGCACATCAGCCACTGAAATGCAGGATTTGGTAATCCTTCATTATTTAGACTGCCTGTGCACATTGTCCATCTCCTTGACTCACACACTCGTACACAGACGTGACATCACCCAGCCACATGCCACTTGGACTTGTGTCACTTGCAGGGGCTTTGCCACCCCTGAATACCTACCTCTCTGACTTCCTTCATTCCTATGTTCGGGCTATTATGCAGACACACATTACATGTGACTCAATAGAATCTGTGATATCTCAGACTTGGGGCCTCCACAGGCAGCCACATACAGTGCGTTGAGTCCATTGCAATAGCACTTTGGCAAAATAATATGTTCATTGCATTTCATTAGTATGTCACATGAACATGGTTTTGTCGGAGTGGTGCTGGTGCAGTGTTATGCTGTCCTGTTGATGTGCAGCTGAGTGTGATTTACCAGGGAGTCCTGTGATAAACTCCAGAATTGGATTCTGGAGCACTGCTCCCAGTTGTTCAAGTTTGAGGTGGATATGTGGCCAGTGTATTTCATACTTGCTACAGGTCGGTATCCGTGAGGTGAGTTGTTTGTCAACATTGGAAGGGTAGGTATGTCGATCGGGAGAGCCAGCCTGAGAGTACTAAACGATCTCAGGCAGTGTGGGGAGGGGTTGTACTGTCAGGCTGTGGTGGTGGCGGAGGCGTAGAGGGCTAGTGGGTGGTGTCAGGACTACAAGGGGCTGCCTGGGGGTAGTGGTGGAGGTGAGGGGGTCTGGTGGGTGGTGTCAGGATGAGGGGGCTGCCTGGGGATATGGCAGAGGTTAGGGGGGTGTGGGGAGTAGGGTGTACTGCCAGGGGGCTGCCTGGGATGGTGGTGGAGGTGAAGGCGGCTGATGGAGGTTGTCAGGACCTGAGGAGGCTGCCTGGGGGTAGTGGCGAAGGTGAGGGGGGCTGGTAGGTGGTGTCTGGACTTGAGGACACTGCCTGGGGGTAGTGGCCGAGCAGAGAGAGCTTGTGGGTGGTGACAGTACTTGAGGGACTTCCAGGGGTGGTGGCAGAGGCGAGGGGCAAGTGGGGAGGGCTGTGCACTGTCAGGGAGCTGCCTGGGGTATTGGCAGAGGTGAGGAGGGCTGGTGGGTGGTGTCAGGACTTGAGGGGACTGATTGGGGGAAGGGGCAGTGGTGAGGGGGCTAGTGGGTGGTATCAGGACTTGAGGGGGCTGCCTGGGAGTAGTGGTATAGGTGATCGGGACTGTTAGGTTGTGTCAGTGCTTGGAGGTTCTGCCTGTGTTAGTGGCAGAGGAGAGAGGTGGTTGGTGGGTGGTTTCAGGACTTGAGGGGTTGCCTTGGGTGTGGCAAAGACGAGGGGAATGTGGGAAGGGGAGTGTACTGAGGACAGTGGTAGATGTGAGGGAAGCTGGTGGGTGGTGTAAGAGCTTGAGGGGACTGCTATGACTTAGGGGTATCTGCAATCAGTTTGGGTGCCTTGGGAGTAGGGGGGCACTCTGAGGTTTTGCAGGGTGCATTTGTTACTTACACGGGACCTTGCACAGTTTCTACAGGGGTGCAGCTGTTACTTACTGTTACCTTGTGCAGATTCACAGAGGTGCAGCCGTTACTTACAGGGTACCTCGCACAGTTTTGCTGGGGTGCAGCTGTTACTTTCAGGGAACCTCACACAGTTTTGCAGCAGTACAGTCGTTACTTATGGGGGACCTTGCACAGATTTGCTGAGGTGCAGCCATTACTTACGGGGGACCGCGTGAAGTGATGCTGTGGTGCTGGATGGTGGGTCAGATGTGGATGCAACGGTTTGGGCACAGGCGGATTCCATAGGAATTCATTTGTTTTTTGCTTGAATGAAAATGTCATACAGGAGCTGGTCTTGCAGGTGGAGTGTGAATGGATAGGAGGAATCATATTTCTTCTTCCACCTTCTGCTGTACTTGGAAAAACTGTTAACATCCCCACTGAGCCTTAATAGCAAGGCGTAAATCCTGTATGCCTTGGTTTACATCATACGTTTCCTCTCTGCAGAGATCGAACATGAGTATTATTAGTTTTTGATAGTGTGAAAGGAAGGTGTGAATGTGGTTTTGCCTGTTTTTTTTCTTCCTTTTTTAACACATTCTTTTGCAATTCTTGGTATACATTATGGAAACTGCACAGTGCAATTTACGGTTTATGTAAAAGTGATCTGTCTCTAGCAGGGAATGGTGAAGTGAATATAACTAAACCATTCAGATATAGAGAGGGTTAACAAACAGCAGAATTGCTAGGCTGTTAATTGCCAGGCTGTTATGCAAGTCTATGCATAAAGGACGAGCATACTCGTCCTTGGCACTTAAGGGGTTAGGAGATGCAATATGCAACTCTTTTTTATTAACACTCGTGGTTTCAGCTGACCCACAATGTTCCCATTGCTGCAATGCAATATCCTGCATAAACATGAGACACGCAATCACACATTTTCTTTTCTTACTGATCATGAATACACCAAAAGTAAGACTAACAAAACAACTTTGTTCAATGGGTGGTGCTTGGAGGAATTCAAACTGGCCATGTGTGCAGTCCTAACTACACCCATCATGTAGCCTTATCTCCTCGCCTGCAGCTTTGACAATAAAATATCCTTAAGAGGCCATCCAGCAACTACTGATGTACTCTCATTCCATATCAACTTGTATGGGCATAGTGAGGAATTGTGATCTGGCAACTGTGTAGAAGCCCAAAAGCATTGTGTTCACCTGTGCCCTGCTGAATCAGTAGGCTGATTCCAGCACAGGTTCTGGTCATAGGTACTTTCCGGACAGCTTCTGGGACAGCCAATGTCACTACAGCACAGGTGCTGCCTTTAACATATGTACCCATGTTAAAAACAAAAGCTACATAACCACTATGCTATCCCGGTGGCACATTAAACTATTAATATAAGTCATCCCTGAGTTTGAGGCATGGTGGCTGAAATCTCTTATAATTATCAAAGCCACATCAAATTGATGTCACACATGTATGAAAGCTGTGAGCACAGTTTAGCTGTGGAAGGGTTATCTGTATTCCCCCAGCCAGGCTGTCATTGCTGGAGGTTGCCTCTCTTTGTTCCTCTGTGACAGCATGTAATACCCTTGCCAATGAGACAACCGCTCCACAGCAAGCAAACATGTAAACATGAATCAAAGGGCACACCCACTTACAAAACGATTAGTCTTACACCAGCGTGCTTCATACCAAAAGAACCTTTCATTCTGCAGGGAAGGGGGTGGTGTTAGTGTAGACAGTGTAAAAAGAGGGAGATCCTTACCGCTGAAGGACTGTTCCACCATCTTTTTCTCTCTGCCTCTATTTTTCCTTCACATTGCCTCCACTTCATGTTTCTCAAATCCCTTTGGGTGTTTTGTCAGAAGGCAAAGATCACTTGTTCCAAGGAAAGAGATTGGGCACTTATAGCCGACTCGCTTTTGTTCAATCAAATGTAAATTTGAGTCTTTAAAAGAAGGGATCTCCCACTCCTTCTTTGAAATATCTCTTGACTTCAGACCTTCAAGAATATTTCTTTGGACCATGTTATGAGATGGTAGAAGAGTCCTTTGTAAAACCCTCCAGTTTGAGGTGAAGACAGGTATTCCAAGACAGAGGCAAGCTCTGTTCCCTAATCATCGCCAGGGTACAATGTGAGTGACATGCAGCCGGAGCAAGACCTGCACCTGCACCTCTGCCAGCCACACTGCCGCCCAGGACCTCAACATGCTGAAAGATCCCTTAAGATGTGTGTTGGCCTCACCCATGTTTGGGAGCCATAGAAAAGGAATTTTCTTGCCTCTGAGACCCTAAAGTGGGACTCACTGCTCCTGAGAGCCATTGGACCACTGCAAGATGTGACCTAAGGTAATTCTACATTGTTTTGATCCAACAGATCTCGCCTGAGTTTCCTTTGACACTCACCAACATTTGAACTGCAGTTCCGCCCATTCCAATATGATTGCTACCCCACCATGCCAGCTGAAGTGCATCATTGCCTCTGCTCCAACAAAGAAGCAACACTTGAATCACTGGAGCTGCTGTAGCTGCTGTCTGAAACACCCGGCTCTCCATTGTCACTCCAGTCGATGATCAAACTGACACGGGTGTTCTCTCTTCTCTTCTTTGAGTCGTGCATCGAAGTGACTTGCTTGGGCATCCCGTCACCAGCTCAATTTCTGTCAAACCTCGACCAGCAAAATGAAACTGGTGACATCCATGATCGCATCACTTGAGTTATGTAAGGAACTCATGGTGGCAACAGTAAAGACAGTCACACGTGCTCACAGTTCAAGGGTGTTTATTAAACTGTATGAATGGGTGAGAAATACACTGTATCTAAACCTAAATCTAAGATGGGAGCAAGCTACGACCATCAAATAATAATAAGGCAGTCCTAGTGCCGTCTTTTCAACTAAAAAAAGGCCGATACTAAAAAACCTATTGCCTGCCAAACCTTACCTCTCAGTTACAAAATAGTGTGGGGCAATGTTCACCAGAAAAAGAAAGATGTGTTTACAAAATGATGCGTTGGGATGGGATGGCTGGGGTCTAACTTCACCATGTTTTCGAGCACGGGCCAAGGCAGGACTTCTGAGCAAAGCACCCTTCTGGGCCTCGCTAGCACGAGGTTACAGTTCAGTTCCAAAATATCAGGGTCTTCTGTGGCCAAGTCTCTTTTACACAAAAGTCTCTTGCCTCAGAGGACCTGATGTGCCAAAACAAACAAAAAGTTACTTCAGTTGGGTTCACTACGGCCTATCAATCCCAATTTCAACAACCATTCACTGTGGGCATCCCTCGGCCGGTATCACTAATGTCAGCACAATGTTCAACTTGTTTTTATCACAGAACAGAATTCACTCTCGTTAGCTCATCCCTTGGTATCCCTCCATCAGGTTCACATAGTCGCTCTAACACAACGTTCACAATCTCATTAGAAAGCGGGGGTCTCCCTTCCCCTAGCTTTCTCTTGGCTTATCACAATACGGGATTCACTCGTCTTAGCTTTCCCCTTGACATACCTCTGTCGAGTTCATAAATTTCTAACACAGTTCATGATTTGCTTCACCTCATCAGAAAGCAGGGGTTCCCTTCCCCTAGCTATCTTTCGACATCCCTCCATCGGGTTCACACTTGCCTTATTTCACGATATCCACAATCTTATCAGAAAGCGGGGGATCCCTTCCCCTAGCTTTCTCTCGGCATCCATCCATCGGGTTCACACTTGCCACAGTTTACAAGACAGTGGCCCTCATTAGGACCCTGGCGGTAAGGGGTTTGCGCCAGCGTTAGCTGCGCCGACCCCTTACCGCCAACTACGAGTTCCCATAGCGCCATGGTCATATTTCCGCCCGCTTTTTGCGGGCGTAAAAATCCATGGAGCTATGGGACCTTGGTGTTAATTACGCCACCGTAATTTACGGTGGCGTAATTAACGCCTTCCCCACTCCCATTGAGCCCTATGGGGCCGAAATGGGAATGGGGAAGGGTAAATGGGTCAATGGGGACTTACCGCCCCGCCGACCTCGGAATGGGGCGGTAAGTCCGCCATCCGCCATGGCGTAAAGGGACTTTGCGCCATGGCGGAAAAGTCCGCCGACGGCGGAAAAAATCCGCCAGGGTCCTAATGAGGGCCAGTCTCTTTAGATCCCCTAGGTTCTTACCTTTACCCAAGTCCATGCCTCAGCCCTAGTCAGGCTACACACATTTTGTCTTCACACAATAACATGCACTTGTCTTTCCCCAATGCACTTTGTTTTCCTCCACGTGTCAAAAACTTTCGATTGTATGAGCGGTTTTGCTTGACCCTCGTATCACCCCTTTGACACCTTACGCCGGACTTCCTCAAGGCTTCTTGGTTCTTGTGGTTTCAAAACAGGTCTTGGTTAGAGTCGTTCAAATGAGTGTCCATGTGGTGCCGGAACCCTCTGCACCTGGATCTTATCTGGCCTTTCTTTGAAGTTCATAAACACAAGTTCTTTGTTCAAATGCGTTTGCTTGAAACCTTGTGCCCAGTACAGTACAGTTTATTATTACTTGTCTCCGACACACCGGTTGTATTGAACTTCCTTTACATTTCTTGTTGTGGGAGTCAAGGATGGCACCACGGTAGCCAGCACTTCTCCCCACTTTGGCTATGAGCGTGGGAGGGTCCTGTGTGCCATTCACACCTGTCACACCACATGCCTACTGTACTTCCTCGTTTTGTAATTCCCTTTTCGTACGCAAAATGGTTCTGAGTTGAAAAGGGCAAAGGCAATTCCCTCATCGTACTTTCCTGTCTTGTCGCCTTTCTCATCCTCTTGAACTGCTGGTCCAGTATAGCTGCTTCCTCGTGCATTCTGCCTTGCTCGTAGTGTGTTCTTGTGCTTTGCCTTTTATCCCTGTGGGGAAGGAAAAGGGCAGTCAAGTGTGTGTAATTATTGCATGACTCTGCCTGGCCCTTAGTTTAGGATATGTCAGGTAAACAGTTTTGGTTTTAGTCCATTGTTTGTCACAGTGTAAGAAATTGTTTGTTTTGGAAAAGGAGGGGGGTAATGTTTCTAGATATCCTACGGGGTAGGATGGGGAAAAGATGTCAGAAGGAAGGGAGTGGTTGGTCAACTCAGAAGGGTGCGATTGGTATGATTTGTGTAACAAATGGGAATAACTGGGATTATTATGTGAAATGTGGGAACTGTAGTGTTTTGTCAACATAGACTGGGAGTATGGGAAAGAATAATCAGAGGGACGTGGAGAAGAATGATTGGGAGTATTGAAGTTGTAAACAGGAAAACAGGGATTTTGGGAGTTGTGGTTTTCGAGTGCAACAGGGTTTGGCCTCCTACGGGATTTACCAGATATGTAGGGGTTGTAGGATTTGGATAAGCGTGATTCTTGGGGTGGAAGGGAGGTAAATGTAAACAACCTACAAAATCCTCAGGAACTTCATCCTCCTTGCCTTCGTCCCTGGTATAGTACTGCATCTCACCTGGCGTTTCCCCCCACCGAGCAAAACGCCAGACTCCCCTCCCCAGGTGATCCTCCCTCCCTCCCTCGTCCACCCCAGGGTTGGGATCTGAGAGTGCCAGCCCTTCCCTGGCCACTAGAACAAGGAATTCTCTAGGTCTACTTGGGAGAATACCCTCAGGTTTCTTACAGTAACCAAAGCATCCTTCTGTTCCAAACCAGCCTTAACACATGCTTGCCACTGGCCTACAGTGACAGCTGTAATTTGAAGTGGATTGAACCTCCCAACAGCACTGCGAAGCATAGCTCATTGTGTAAAACCGCAAAGAACCACAGAAAGGTATTATTTACTGATAACTGCCCCCCTGGTCCGTTTTGGTCTGAAGACTGGCTTAGTCACATTTCATCTTTTTGCAACTCAATAACATATTTTTTTGAACATTCTGCTTTCTATTGACTTCCATCCCACTGTCTCATTACCCATAGTGCTGCATCTTGATATTTTGCTTTTTCTGTGTTCCTTCTACAGGGGTGATTATTGTAGAGTTTTCCATTTAGTAATTATTGCATATGGTGGGTTTAATTCAAATATATATTTGGATAGAATCTTGATTGTACATTCCTTTATTTTGGACTGTTATATTTCGATGTTTGGTTTGCTACTGTTTCACATGTAAGACTTCACTCAGCCATGTTACCACAAAAGGCGAATTAGGGATAGATCTCAACTGTGGCTGTTTAACCTTGATCGTTGGGTTGGATCTTGGTTTGTAGAAGTGTGATGCCTGGGTAGGTGCTTAAATCTATGCTCATCCACTGCAGGCCCAAAGTCAAAACATCCGTTGGTAGGACAGATGCTCAGCCAGTTAAATTCCGAAAGGGAGAGGACATTGGACCTTGTTCTGAACCTTCCCATCAGTGCTCAACATTTGGATGTTTTGTATGTCCTTCTTTATGGGACAGAGAGGTGATATTTAAAAAGATCCAATATAGAGAAACATTTCACCAGTTTGATCCAAAAGAACAAAAGATGTTTCAAAAAGTAAATTATGCCCACAGTTCACTTGGATATTAAGCATGCATAAACTCCCTCCAAGTGACTTCCACACTTCATGGGTCAGTGTTTTAAAGGATTGGTCACCAGCAACAATCTGCAGGTAATTGTTAGGGTCTAACCAGCCTCTCTGACCCCACATTGCCACCATTTCCTCCCTCTCACCATCTATATAATGTGTACATGTTTGTTGTTCTTTCTATCTCCAGCACAACTGCACTGGAAATAGAAAAAAAAAAAAAACAATATGACGAAATGCCATGTGGGGTCCAGCCACGCTTCAGTACAGCAGCGGGGCATTTTATGGGGCACTGTGAGGAATAACAGTAGCCTACCATCCCACACAGGGTTCTCATTTCATGGGAGCCTAGAAAATATGTGTGTTTTGCTGTGTAGAGATGTCAGACTGATAGTGGTTTCCCTGAGGGTGACCGACCCAACTACGATTCTCAGCAGTAGGCACGAGCTGGGTTTGATGCGCACAAATGGATGCCATGATGCCACCAGGAAGTGTGCAAACTGTTATGCCACTGCAACGGATCACCTGATGAGAAAAAGGATGGAAGACCCCAGAGCGAGTAGCTTAACAACCAAATGGTGAGTTCCTGTTGCTTAGCATACTGGTTTGTCTCCAAATCCAAGTTGACATTTCCTGCCTTTTACCTTTCTTGCTTCTTGATTCCCCATTTACCTCCCTTGTCCTCCCTTTCATCCTCTTGGTTGGCTCCACAGTGTTTTAACCTGGCTTTTCTAATCGACCTGCTCCTGTCTCATGTTACTATTTAGGTTACATGAGAATTTGAAATTTGAGTATTCCGGCCATTTGGAGTATGTCAAGCACCACTATCTGGGAACTACGTTTGGATTTGTGTACTCTCTTTTTCCGTCCTAGTCGTGCCCTCGTTCCACCTGCGTATTGTTCTCCTGTTTTGTGTGCCTGCTCCAGTTGTTTTTTCTGCATCCTCGTTCCGTGGGGGGTGGGCACTCATATGCATTGAACTGGCGACCAGCTGCTTCAAGGATCTGCTTCCATCAAATGTAACAGACAGCTAACATCCTGCATATACCTGGTTTATGATGGTTGTAGTCAGTGCTTAATGTGTAAAAAAAATATGTCCCAGGTCCCAAATATGTTCTAGCACATTTGTGACATATCAGGGCAGGCAACTCCTGGCTCATTCTAGCCACCATCCATGACAGTGCCCCAAAGTGTCAGCATATTTAGGGTATAACCTGCAACTCCTACCGGCTATTGCGGGTGATGGGTGCACTCCACAAGGCAGATGTGGAATTTATAGATACCAATCGACTTAAAATAACATCAGATACTAGTTTAAGGCAAATGTTTGAATGATTCTTTAAAAACATCATCATTGTTAACATTTTGGTCGGATTCAATAGGCGGCAAGTGGAACATATTAACCATCTACCACCGAAAACCAAGTAAACATGCATTCCTCTTATCGCAATAATTTGACAAATTCAGGGAAAATCATTGCTGAACTGATGAACTTGCCTGCCGAACACTGCAGCAAAATTGCTTTGTATAGTTTGGCGCTCATGGCAGACCCTCCTTTTGGGCAGTGGCCTTTTCCCTGGCTTTGTCTGTGTGTTGATGATGCTGGTGGTCACTGACCTCTTATTGTCAACCAACACTGCAGTAGCAGAGCTGCACCATTGTCATGCAGGAGGACTGGAGCACCCAGCATTGTCACCTGCCAATGCATTGTTATCCATTAAAACTAGCATTCTCCTGCCCATCTGGCATTACGTTCAGGGATACCAATGAACCGACCCAGAATGAAGAGACTGCGCCAGTGCACATTGTTGTTTCTTGTTGTGTGACAACTACTGAATGAGAGTTACAATAATACTGTTTCAGAAAAACCTCATCATAATCAGACTGAGCCTGAGAAAATAAGTGTTGGGGCTCAGAAATAAGTGCGAGGGCTGAGCTCTGGCAAAGAGCCGCACAAATTTCACACTGGCTGTATTGCTACTTACCCCACATACTACATAGAAGGTTTTTAGGATGCACCATGTTTATTTGTGCTGTTCACCACATATTGGTTGGTAGTGATGCTGAACCCATACATTGGTTACAGTATGCACAGAGACCATGGGCCTAATTCAAAGAAGTGTTTTATAATGGCAAAACCACATTAGAAAACGCTCTGTGAATAAGGCCCCATGTATTCACAATTAACAGAAAACAGAAAGCTCAGTGGTTGACCCTGCAGCCTGGCTCTCTGGTGACTAACTAACAAGCAGAACCTCAGATTCCTCTGCAGATCATTCCTTCTTCCGCCTCATCTCCCCCTGTATGAAAAATGCACCCTCAGTGTAATGATGACATGATGAGGATATGTGTCTCCAAATACCAGGGTTGTCCGCACTTCAGTGATGGCCTCTGTGATTGCCTCTCTGATTCTAATTGTAGGTGGAAAAAACTCCCCACTTCTCCCCTTCAAGAAATCTTAATTTTTCTCAGATTGCTCTGCTGTCAGCAATTGCTGGGGTGGCTGCAGCAAATGGGTAACAAGCAATGTGTTCATGGAGGAAGGTGATAGAGATCACAGGATATAGTGGGTGGCAGGAACCCATGTCCCCAATATAGAACCATGTTAACAACTACATAGCCTATTAGGGCTCCGAATAGATCTCTGATTGCATGCAGTATCACTTTAATAACATGAGTTGGCCAAATGCATATGGCCTAGATATGCACTAAAGGTTATGTAGGCATTGTCAAAGGTATGTCATTACAAATTAAAGAACACCCTGTCTCCAACCCTACCTGCTTGTGCTATTGAATTGTAGTCCTTCATGTGTGTTGGAAGCCACTGAAAAATTGTAATGCTACATTTATGTTGATGCTGTGTCCCCGTTTTTGTTTGTGAACCTACATATGCTCCCCTGCCACCGGCTACCTGTCTTAGCCCACCTTTTTTAAATGTATGTGAGTCTCTTATCCTCGCATTCCACAGCAAAGAAAATTAATACAAATCAGTAAAGCCCTCATGAAAGCTACAGCCACACTGCACTCTCAGCCCTCTCCTTCCTTTGCATTAAGAACAACTTCAGGGAGAGGGTATGGTGGATGCTTAGACAGAGGGGAAGGCCCATTTAAGGAGAGTGTGTGAGAAGAAGAGTTGAGACAGAGAGAGATAGGCAGAGAGCGAGAGAGAGAGGGACAGAAAAAGAGGGGTTGTTAGGCATATGATAAGCTGCTTGAAAAACAAAAGTATTTTTTAGATGTGAAGTGAAGTCCAACACTGCACTTTACTCCATATTTTTCCAGGTGAAGAAGGGATCTTTTTAATGATTGCATCTTTCACACTTTCAGGTATGATTTGCTCTACTAGTGATATCATTGATGAAGTCATCAGTGATGTAATTTGTAATGGTACCATTGTGCCCACGTTCCCAGTAATGTTAATGATGCTGTCATAAGTGATGTCATATGTGATGTTAATGATGGTGACGTAAGTGATCTGATTAGTCGGCTTGTTGGACTGTGCAACGCGGGAGCTCAGAAAAAAAAAGTGATGTGGATTTTAACAAATGCCTAAATCACTGAGGTTTTGTTGGCACAAAACACCATAATGTGACTTCTACTAAAGATTGTTCACCGAATTTGAGTGTTTTCTGTAGTAGTATAACTTTATTTGGAAGTCAGGCCACCATCAAAGTACAAAACAAAACATAAAAAACACAATATTGCATTGATATCTACATTAATCTCTTTCAGTAAGAACATTTTAAAATAGACATACAATGATAAAACCACTGACCACTTGTGAGAACCACAACGTGCAGATGTCCCACCCCAGCTACTGCTTTCCCATGTTTGCGCTCATAATAGACCCCAGCAATCTCTTCTTGAATGCGGCTCTTAAGAATTTGAGACCAGTAACACATGTTCAGGGACGGTGCAGCATTTCAGGGCTTGGACGGCTAAGGGGGTTGGGAAGTGTGCTAGGTGGGTCCAAACCGGGGCAAGCCAACACCTCCTTGCCAGAGAGTGGGTTTTGCAAAAAAAGAAGAGATGGGCGTCATCCTCATGCCCTCCTTGGCAAAGGGGACATGCGGGTGTGGAACAAGACTCACTATTCCATTTAAAAGACTCATGGGCCAATGGGAGTATGCCTAATTGGAACTTGGGAAACCAAGATTTTAGTTTTGCTGACATCCAGAGGGCCAAATATACTTACCTCCGACCCCCAAATGTCCTTGAGCAGCAGGTAAGCCCTCGGTTTTGTCCCATTAAGGCAGTTATCAAGCATCTTATGCCATGTCCATTCTCTAAAATTGTTCTTAATTACCGCCTTATAGGCACAAGCCAGTTTTGTGGTGTCACTCCAAAGATCCCCCAATCCAATATTAAAGAGCATAGTTCTTACATGCTTAAACCAGGGAAGTTTCCCTCCGTCTGACGTCACAAGAACCTCCTCCAAACCCTGCCTAAACAAAGCCAGAGCTCAATGAGGCCAAATTTCATGCCACTGGGGTAGATGGCGCATTGCAGGGTAGGCCCAGCAATGCTTTCAAAAATGTGTTTTCAGCTGTCTGAATCGTGGTACAATCATTTGCTCCCCATAAATCAACGCCATATAATATTTCTGGGATAGTCTGGGCCTGGTAAATCTTTAGGGGCACTGAAAGAGCCTCACCCTCCAGTTTTGCCACCAGGTTTCTAATAGGGCCACACTGGTGCAAATGCTAAAATGAAGACCTTGCTGTCTGATCCTGCCATTTCAAATTGTTTGAGAAGATCAGCCCCAGGTATGTGTATGAGTCAATGGACTCAAAGGGCTGGCCGTTCAGGTTAAGATTTGCCCATGATCTGGCCTTTTTACCAACACCAACCAACTGCATGGTTTTGGTTTTGGAAAAATTGATTCTCAGGCATTTTGCAGAGCAAAGTTTATGAAAAACATCCAATTGGTGTTGCAGGCCAAGCAGAGTCTTTGAGAGCTCTTGCATCGTCCGCAAACAACCGCAGGCTCCATCTTCTATTGACTAACATCGGGGTGTCTCTTGCAGCTTCTAAAAATCTAGGCACCAGACTATTGATGTATAATAGAAATAGCAGAGGGGCCAGAATGCAGCCCTGCTTAACCCCTACATTTATGGATACTGGATACAGGATTAGTTAGCTCTCCAGACCCTCAGCTCATCCGTGCCGTGTTCCCAGAATACAATGTCTTAATAGCATTACCCATAGAAGGTGGAATACCTAGTCCCTCTAGCACGGCCCAAAGAGAACCCCTCTGGACCATATCAAAGGCCGCCTGCCTGTAGGTCCACAAATGCCAGATGTAGACATTGTGAGTTGAGAAGCATGTATTTCTGACATAGGAGGTACAACCACATAGCTGGTCTACCGTGGAAATCCCGGCTCTAAATCCCGCTTGCACTTCAGAAAGGATACCTTCACCTGCAACCCAAATTTCCAGACAGTGCAAAAGCACCCTGGAGTAAAGTTTTGCCAGTCGATCAACGAAATCAGCCTATAGTTGCTCGGGAAATCTTGGTCGCCCTTCTTGTGTATTGGGATAATGATTGCCTCCCTCCAGCTGTCCGGTAGGTAATTAAAAAATATAGTTAAAAAAGGTACCAAAAGCATGGGTTCACCTTTAAAAAGATTGATAGGAATATGATCCGGGCCAGGGGTCTTGCACTTTTTTGCCTCAGACAGATCCTGTGCGACCTCAACAGTTGAAAACGGAATGGCCCTATCTTCATTGATGGAAAAAAGGGATGCTCGAACCTGCCCAGAAAGCTCCCTGTTGCTCTGGTCAGACTGGCCCACAGTATATTGTTCGGTAAAGTGGTGATGCCGGCCTCCAGAGTAATATTGTTTATTGCACCCGACTGGTCAATTTTAAGTTTCTTTTTTCACCAAGAGCCAGAATTCTTTAGAGTCATTTGACCCGGCAGCCCTTTGAAGGGCCAACCATGTGCGTTTGCCTTGTTCTCTCTTTTTTCCAATGAACAAAGTTTATAGCCATTCCTAAGTTTTTTGATCATGCCCGAAGGAGTAACTAGCCCTGACTTTTCTCGGCAGTCATGGTCATACCAGATTTGTGGGTAACCAAAGAATGGTGACGTCTAGCCTTCGTAACAATAAACGATAAAAATCAGCCGCTGATAGAGGAGGATGTATCTCCACATACACCTCCAACACTGGTAGCAGCGCTTCATAGATTCTTCCCAGGAATACAGCAGGTTTTCTGTAATTAATTGTTTCAATTTAACTGTCTCTTAACTAAAGTTTTTACATTAATTTGGGGTTTGTGCTTTACCTCCCACAAATTGTAACACTGCACTGTATGTCAATTGGCAGTGAGAGTTAAACTACCTGTAATGTAATTAGTGTATTAATTCAGTGCTTGGAATCAGATAGGAGTTGGGAACATACTCAAGGCCTCTAGGCTCTAGTTAACATCAAAGAAATGCAAACACATTCCAGCAATGCCTCACATGACCTGAAACGTGCGTGGAAGCCATCCATTTACGGCACGCTCACTCTGCTTCCTATTTTAATATTAGGCCTCATGTCTATTCACAGATTACTCAAGTATGTTACAAACATTGGCCATATTCCCAAATGTACTGATTAGTTTGAACATCTAATTCCCCTACCTGTTGTTATTAACAATATTCACCTTTATTTGTGTACTTGGCTAGTCCTGGTTCAGGCATAGGGCCTCATTACACGGATGGCAGTAGGGATTTACCGGTACCGGTAAAATACCGGTACCGGCAAATCCTTACCGCCTTACTACGAGGTCCCTTTGCGGGTTGGGGGATTTAACGCCTGCTTTTTGCAGGCGTTAAAATACAACCCGCTAAGGGACCTCGGAGCTAATTACGGCACCGCAAAATTGCGGTGCCGTAATTAGCTCCTTCCCCATTCCCATAGAGCCCTTTGGGGCAGAAATGGGAATGGGGAAGGGCAATGGTGGAAGGGGGATTTACCGCCCCTCCAACCTTGGAATGGGGCGGTAAATCCCCTTTCCGCCAGGGCGGTGCCGGTATTTTACCGGCATGAGCCATGGCGCTGATAGCGCCATGGCTCACCGCCTACCGTGTAATGAGGCCCATAGTCTTCACGGAATTGACATTTTGTAAAAAGTACTGCTATCTGTCCACATTTGCGTTGTCCATGAACTCCACCACACATTTCTTAGTAGGCTGCCATGATTGGTCACCCATGTTACAGTTACAGTCTCCACAACACATCCAGCACACTGGCACTGGTACCATCAGAGTCAGGATTCTCCTGCATTTCTTCCACCACCTCCTTTGTGGGTTTGACAACTGCTTCCTGATGCCCCTTCTGCAATATCCTGAAAGCCTGCCAAAACAAGTGTGCCACAAAATATCCTGCAAATAATGGTGCAAAAAACTAAAAAAATAATTTAAAACATAATCAAACAAAAAAAAGAAATACAACATAATTGCAATACAATATTTATTTATTTATGTTTTCCAAAAAAAATACAGGGAAAACAATGCATTTTTGGCCCAAAAATGCTCACGTAGCCTCACCACGAGTTTGGCGGTAACCCTTAAATCCGGCTCGTCGCGCTATTACTGCTGTATTTAAGGGTCTGCCAAATCAGGGCTTCGGCGGATTTCTTCCCAGCTCTGAGCTGGGGGGAAATCCGTGGTAAGAGCGTGAAAATTCCCCATTGAGCCCAATGGGAAATGGGGCATTCCCGAATGGGCTCAGTGGGGAATGGGGAATTCCATTACCACCAAACCCGTGATCCAGCGCTAATAGCACCAGGGGGGGTTGGCAGTAGGGCTAATACCGCCGGCGGTAATACTGCCGGCATTACCACCCAACTCGTGCTGAGGCCCGTAATCTTCCATTGATAACATAGGGTAGGACATTGATCCTTTACAAGGGGTGAGAGAATGTGACTTGAAGACTGGATTTTGCAGGGCAAAGTGGAAACCTAAACCAGGGATGAGGACAGGATAGAATGACATAGGAACTGGATGGTCGAGAAAATGCTGAATCTCAGATGAAGAAGTCATGGAAAAGTGCTGGAGAGTATAAAGGGTATGGCGAGTAGAAAACAGGGTGATACAGTAGCTTAGAGTGCTAGGAAACAGGTTCTTCAGAAAGAAGGAGAGCTTTCAGGTTGGATTTAAATAGTGGTAGAGTTGGAGTATCACGCAGAAGTAGAGGAAGAGCATTCCAGAGTTGGAGGGTGAGGAGAGAGAGCAGACATGAGAGGGAGTACAGGGGGCTCAAGTGATGGCAAGGAGGTGAGCATAGAATGATCTTAACGAGCGAGGAGTAGAGTAGGGAGTGAGATGAGCAGATAGGTAGAGTTGGGCAAGTCCATGAATAGTTGTAAAGATGCTGAGAAGTTTAAACTTAGCCCTTTGTTTCATAGATAGCCAGCCAATCAGGCAATGGGCAGAGGAGGTAGAGGTAAAGCGAGAAAGGTTGAAAAGTATGAGGATCGTGAAGTGGAGGACTTTGTCCAGTTGTGAAAAAGCATAGTTGGCAAGGCCATAGAGGAGACTGGCACAGTAGTCAGATCTAGAAAGGACTAAGGAGAAGATTAGCTGGTTAGCAGTATTGAAAGGAAGAAGGTGACATCTTTTTTCTGATATTAATGATGTTGAGTCTGGCTTCAGTGGCAGATTTGGAGATGAAGAGTGAGAAGTTATGGAATAGGTCGAAGATGACACCAAGGTTATGAGCAGAAGCACAGTAGGGAAGATAGTCAGAAGAGAAGAGAAAACGATGAGGAGAGGAAGAGATACCCTGTTTGGCTGGCAAGTAGAGAACTTCAGTCTTAGCGGAATTGAGAATGAACCAGTGAGAGGTCACCCAATATTTGATGGTGGAGAGAGAGTTTGAAATTTTTGATGACAGCTTGTTGGATAAGAAGAGAAAGGAGAAGAAGATCTGAGTGTCGTCAGCTAAAAGCTGATAGGAGAAGTTGTAAGAGGAAGACAGAGTGCCAAGAGATAAAGCATAGAGAAAGTAGAGATGTTTACCAAGGACAGACCCTTGGGGAACTGTAACAGTAAGGGGGTGAGTGGGGAGGTAAGGCTATTCCAGGACACCTGCACGTGTCTGGGAGAAAGGTATGAGGCAAACCAAGCAAGGGCCTCATCTGCATGCCAAGGAGAGATAATGTAGAAAGAAGATTGTAAAGATCAGTCGACATTATGGAAGGCAGCAGAGAGGACAAGGGGAATAAGAGTAGATGAAAAGTTTGCATGCCGAGTGGAAGATATGAAGTTCAAACATTGAGGAGAGCTGTGTCAGTATAATGCACAGGTCATAAGCCAGATTGAAGAGGGTACCGTGGTTTGCATCAAGAAAGTCAGTGAGTTTATTGAATACTAATCACTTTAGTAGTTTGGAGTGGTGGGACAGAAGAGGGACAGGCAAAATGTGGAAGCACAGTTAGCATCTAAACAAACTTGTGGAGCAAGGTGCTACTCAATGTGCGGGGACAATGGGTTAATGGGGGAACAGGAAGGGTTAACATTGAAGAGTAGGGGAATAGTCTTATCATGGTTGGTGGGGGCAAAGGAAGACATAGTTGCAGGAGAGGAGGGTAGGTGTGGTGGAGAAAAGTGAGCAGGTGGTTGGGATTGAAGGTAATTAGAGAGGGTATTGTGAATGGTAGACATTTTAGACGCAAAGTAGTGAGCAAGATCATTTGCAGCAGGAGTAGAGGAGATGGAGGTGGATTTACTATTAGAAGCATTTAGAAAGTATTTAGAGTACATTATTTAGAGAGAGATAAAAGTCACCTTTAGCAGAGTCAAGAGTCAAGAAGAGAGGAATAGTTTTGAAGAGCAGTGATATGGAGTTGGAGATCAGAGGAGTGTTTCGACTTTTGTTAAGTGCAGAGCTTTTTCTGCATTGTTGTTTTCAGGGTGCGGATGAGAGGATTTAGGCGTGAATGTAGTAAGAGTGTAGTGAGAGGTAAAGGGAGCATAAAGAGCAGTGTTAAAGTTAGCAAAGTCTTCTTTAGTGGATGGAAAGTTTAGTTGAGAATAGGAGGAGAGAGAGTGGTGTAGCTAAAATAGGTAGTCAAGGAGTTTAGAGGAGTGTAACTTGCACTTAGTAATAATTGTATTAGATGGAGATAGAGAGAGACAGAGAGAGAGACAGAGAGAGAGAGGTAGACGTAGGAGTGGAGATTGAGGCACAGATGATAGAGTGATCTTCGGGAGAAGGAGCAGGGAAGATATTAGAGGTGGAGGATATCAGGGGTGGAGAGTTGAGAGATGAGAATAAGGTCATGGGGTTTCCACGGGGTTTCCATTTCAATGGGTGGGTAGAGAGTGGACAGAATTGAGTGGATAAGTAGAAGACAGGTAAAGTCAGTGGATAAAGCAGATGAGAGAGGATAGCTGAAGTCACCAATGACAATGAGGTGTTGATCAGGAGGGAGAGAGATACAATTAGTTGGGAGATGTGGTTGAAGAATTGACCTACCGGACCAAGTGGCTGGTAGAGTAGAGAAAAATAATATGTATGCAATAGGGGGCAGTGATTGTGAAGATTGTGTATTCGAATGAGCGAGCATTAGCAGTATATAGCGGAGTAGGAGAGATATTAAGTTTGGTGGATAAAAACAGGCCTACACCACCACCCCTTGCCAGTGGGGCATGGAGAGTGAGTGGAGGTGTAGTTAGGGTCATGAAGAATCAGAGGGAGAGATCCAGGTTTCAGTAAGGGTAATGAGGTCAAGATAATAATAAGGACTCACTCTGCATAAAGTATAGGAAATATGCTGATGACATGCAGAGTCTTATCCCACTTACCATCAACTACCACCTGGATTATCAGAAAGTCAGCTCCATCTATGAAACCATTCAAGCCTGGATGGCCACCTACCTCCTGTGCCTTAAAGATGAGAAATCGAAACGCCTTCTCGTAGCAACAAAGCCCACCTCGCCAACCTGAGCCCTGGCTAACAACCAGGCACAAAATACAACCACACCATCCACATCTCTCCTGTCATCAAAACACTTGGCTACCTGGTCCAGAGACTTTACAGGTCTACCTCCACCAGAGTTACATGTGCTGCCTACTGCAACTGCCTGTCCATTCCAAGGTTCAAGCAATCCAAAGACGGCGGTTCCAACTTCACTGTCTCTGCTGCCAAGCATTTTGAACTTTCTCCCTTTCTACCTGAGGGCAGAACCATCCAACAGTTAATTCCAGAAACAACTAAAGACTTACTTGTTCATATTAGCATCCCTATCATTCGCTAACTGCCTGTTACTTATGCCCAGTCGGTAACTGCCTGTAGTCAGCACCTAGATGCTGTAGGATGCTATGGTAGTCATTTCAAAGGAGGCAGCCAGTAAAATGAGTGCAGATGGGAACAGCAACTTATTTAAACATGAGCGTACTTTCAGTGGGGTCAGTATGAATAATGGCAAATAGGGGCTTAGTGCAGGTGAAGGCAGCAGATTAAAAATAATACATTGGGTTCATGAAGCAGTGAACTATGATTTCCATGGTGTTAGCAAAATGCACTGAACACATGTAAATGTGAGTCATGTTAAGAGCAAATTCACCATCTGTGTAGTCTTGCATTGAAGAAACTAGCCCATATTAATCAACTAACATTTCCTATTAAATAATATCCCAGTAATTAATTAGTGCTCCTGTTAACATTGAAATGCATGCAAGCCCAGATGGAAAATTTTGCTTTTCGTTTTGTGGAAGTAAACGTTGTAGGGTATTTTGTGGAGATTTGGGGCCTGACGGTATTTTATTACCGCTGAAAAATATTTGGTATACGTGGTTGGTGGTATTTTGGTGAGCATAATTCCCTTGTTTTATTTGTGGCCCCAATGTCCAGAATCCCTTATCTTTGCTTAGATTTTTCGTGTGATCACTAGAGAGACCTCAGACCTGCATTCTAGGAATACCACATTTTCCAGTGATAGTGTTGGTGTGCCACCATGGGCGAACTCACTGACTTATTTACGACAGAGAGCTATATATGGTATTCTTGTGGTAATTTCCACTACCTTATATACGGTAGGGAGCTATGTTCAGAGAGTCTCTCTTCCCGTTGGCTCATGTACCTCCAACGAGCTATGCTACAGTCACTCACAATTATTCATACTGATTCTGACATGCACACATCTGTCTTAAAATGACCATTGCACTGTTTAAAAATCTCCCCACATCATCAGCATTGTAATGGTAAACAATAAACATCACCCGTCTGTTTTCAAATATTTTTCTGTATTATAAAAGTTGTATTTAAACACGATCTCATTCTTTACAGAAATAAAATGGTACAGTCAAAGCATTGTCTGTGACACACTGCAAAAAGAGTGGCGTAGAACAGAACTCAAATTGCAACATTAGCACTTGATTAAGACACGCACAGGAATCCTACACTGACTGCATATTACCGTACACACTCAGCTCCCACACTTCTCATTACCTTATCTTTTTAGTTGTTCTCTTTGGCTGTTCTCTTTGTGAATGTGGCTCCCTTGGATTAACTCCAGCAAAAGGAACGCTTGCCTTCTCAAACCGGGGTCATTGCCTGGAATTCTCAGCTTTTGCAGATAGGAATGCCTCAGCCAGTGGAAAGGTCCTTCTTTCAGCTCTCCCCAATCTCGACTGCAGCAGGACACAGGAATCTGCATTCAGTCAGGAGCCCCACAGCCAGGTCTTCTCCCCAGTAGTGCAGAAAAAATGTCTACTGTCTTTTTCCCCGTTACTGCCCACTAAAACTTTCCTCTCAGCCCTCTGTATGACGTGTCCCAATGAAATCCATCATCTCTCATCCTCCTACTCTTCAACAATAGCTTCGCTTATACATTTGCAATTGTTGCAAATCTGACTTCCTTCTTCCTGCAGTTACTGTGCACAAAAACACGGAGAATCAGGCAGAGAAGAGAAGAAAAAAAAATCTGCACACACATTTAAATGGTTTTCAGAGTATGCCTAATTCTGCAGTGGAGAACACATTTTATTAGTGGGTTATGTTAAATAAGGGTTTATTAGTCAGGTTAATGGTTAATAGGTTAGCTGTTAATTTTCAAATGTGTCTCTCGCACCATAGGCATTTCAGGTGAAAGATAGTGTGCATTTTTAAATGAGCACGTGTGCTTTTAACTGTAAAAATAGATTTGCATCTTATATGTTAAAATCGTTTTTGACTGAATAGCCTGTCTTTCCTTGTTAATCTGGTAACCCATATAGCAATGTACCGCACCCTTGTGGTGGTGCTGCAAAGAAAAATGTGCTACTTGTGCAGTAGTGCTGTACTCTGTGCTGTAACATGCCAAATATCCTTACATATACCCTCCTTTTGTTTTTAGAACTTGGCTATAATCCAAGCCAATTCCTAAAAACAACTTGTTCTCTCTTTTTTTTTTTTTTTTTACAATATAGCAATCCAACAAAATGAATATTCATGTGCATCAATGAAAATTTGCAATCAATATTTCATCTGAGTCCATCAGTCAATAAAATGTTCCACATTTGCCTTCTCAGTGGAAGTGGCATTACTTTAAGTTTAAATTTTCCAAGTCAATTAAAAACAACGAAATAAAACAACTAACTAAAACAAATAATTAATATAACAAATTAAAATAAATAATTAAAATAATAAATACGTGGAACTTCATATGCCGGAACTTTTGTTTTGTCTCTTTTGGTATGTCCCGACCAGCGATGTTATTCGGTTCATTCGAGTACTCTTTCATCTTGGCAATCTTGAATCCACAGCAGTCATCTCTTTTGGCATTCCGGTTATTTTGTCTTCACCTCCACCTGGAGGCAGGCATCTTTTGGTCTTCATCCAGGGGACTCCAGGACTCCATCGTCTCCCGTGGCCTCTGGTCCCAGAACCTCCGACCAAATAATGTTAATTTTCTAAATCAAAATAGACAATAAACAAATTAAGTACATAGCACAATACTAATTTCCACCTTTTGCCAAAAATAAAACATGCTTGGTAAAAATATTTCGTTTATATTTTTTTCTGTTTTTTTTCTGAAATCAAATACAAGTTAAAAGAAAACAAGCATATATAAAACAGCATTCAATATTTAATACACTTTCTCTCTGCACACCAACCACGAGCTTCCGTTATATGTGCATTTATTTATTTATTTATTTATTTATATTATATATTTTTACATATATTACAGTGTTTATGTGCCATCATAACAATCAACTTTTTTTTTAACTTCTTTGTCACTGCCTCCTGATTACACCCATTTATTTTCTCAAGGGACTCTATCTGTTTCTACATGCTCAAGCTGCCTGATCTCATGCCTGGGATGGCATGGTTTGATTTGATTTACATGGACAAACTGCTCTATTGCTGTTTCACCTTCATTTTTCAAAATTTTATACACTACAGGAGAGACCTTATCTATAATTCGAAATGGCCCCTGCCAGGCCGCTAGAAATTTAGAATTTTTCTGTTTACTTTTTCCAAAATGAAACTTGTACACCTGATCCCCTACACTGTATTCCTTTACTGATGTCTTTTTATCATAATATGACTTTGCACTGTCAGCAGCTCTTTCCAGATTTCTCTGCACAAAAGCAAATGCATGTTGCAAATGCCTCCTCAGTTCATCAATATATTCATGAACTGTGGATGCACTCACTAGAGTTTGCTCATGTGTTCTGTATAGTAGGTGTTGTGGTAACACCATTTTCCTACCTGTCAAGACCTCATGGGGGCTAACACCTGTTGCTTTGGCAGGAGTCGACCTGATTGCCATCAAAACCAACGGTAAACGTAAATCCCAGCTGGAACCTGCTTCTGCCACAAATTTCTTCAAAATATCCACAACAGACCTATTGCTTCTTTCAACTGTACCTGAAGACGCCGCCCGATATGCGATATGTAGTTTCCTTTTCACACCTAGTATTTGCCATACCTTACTCATTAGAGTACTTGTGAAATGACTTCCTCTGTCTGACTCAATTCTTTGTGGCAACCCAAACCTTGAGAACACATGGTTCACCAGCAATGTGGCTGCTGTTTGCGCACTACAATCTGGTGCAGGAATGCACTCAATCCACTTCGACATCAAACATACCACACTCAAAATATAACGGTGTCCCCTGCTCGACCTTTTTAAAGGACCTACATAGTCTATTTGCAAATCTGACCATGGAAGAGTTAGGCCTCTTTTCATCAATGGTGCTCTATGCATTGGTGAAGCAGGTTTAAATTGGGCGCATACTAGACATCCTCTAGTATATAATTCCACATCTTGGGACATATGTGGCCAGTAAGCATAATCTTTTAGTATTTCTAATGTCTTTTGTGAACCTCTATGGCCTGCAGTTATGGCATCATGTGCATGGTGTAGCATTAGTCCTCTGAATGAAAGGGGTACTACCCACTGTATTTGCCCTGTTATGGACTCTCTAATCATGAGCCCATCCTGTAATCTAATTCGTGTTTTGTTCTTTAATAACACCCTCAACTCTTCTTTTCCCATACAATCTTTTTCTGTTAAAGGATTTTGTTCAGGATCTATCAAATGATTATAATAGATTCCCAAAATTTGATCATTCTTTTGTGCCTCAATCAAATCTTGGTCTGGCGTGTCATGACTCCACTGCACCACCGGTTGATCTATCTCCTTTGGTGCTTTAGAACGTGTCACTGCATCAATTTGTATTTCACCCATTAAATAATCAATAGGTAGCAATTCTCCCATCACAGCCCCAATCTTAGCCAGATGGTCTGCCTTATCATTTCCCTCCTTATCCTCTCCTGGTGTTTTTAAATGCCCGCGAATTTTTCTCCAGTATATTGTTAAATTATTTTCTGACACCAATTTGTCTATGGCTTGTATCATTTTTCCATGTTTAAGTGGCTTTTTGTTGTATGTAACCATGCCTCTTGCTTTCCAACCAGGCAAATACTCCACAAAGCTATTCCGTGCATAGTCAGAATCAGTCACCAGGACAATTTCACTGAACTTTTTATCAACTGCAGTAGCAATTGCTTTATAGATGGCTGCCAATTCCGCCACCTGACTGCTCCTATCTCCAATCCTCATCCCTATACTAGGAACGCCTTCACATTTCAACCAGACATTTCCTATTCCTGCCACTAATTGTATATTACTGTCATTTTCAATGTGAAAAGCACAACCATCCACATATACAGTTGGCAAATCCTTGCATGTTTTTTCATCAAAAGCTTTGTGTGATGATTGTTCAAATTCCTGCAAACTAGTTTCCACTTCCATTTCATTTGGTATTTGTTCAGCTGCACAGTCATGTAAGTCAGCTAACCCTTGAGCAATTGGGCTCTTTTTATTTTGTCCATATCTCACTTCTACGGGAAAACCTTGTAATGCCAGCGTCCATGAAGTGATTCTGGATTGCGCTAGATTGCCTGATCTAATTCTTTTACTCTCTAAAAATTGCAAAGGTTGATGATTTGTTTCAATAATCACCTTTTCTCCCTGAACAATGGGGCGGAAATGTTGTAGCGCCCACACAGTGGTTAATAGGGCCTTTTCACATTCATTAAACTTCATTTCAACTTGGGAAAATGCCTTACTTGCATATGCAATGGTTTTGTGATTCAAATCGTGTTTTTGTGATAACACTGCTGACATACAATGTTCAGAAAAACCTATTTCTATAAAGAAATCCCTGTCCTGTATGGGGTATGCTAAACATGGTGCCTTTACAAGACATTCCTTCAATCTAGCCACTGCATCAGACTGCTCTCTTTCCCATCTCCAGGGAGTATTTAGTTTAAGCAGTTTAGTCAATGGTTGAGTGATTTCTGCATAATTCTCAATGAACTTTCTGTTATAGCCTGTCATCCCTAATAAACTTTTTACTCCTTTCACATTTTTAGGATCTTTTAATCTTTGTATGGCCTCTATTTTCTTCCTTTGTGGATTTAGCCCACGTTCAGTCACTTCATGCCCTAGAAAGTTCACTTTTTTCTTGCACCATTGTGCTTTTTGCAAAGATACTTTGGCGCCTGCTTTCTGCAATTGGCCAAGTATATGTCTTATTTCATCAAAATGGCTTTTAAGGCTTTCATTTTTTATCAGGACATCATCCACATAAACTATTGTTCCTCTTTCCGCTGCATCCGGCATGGCCTTTCTCAAAAATATGCCAAATTCACTCCCACTATTGATGTACCCGAACGGAGCTCTAAGCCAGGCATATTGAGTCCTGTCAAATGTAAAGGAAAATAAGTGTTGTATCTCCTCTGCCAATGGCACACACCAATATCCAGAGGTGAGATCTAATGTGGTAAATACCTTTGAACCATGTATCTGAGCTAGGCCCTGATCAATGAATGGTAGTGGCCATCTAGATACTGGTACTCTTTTATTTAACTCTCTTAAGTCTGCACACAGCCGCCATTGACCATTTGGCTTTAACACACCTAAAATAGGCGTATTGGATGTGCTATGAATGGGCCTGATTATTCCCCATGATTCCAAATTTTTAATAATCTCTGCCAATGATTCTAAACATGCCAGCGGTAGTCTATACTGGCGTACAAACACTGGATTTCTGCTACAACCTTCTGGTAGTGTGGCCACATGTAAATCAGTTAAACCACAATCATAAGCATCTTTTGCAAATACATCCTTAAACTCCATAAATATCTCCCTCAGATTGTTTCGATCCTCATCGCTGTCACATGCATCCGCTAAGGAGATCTGCTCTTCTACCATTCTGGAAAATTCTGGAAACTCTTCTGGTAAAGGAATCTCAGCGCTTTCCTCTAACTGTGTGGCTGTATCTTTTTGTAGAGCTGCCACTTTTAAATATTTTGGCATATCAGCTTCCACTTCAATGGGCTGATTTCCTGTTTCATTTTCATTTAAATTAAATATTATGCAATCCTCTTGATGGCAGCACACTGTCTCATTTGAATCATAAGGATACACAGAATGAATTTTAAATATTCCTTGGGCTGAGAGTCCAGGTGTTCTGGCAACTCGCCCTTGGCATCTACATATTTTTCAGGAATATTCCCAATCACCATGTTATTTAAATCTGCCGTATAATGTGATTTTTGTATGGCCATTCCTAATGGGGAGTTTTCCTCTAAATGAATATCCTGACAACCTTTATTATTTACCATGATTTTTACAGATCCCTCACCAATGTCTACCAATGGAATGTATTCATAATCCAGGCCTTGCTGTTTTATGGCTTCATTCAGGCATACAAATGCATCAGAGCCTTTCATCTGCTGTCCATTTTTGCATTTCAGTGTTATTGCAAACTGTTTTGTAAATGCAGGAATAATAGTATTTTTCCTCATTTGTAATTCGACTGCATAAGGAACCAGTTGTGCACAATGATAAGCCCTTCTTTTGTCTTCAAATTCAGGTGCCGGACCACCTAGGCGTGACCATATTTTTTGATTAAGGAAATCTAACACCATACACATTCTGTGCATGATGTCATTGCCCATGTAAAATTCATTTTGTGCTCCATTCACTATCCATACATTATGGTAAATTGTTTTCTGCCCAATGCTAATTTTAAGCATGCATCTGCCTGCAATTCGGTTTTCAAAGTCTGGATTGTCCAACCCAGAAACATATTGGTTTTTAATCCTAAATTTCGGGATTTCTTCCCTCTCCATAATTTTTTGCAACAATTTCTCATTAATGAAACTCCTTTCATGTCCAAGCGCTAAAGTGGCTTTTATTGTTTTAAGATAATCATTTATACCAACATGAACCCAGGTTGCTCATCTTCCATGTGTATTTCTGCCAGAGTGGTAATGTGTTTTTCTGAATCTGTTTTAGGAACAATATTCTGTTTGCATGTTTTCTCTTTTAAATAGAAACGTAATGTGTGCTCATCTATGGCAGTCTGCCAATCTTTCCTTGGGTCCAAGTATATTTGTACAGGTAGTTTTTCATTGTCGCTCTGATCTTTGTCTTGACACATTAATATAACAGTGACACTAGGTATGCAGCTATTCTGGAGATATACCTCCACAGCATCATTTGTTTTGGCAACGGTGTGACATTCTTTTATATTGCTGTTTTGTGATTTTAGTTTCTTAGGCCTCAATGGTTTTTTGGTTAAGGACCACAGCACTCCATTCACCCCATCTATGAGAGGAGACAATCTTTTCAGGCAATCTGTCCCCATCAGAAATGGAATTTCACAAATAGATGTGATCAATACCTCTTGTTTCATTCTGTGCTTTCCTATTTTTATGTCAACCTCAGTTACACCTATGATGGGCACCTCCTCCCCATTAAAGTTATGCACTGGGCCTTGATTTTCCTTCACTGTGATCTGACTCTGTGGAGGCCTCCCTTCATTGATACTCTTTACCAGCTCCTTGGACATAATTGTGGCCTGTGCGCCAGTGTCAATCATAGCAAAGGTGTGGCACTTTTCTTCTACAGTGATGGGTGCATAATATCTGTCCTCAACTTCCTCTAATACACATAAGAAATGTGAATTCTTACTGATTTCAGGGCTCACCTTTCTCAGGTCTTTTTCACTTTTGGCTAAGCACATTGGTAAATGAAAAGACATTTTTCCCTCCTTTTTACCCATTTCTGTGCGAGATATTTTATTCATTTCTCCATGTTCAGAGGTTTTTTGGAGTGTGGCCACTGTTCGCCCATCCATCTGGGTAACATCGGAGACCACATTACAACCTTCCAACTGAACATGTGTAACAACATCATTCAGTAATTTGTCATTTTTTAATTCTGTGCATTTGTGATCATTTAGTGTAATACCAGCCCTTTCAGCCTCTTCAAAAATATGTGGCTCAAAGAATTTTTCAGGTGATTGACTTGTACCCTCCTTGTGAGTATTTCCTTTTTCTGTCCGTGTTTGGTCATTGTTTTGCTTGCCCAGGGAAGGAGCTATGGCATCCCCACTTACTCCCTGTTCACTGGTATTCCCCATGCATGAGTCATTTTTCTTAAATCTGTTCCTTTGTTCTTTTGCAATTCCTAATGTTTCTTTTTCATTTGTGCAAATCTTTACTGTTTTATTTAGCTCTAAGCTAAACCGTACCTCTTTTTTAGAAATATTTGCACTTTCTGTCACAATTTCATTTACTGGTACTTTCATTTTTAATCCATTAGGCATCTCAGAGTTGTTATGCAAAATTATATCAGAGCAATCTGTCATTTTGGCACTGCGATTATCATGAGTACTTAGTCACTTTTCGGAAGCCCCCCGGTCATTGCTATGGCCATCAGCCCCCTCTTTGGAAGGTTGTTTTTGCGCTGTATAGAGCTTTCCTATTTGCTCAGCTAACATTTTCACTTGGGCCTCAAGGCACTGGAACCTTTCCATCTCTCTAGGATCCTCTTTCTGTGGCCTAGGTCGATATTGGTTGTTTTCCCCCTGATTGGATCTATTCTGATACCTCTCAGGTGATTGATACCGGTTGGGATGGTTTCTGAACTCTTGATTCATTTGTGGAGGGGAGCGGGTTGCACCCATCCTTTGATTATAGTCCCCTGGTGGGGAATCATTGTACTGGCGTGGACTGTAGTTCACGTTTTGCCTCCTGTCCTGTCTCTCAGATTGTGGGTACTGGCCCCTATGTTGATTTCCATTATCAGTAAATCGATCCACATATCGGGGCCTATCCTGATTACCATATATCATGGTGTTGGGATCAAACCTACTCTGTGTCCCCAATGACTGGTAGGGACCATCATTTCTTTGATCTTGATTTTGTCTCTGGTTATTGTTCATACCTGCCATATCAGGCCGATATCCTACCCGGGGTCTGTCCCCTTGATATCTAGGGCTGATGTAGCTCTCTCTATTACTAGGATCATGTGTTTGGAACATTGGTACAGGAAATGGCGATCTTTGTTGATTACCCCTTTTTTCAGGTGTCACATTATTTTTACCTTGGCTTTGAGCAGACTCAAGGGACATTTTGGCTGACCTGATTTCCATTACTGTGGCTGAGGGTTCTTTAGATTTAGGCCTAGTATCTTTCATTTTATCACTTTCTCTACCCTGACAATAGAGTACCTACTGGGCGTGGCAAGCGTGTCTCACACTGCCATTTGCACATTAAAGGGAACCCATTTTATAATAGCAGTGTGCCACTAAAAACGAATTTCAGAATGTCACAAAGGGAAACCACATTCTCAGATCTAGTGCAATATTTAGAGGCAAAGTTATTTGCACATGGGAATTGGTCTTCGAATAGCACGTTAGAATGGAGTAACCGCATTCAGGGTGAGGTGCAGAAAGAAAAACTAGACAATATTTTTGCAGAAGGCAGCATAATTCAGGTCTGCCTTACAAGATTATTGAATGCAGCCGATAAAAGTGCAGAGAAAGACTGTTTAATACGGCTATGCGGCAAAATATGGTTTATTTTAAACAAGTCCCTGCGAATGCAAGAGAATGATACTCAGCTAATTAACAGGTTAAAGACTGAATTAGAGGGGGCAAGTAAAAATCAGGAAATGTTGAGAGCAGAATTGGATGTATGCCAAAAAGACATGCAATTAAAATGCAGAGACTTTGATACTCAGTTATCCAAAAGCAAGAAACAATTTGAAGATAGTGAGCAAGAATTGGCACACTTAAAAGCCTTAGTGGATCACATTAGGCAGGATAAAGATGAGGTTGTTTCAGAAATGCAGATTTTACAAAAAGAACACTGTGAAAAAGAACGTGATCTCCAGAGCGCAGAACAAGAAATGATTAAAATGATTCAAGAAAGAGACAAAAGAAATAAAGAGTTCAATGAATGCCAAATGCAAATGTGCGACATGCAGGAGGCGATTAATAAAATGAGCGATGAAAATAATTATTTGCAGAATGAAGCAACCAGACTCCTTAAAAAGTGTAAGGACTTAGAACAGCAAATGTGCATTCCCAGGTCCCAGGAGAGGCGGCAGGGTACCACATTCAATGGAGTGGAGGTGAAGTCTAGCTCTGCCCAAAGAGCTAGTGCCCCAGAGACTGGGCCGGTGACTGAACTTGGTTGCAGCGCCCTTGGGGGATTTGATACTCCCATTGGGGGCAGTCACCAATCTCATACACCTGAAAACAGGATTGACTCACAAAATAGTGCAATTCCATGCATTGCAACAAGTAGCCCCATAAAAATAATGAAATCCATTAAAGCCCTGATCAAACCATTTAAAAAGGGAGGTGAATGCTGCATTGAGGATCACTTAGAAGCGGTGCATGACATTTTTAAAGCACTCCAGATACCTAAGGAACAGTACAGACAATATTTTCATTTAACTTTAGATGCCCCGACGGCCAGCATCATAAGGGGATGAAATGAACAGCAAAATATGACATGGCTGGAGTTTGAAAAAGAAATTAGGCGTCATTTTTCTCCTTTTCAGTCATTGCAGGAGGCAAAGAAAGTCGCGTACACAATTACTGCTGGACCTAATACATCCCCTCGCCAATTTTTACAAGACTTAAAAAGAGCATTCTCTCGCTTTGATGTATCTTTTGACTCAAATTCCAATGAGTTTAAAACCGCATACTTCTATGGGCTACAGAAAGACATCATATCCCAATTGGTCCGTGAATTTGACCGTGACAAGTCCCTTGAATGGATTGTACATCAAAGCACAAAGCTATATGAGGTACTCTATTGTCAGGGTAGAGAAAGTGATAAAATGAAAGATAACAATAGCTTCTCTGAATGGAAAAGACAGCTCATTAATTTTGCTTGTACGTTTACTTCCACAAAACGAAAAGCAAAATTCACCATCTGTGTAGTCTTGCATTGAAGAAACTAGCCCATATTAATCAACTAACATTTCCTATTAAATAATATCCCAGTAATTAATTAGTGCTCCTGTTAACATTGAAATGCATGCAAGCCCAGATGGAAAATTTTGCTTTTCGTTTTGTGGAAGTAAACGTACAAGCAAAATTAATGAGCTGTCTTTTCCATTCAGAGAAGCTATTGTTTGTGCAGGAAATAAAGTGGATACATATACATTCTCGCTAGGATTGGACAGAGAAATGCTATGCCTCTGGAAACCTACTGGAGCGCAGTTTTTGAATGACAGGCATCAGGCATAAATACAGGAGTCAGAAAGAGTGTAGGTCTTTTGGCTGCTGACTGTGGGGAGAAAGAGAAGAGAGGGAAGTGCTGAGCTGACCCAGCCTTGGATGCTTCTGGGATTGCGAGGCTGACCTTCGGGGGTGCGAAAAGCAGTGCAGAGTTTGCAACACTTCTTTGCAGATAAGCCCGGTGGAGAGGAATTCATCCTGGTAAAGCGCAGAAACTTAATAGTTCAATGTGAGTATTTGTAAAAGCAGAGGAATACGGATGAGCGCATGTGTGGTTCCCATCAGATAACTAGCATAGGGTTTTATTTTTAACAAAATGTTTGATGTTTTTCCTACAGACGTTCAATGATAAATAACAAAAGCTGATGACAGAAATATCGAAATATCCTCCATCTACTGTGCTGTGTTTCATATTTCTTCTCTTAGATAACCACAGCAGTGTCGATGCATTGGTAAGAACAAGCACATGTGTTGTTGTGAACTGAAATAAGGTTTTATTGCCACTAGTGTTATTTTAAAACACGTATAAAAATGGTAGAAAATTGAACTGGTGGGACTGTTTATTGTGTCTCTGGTGATTATTTTTATATGATTGGAGGTAACCAGGAAGTGCCTCGGTGAAGATACCACAGTGGTAAAAGATTTACCGCTGGTGGTAGAGTAAAAAATAAAATCAGAGAACCATAAGAGCAAGCTAGAAAACCTGTGTGTGAGTGTGTTCAGCTGTGCATCCTGGAGGCTCAACAGAACCGTAAAATACAGTAGGCTGATGTTGTATATAAGACATCAGCACAACATGTGGTAATATTGTATTCCTACTAAATGTGTAAGGTAAATTGTAAATCCGGTAAATTGTACTCACAGTCAACCCTAAAACAGAATACAAATACAAAAGGGGAGAGATTGTCACATCATATAGGGCAGTACTATAAATATGCTAACCACTGTTATACCACCATACTAAATTACCACCAGTTTACCGCCAATTTACCATGATACTAAAATACCTCCAAGTTAGGTAACAGCTCCATGACAAAACCTCAACATAATTTGGTGTGTTGGCCTTGAGGGAACAGACTTTAAAGTGGTTACTGAGTGTGGCAAGTGTGTTTCACATGGCCATTGTGCATTTAAAGGGAACTAATTCTGTGATAGTAGAGTAGCACTGCACACTGTACCATTATGTTTCAAATAGAGGTCACATTTTCTGAAATGGTGAAATACCTGAGCAAAGTTATTTGCGCGTGGGCTGTGGTCATCAGACAATGCCGTCCATTCGCTTGACCGCATTTTTGGAGAAAGGCAGAAAGAGCCATTAAATAATATTTTTGAAGAAGGCAACATAATCCAAGTCTGCCTCTTGAGATTGTTTAGAGCTGCAGACAAAAATGCTGAAAAAGACTGCTTAATAAGGCTCTGTGCCAAGACGTGGTTTCTTTTAAATCGGTATTTAAGACTGCAGGAAAATGATGCTGGGATAATTAACAGGTTACAGATCAATTTGGATGAGGCTGATGAGCAGAAGAAAAATCTAAAATCCGAATTAGGGTCTGCAATAGAGAGATGAAATCTAAATGCAGTGAATTAGAAAAACAGCTGTCTCACAGCAGGAAACAGTTTGAGGAGAGTGAACAAGAGATAGCTAACATGCTTCGGGAATATCACTAGAAGGACAGGGAATTTAATCAGTGACAAATGAAAATAAGTGAAATGTAGGATGTGACTAATAAGATGGGTGATAAGAATTCTTACCTTTGTCAGGAAGCAGACCGACTTCATATAAATGCAAAGATCTGGACCAGCAAATAGGAAATTTCAAATCTCAGGAAAAACAACAAGGCACCACATTCAATGGGGTTGAGGTTAGCCCCACCTCTCCACGAGAGAACCATGTACCAGTAGCTATACCGCTGGCTAGGTCTGGGTGTAACACATTTGGGGGGTTTGACTCAACCGCCAAAGGTTACCGCTAATTCTATCCACCTGAGAGAAGGAATGAATAACAGAATTATCCTACTACAAATATAGTGCCTGGTAGTCCTATCAAAATAATGAAATTGATCAAGGCCTTGTTTAAACCATTAAAAAAGGAAGGTGATTGCTGCATAGAGGATCACTTGGAAACAGTACATGATATATTTAAAGCTCTTCAAATACCCAGGGAACAATATAGAGAGTACTTTTCACTCTTGATGCAGCTACTGCTAGCATTATCAGGGGCCTAAATGAGCAAGAAAATATGTCATGGGTAGCATTTGAAAAAGAGGTTAGACATCACTTCTCACCATACCAGTCATTGCAGGATGCAAAAAAGGCAGCGTATCGCATGACAGTGAAGCCAAATATGTCACCTCACCAGTTTCTCCAAGAATTAAAAAGAGCATTCTCACGCTTTGATGTATCGTTTAGCCCTAACTCTGCTGAGTTTAAAACTGCCTATTTTTATGACTTAAAAAAAGACATTATATCACAGTTAATTCTTAAATTTGATCTTGAGAAATCGCTAGAGTGGATTGTAGAACAAAGACTAAACTATATGAGGTCATATATTGTCAGAGTGAAGAGGGAGCTAGAGTTAAAGAGGCAAAATCAAGACACCACACCAACGGTAATGTAGATAAAATGTGCAAAAATGCCACTTGAATCAGCCCAAATCCAAGAATAAAATGGCATCTGATCAAAGGGGTGTGCCACAGAGGATGCCATCCCAAACCCCCATTTTCCAGACACATGATCCAAGCAAAACAGAAAGTTACATTAGCACTAGATATATGATCGAAACACGTGTCTGGGGTTGCTGTTGATACTCTTGTTCAGAGGAGAATTGCCTAGCATTTAGGTGCTGGACTGCCCCACGGCAGGACAAAGACTGATATGTTTGGGATATTTCTTCTCTGTGAAAGATAATGAGCTAAAGACTCTGGGTAAGTCTCTCGTAACCAGAACTAATGTCTGACAGAGGGACTCCCAGGACCCCCCTTGTTTATTTGCATAGTTAAGTAACTTTGGGTCTCACACTAAGTTACTAGAGGAATCCAGACGTGGACCCCTTGCTCACTATTCTTAGAGAGGCACAGCTCCACCCTACTGATGAGGTCCAACTAGACCAAAAAATGTGTCTGGAGTTGCTGTTGGCACTTTTGTTCAGAGGAGAATTGCCTAGCATGTTGGTGCTGGACTGCCCTAGGGCAGGACAAAGACTAATATGTTTGGGATATTTCTTCTCTGTGAAAGATAGTGAACTGAATACTCTGGGTAAGTCTCTCGTAACCAGGACTAATGTCTGGCAGAGAGACTGCCAGGACCACCCTTATTCATTTGCATATTTAAGTAACTTTGGGTCTCACCCTAAGTTAGTAGGGGAATCCAGGCGTGGACCCCTTGCTCACTATTCTTAGAGAGGCACAGCTCCACCCTACTGATGAGGTCCAACCAGACCAAAACACGTGTCTGGAGTTGCTGTCGGTACTCTTGTTCAGAGAAGAATTGCCTAGCATTTCAGTGCTGGACTGCCCCAGGGAAGGACAACGACTGATATGTTTGGGATAGTTCTTCTCCGTGAAAGATAGTGAGCTAAAGACCCTGGGTAAGTCTCTCGTAACCAGGACTAATGTCTGGCAGAGGGACTCCCAGGAACCCCCTGGTTAATCTAGATATATGGGAGACAGACCTAGGGTAGAATACTGGCCCGATATGTCCGGCATAAATAACAATCAAAATCAAAGAGACAATGGTCCATACCTGATGCTGGGGGCACAAAGTAGATTTGACCCCAGTACTATGGTATATGGCAATCAAAACATACCACAATATGTGGATCAGGTCAATGAACATGGAAATTAGTATAGAGGACATTGTGTGAAAATGAAAGACAGAAAGGCAAAAATAAACAAGAAATTCCAAAAGAGCAGAGAGACAGATTAAAAAAAAAACATCAAATGCTATGATAAAAAAACACCTGGTAAAGAGGTAGGGTTGATTGTTGACACATCCTCCCTTGTGAGTCAAAATACTGATGAAATGCAGACAGAAAAAGTGAGTGCTCAAAAGGAGGGTATAGGTCGGTCACCTGAAGAGTACTTTGAGCCACACATATTCCATGAGGCCAAGTAAACAGGGACCATCCAAAATAAAATAGGTGTTCTGAGACAGAAAATGACGAGCTACCACATGATCTTTGTGAGGATGTTCAGTCAAAAAACTGCAGTGTGATCACTGATGGTTCCCGATCAGAGGGGCAGACAGTGACTACACTCCAGATGGCTTCTGAACATGGAAAAATAGACAAAAATTCCCAAATTGAAATGGGCAAAAGGGAGGGAAAGATATCCTTTCATTTGCCTCTGTGCTTGGCAAACAGTGAAACGGGCCTGAGAAAAGTGAGTCCTAAAATCCGCAGAAATTCACATGTTTTGTATGTACTGTAAGAAGTTGAGGACAGGTATTATGTTCCTATTTCTGTGGAAGAGAAGTGTGATGCCTTTGCAATGATTGACACAGGTGCACAGGCCTCAATTATGTCCAGAGAACTGGTGAAAAGTATCAATGAAGGAAGATCACTGCAGAATCATATCAAAGTGAGACAAAATGAAGTCCCAGTACATAATTGCAATGGTGAGGAGATACCTATCGAAGGTGTCACTCAAGTTGACATAAAGATAGGAAAACACAGGATGAGACAGGAAGGATTGATCACAGCTGTCAGTGAAATTCCCTTTTTGATGGGAACAGATTGTCTGAAGAGGTTGTCGCCGCTCACTGATTGGGTAAACAGGGTTTTATGGTCTCTAGCCAAAAAACCATTGAGGCCTAAAAAAGTGAGGTCGCAAAACAGCAGTATAAAAGAATGCCATACTATGGCTAAATCAGATGATGCAGTGGAGGTGTACCTTCAAAATGGCAGTGTGCCTAGTGTCACTGTCATCCTGATGTGTCATGGTGAACTGCAAAGTGAAAAAGAGAAGCAATCCATGGAAATGTATTTGGATCCTAAAAAAAATGGCAAACAGAGATAGATGAAAATACTTTGCACGTTTACTTAAAGGGAGAGAAGTGCAAACAGAATGTTATCCCTGAGGTAACCAGAGAAAAACATATTACAACAGTTTCTGAAATACACATGGCAGATGGGCAGCCATGGTTCCCCATTGGTGTAAATGGTCATTCTGGAATGATAAAAGCCACCTTAGCACTTGAACCGGAGAGAAGTTTCATTAATGAGAAAATACTCTGTGAATAATTGAAAGGGAGGAGATCACAAAATTCAGAATTAAAAACCAACACATTTTTGGGTTAGATGAGCCAGATTCAGGGAATAGAGTTGTAGGTAGATGCATGATAAAAATTACCATTGGCCAAAAAACTATCCGTCACAATGTGTGGATAGTGAGTGGGACACAACATGATTTTTATTTGAGAAATGACATTATGCACAGAATGTGTATTGTGTTGAACTTCCTTAATCAAAAAGTGTGGTCCAGGGTAGGTGGACCTGCACCTGAGTTTGAAGACAAGATATAGGCTTATCATTGTGCGCAGTTGGTGCCATATGCAATTGAGCTACAGGTAATGAAGGATGTTACCTTTCCTCCATTCACCAGACAAATCATTATAATACTAAAACACAGAAATGGACAGCAGATGAAAGATTCTGATGCATTTGTGTGCATAAACAAATCCGTGAGGCAGCAAGGACTAGAATGTGAATATACACCGCTGGTAGAGATTGGGGATGGGCCCATGGTAGATAATAAAGGGTGTCAGGATATTTATTCAGAAGAGAATTCAGCATTAGGAATGGCAATACAAAAATCGCATTACACTGCAGATTTCAACAATAGAGTGATTGGGAACATCCCTGAGCTAAATGCAAATGCACAGGGTGAGTTGCCAGAGTCTCTGGATTCCCAACCTAAAGGGATATTCAAATTTCAATCTGTTTACCCTTATGATTCAGGTGAGACGGTGTGCTGTCACCAAGAGAATTGCATATTATTTGACTTAAACAAAAATGAAGCAGAACAACAGCATATTGAAATGGAGAGTGATATTACAATATATTTAAAGGTGGCAACTCTACAGAGAGATACAGCCACAAGGTTAGAGGAGAGCACAGATGTTCCTCCATTGGACGATTTTCCAGAATTCTCAAAAATGGTAAGGGAACAAGTTATGGCAGCAGAGGCCTGTACCAATGAAGAGGATAAGAACAAGTTGAGAAAGATATTCATGCAATTTAAAGACGTTTTTGCCAAGGACGCTTATGATTCCAGCCTAACTTATTTGAATGTTTCTACATTACCAGAGGCATATGGTAAAGATCCAGTATTTTTGCGTCAATATAGGTTACCACTGACATGCTTGAAGTCATTAGTAGAAATAATACAAATCTAGAATCCAGAGGAATTATCAGACCCATTCATAGTACATCAAATACTCTCATTTTGAGTGTGTAAAAAACCAACTGGTCAATGGTGTCTGTGTGCAGACTTGAGAGAATTAAACAAAAGATTACCAGTGTCCAGATGGCCGCTACCATTTATTTATCAATGTCTCGTACAGGTCCATGGCTCAAAAGTGTTTACCACGTTAGATCTTACAGCTGGGTACTGGTGCATGCCACTGGCTCAAGACATACAACATTTGTTGGCATTTACATTTGATAAAACTCAATATACATGGTGCACAACACCATTTGGGTATGTCAATAGTGGAAGTGAGTTCAGAATATTTCTGAAAAAAGCACTCCCAGATGCAGCAGAAAGGGGAACAACAATTTACGTGGATGAGGTTCTTATTGAAAATGAAAACCTAAGGAGTCATTTTAATGAGATTAGACATGTGCTTGGCCAGTTACAGTAGGCGGGAGACAAAGTATCTTTACAAAAAGCACAATGGTTCAAAAAGAATGTGAATTTTCTTAGGCCATGAAGTGACTCAGCATGGGTGAAATCCACAAAAGAAAAAGGTGGAAGCAATATAGAAACTAAAAAATCCTACTAATTTGAAAGGATTGAAGAGTTTGTTTGGGATGACAGGATATAACAGGAAGTTTATTGAGATTTACGCAGAGATCAATCAACCCTTAACCAGATTGCTGAAGCAGAGTGTACCATGGAAATGGGAAAAGGAGCAATGTGAAGGAGGAGTAGCCAAATAGCAGAGCTGGCTGCCATTTATAAGGCAATTGCTACTTCCATTGAAAATAAATTCAGTTTTGGTGACTGATTTTGATTATGCGCAAAATAGTTTTGTAGAGTATCTACCTGGTTGGAAGGCAAAAGGGATGCTCACGTATAACAAAAAGCCCTTTAAAGATGGGAAAATGATCCAAGCCACAGACAAATTTGTGTCAGAAAATGATTTAATAATACACTGAAGGAAAATCCCGGGCCATTTAAAAGCACCAGGAGAGGAAAAGTAGGGAAATGACAAAGCAGATCAATTGGCCAAAATTGGTGCAGTCATGGGAGTTTTGTTTCCCATTGAACACTTACTTGGTTAAATACAGGTATATGCGATCACACGCTCCAAATCTCCAAAAGAAATCGAACAAACTGTAGTGCAATGGAGTTATGATAGCCCGGATGAGGATTTAATTAAAGCGAATAAAGAAGACCCAGTGTTAGGCCTGTTTTATAATCATTTGGTAGATGCAGATCAAAATCCTTTGTCTGAAAATGATAGCAAAGGAAAAGAAGAATTGAGGGTACTATTTAAGAACAAAAAGAGAAATAAGCTTCAAGATGGTTTGATGATTAGGGAATCTGAAACAGGTCAAATACAATGGGTGGTACCTTTGTCATTTTGAGGACTGATGTTACACCATGCGCATGACGCAATAACTGCAGGACACAGAAAACCTTGGAAAAATTGAAAGATTATGTGTACTGGCCACATATGCCCCACGATTCTGAACTGTACACCAGAGGGGGTCTAGTATGGGCACAGTTTCAGCCTGCTTCACCTATGCATAGGGCTCCATTAATGAAAAGAGGTCTGATCCTTCCATAGTCCAATTTGAAAATCTACTATGTTGCGCCTGTAAAAACATCTGCCAGGGGAAATAAATATGTATTAACTGTTGTGTGTCTGATGTTTAAATGGGTGGAATGTATTCCCACACTGGATTGCAGTGCGCAAACAGCAGCCACATTATTGGTAAATCACATATTTTCAAGGTTTGGTTTACCCCAAAGGATAGAATCAGATTGGGGAAGTAATTTTACTAGTACCTTAATGAGTAAGGTGTGGCAGATATTGGGGTAAAGAGGAAATTGCACACCTCTTATTGACCATCTTCATCAGGGTGAGTTGAGAGAAGCAATAGATCTGTAGTAGATATACTAATAAAATGTTTAGCTGAGGCAGGCTCCAGTTGGGATTTTCGGTTGCCTAGTATTAATGGCCATTATATTGACTCCCACTAAAGCAACAGGCATCAGCCCTCATGAGATATTGACAGGAAGAAACATGCTAATGCCACAACACTCATTGGACAGGACACAAGAGCAAACACTGATTTTTTTTGTAATTTTATTTTTTTACTGTTTTATTAACTTTTGCAATACAACCAGTACACGGAAAAGAAAAAAAAGACCCCATTCCCAAATACCATTCCAAGCCCCAACATAGGGCAACAGCCCCCCCGACCTTCTTCCGCAATATGAATACAGTGAACTTTGCACATCAAAGTACCATAGTCATCTCCATTCCCTCGTGACCCAAACCATGACCAAATGCTTTTGGACCCAGTGCGTTTCAACAATTAAACCAAATACAAATTCCCTCAACCCCATCTTCATAGTACTCAATACCCCACCACAACCACACCTTGAGGAAGTTCATAGACAGTGCCTGGTGAATTATAACCCTGTGAGGGTTGTGAGAGTGGCCTCCACACTGTCCTGTGTTGGGGATACACCCACACGGTCCGACTCATTGTTCATATAACCTCTGAAAGCCACCCAGTAGTCTCTGGATCTACTGCCAGGTGGGAGTGTTTGATTATACTGTGTTTCCCTTCGCTCACAGAACGACATATTATTGAGCCAAAGTTGTGCTGTAGGAGATGCAAACGCCCCCAAGGTACGAGCCACCAATGTTCTAGCAACAACAGAAGCCATACCAACCAAGCGTTATGTGCAACGGGAATCCAGTTCAATCAATGCCAGTAACCATGTCTCAGGTGTAAATCGGATTGGGTCATCCACGATCCTCTCCATGACTTCTTCCACAGCTGACCAATAAGATTGAATCCTAGGGCAGAGCCATGCCACATGATAAATGTCAGCCGAGGCCTGGTGGCATCTCTTGCAGATCAAAGACTTAAAATGGAACACATTGTGCGGATACAAAGGAGAGTAATATACCTGATGTATACATTTGAAGTGAATCAGGTGAAACCTGTTGTTTATGGAAACATATTTGGTCTGGGTGAGGATAGAACTGTCATGATGCCTACCCCCGGGGACCCAGACCAGGTCCAAAAACCCGGGAAGCAGGCATCAAGTTATTTTGAGAAAGCCCAAAAACCCCTGCTAGGGGCTGTTTGGGTGCGGTCCAGGCTCATATGGAGAGTCAGTCCTGGCACCATATGCGCCAGGCTCATAGAGTAGAACTTACCTGATGCAGACCATGCTGCAAGCTTACCTGATGCAGACCATGCTGCAAGAAGCTCCAAGCCAAATGAGGCTTGGAAGGGACTATTTTACCTAGGGACTATTTTTTTACTCGAGTGGGGCTGGGGAGGAATACTTACCTGGGACTACTTTGGAGGCTATTTAAACCACGCCCGAAGAGCAGCACACGCTTCGTGTTATTCTGCATCCAGCAGCGTAACGCTCACTGTGCCTGCAAGTCTGCATCCAGTCTTCTGCCACGCCCACCCCGAGTTTGGAGCTGCTAGAAAAAGGGAGAAAGAAGAAGAAGAGGTTAGAACAAGAGCAATACCTTTGATCTTTACCTGAATTCCCGATCCATCGCGCCTTCGAGCTGGAAGAAAGAAGTTAATTTATGCGTGTCGCCTCGCCTGCTGCAGCACCGCGCTGAACTCACCGGCCTTCGCAGCATCTTCACATTTCACCGCATCCTCCTGCATGTTCCTGCCGCATTCCGGCACCTAAAGAGAAGACAAGAACAGCAAAGTGAGCCAAGGGAATACACAGAGGAATATTAGTTACTCCCCCCATAGACTTACCTGATTTTACCACCGGGGCTACTATTCCTCTTCACGGGTCGGCGCACCTTCCACTGCATCTTCGCCGAACCCCGGTCCCTAAGGGGAAACAAAAGGACAGCAAGGTGAAACAAAGGGACTATCAAGGGGAACCCTCCTGACCACAATAGACTTACTTGATTTTACCACCGGAGGTATTATTCCCCGAGACTTCATACTTTCTCTCAGCGCCTGAATAAGGGAGAAAGCAACAGGTTACATATTGACATTATTTTTTCGAACTGTGTTGGAAAATACAAACCCTTACCAGAATATTACCGGTTGCCACGAGGAACTCTTCACTAGGGTCAAGCTGCAACCTGCAAGGAATCGGACAAGAGTGGAAGTCAGGCATTTGAACTCTTACGAACTACATACTTTTTGGAGTCAATATTGTTCTGGAACTCACCAATTCCTTCGAGCCAGTGAAGCAACTGGTTATCAATGCGCCCCTGCTCTCAATGCAGGATGGAGAGCTCATCTTTTCAAACCATCAGGTGAGACTATAAGAGGGGACACCAAAGGTGATCTGTGGGGAGAACAGCAGGGGTGGGGGGATTTACACTCAACTCCACGGGTGGTTAATTCCCTTTCTCCATTTGCAGAAGAATATTCCTACGGGCCAAGCAAACGAAGCTAGGTGGGCCAGTCCAGTCCGTCATCTCGGCCCTACGCGTCACATTGGTGGAGACCGCAGCTGTCCAGTTCAGATCGACGCCTCTGAGGGAGCCAGGTGAGCGTAACAAGAACACCATTGAGCCTCCGATAATGACTTTGCCAGGCAACCCTCCCATTTAACCTTGTACATTTAACCTTGTACAGAGGTGGGGGTCGGGGTCCTATTGAACGCTCCAGGCCATATAAAGTCACTACCTCTCCAACATTTAGAGGCATGACCATGGAGCCCTCGTTAACAAGCCCAGGTACCCCCCGGATCCTACATTTCCAACGCTATTTTAACCACTAGTCTTGATTGATGCGTAGCTCTGTACTCCATGACAGACACACCACGCAGCTTTCAGTTTACAAAAGGATTATACAGGCCCTTTTAGCCACTTGATCATGGCTTCTGCGTCTACATGCATAATGCCGCACACGTGCATTCCGCACGCTTACCATGTTTAGTTTCTGGCTTCCTTTCAGAGTCTTCCATTGCCGCGCCTATCACGCGTGGCTTGGCACGGCCATACATCCATCCACTGGAATTATAGCCCAGTTTTACCGTTTAGACCCTACCGGGGAGTCTGCCCCATTGAGAGATTCATTAAAATTGCCAAGTGGTGAGTGAGCACTTTTTTACCTCCACCACTCCAAATTTTATGCAGCAATTATTATTCTTACCTTGCTTCTTGCCAGCCCTTCACCATTTCGATTTGATCTAGACACCCTGATAATTTATTATCATTTGAACAATAGGTTGTTGGTACTAACCAGCCTAGAAAGTCCAGAAAGGAAGAACGTCCTACCTAGAAGAATTTTATACTTATCTCTCTCTTCCTTTTGTTTTCCCCTTTTTTTTCTCTTTGTTTTCTTGATACAGGGGCTGCTTATTCGCCCTGATGAAGGCAGCTACCGTACAAAACACATATCCCTCTGATGTATTTGCAAGATGGATAAGATTGCCGCCGAAACGTACATTGAATGCAAGGGGGAAGCATGAACTCATGTCTTTAGGGTTCTGTTGTCAGACATTGTTTATAAAATCCTGACAGCCGTGTTGGTTAATATTAAAACCGTTTTCCCCCTGCCACGTCGGCACCAGATACTTCACAAATTTGTATATTTGTTTTAGGCACTTGAAATACATGATGCTTTTGATATATCAAATATTTTACTAATCTGTATACTTGCTGTAGGACTTAGATTGTTACAGGTCCACAATAGCGCTGAGTTATTGGCGCTTATGATTTCCATATGTTTCCCTAACGGGTTATGTTGTGCATTTGAAGATAATTATGCATTGAAGACCATTTTTTGAGTTTTGATTTCACCATTTGTCTTTGTTTACATTGTTGAATTTTATTATATGCAAGTCTTCACATGTTTGTTTTTTCTTGTTTTTTCTTAATAGAAATAATGTATATTCACATCCCCTGTTGTATGTGAGTTTCTTTTTCCTTTCTGGATAATTCTCATGAGCTATTCACTTACGGACTCAGTCCATTAGTACCATTGTGAATGGTTCCCCAATATAATTCATATGGGTTGTTTCATTTATTGACAACAATTGGTGTGAACCTTCAGAGTACCAGTTCTACCTTCTTTTTGGTTTCATATAAATTCGATATCACCTTTCTAGAGGATGTTGGCGCTATATCGAATTCCATCACGGGGGACACCTGAGGGACGTTTGGAAAATCGGGCCATTTAGCTCTTAATACCTCTCAGAGGCGGAAGTAAACCAGCAGGGTGACTGGGGAATATTCGCCCCTAACCTTAAGCTCGTCCCATGCTACAAATTTGCCACCAGGGGCTACGTCTCCTAGACTGTGGATCTGAAGGTTTTGAAAGTGCTCAATGAAAATATGTTCATGTGTAAGGGGGATGTCACAACCTCTGTATATGGCCATCGAGGGTGAATACCTGGGTCGCAACCCCACCCACTTCGCAATCTGATCCCATGCCCTAAGGGTTACCTATAAGGGCTGCACCTCCACCCTCAAGTGACGCCCACGGGCAGCCTACAGGAGGCCTCTACGGTCATCCGGCTGGGTGATAGAGCGCTCAAGACATGAGTGAGGGAGATTACTCGTGGGGGACCGCCACCAAATGGAATATTGTATCTAACCTACTAAGTAGTATAAGAAAAGGTTGGGAACGTCCTGGCCTGCCTGAGAGCATGGGCTGCACATTGTACTCATACAGATACAGGGTCGTTTCCCTGCCCAAATTAGCTTAGTCACCATGGATTTTATGCGATTCCAAAAGGTCGCGGGGGCCAGATCGGGATGTTAATAAAAATATATAATAATTTTGATAGGATCACTATTTTGGATAAGGAAATGGGGGCTGCCTGAGATATGGGAAGGCACATCCAAATGTCTACTCTATGTTCCAAGTGCTGAAGGGCAGCAACGTAGTTTTCATCGTATAGCTTAGATGGGGACGAGGACAACCTAACGCCCAAGTAGTAAATTCCTTGCGGGCACCAAGCAAATGCCTCCCCCACATCCTGCGGGGATATCCCCGCCATGAGCGGGAGCACTTCGGATTTGGTCCAATTTAACTGGTGGCCCGATAAGTCACCAAATGTGGTGATCTCCTCCACTATGGGGCGCAAATTGATCTGGTGGTTTTTGACATATAGCAACATATCATCCGCGTAGAGAGAAACAACGGATGTATGTGACCGTATAGTCACTCCACGATGGGAATGAAACTCCCTCAGGGCGCAAGCCATGGGTTCAATTGCCAAAGCAAACAAGAAGGGGAGAATGGGCAACCCTGCCTAGTACCACAAGTCGGATAGGTAGGAGCAGATTGAATCCCGTTGGTATAGATCAGAGCAAGTGGGGCCGTGTAGAGGAGACAAATCCAATAAAGGAACTGGTTGCCGATGCCGGACGCCGGAGAACCTCGAATAGAAAAGGCCATTCGACTGAGTCGAACGCCTTTTCTGCATCCAAGGCCACCACCGCGATACGACTTACATTATGCATCAGGGTGAACAATCTACGCAGATTATTTTCAGAAGAACAACCTGGTATAAACCCTGCCTTGTCAGGAAGGATCAGAGCAGGCATGTGGGCTAGCAATTTTGCCAAAATCTTATTGTCAGTGTTCATCAGCGACAGTGGGCGATAGGACAAACACTCCTGAGGAGGCCACCTCTTCAAACATACCGCGTAAATGGGTAATAAGCAGATCCGGGAAAGTTTTATACAGTTCCGCGAGATGCCATCCATACCTGGGGCCTTACCGTTCGGAAGCGAATTAATTACCTTGAGTAGTTCCTCCTACGTGGGGGGATTATTGAGAAGCGCCCCAAGCTCTGGATCCAACCAACCCAGAGCAATCCTATCAAGATATTGGGTGATATCATCATGCCCGGCGGAGCTTTGAGTAGTATTCACTCTCTCATAAAATTGCTGGAAGACATTGTTAATCCCTCCAGTTTCCCTAATGGGAAGCCCCTCAGGGGATTCAACTTCTATAATGGGTTCCAAATGTCGGTCCTGGTGAATTGCCCAAGCTAGAGTCCTACTTGGACGGTCACCCTCCCCATATTTAGCAGCTGCGATAGGGTCATCCAAGAATCTATCCTCGCTCTCCATTAGCGAACGGACCTCATGCATGTTAGCCACCAATTCAGCCTGCTGCTTGGGGGAGTCCAGCCTGGCTTGAAGTAACTCCATACTTTTCATTTCTTTCTCCTTAGATGCAATGGTACTGCAAATACTTTTCAAGACAACCCCCTACTGTGCTAAACACCAACCCCGCAAATACACCTTAAACGTCTCCCACACAACCCCCTGGCTTGGGACTGAATCCTTATCCAGCTGGAAGAATTCTGAGATAGCTTTGCGCAACTCCTCCCGGAACACCACATCTTCAAGTGCCCGTGCCCGAAACCTCCATCTAAGGTGCCCAGGACGGGAGGACGGACCTGCTAATTGTACTAGTACTGGGGAGTGGTCTGACAGGGTACGGGGAGTATCACCGCCCCACTGGACTCAGGGACCAACCCAGTAGTCATGTGTATGTAATCTATCCTGGAAGAACTACCATGTACGCTAGAGTGGAATGTGAATTCCCGGTCGTTAGGATGATGCAATCGTCAAACTTCAATAAAGGTATAATCCTCTGCTATGGCCTGCCATTTTTGGGCCGCTCGGGTGAGTGGCCTCTGAGCTGATGTGGACCTGCCCATTTGAGAATAAAGGGCCAAATTGAAGTCCTCCGCCCATACCACTTCATACATCGGGAATGTCCGTATTTGTTCAGAACATGTTTGAAAAAACTCAGGGGAATCATAATTAGGACCATATATGTTTATGAAAAGGACAGGCCATGCTGCAATTTCTCCCGCCACCAAAACAAACCAGCCCTCATCATCCGAAACCTGTCTATGCAGTCAAAATTCCAGCGACTGATGTTTGTAAATTGCAAGTGAGTGGAATGGGAACCTGTGGACGCCCCAACTAGCCAAGGGGGGGATTTTATGTTCCCTCCCTAAATGAATCTCCTGTATGCACAGGGTATTACCCAAATTGGTCGTTTACAATTGTTCGAATGAACAATTGACCAAATTTAAAGGGTCACAATTGACCTTTTCACAATTGGCCGTATATATATATATATATATATATATATATATATTCAGTGAAAAAAACTTTGTTAAAGGGACGTTATGGTTAAGTTGCGCTACTAAAAACCTATGAAATTCAGTGAAAAAACTTTGTTAAAGGGACGTTATGGTTCCAAGTAAAACCGAAAAACCCTTGAAATTCGCCAGTTATGGTAAGCTAAGTAACCATAACTCGCGCCGCCACCGTGCACTGCTAAGACTAACACCCAGGACATCAAAGATGACATCACAAATGTCATTGATGACATCACTGATGACATCACATGTCTGGCCACTATTTTTTCTTTTGCTGACATATCTAGGCCACATGGTTTTCTTCAGTAACAGTCAGAAACTAAGAATTTTATTTTATTTGTAGACATATCCTTCTAGTAGGTTCTTACAGTAATTCCCTTAGAGTACAGTCACATCATATGAAACATATACATATGGGAAAGCACAAGCTTGAAAGACAGCAATCCTTTTTGTGAATAAAGATAATCACTAGACTTATGAGCACTTTCTGATAGTTCTGTTGTTTTTTTTTATGGCTGTACTTTCCCTGTATATGGTCATATTTGTATACATTGTACTCACACTACTTTCCTTAGGATCCAATCACATCAAGTGATACATATACATAGGGTAAATAGCAGCTTTGAAACAGAGCAATCATTTATTTGCATGAAACTAATCAGTTAAGTTATGAATGGTTTCTGCTACTACTTGTGCTTTTTTGCTAACTTCACTTTTCCTGTATATACTCATATTGGTATGTGTTCTTGTGTCTTTGTGTTTTGTCTATAGTAATGCAATTATGTAATACATGGGTTTTATTAGCTACTTATTACATATTTCACAGTACACAAAAATCTATTAAGAAAACAATTATCATTTCATTATTCAACATATTAACATTACGAATATCATACCTTCATCTTGTACGCTGCACACAATGTTATGTTTCTGTATGAGTAGCTTAGTATACTAGATAGAACCCCATAATAGGATGCTATTTATATCAATGCATTGTCCAATGCACTTATTAGGGTATATTTCTAGCAATGATTCTTGACACTTTTTTCGCAACATAATAAGAATCCCTTCTACACATATTTCATGAGAGGTACATACACATGTGATGTCATCAGTGATGTCATCAATGACATATGTGATGTCATCTTTGATGTCCTGGGTGTTAGTCTTAGCAGTGCCTGGTGGTGGCGCGAGTTATGGTTGCTTAGCTTACCATAACTGGCGAATTTCAAGGGTTTTTCGGTTTTACTTGGAACCATAACGTCCCTTTAACAAAGTTTTTTCACTGAATTTCATAGGTTTTTAGTAGCGCAACTTAACCATAACGTCCCTTTAACAAAGTTTTTTTCACTGAATTTCATAGGTTTTTAGTAGCGCAACTTAACCATAACGTCCCTTTAACAAAGTTTTTTCACTGAATTTCATAGTTTTTTAGTAGCACAACTTAACAATAATGACTTTGACTTTATATACATGTCATATGGAACTGACTAGATCTCTTCTTATGAACTTGATGTCCGCGAACTTATTTAATGTTCGCGGACATGTTCGGAGAACAGTACCACTACCTAAAAACTGTGGGGGGGGGAGGTGGGGTATGTTTGATTGTTATATCATAATATAGGAACATTTAACAAATTCAAAAAGCAGCACACAAACACATTATATATAGTAATACATAAGAAATGTAACCCATATATGTAACACACTAACCATTCATTTAAATACAATATGTTCTGAAATGGAATATACCACAAGAAGATAAATTGACTTCCAACATAATTACCTCACAGACACAACAGAAATGTGAACGAGACCATACCCACTGAATACATAGGACTTATCTTACCAGAAATAGGAAGTGTACTTCATTTTACTCATATATTTATAAACTTTCTGTATTAGATTAAAAAATATGTATTTTTTTTTTTCTCACAGAAATGTCTAGTACTCTGGAATGGCTAGAGGACAATTTCCCACATGAAGAAATGTCACAAGATAGTGAAACTAATGGTAAACACTTTATAATATAAACCATTTATTTATTATTTTTTTATATACATTAAACCATTTATATATTATTTTTTTGTACAGAGCATACCAAAATAGAAAAAACTTCAGAAAACCCTGTTATGGATAACAGTCTTCACAATATAGAAGAAAAAATGGATGTATTGTTGGCTAATTTTAATAATTTGTTTGTAGAAAATAATTTCAAACCAAAAATCTCGTACCATTGCCCCACATGTACTTGTCCCTCCTCACCATATCCCAGTCAATTATCCCCAAACCCTCTCCATAATCCAAAATGTTTTGATGAGACTTCCATCCCTTCTTCACCTAATACCTATCATGTTGAAACCCCAAATTCTCCTGTTTTTGTTTCTGTTTCTGCCTCACCTTCTCTGTCATAAATTATTAATATATGTTAAATTAAGTTAAATTTTTATATTGCATTGTGAATAGTTTCCGTTTTTTTTTTTTCAACAATAAAAGTGTCCGCGGACAGTGCAAGTGTTCTGAAATGTTCGTACATAAACGAAAATGGAGGTGTCCTGAGGAACACCACACCTGTTCGTACTGTTCGCTAGCAAGTTGAAACTGTTCTAAGAACACACGTGGTGTCCTGAAATGTTCGTAAAGAAACAAAAATTAAAGTGTTCTAAAGAACACTATATCTGTCCGTAATGTTCGCTATCAACTTTAAAACTGTCCTAAGAACACAATTGGTGTCCTGAAATGTTCGTAAATAAACGAAAATTATGTGTCCTGAACAACAGTACAACTGTTCGTAGTGTTCGCTAGCAACATGAAACTGTACTAAGAACACATGCGGTGTCCTGAATTGTTCGTAAACAAACAAAAATGAAAGTGTCCTAAAGAACACTATACCTGTCCGGTACTGTTCGCTAGCAAGTTCAAACTGTTCTAAGAACGCTATTGGTGTCCTGAAATGTTCGTACGTAAACGAAAATGGAGGTGTCCTGAAGAACACTATACCTATTCGTAGTGTTCGCTACCCAATTGAAACTGTTCTAAGAACACAATTGGTGTCCTGAAATGTTTGTACATAAACGAAATTACACGTGTCCTGAAGAACACTATATCTATCCTTACCGTTCGCTACCAAGTTTAAACTGTTCTAAGAACACACGCAGTGTCCTGAAATGTTTGTTTCACGTGTGACACACTTTTAATTACTTCAGAACCCGAACAGTGTCTGTAGGACATCAATGCGCATGCGCTAACCAATCTCCGTGCACTTGGTGTCCTGCGAACAGGCGCTTCCTTCGCGGACTAGTTCGCGAACGGATCATATGACCGCACCCACGCTCATCGTGTGTCCTGAAATGCGGACACTGTTTGTGTCCCCGAACAATTTAAAAGTACATTTTCAGTTAATCCATAATATTTTTCAATAAAATCTCACCATGGCACAAGTCCCACATAGCAATCTTGAATTTCTATATACCTTTTGAAACTTTCCGATCCTTTTTTTGTGTTCGATCTGTCCGCGGACAGTGCGCATGTCCGCGAACCGCGCACAAGCACCCCTATAAAAGACCACGCCCAAGAGCTTATTCCCATTGTGTTTCTGGCTATTCTTCAGAACACAGTGATTTTTGCTGCCACCTGCAGACTACACCATCATCGAGATGGCATCCTTGGCTGCTGAACTGCCACTTGGTGCTGCACCTGCTTCAGCACCACCCCCACCCCCTCCACCACCACCACCTCCCCAAGGGCCTGAAGAGGGGAACAGGAGTGAGGATGCGGAGGAAGAAGAAGAGGATGATGAGAATGAGGTAGAGGAAAACCCTACTACCCGCACTAGGCGTGAGTCTTGGGTGTGGCGGTTTTTTACCATTCATGGTAATGTTCCTAAGGCTCGTGCAAACCGTGTTACCAGCAAAGAGTGCAAAATGATACTCAGTCGCGGGAAGCACGGTAAGTACAGCTTTGGGACCACTACTATGAAGCGACACCTGAGGTCATTTCACTCTGGGGCTATTCGCAGGGTTGTACCTTGCGAAGAACGTAGCAGGTTGATTTCCTCTACTTCATCCTCTGTTTCTGATCCTGTCACCACAAGGACCACCTCTGTGGGACAGCGTCTTCCTCAAGCTGCCTCACAGGCCATACAGAATGCTGATGACCCTTACCTTTTGAGGGTCACAGTTGTATGTATGTACTGTGACGCAGTACTCTGCAGGGGGAGCGACTTCGGAGTGCTTTTGAGACTATCGTCTCAGAGCACGAGAAGACCTGCTCACCACCCAAATAAAACCCACTCTACATCTTCCTCTTTCAGCTCGCCCTTTCTTATCCCTGTGGTTGGTGTCCCCCCCTTTACCCTCCTTTACCCTCCTCTCCTAGTGTGTCGTGTCTGAAAAACCAAAAAAAATACAAAATTACAAAAATCAAAAAAAAAATAAGGCTCTTTTCAGAGCCGCCTTTCCCAGTTAAAAAATAGAAGTGAAAATAAATGAAGCAGGGCTCTTTGTATTTTTTAGAAGTCCGCGGACTGTTCGCGAACATTAAAAAAATTGGGTTGCTAATCCATCACAAACATTGTAATTTTCTCTGGAAAGAAGTGGTGGCTCTGAAAAGAGCCTTTGGGTGGTGTTTGTAAGTCAAAAATTGTAAATGCTTAACATCTACTTCAAAATCGTTGTTGTAATTCCAAAAAAGCTCGCAATGCATTTTGTACATTTCTCAGAAAAATCTGATTGCCAGCATAAGTAAGATGGACTCCATCTCTGCGAAAAATGTATGTACTACAAAACATAATATTTTCATTGTGAAAAGAAGACATGCCAAAATCTCTTAGAAAGGCACAAACAGCCTTATTAACATTGCGCCTTGCTTTTTCCATTTGTGGACCAAATGAAGAAGAGCGAAGCCACATTTGTCTCTGCGCAATCCGTGAAAATATCACTTGAGAATTAGGAAACATGTCCATAACCTTCCTAAATCCTTCTTTCATAGCAAATTGCAAAAAAATTCCAGTCACATGTCCTAAAATGTTCCCTCCACAATGAATTACAATTATGTCTGGATGTTGCTCTGTCTCGAAAGTAGAGCAGAGAGGTAGCAAGTCCAACCACTTCATTCCACGTACTCCATGCCAGTGTACTTCCACATGTGGGAATCCAAGATCTACAGCTACTCCACAGCTTTCTGCATGCTCCTTCAACCAATGTATCCACGAATCTCCTAAAATCCAAACAATCTGTTTTCTGAAACACACAGCCATAGCTATCTTCTGTTCTCTCAGCAAAAAGAGTATCTGAGAAAATCTCTCCTGGCACAACACACCCACCAAACGTTCCTGACCAATCCCTTTCAGTGCTTATTCTCATTTGCATGACTTCTGAACCCAAAAATCCCCGGATGTAACTCCCGATGTCCGCGAACTACCACCATGTCTGCGGACATATCATAACATGAACAGCCCTTCTACCATTTCCACTACACTCTCTCTGCCATTCCCTCATTGGATGTACCTCAAAAATCACATGACCATGCACCAATCACATTCAAGACCTCTACATCTAACTGCATCATCATAGATCAGCACTGCAAATGTACCCTGAATCTCTCTGAGTACAAGTGTCATATCATTGGCAAGCAGCATCTACCAGAAATACTGTACAAGTCTTCAAGATTTCTACTTGCAGCTCCATGCATATCCATATGCATGAACACAAACTTCAGGTATGCATATTTTCTGTATGGTAGATGAACACATTTTCAAACAGACTTTTACCTTGTAAAATCTGTAAAATGAATTTATTGTACTTTTTTCAAATTCCTAAAATCAACTATCACTTATAAACCTTTATACTATTTACTTTCATTATACACACACACTCAAATCATGTTAAACTAACATTTTTTAAATGAAATATATAGACTACATATATTCAAACAAAATTGCATGCAAACACAATCTAGGTTTAAACCTTTATAAAAATACTTATACAATTTCATATTTTTTGTTTTTATTTATTTATTTACTTAATTACTTTAAATTAGACATGACATTGAGGCACTATTACCTAGAACAGTTTACTTACAGAAATAGTGGTATTCACTAATATATTATACATTTCACAAGACATAGTAAAGATATTTTTTTTTGCTACAGTTAGTCATTCAATACAATTTGTTCATTAAGAACATAACATATGTACTGAACTGATGCAATGTATCTTATGTAAATAAATTAGTTTAATGGTTTTACAGAAGGCACTGAGGATTTCAATTAAAAAAATCAATATCTAAATTAAAAACAGTGCTATATACAAACAAAGTTACTAATTTGAAGCTTTTACAATTGCAGTGAAGACCAGTTTCCTGAAAAGAAGCAGCCGTATTCGAAGAAGAAAGAAAAACTAAGTAGTTACCTGTTAATTTAAAAAAAAAGTAAGTAAAATATCACCATAATATTTGTGTTATTAATCAAATATACTATAACGTTAATACGAGCTATTTCGGTTTCTAAAAATAGAGATTTTGTACCATTTTGTCCAAAAATGTATATGTCTTAAACAGCGATTTACAGCCAGAATGGCCCACAAATTTCTATTTTTGGACACACAAATTACCCAACTGAACCACTACAATTTTCATATTATAGAACAAACAACTGTTTTAATTGTATACATTAGATTTACTATTTGTACTTTTCCACACCACTAGCTTACTTTTTTTTTGTCATCTGAACCCCAGTTTAGTAACACATAAATTCAAGAATACCTATCCCTACTAGTTTTAGTTCCCAATGCACAATCACACACCATTACATACATCTTTATCATCTTACTCAAACACTCATGCACACAGCACACATACATTCCAGAACACCCCAACCCATATCTTCTTTATTTTTTTCAACAGACCCTAAAGAATGCCTACCAAAAGTCAAGTCCGTAGAAAGCAACGCAAAAGTAGAGCAAATGAAAATAAAGGTGTCCAACATAAGCATCCATCTCTAGCAGAATTTGTAAAAAAAGTTGAAACAAAACAGCTAATACAATCATTTAGTGAAACACAAGAAGTTTCAAGTACAACAACTTTGCGTCCTCTATCAAAATGTAAAACAAACCAAAAAACAATTAACAGAAAATCAGCTATCAGTACAGATAAAACTACTTCTTCAAATTTTAATATAGTGCAAAGTAAGCATACCAAGAAAAGTATTTTAGCCAAAATATACCATCACAAAGTCCTTCAAAATCTTATAAAAACAGGAGAGAAATCAGGTTCAAAGCTTAAAACCTATCATAGGAAATTAATCTTAGAAGCATTGATGGACAGTGCAATTCTTCTCAAAAGAAATGTATTTATTTTACTGTTAAACAAAATGAAACCACTAACAAAACTAATAACTAAATTACAAAAAAGACTTCTCAATAAGCGAAATATCAACAGAAAGAACTTCTTAAGTATCAGCGGAGGTGAATGGAATCACACTACAAGCACAGAACCATATTTTAATGAAGAAGCGTACAAACAAAAGCAAACGAATACAATTGCCATACATAGCAGTGGTCGGGGTTATGAAAAAGTGAATAATACCATAATGGAACAAGAAGTACTTCTTACAAAAATATGCCCTGAAAACTTAGAATTACCCCTCCATTCAACTGAATCAGAACGTCTAGTGTACAAATGGCCATGCACGTCAATGTGTAACATTCCCAAACAATGTTTCAAACCTTTACGCCAATTCCTCAATAAATATGTAAAAAGCAAAGACAAAATCAAAATTAAATTACTGCAAAATATAGATACCTGTCCAGTGCGCAAGTACACAGGACTACAAGGACATTCATTGGCCTGCATTACAGGACCTACTTGTAAAACCACTTTTCATGATATCAAAAGGATATCAACACATCATTCAACTATAAGAAATCTAGTCTATAAACTGTACTATGCTAAAAGTCCTGCTTTAGCACTGGCAAAGTTAAATAACATCCTTCTACATGGTACAGCAAAAGACCTACTTGAAGAAATTCACTATATCCAGAAAAAATATTTTGGAAGTGAAAGCCATTTACAGAATGAAATAGGTTTAAACCAATTAAGCAACAATTCTACACATGGCAACCTTTTGCTAAACACATATAAAAAAGAAATACTAAAATGTAAAAGTACATCAGCTGAAGTACCAAACCATGTATGTGTATGTTGCCGTAGAATTTTTTATAAAAGTAACACAAAATCTGTGGACCTATCATACAAAATAGAAGACAATGAAGATTCTAAATGGTTTGAATTAGCTCTCTACCTTGTAGCAGAAAACAAATATGAAATAACTGAGCCCTTAATACTTTGCAGTTATTGCACTACAAAACTTGACAACAACCAAACTCCTTCACGTTCTATCACAAATAATTTGGAATTATACCCAGTACCAAAACCTCTACAACAACTTAATTTATATGTGAGCATCATAATTCAAACAGTACACCCATTTCAAGCAATAATACGCCTTCAACCAAAAACAGCAAATTACCTCCCTCAGAATTGGTAAAAGGCATTCGTGGAAAACTAGTTTATTTACCATTAAATCTAAAAGAAAATGTGCATACTCTAGGAGTGCAACGTCCAATGCAGCAATCTTTAATTATATTAGTAAATGGAGTACCTACAAAAGACTAAAAAATATGGCAACAGCTGGTAGATTTATATAAAGTTAGACAAGCCTTCCAATATCTTAAAGAGAATAATGAATATTACAAAGAAATTAATATTGAAGAAAACTTGAAAGATACAACTGAAATAATTCAAGAAACACAAGAAGCTGGTCAATTTGAGCTAATAGATCCTGCTACAATATCAAATACTTTAGACCATTATACAATTCATACTTTGCACTGTAATGACACCGTACAAGATGTACTGGAAACTTACCAAATGCGTCAAACAAAAGGATCGCCAATCAGTATATGGGAAAAAAGTATAGAAGCACATGCTTTTCCTCTACTCTTTCCTACTGGCAAAGGAGGAAGGTATGATGATAGACCTATTCAAATATCAGCTTCAGAATACCGCTCATTACGGATGTATTCTGAAGATCCCAGATTTAGACACAATGTGGAATACATATTCCACCTACTCTTTGAAAGTGAACTAGCAACTTTATGTTACGGAGTTGCACACATATTCAAATCAGGATCACACTTTCAAAATATGACAGCTACACAATTATTAGAGAAAGTGCAACAAAAGGATGAGGTTTTACAATCAAATATTACAAATCTATTAGCAAATATGCATGGTACTAAAGAGTACTGGTTTCGACGTCATGGAGATGTACGTTGTATGATCAGAAACCTTGGCCCACCCACTTGGTTTGTTACATTAATTTGTGCAGAATATGCATGGGAAGATTTACATGATTTCCTACGCATATCAAATAAAAACGAAACAAACATAGATATTCTAACACCTGGAGAACTTTGTTCTTTGGATCCTGTTAATGTTTCAAGATATTTTCACCATCGCTTCATTGCTATGCTACATTTTATTTGTAATAAAACTGTTCCTCCCCTTGGACAAGTGCAACACTTCTTTTGGAGAAAAGAATACCAAGCCAGAGGAGCACCACATATCCACATGCTTTTATGGATTAAAGATGCTCCTAAATTTGGTCAAGACAGTGATGCCACTGTTTTACAGTTTATTGAAAAATATGTCACTTGTGAAATTCCATCAGAAGCCACAAATAGTGATCTTCATGCACAAATTTTACAATTTCAAAGACACAAATGTGGAAAAATATTGTCGTCGCAAATACCAAATCAAAGGCAAATACTACACCAAATGCCGATTTGGTTTCCCTAGACCAGTTACAAATACAGGTCAAGTAAACAACCTCATGTCTTCAGTTAGACATAGTGTTAAAGGTAAGTCACCTAAAAATACATATTACATAAAAAGAAAAGAAGAAGAAAAATATATCAATGATTATAATGCAATCATTGCCCACTTATGGAATGCAAACATAGATGTGCAGTACATTGCAGACTATTCTACTGCAGTTGCACGATATGTCACAGCATACTTAACTAAAGCAGAAAAGACAGAGCTCCAAGACCTCTGGAATGACCTGTCATCAGATAATACAGTATCTCAGAAATTATACAGCTTGGGCATAACAATGCTCACCCATAGAGAATGTGGATCTTATGAAGCAGCTGATCGTTTAACTGGTACTTCATTGTATGGTAAATCTGAAAATATAGTATGGCTAAGTCTTGGTCCTGCTAAATCTAGAAAAAGAGTTCTAAAATCATATGAAGATATAGAAACAATAGCCAAACATGATCCCAACAGCCAAGACATTTTAAAAAACAATTTATTGGACACATACTACCCAAACAGAAGTAATACTTTGGAAAACATGTGTCTATACCAAATAGCCCAAAACTACACATACAAAAATAATATGAAACCTGATGAAAAAAAAGGTAAATATAGAGTGACAGACTGTGAAGGCAGCGTAGTTAAACTCACTAAACCAAATTTAATTAATCATATCAAATTGTCATTGAAGACTCCTCAACATAAAAAGTATATTACATGTCCCTGCTATAACTCTTCAAACCATGGAGAAAAGAAGAACAATTACTAGATAACTATGACTCATATGAGGATGCTTTCAAAGCAAATGAAAGCACTATAACTGATGTAAACTTTACACAGTACAAAACAATGTTGCACAATGAACAGCAACATGAAGAAGAACTCCAAGCAAAACTAGATAAGGATACTCCTGACAGTAGTCAACCTTCTGTAACAGGAAGCCAAGAACCACTGGGAGAACCACTGATAACCAATGAGGCAGAATTAGCTATGATAGAAGTAGAAAACACCATGTGTCAGTATGAAGATAAGGAAGACTTAACTATACTACAATCAAAACTAAACAATGAGCAAAGTAGCATTTTTCAAGAAGTAACAAAACAAATTGCACATGGTGTAAAACATGAAAATAAAGAATGTTCCTGCCATAATTATAAACCTATACTACTGTACGTCAGTGGTGAAGCTGGTTCTGGCAAAACATTCCTAATCAAAATCATTAGTAAGTTCCTTCAACAATTGACAAACAACAAACTGTCAGCTGTTGTCACTGCCCCCACAGGTTTAGCTGCCTACAACATAGGTGGTGTTACATTACACCGATTACTACTATTACCAGTAGAACACCAGAACAAATTAGACTATTACAAACTTTCTGCAGAAGCTGCAATGGAATTACGCAGAGTATTGAAACAAATGAAAATGCTACTAATAGATGAAGTGAGCATGGTCTCCAACCTGATGTTAGCTTTGACCTCAGATTACAAGAAGTACTCAAAACAGACTATGAAGAGCTCTTTGCAGTAAAACACATTATTGTTTTTGGAGATCTGCTTCAATTAACACCAGTAAAAGGTGAACCTATTTTTAAAACATTAGGGCACAAACTCTGCCGTAAAACTGTTGGCAGCATTGGAAATGTCAACCTTTGGCAACATTTCCAATACAGAGAATTAACAGAAAACATGCACCAATCTGCAGATCTAACTTATGCCAACATTTTAAAAAGTTTGAGAGTTGGTATACTTTCTAAAGAAGCAGAAGCAACATTGAAAACCCGGCACATTAATGGACTTTATGGCGATAATGCATGTGCTACAGATGTTATGGAACAATTAGCCCACAAAAATGTCAATTGTATGGCCTTAATGCCAACTCTTGCAAGCTGTCTCAAATTCAATGAAATAATGTTAAGTAAAGAAATGCAACCAATAATGGAAATTAGCGCCACAGACAAACTAGATGCACATGGTATGACACTACCCATGTGTGACCAAGCCACAACAAGACTAAATAATTTAGAAAAATCAATCTCAAACACAGCAGGTTTAGAAAAGATGTTAAAATTATCCTTAAATTGCAGAGTGATGCTTAAACGTAACCTTGACGTGGACCAAGGACTAGTTAATGGAGCACTGGGTACAGTTGTTGGCTTTCAAACATACCCACGTGACAACAAAATTCAGTTTGTCAATATACTCTTTGACAAAATTTCAGAAGTAAAACGGATAGGACGCTCAACAGTTAGATTCCTTCTCTTCAAAGATATGTATGTACGCAGAGAACAATTTTCTCTAACTCTTGCATACGCAGTCACGATTCATAAATCACAAGGTTTTACCCTAGACAAAGCAATGATAGATATTGGTAACACAGTCTTTAAAGAAGGCATGAGCTACGTAGCACTATCACGCTTACGTACACTTGACGGTCTATTTCTAATCAACTTTGATGCCAGTAAAGTAAACGCTGATATTCCTTGCATTTTAGAATATAATAGTCTTCGCTCACTATACACTCCCCATCTAAACACATATTCTGTTCCACAAAAACTAAAATGTTGTAAAAGAAAACTAAATCAAACAGAAATGCAACAGGACGTCACTGCAAATCCTCCCAAGAGAGTAAAAGAAACTAATACTTCATCAAGTACCACAAACAAAAAAGAATCAATTAGGGAAAGTAAACCAGGTACTTCTTTAAAGAAGGAAGACAAACTCCAAAAAAAAGCAGTTAGATACAGAACTACCTGGACCATTTAAATTCTCAAATATAGTTGGTGTAAGTTGCTATGCAAATGTAGCAATGAATATTCTATTTCAATTACCACCAATTGTTGACAACATTTACTTACACAGTACAGACCATTTGTGTTTACAAATGTTAGTACTTCACAGAAATGCAGCAAACAATCCTGACAACACATATAGGCCCTCATTACGACCCTTGCGGAAATCAACCGACCGGACCGCCATAGCGTAAATAGCGTTTCCGCCATTGCACGATGGAGCAAAGTGCGGCTCATTCCGACCCATCGGGCACGAGCACCACGCCATGGCGGAAGTGCAAAGTCCGCGATGGCGGAAATGACCCCAAAACGGCCCACACCGCCGCCGTACGGCGCCCTAGGTGCAATACCGCCACCCATCACAGCGGACACCGCAGTGAGCGCCAACCGGAAAGTACGGTGACCGTAAATATACGGAAACGGAAGTAAAAGCATGGTCCCGGAACGGGAAACATCCCGCCGTACACCTATAAAACCACAAAATCCACACAACCATAAAAAATACTACCCTGAGACACATCCCAACCCGTCATCCACCCTAGTGAAACCAAGAAAAATGGGAAAAGTAGCGAAGAAAGCGTGCGACCGCAAGCGGCAGGTCCACTTCTCCCGTGAGGAACTCACGGTGCTCACGGAGACCCTCCGGGAGAATGCTGCCGTCGTCTTCTCCACGCAAATGACCAGGACGGCACTTGCGAACAAGAAGGCCATATGGGCCCTGGTGGCACAGCGTGTAAGTGCGGTGGGGACCGCACCCCGCAACCCATAGCAATGCAGAAAGCGATGGGACGACCTGCGGATACGCGTCCGTAGCATACTTTCTGCCAACCGCAACATTGCCACAGCTACCGGGGGAGGATCGGAATCACCCATCAAGTTGACCCCCTGGGAAGAAATCTGTGCCTCCACCATTGGAATGGAGAGCATAGAGGGAGTCGGAGGGATGGAGAAAGGAGTGCAGACATCCGAAGATTCAGGTAGGTGTCCCAAATAAAACAATGCCAAAACCACAATGTCCAATCATGTGAAGTACCACGTGCCCACATAGTGCAACAGGAACACATGTCCAGGAGAACGTCCACATACATAGGCCTGATAGCACACTTTAAAACTCACATCAAATACATAAATAATTAAAAATCCTAAAAACACCCTCTACACGTGCAGCAGGCACACCCTAACTGCAGGCTGCCAAACAACTGCACCCTCACTCCACACACAAATGAAACCACCTCCAAGGCCCCGACCCAAATCACCCTCAGGTACCACCCCAATGCATGTGATACATTGCCATTCCAATTCCCACAGACCCATTAATAACGCTCGCCCTCCTTTACTCCACCACAGGGTCCGATCCAAACGACGAGCTCCAGGACACCCCTACCAGCACACCTGCAAAGAGGGCCAAGACCAACGGCCAAAGACCCTCCACCTCAGCTGCACGCATCAAGACACGGCAGCAGCACAAATCAAGTGACAGCACACAGGAGGGAACTCCAACAGGCACCCCAGCAGCCAGCATGCCCACAACACCACCACCACAGGTCCCCCCAATGGATGCCACAGTAGGCACTGCTTCTGGTGGCAGCAGCACCATAGGTGATACTGCATTAATGGCAGCATGCTCCGACACAGAAAACGGGGATGTCGAAGTTAGATCCATCCATGACCTGTCTCAATCCCCCTGTCTGTTCCATCCCGTACACCATGAGGATACCACGCAGGGGCACCCACAAGACGACGACTGGCCATCCCCCACAAGCCCTGTGGCAAGGCAACATGAGGTGATCAGCCCCTCTGTGACACCACCGCAAATGGCCATGGCCCAGAAGAGGCAACAGTCCCTCGACCAGTTAATCGTGCAACAGCAGCAACTGGCCACGCTCCTCAAGGACCATGCCGATGAATGTGGGGGCACTAAGGCAGACATAGAAACATCAACTGAGACACTGAGGGCAGAAATGGAGAGAAGTACAGAGACACTAAGGGCACAAATGGAGAGTAGCACCGAGAGCCTGAGAGTACAAATGGAGAGTAGCACCGAGAGCCTGAGAGTACAAATGGAGAGAAGCACCGAGAGCCTGAGGGGGGAACTGCATGCGACGTCCAAAGACGTATGTGCCGAACTTGCCGCAGTGCGCCGTGTGCTCACTGAGCTCTCACAAACCCTTAGGGACATGCATGGACGTGAGCAGGCAGAGACATCATCCGTTGCAAGTTCCGTCCAGGGCAGCCCCCAACGTAGATCTGGGAGGAACCTGCGCTCCACAGGCAGGGGTGCCCCTGATACCCGCAGAGGGGGCTTGCAATAGCGACAGCCCACTGACAATGAGCATCTTTGGACACTGGTGTTCGGGGGGGAGGTAGGAGGGTGGAGGGGGTGTGTTGGGCTCACTTGGGTGGCGGGTCGATAGGGTGTTTAACATGATATCACATATGCCATAAACAATGCACGATCATGCAATGAGATGTGTGGACATTGATCTTTGTGTACGAGGCCATTATAGGCGTACAGTCCATATTGTGCATGTCCCAGACACACACAGTGCCACGAGTCCCGTGTCCATGTATCAGCCACCAGGCGTGAGTGCTAGAAGCATGCATCTATGAGATGCTGACGAATGTCACGGCCCTCCTGTGCCTCGCAGACTCCTTGAGGTGCTGCCACATCCCCACCCTCATCATGACCATCATCAGGTGCTTGCAGTTCTGCGTCAGGGGGCATGGGCACATTTCTACGTACGCACATGTTGTGGAGCATGACACATGCCATGACCATCTTTGCAACCTTCACATGGCGGTACAGGAGTGCCCCGCCAGACCTGCTGAGGCAGCGGAAACAAGTCTTCAGTAGGCCGAATGCCTGTTCTATGACTACACGGGTACGTGAGTGGGCATGGTTGTAGTCCTCCTCATGCTGGTCCCGTGGGTTCCGGACTGGTGTGAGGAGCCCTCTCTTCAGTGGATACCCGGCATCACCTGTATGTGGACAAGAAAGGAATATTGAGGAATGCCATTGCTACGTACGCACCCCCCCCTTCCTGCCAGGTCATTGCCGCATCACATACCCCACATCATCATGCATGAAATGAGACTCACCGAGTAGCCAGGATCTGTTCCCTGCGTGTCGCTCCATGTAGCGTGGTATAGTTGAGTTCCTCAAGACCATAGAATCATGGGTAGATCCAGGGAATCTGGCACAACAATGTGTAATGATCCTGTTGGAGTCACACACCATTTGTACATTCAGGGAATGAAATTGTTTTCGGTTGCGGTACTGGGCCTCCATGGCATGTGGGACGACCAATTCCACATGGGTGCAGTCGATGGCACCAATGCAACCCGGTATGCCGGCAAGTGCATGGAATCCCACTTTTGTGTTCGTAATTTCCTGCTCCGAGCGTGGTAGAGAGATGAAGTCGTCTGCGTGCTTCAGGAGGGCATCGAGCACTTGCAATAGTGTCCGTGAGAACAGTGGCTGTGATATGCCATGCAACTGTCCGACTGTGTGCTGGTAGGTGCCTGTGGCCAGAAAGTGTAGTACAGACACCACCTTCAGTAGGGGTGGGATGGCGGTTGGGCTATCTATCATGCTGACAAGGTCAGCCTGTGTCATGTCCACAATGGCGGTTATGGTGTCCCGGTCCAAACGGTAGAGGGTGTGGATCTGCTCATCAGTGAGGTTGAACGGATGTGCTCGGAGGCGTGGGATTGCGGGCTGCCTGCGTGGTGGTAGTGGCTGTGCTGGCGGCCCTTGCTGGCCCTGCCTTGGCCTCCTCCTCCTCCTGCGTCTCCGCCGTGTGGCCGGTAGTAGTTGGTGTTCGTCTTCTTCTTGAAGTTGGAGTACTTGCAGTGCTATCAGGTCCCCCAGGGCCAACATGGCTAGTCCTGCCGGTAGCATTTCGGAGTGGGTGTGGTTGTGGGAGGAGACTGGGTGTGCAATTTATGTGTTTTCAGGCTGTATGGCCTCCACCTGTGGTGATTCATTCCACCTGTGCAAGCTGCACTCCCCTTTGGGCGAGCACGTCCCGCACACAACGCTGCAATTCGACGAATGGCATCTTGCTATTGCAATCATGTATTTGTACCCGATGGCAGTGTAACATTGGTTGATATGTTCATTCGGCTATGGTCCCATTGTTTCACATACAATCTTTGCAGTCGCGAACAGACTTGTGAAGGGTCAGTGGAACGTAGTACTCGAGTAACGGTGGACCCTCATGCAACACTGTACCGAGCTTCACCGACGGGCGGGGCATTCCATTTGTGAGTGAAGGCAGTTGCCATTTTCACACACAGCCGCACTAGATGGATTAATTTGTGGTTTCAAGCGGCCACAGATGCCTTTTTGACGTGATGTTGCAAATGAGGAATTCGAAGGGCGGCGCTTTCGGTTTTCAGCTAGAAATGCCCACAGGTCTGACTGCAAATATAACGTTCTATTGTTCAATGTCTTTGGGACAGGGGCCATGGCGAGGATGCAATGATTGATATGAATAGTATGGGATGCGCAATAGCGACGTGGGCGATGAGGCCGGACGTTCCCAAATACATGTTACTTCACAACACTTGAATAACGGGCTGGGGCACGGTGGATTTTGCAGGCTGCATAACGCACAGACTCAATGGAAATTTCACATGTTATGTGAGTATGGAAACAGGCGTTTTCATTACGGGATGAGGGAATGATGTATGGATGCATGGACAGATGATTTGATACAGAGTTTGCCATGTACAGGGCTTCTTGGAATCTATCCGCCTCCCCTGCGCTATGTGATGCAGGGCTGCCATAGTGGGGCCATCGTCTATCTGGCCTTGTTGAGCCCTCCCTGTCTCGACGCGCCTTCAGACACTTGTGTCTATGCACGTTACCAATCCCATCAGATGGATTCTGTTGTAACAGACGCATGCACAGGTACACTCGTTTGTGATAGTGTTTTCACCTCGATATAGATAGTTATGATTCGCAAGTGGTTTGTGGGTGGTGATGATCCTTTGGAGTGGGCTAGCATGCATATGGCTGTGGATTTGGTGTGATCATTGAAGTGGTTAATTCAAATGTAGTTCTGATGGCCATACTATTCTTTTTCATTTCATTTGGTTGACAGGTATCTCCTCCCCTTTTGCCACTGCCATCTGTATGCCACTCCTGCAGATGGATTTTACTCCCGACACCTGCTGCTTCGTGTTAATCAGTGGAGCAGCATTACGATCTTATGGGACGATCGCCAATGGGCCACATGCCATTACGCAGTACTAGTGGCTAGGAGCAACATTTCGGCCTTTCAGCTGGACTAGTGCCTCCCTATTGGGACGGCCCTGCGGTTCTAGGCGCTTCCATGTTGCCTTTTCGTACGGGAATGTAGCCCCTGTGTACCATGAAGGAACAGGGCGTCACACAAGAAGTAGCTGGTCATTTATTGCGGATGCAGCCCACGATAATGAAATATATTTTGGAGTTCATGGCCTAATGGCTGTATGGGCTTGGTGAATTTGTTGTGCATTAAATTTCTATTCTGATATGAACCGTGTAGCGTTCTTCTTTGCGAGTGATGTGGCATATTCCTATTTGGGGAGCGATGTATTGTGAGGAGATCTGCATTGGGTTCCAGCTTCGGAGTATAGTTGCGTGGTACTGTGCTGGGCGCGTTTGCCTACGGAGCCCAGTGAGGTCAGGGATAAGGGCTGCCATTATGACTGTTTTGATGATGTCATGCTCAGGGGCGGGGGATTAGCTTTTGTGTAACAGATGCCGGTCAGCCAGTTGGATTGGTGGAATGATGTGATTATCGGAATTTTGCTGGTCACAGGTGCCTGTGTTTGCGTGCGTTTCTTGGTGGGAGACTGAGGTCATGTCCATTTGTATAGCTTCTGTATTCGTGCCATCTGTGCCCTGCAGCTCCCATTGGGCACTCTTGAGATTCATTTGTTCGTTGGCAGGCATGGATGACTAGTACATTTCACTGGTTGCATTGTGTGACTTCATTGCACCTACGGGGGGTTGTACAATGTGGCCAGGGAGCGGTGTACAAGCACTCAGTAGGGCCGTTTACGGTTGGTTCGCGATGCCGTACTTCTCACCATGGCGGAATGGTACTTTCCGCTGTGCTTGATGGCGTTAGGTGCATGTCCGCTAGGGTCGGAATTCGCGTACCGTTGCGCCATGGTGGTAATTACGGTTTGGCATGGCGCGCGCGCGCGTGCTTGGTGCAGTTAGCGTTGGCGTTCACTACGGTGTCGCTAATGGCATCGTACTTTGCGGTGACGGGTCATGATCGCACCTAGCGCTATTCGATGGCGGTATTGCATTTCCGCCATCGTTTTTCGATTTCCGCCAGGGTCGTAATGAGGCCCATAGTATTTTTGGAATAAGACGACAATTGGACCTGTGCTGGCATGGTGAAATTCACTATAAACTCACAGGAAGATCCACAAGAATTTGTAATGTATTTACTATTAGTACTGGAAAACAAAAACATACATATAAATGAAATCTTCCAGATTTCATACATGTGGAAACATACATGCACTCTGTGCAACAATGTGACACAAGAAGAAATTCCCAATGAACGCTTCATATATATATCAATACCAAATTGTGAATCCATTCCATTTCAGCAACTTGTACAAAATGCAAACAATGGTAGATTATGCTCTACCTGCAATTCAGATAATCGCTCCACGTTAGTAATACAAACACATAGTAAATACGTAATACTAATGCTTCTACGTTACAATGCAGATGGTACCAAAAACAACTGCAAGCTGACTGGATTCACACATAGTCAAATATCACTTGGTGAGAAAACCTTCACAACAATAGGTATAATCTACCACGCAGGAGCCGCAACCAATTCAGGGCACTACACGGCATATATAAAAAAGAAATGTGGATGGTTTGAATGTAATGATAGTACCATAACTCTAAAGCAGAGATTACCAGCAAATCTTACAAACGCTTATTTGATGTTCTTAAAACCAAAATTTGATAAATAAACTGTATTTAAACCTTTAAGTAAATTTGTGTTAAAAAAATATAAACTGTTAGAATACTCCAAAAGCTATCTAACTGCTCAAAGATTCTACAACAACTAATTAGATAAATGAATACCACTAAATTAGACCAAAAAATACACAGTTAGAATACGCCAATTGGTATCTAACTGTCCCAAAATTATTAATTTGTGTTAAAATAATATAAACTGTTAGAATACTCCAAAAGCTATCTAACAGCTCAAAGATTCTACAACAACTAATCAGATAAATGAATACCACTAAATTAGGCCAAAAAATACACAGTTAGAACACGCCAATTGGCATCTAATTGTCCCAAAATTTAACAATATCCAAATAGATAAATCAAAACCACTAAAATATATTAAAAAAATAGACAGTTAGAATACGCCAATTGGTATCTAACTGCTCCAAAATTTTATAATATCAAAACAAATGAAGAATCTGTTACTGCTCCAAAAAAAATACAACAAAGCAAAGTATAAAGCATTAGCCAGAAACAACAAGTGAACACTGAAAACAAACAAACAAATAAACTGTAGCATAACAGAAAAAGGTTTTTTTTTAATCCAACATGGATTTTTTTTTCTCCCACAGACCCGATGATTTTAGCAACAAATACAGAAACTGAGCAAATTGCACAGTACTCTGATTTGTACTCTACTAAATATGAGGGTCGAAAAAAAATAAAAGTATATTGCTTATACAATGTAATAAGTCATTACAAAATACTAATACTAACATGCTATTTTCTTTTATCACAGAAATGAAGAAGAAAAACATGGACTCCCATTACTAGACCAAACAGTAAGTATACAATAATAACGACAACCATAGCAGCATATCACATCCATAGTATCTAATACCTTTGTTCCTTATACATTTGTTTTTCACCCAAAGTTATAAGCAAATATGAATGTGATATGCTGCGGTGGTTGTTGCCAGGGCATAGAGTCTTGGGTGCATGGCCAAATGGCCATGCACCCAAGACTCTATGCCCTGGCAACAACCACCGCAGCATATCACATCCATAGAGTCAAACATTTCAACTATGATCTATGGGAAACTTTTAATGTCCGAGAACAATGTGAGTGTTCTTAGAACACTTTGAACTTGCCGGCGAACAATACGGACACCGTTTTCAGGACACCCCCTACAAACATTTCAGAACAGCGCGATAGTTCTTAGAACACTTTCAACTTAACAACGAACAATACGGACAGCGTCCTAAGGACACCCCCTACGAACATTCCAGGACACCGGGAGTGTTCTCAAAAACGTCTTCAGAACACCCCCATTTTGTTTATTTGCGAACATTTCAGGACACCGCGGGTGTTCTTAGAACACATTCAACTTGACAGAGAACAATACGGACAGCGTCCTCAGGACACCCCCTACGAACACTCCCCGGACACCGCGAGTGTTCTTAGAAGCGTCTTCAGAACACCACCATCTTGTTTATTTGCGAACATTTCAGGACACCGCGAGTGTTCTTAGGACACATTCAACTTGACAGAGAACAATACGGACAGCGTCCTCAGGACACCCCCTACGAACACTCCCCGGACACCGCAAGTGTTCTTAGAAGCGTCTTCAGAACAACCCCATTTTGTTTATTTGCGAACATTTCAGGACACCGCGGGTGTTCTTAGAACACATTCAACTTGACAGAGAACAATACGGACAGCGTCCTCAGGACACCCCCTACGAACATTTCAGGACACCGGGAGTGTTCTCAAAAATGTCTTCAGAACACCCCCATTTTGTTTATTTGCGAACATTTCAGGACACCGCGGGTGTTCTTAGAACACATTCAACTTGACAGAGAACAATACGGACAGCGTCCTCAGGACACCCCCTACGAACACTCCCCGGACACCGCAAGTGTTCTTAGAAGCGTCTTCAGAACAACCCCATTTTGTTTATTTGCGTACATTTCAGGACACCGCGGGTGTTCTTAGAACACATTCAACTTGACAGAGAACAATACGGACAGCGTCCTCAGGACACCCCCTACGAACATTTCAGGACACCGGGAGTGTTCTCAAAAATGTCTTCAGAACACCCCCATTTTGTTTATTTGCAAACATTTCAGGACACCGCGGGTGTTCTTAGAACACATTCAACTTGACAGAGAACAATACGGACAGCGTCCTCAGGACACCCCCTATGAACACTCCCCGGACACCGCAAGTGTTCTTAGAACAGTTTCACTTTGCTTGCGAACAAAACGGACACATATTGAGTCCTTAGAACACCCCCCAGTCAGTTTATTTAGAACATTTCAGAACACCCGTGATGTCCGCAAACAAATCAAACACAAAAAGAACGTCTAACACATAAAAAACACAACTTTCATCCTATCTCATACACTCCCACCCTCCCCAAACACTCCTACACACCAACACACTCTACAAAATACACATTTTGAACAAAGTTTCACTGCGCTGTCCGCGGACGTCCGCTAATCCAAGATGGCGGGCCCTACCGAAAAATCTGACGCGCTTCACGCTTCACGCCGTCCAATCAGCGAACACGTTGCATGTCCGCGAACATCACGCAAGACGATTGGCCAATCAGGACACTGTCCGCGGAGCGAACAGGGAAGTGTGTCCGCGAACCGAACACAGATATCACTAATTTATTTTGACCTACTTTTTGGTCATTTAAAAAAAAACTACTGGACGGATTTTCACCAAATTTGCAAAAGCACGCTTTCTGGACCAAGCCGCTGCTCCTGGTCCAAATTTGGTGGAAATCCGTCCAGCGGTTTGGGCAGTAGGCGCAAGCCAATTTTTTTTCCCATTCAGTCTATGGGAAAAAAAAAAGTTTTGGGACCCCCCCCTATAACTTTGCCCCCCCTGGACGAATCTTCACCAAACTTTGCAAAAAAATTCAGAGTGACCCAAATACTTTTTTGCAAAGTTTGGTGAGGATCCTTCCAGGGAGAGCGAAGTTATAAGCCACCCAAAAAGTGCTCTTCCTATGGAAACAGCAACTTAACCATAACTACATGGCCACTACCGTGGCCATGTAATATGGGTTTTGGGGGGTTTGGCGTTGGGTGGGGGGCTTTGGGGGGTTTCCCCCCCACATATATGTTACAATTGACCTTCACAATTCGGTCAATTGTGAAAAGGTCAATTGTAATTCGAACAGTTGTAAAACGAACAATTCGTATACAACCGTATGCACAGTACATTTACCTGGTGATTATTCACATAGTTGGAGATTAGGCACGTCTTTTTCCCATTAGTGAGACCCCGGATGTTCCATGTGAACAAATTGATAGTGGACTTTACTGGTGATGCACGCCCCAGAGGGAAAGTCATGTGTTTCTTGGATTGTGGGTACTATCCCAATATTTTTCTGCTGGCAATACACCAGGTACATGATAATCAAAGCATTTTGGTAGAGTATGATGTGCACTGAATTCCATAATCTTGAAAGAAGGTTTCCTCCCATCCCACCCCCCCCAAACTGAACACAACCAACTGTCTCCAACAAGACCTACCCACCCCACACCCACGCCAGAAACTCCAACCTACTGGTTACGTAAACATAACATCAGCTACAAAACTTTGCCCCATTCAAGTGCCGCAGGGCATGGGGGTGCTGGCGGCTGTTGTGCCTCCCTTAGGCGAGAGTCACGTGTACCACTTATATCATGTTGCCTATTATTTCCAACCTCAATTTAAGAACCAGCTTATGTCAGTCGGTGCCCTGGGTAACCCCTAACAGAGCCAAGGGACTGCAAAATGCATAAAAAGATGAAAAAGGCACACAAGGTCAATTATAGAGAGGGGGCGCCAGAACTGGAATATCAGAGGCAAATCTCTCCGCCGACTCAGATGATGTAAAGAATAAGGTTTTCTCTTGATGCACCACCCTGAGTTTAGCAGGGAACATCATTGAATAGCGTATGTTTTTCTTTTTCAGAGTGTTTTTTACTGCCTGAAAGGGTTTCCTTAGGTCTTGAACTTGTTGGCTGAAATCCGGAAAGAGTATAATTGTTGCAGATCCTCACCGTAGGGTCCCCTTGTCCCATGCAGCCCGGAGCAGAGTGTCTCGATCTTGATAGTTAAAAATGCAGGCGATTATAGCCCTCTGTGGGGCACCAGGGGAGGTCTGACTGCCAGAGACCAGTGGACCCATTCCACCATAAACAGATCTGTAACTGGTGGGTTATCGAGGATCTCTCTGAGCAATTTCTCAGCAAATAGCTCCATGTTGTCAATCAAGGTAGATTCAGATGTTCCTGTAATCCTTATATTATTTATTCTCAATCTCCCTTCCAAATCATCATTCTTAGCTACCACCGTTTGTTGTAGGGAGGCTACTTCTCGCTGAAGTTCTATTTTATCGTTGCCGTCCCCACTCTAGTGTTCCGCCTCTGACATCCTGCCACACAGTTTCTCAATTTGGACCGCAGAGATGTCCACTTTGCAAGTTAGTGCGTCAATCTTAGCACCCAGTTTGTCCGTGCTACTTTTTAGCGCAAAACAAGTTTGGTTAAGGGACGAAATATCCGGCTGGGAGGGGCCAGCTTCATCTCCCTGTTGTGGTGGGTCTGACCTAGCATACTGTTCCATTTTTGATTCTGGTTCCCGATTACGGGGGGTAGTGATTCAAGCTCTGAGCGCCCCGGGGGCTACCGAGTTGGTGGGGTGGGGAGAGAATGCAGAGGCAGCCCGCAGATGACAGTGGAAAATCAACAAGACAACGTCAGCTAGGTAGTACGTAGCTTGCTGCACAATGCGGGCTATGCTAAGGGTAGTGCTTGACTGTGAGGCTCTGGGCGTGCCTGACCGGGGTAAGTAGTGCCCAGCGAGAAGTTATGGGGGATCCAAATCATGAGGAGCGGAGTCTATGCGATGTTGGGGATGACAGTGCTGACACCCAATTTTGCGGCCCCTATTGGATCCATTCAAGCAGCCAGGAGAGACACCGTACCTTCCGAATTCCAGGCGTGATGGTTATGGGAAGAATCCGCGTCGCAGCAGCCTCTTAGAGGTAGGAAGGTGGAGAATGGGGCGAAGAGGAGGAATCCAAATCACCCCCGAGGCTGGAGCCCCAACAGGGTGCAAACCATCCAGAGCGTTAATGGAGTCGGGGTCAGTAGAGCAGCGGCTCAGCCCATACTCCCAGCCAAGGGGCAGCTCGGCAAATGAAGACCCGGGACTCCAGCATCCGGTAACTTAGAGGGAAGACAGGACAGACCTAACTCACCAAATGCAGTAGTTTGTTGTTGTGGCTCCCGCTGCCACAGCTACGTCTCCCCACTCCATTGGCATATTGAGAGACCGACGGCTGCAGGGCGGAGCAGGGTCCATGTCCACCGTCCAGCGGGGTGCCACTTTGCGTCGAGACCTCAGACACGGGCACGGACATAAGCAGCAAGATGATCTGGTGGAGCAGCCGGGCAGAGCCTCCCCAAGCGCAGCCAGGTGTGGCCACCAGCACGACTGCTCGGCCCTGGAGCCTTCGCCCAGGAGAAGATACGCCACGCAGCCGGCGCGCGACAAGTAGGAGATTGGAGGGAGAACTATGCAGATTGTCGTGCCCCGGGGGTGTCAAAATGCTCATCTCTGACTTCGCGAGCCTCTCTAGCTGCGGGACACACTCCGTATTCTCCCAAGGCGGGGGGTGGATAAAGCGATGGCGTGCTCTCGGCCACAAGTTACCAAGCCTCCCTTGCGAAATCAACAACCGCTGGTGGGGGATGGGATGGTGCCGAAATGGAGACAGGAAGATTGCTGGAAACTTCAATATAAGGCGGACCTCGAATCCCGGACTCCCATGACCTTGTGCAGCAAGTGTTCCGATTCATTCCACCAAGCTTCCGCGAGACAGCAACTCAATTTTAATATTGATTTGTTTGCCATATATCTGAGCCTCTGCCGGAGTGCACTCAGGCCGTGACCATTTTGCTAACCGCGCAAGAGCACCTCCACGAGCAAACACTTGTGAGTGCCTCCAAGGTTCACGAATATGTAGAGGAATTGAGGAAGCAATTACAACATGCATTTGCATTTGTACAGGGAAATATGGAGAGACCTGTTGATAGTGCAAAAACATATTATGATAGAAAAACATCTGTACAAGAATACAAGATAGGTGATCCGGAACATAAGTATCACTTTGGGGAAAATAATCATAAAAACTCTACATTTCTAGCAGCATGGAAGGGCCATTTGAAATCGTAGATACAATCTGCCATGTAGTGTATAAAATGATCAAGAAGGAAGGTGAAGTGGCCACTGAGCACTTCATACATGTAAAGCAGATTAAGCCATGTCACCCAAAGCACGAGGTGAAAAGGCTTGAGCAGGTTGAGACTGTCTGCATGAAAATAATAGATGCAGTGAAAATAAAGCAAACAATGGAATTAAGGTAAACAAATGACAGTATGGGAATACTCTGTGATATGTATAACATAGTGACAAAAGAGCATGTGTAAGGTAGCATACACAAGATTTCACTCCATGAGTAAATAAAAACATGGTCTGGTAAGCAAGCAGAAATAAACAGAGCCACATATAATGTTTAAAAATGGTTTCTCTTTATAATTTGGCAATGAACCAAACTGGATGGGTTTCAAGTAATTGATGAGAAATGGCAAGGGATGTGAAAATGTGAAATATTATGGAGGGGTGTGTGTTTTGGTATTATTTTGCTGCATAATGTAGTCTTATTTTATGTAATGATGAATTTAATTCATTTAATTCAGGTGTTCCAAAGTGGCAAATCCAGGGAGCCACAGTGTTTAAACAGCATTCCAGTTTGGTTTCAGTCCTTGTAGCAGAAGAGGGATAGACAATTGTCTTGTGCTAAGTACTTAATCTGTTTCTTTTCTATTCCCTCTAGAGATGACTAATTGCTTTCCCCGGCAGGGCCGGATCCTTGGAGCGCTAGACCCTTGGAGGATGCCATGGGAGGAGGCCCCGGGAAAGCCCCTGGACCAAAGATTCGGGGTGAAGATAAAGAACCTGATATGCCAAAAAGATTACATCTGTGAAGGAGACTCCATGGAGTGTGGGACTGGAGGAATTCTGCTGAAGACAGCCTTATGTGCGGTGTTGGTGCAGGGACTGATGGACAGGACATCCAGGAAGCGTGGTTCCATGTATTCTGGGTACCAGGAATTGAAAATACATAATTTTATTTTACATTGTTCATCTTCAGTTTCATTTTATTTTTCATGTATTGCTTATGGAGTATATTACTGTGCTGTGTTCGACCAAAATGGACTTGGACTGTGGACAAAGCATGCTGTTTATTTTTTGTACATACAGGCTGATATTATATTACGTGGGAGAGACAGTTTATTCCATGGAATGTGTACATATGTGGTTAGAGTATGATTCAAAGTCTATGGTGTTTATTTTGGAATATGGATTTTCCATGTACATATGGACATTTACAGGTGGACACTTCAATCAATAGTGCATGGCTTATTTTCTTTTGATTACATATGGACATATAATTATGGACACTTCAGTCGGGAGTGCACATTTTATTTTATTGTATTTCATGTAAACATGCATATGTGGACTGATGTACACATTTTATTTTACATTTATTGAACATTTCTTCAATGAAAGATACACATATTTTTATTTTTATTTCTGGATCATTGTTTTCAACTGTTATTTTTCTGATGGTTGATGGAGAAGTAGGGTGGAGAATGTTGAGCTCTCCCAGAGAAATTCATTGATTACTATTCTTCCTGCTATGATGTTGCAAGCGGTCACAGCAGTCACAAAGGGAAGGAACATGTAGGATGCTATGCTATGGCAATAATTTCCATGGAGGCAGCCAGTAAAATGAGTGCAGATGGGAACATCAAATTATTTAAACATGACAGTACTTTAAGTTGTGTCAGCATGGATACAAAATAATACATTGGGTTCAGGAAGCAATGGATGCAAAAGATAGCAGATTTAATATGCTCTGAGCACATGTAAATGTGAGTCATGTTATAAGCAAATTCACCATCTGTGTAGTCTTGCATTGAAGAAACTAACCCAGATTAATCAACTAACCATTCCTATTAAATAATATCCCAGTAATTAATTAGTGCTCCTGTTAACATTGAAATGCAAGCAAGCCCAGATGGAAAATTCTGCTTTTCGTTTTGTGCAAGCAAACGTGCAAGCAAAATGAATGAGCTGTCTTTTCCATTCAGAGAAGCTATTGTTTGTGCAGGAAATAAAATGGATACATATAAATTCTTGTTAGGACTGGACATAGAAATGCTATGAAACCTACCAGAGGACAGAGGACATCAAAAAAGGGCAGATTTTGTTTTTGAATGACAGGCATCAGGCATAAATACAGGAGGCAGAAAGGGTGTGGTCTTTTGGCTGCTGGCTGTTGGGAGAAAGAGAACAGAGGGAAGCGCTGAGCTGACAAAGCCTTCGATGCTGCTGGGACTCCTAGGCTGACCTTCGGGGGTGTGAAAAGCAGTGCAGAGTTTGCAACTCTTCTTTGCAGATAACCCCAGCGGAGAGGGATTCTTCCTGACAAAGCGCAGGGACTTCATAGTTCAATGTCAGTATTTGTAAAAGCTGAGAAGTATGGACGAGCGCATGTGTGGTTCCCATTAGATAACTAGTATAGGGTGTTATTTTTAAAAAATGTTTGCTGTTTTTCTTACCCACATTCAATGATAAATAACAAAAGCTGATAACAGAAATATCCTCAATGTACTGTGCTGTGTTTCATATTCCTTCTCTTAGATATCCACGGCAGTGTCGATGCTTTGGTAAGAACAAACAAATGTGTTGTTGTGAACTGAAATAAGGTTTTATTGCTGCTAGTGTAATTTTAACACGTGTATAACAATGGTAGAAAACTGAACTTGTGGGATTGTTTATTGTGTCTCTGGTGATTATTTTTATGTGAGGGGAGGTAACAAGGAAGTGCCTCAGCGCATATACCACATTGGTAAAATATTTACAGTCGATGGTAGAGTAAAAAAATAAAATTAGAGAAACATGAGAGCAAGCTAGAAAACCTGTGTGTGAGTGTGTTCAGCTGTGCATGCTGGAGGCTGCACAGAACCGTTAAATATGTTAGGCTGATGTCTTATATAAGTCATCAGCACAACATGTGGTAATATTTTATTCCTACTAAATGCGTAAGGTCTGGTAAATTGTACTTACAGTCAACCCTAAAGCAGAATACAAATACAAAAGGGGGAGAGTTTGTCTCATCATATAGGGCTGTACTATAAATATGCTCACCACTGCTATACCACCATACTAAATTACCACCAATTTACCGCCAATTTACCATGATACTAAAATACAGCCCAAGCTAGTAATAGCTCTATGACAAAACCACAACAACTCCCCAGGGTAAGGGTGCTCCTACAAAGACAAATATAAAAAAATAAATACAAATAAATAAATAATTACAAATTTGAATGTAAAAGTGGCTTTTTACATTCTGTACATGCATCAATGGAAAAGATATATCGATGATATTCTGTTCATCTGGAAGGGTTCAAAAGACAATTTGGCTAATTTTCTGATTTGGCTAAACAATGTCAATGAAAACATCCAATTCACTATGGAATCAAGTGAAATCAAGGTTAATTTCTTGGATCTGGAGATCAAACAAAAAGAGGGCATGATAAAATGCAACCTCTACCGAAAACCCAGCTATAGAAACACCCTCCTTCCTTTTTCGCGTGACCACCACAAGCATCTCATAGAGAATCTTCCATATGGTCAGTACTTAAGAATTAGACGCAACTGTACCGACTTAGAAGATTTTTATCAACATGCACAAGATCTGGACAACAGACTCACCATGAGAGGCTACCCACACCGTTTAATCTCCAAATCCAAAAAATGTGCCAGGTTTTACAACCGAGATGCTTTGTTAACACCTGAACCCAGAAACCCGAACACACCCACCAGAACCACCTGTGTTATTACACACGGTGCCCACTCCCACAAAAAACACAAACTTATATCCAAATACTGGCCCCTGACTCGGTTATGCCTCCATGATGAGCCAGTTCCCAGGTTTGCCTATAGACGTGCTAAGAACTTGAAAGACCATTTGGTCCACTCAAGATTTGTGAAACCAGCTCCCAGACTGGGCCTCTGGAACCTAAGGAGCACGGTCGGACATGTCCCCTGTGGGAACTGTACGGCTTGTAGATTTACGAGAAAGACCAAAGACTTTGATGTAAATGGAAGGCCATGGACACTTCAGAATGTAACCAACTGTAAGAGCAAACAGGTGGTATACATCATAGAGTGCCCTTGTGGCCTCAGGTATGTGGGATAGACGATGCAAGCAGTCCATATTAGAATCTGTGAACACAGATCTAGAATTTGGTGCAAAATCTTGAGCGCACCACTCGTCAACCATTATGTGGAATTCCAACATTTGGTAGACGATTTGACCTGGTGGATTGCGGACATAGTCCAAAATTATTCTAATGTCTTGATGAGCTTCCTGTCCAAAAAAGCCTGATGCATACACAGGCTTGACTCTTTCCAAAATGGTTTGAATGAAGAATTTACACCCCCGATACAGCCTGCTCATAATTTGTCTTTTTAACACCTGCCATTCAGGGGGCCTAATTGTAGCCTACACCCTGCCTGCTTTTGCCCTTTGATGGTCCTCCAAGCATCCCGGTTTGCATACCCTGCGCCCCCTGAGACTTTCCATTTCACTTCAGTGATTGAGACTGTACAATTTTGTCTCTTTGACATTTGCCATTTGGGGGGCCCACTGCGGCCCACCCCTCGGCCTGATTTTTGCATTTTGATGGTCTTCCAAGCACTTGTTTTGCATACTCTGCACCCTCTTGGAACTTCCATTTCCCCTCTGTGATTGAGATTGGACAAGACCTGTTCAGCCCCTGCCCCTTTATTTTGGGATCCTCACGTTTGCGAGCAAATGCATTACCGCATTCTTCCAGCTTAGAATTGCCACGGATTACCCCATCGCACCATAGGCCAGTGCCTGCATCCCCATGGCAACTCGCCTTCCAGTCAGGACACTCCCGACGTGGTGAACACGAATGAGAAAAGTATCTCTGCTCTTTCTCGACACACACCCTCTGAACGAAATCCAGCGTTCCAGTTACCAAGGTAACTCTTGTCTAACTTTTGACACACCTGAAGAGTAGCTTTGCTCTTTTACGAGACACACCCACGGAATGGAATCTAGCGTCATAGTTACCATGGTTCCTTGTGTCTAACTTACCTCTCCTTCAGAACTCGCAGCTGTACGTATTCGACGCTACATCAAGATGTCCTCCCTAACATGGCGTTGCTATGCCGACTACCCTGACACAGCATTCTTCTCAACCCTTGACAGCGAGCAGCCACCGTTTTCTGCACTCCAGGTATGCATGAACCCAGACCACACAGCCTCTTTTCACTCTGCCCTAGCGAGCTTGTGATACACAATGCCCGACATTTATAGCACGCAACACTTTGCTCCAGAACCTTCTTGAGCAACACATTCATTATTCATCATTCCTTATTGTCCTGTTTCTCAAACAGCACCTGGTATGCTGTGAAACTGCAACGACAGGCGATTTTTGCATCTGTATGCCGTACGTTCAGGCTCCATGCTGTGCAACATACTTTTCCGATTTCTACGGGACACACTTGAATATAAGTGTCCACAATGTTCTAGACTCACATCCCTATTTTGAGCCCTCCTATCTCTCAGAGTACACCATGAACAGATAAAAATCAATTGGGATGGTAACCCCTTTCTCTCCCCCTACCCCTCTATCCTTAGCCCCCATTTTTGCCCTGCACCAGATCCAATTCATTTCTCCATCGCGGCCCAGACGCATCTTGCCCCGCTGAGCTACGCGGTAGCACACCTCTGATCATCGTTCATCCTGGGCATTCCTTGGCACCTCACAAACATTTTCTTCATGCTCCTACCACCTAAGGTACCACATTTAATTCATGTTCTTAAAAAAACCTCTTTACAATTGCCTTCATGCTCTTTTTATAAACTGTGCCAGCCATGCTGCTACTTACGACACAGGCCTGTGTCTCTTCTTGTTCCCATCTGTTCCACAGTGAGTTAGAGCACTTGCCACGACACACTGTAAGTCTACAATAACTGATGTTAGACAGAGCATTGAAAGAACTCCAACGTATCTGGGAATAGCACCACAGATTCATCCAGTCTCTGATGTCCATACAGGGTGAGTAGTCGGTGGACCCCAATTTAGATCAGCAGCATGATTCAATGTTTTAACCTAAGAATATGCCCTATAGAGTGTTTTTAGTTCAATTTTGTTCTAATCTCTACCCCCTATAGGGTGACACATCACACCTGCGCCAAGGAAGGCTTCAACCACGGATGCCAGATATACTGGCATGCCGAAACATGTTTCCATGTTTGGTTCTCTTTCTTAAGGAACAGCATTGTTAACTGATTTCTGTCTTCTCTTGCACGTAGGCAGATAATAAGGTAATTTTTATTCATTAACCATGTCTACACCTTCTACCAACCTACCAGGGTAATTTTTAATACACCATGGCAGTTTATTTCTGCAGCAGCAATCTGCCTTGTACAGGTTTATCCAACTAAACTGGCAAAAACCATTTTAATTGTTCATTAATGATGGTTTACTTCTGTTTTCTCTTGTGATCCATGTATACATTGTGAATGTTTTGCTTAATGTTTTTTTCTTTTTTCAATATTTCTACTAAGTTTATGTAAAAAGTTTTATATGTTTTAAGAATGTAAATATAAAAAAACACTCTTCTTTTTAATTAAATTAAGCTTGCACTCGGAGGACGTCTCTTTGCTTTCATGTGACTCTTGAAGCACATTGTTCTCTACTTTTAAAGAAATAACTGCAATTAATGACAAGAATGATGATTGCCATAAACGTGGGTATTTTGTTGTCTGTTTAATAGGTAATAGCTCTCTGACAAAACCCCAACAACTCCCCAGGGTAAGAGCGCTCCTACAATTATAAAAACATAAATACAAATTAATAAATAATTACACATTTGAATGTAAAAGTGGCTTTTTTGCAGACTGTCCATTCACAAGGGTAAAAGAAAGAGAGTGAGATGAAGGAAGCATAACAATGTTGAGTAATAGAGTATCAGACTTCAAGAAAACCTTTGCCTCCTCACCTTGATCTTCAGAAGAGCTTTTCTGAGTGTCTGTCTTCCTTCTTTGTCGAATCTCCATCTTTTCACTGGGCTTCTTCTTGGTCTTGGTCTTTTTCTTGTGTAAATAAGGACCTGCTCCGTTAGTGGCTATGTTGTCTGGTCAGCTGACAGCCCTAACCACGTGGTAACCCTGGAGCAAGCCCCTGACAGGGAAAAAACCTCCTGGCTAAAAAAACCTGGTTGAAACCTTGTTGAATAATTTCCAATAGTAAGATGGCAGTTCTTCCATTTAGGGATCCCAGTATTGTCCTCCAAGAGAAAATTGACACCCAAACAGTGCCTGGAAGGGACGTATCCTCAAAACTTGAGCGGAAAAGATAGCAGAATAGGATAGACTGCTAAGCACATCCACTGACATCCAGACAAAAGTGAGTAGTATTGTAACCAGAAGTGCAGCAGAGTAGAACCCACTTAAGTATCCAAGTATAATACGGAAGGCAGGACAACAAGAAAATACACTTCCCTTCGTCTGTAGGATCCCAAAATGCAGGTAAAACTGAAAAAGGAATCAATAAGAAAAAGTAACAGTTAATAATGCCAGAGGAACTATAGAAAGAACGTAAGGACTCGCACAGACGCGAGGTGGGAGAGAAAGCTGAGCACTTGCACAGAAGTGAGGGAGAGGGTGAAGGAAACACTCACACAGGTGCGAGGGAACAGGATGGAAACAAGCGAAGGGACGCCCGAACAGGGTGGAAGCACAGAGTGTGGGAAATGGCAAGGAGCGTTAAGATAGAAAGGCACTAGCATATCCTACGAGCAAAATGACCGATGGTGCATCACACCGAACTGCAACAAAGGGAGTCTGTAGACAGAAGCAGTAGCCATCTTTCTACCAACAACTAGACCACACAGCAGAAACGGCAGGAAATGTAACGCAACAATCAATGGTTCCTCCAGTAGTCCAACAGTTTCCATAAGGGACGCATGACTTAGAGAGGCACTCGGGGTAGATGCGAGGAGAGGATGTTTAATGGAAGATAGGGTTGGAGGAGGTTTTGTGAATAGAAAGAGTAGTGGAGCAAGAAGGGAGGTGGTGTTGAGGAGAATATAGGGATGGAGAGAGAGTTGAGATGGTTCTGAGCACAGGTGATTGAAGTAGAAGGGAAAGGAAGAGACAGGAAGAGATCACATGAGAAGTGCATGACAAGCTGAGAAGAAGAAATTAACAGTACTTACAGAAAAGTAGCAGTATGCAGCAAAGCAAAGGCTCATAGGTTAAGAGTCAAAGAGTTTGGTCAACTGCTGGGCTTCACCTGTTACAGGGAGTTTGTCACCTCACCACTTAGTCCATCACTGGTTGGTCTCTCTGATATTGTCCCTTATGTTGCTGGAATTAGGCAGTTTCTTCATGATTGGTGTTCCCATGAGGAGACTCGTGTCGCCTTCAGCTGGAGATGGGGCTGATCAAAGATGGCTGCACAAGAGAAATTAAAATCAAGGTAAAAAAGGACAGGAAAATGCACTTCCAAATCAAGATTCAAAGAGAGCATTTAACACATCACAATAGTACCAAATAAGAAAGCAAGATGTGACAATGACTCCATGAGAATTTCTGAAATGCTAGCGAGCACACCAATCCTTGCACTCCAATTTATTTATCCATGTATTTTTTCATTGATATTTGCTTGAAACAATAAACGTTCACAAGTTTTAAACTTATTAAATTAGAATAAAATTGAGTCATATGAATTCTTTTTCATCAAAACATGAGAATAAATCATACAACATCACTATTATTATCAAAAAAAGTTCAATAAAAAAATAATAATAATCATCCAGCCATTACACCAGCCAACCTTAACTATTCTGGAAATCACGATCAATATTAAAATTAACATAAGTCAATTACAAAGTCATAGTCTACATTAAAAGGTAGCAGAAGTCAATTACAGTATTAAAGTGCATTATGAGTTTAATGGTAGATCCAAACGGAGAGAATCCAAAAATCCTTGTCACAGGTAGCACTATAGAAGTGGTTCTACCTGATAAACAACTTTGCCACATGGTCTGATTATCACTGATTATCACCTGGGGAAAACAAATCAAGATGTGTTTTAAAGTAATTCCACCTTTTCCCTTGCACCGTTGTACAGGTTATAACAAGATGTTTTAGTGTTTCCTTGAGCTGTTTATCTTTACAGAATCAATACATTCCTTGATCTGGCACCAATACCCCAAATCAAATGAATACTTCCTTGGTTAACACAAGATTCTAATGGAAGTGTAGGAAGCTTCTTCTTACATTCCTATCAGAATATATTGTGAGTTATGGTGCAAAAATACCAATTTTATTAGGGTGCCCAATCAAGTGTCCCAGCAATCTATATGCAAACATAGAATCCTCAGTATTGGACCAATCATATTGACATAAAAACCATTTCAATTTACATGGGTTAGAAACCCGAACCAAAGTGGATGACCCAACAATGTTGAGCAGTCACAAGCAGAATGATGAGAGTTTGTTGACAAAGCTGCCCCTTCATTTCCAAGATTGTTTTTAGATCAGAAAAAAAGAGTTATTCTTGTAATCAAGAATGTTTCTATACAAACATGGGTATTTCCAACATCCCTTGTTTTTAGGGAATAGATTCCCACGCATAACTAATAGCAGCGATTGGTATGCTGTTTGGTACCTGAAGGATTTTCCTGCATATTATTCCCTCTATAACAGATACAAAGTCAGGAATCCAAGTTTCCATAAGTTCTATCCCATACAAGACTTTTAGGGAAATGTTACCTTCAAAAAATCTTAGTACGGTGTAAAATGGAAATGTACCATATTTGGGGTCCATTCTGCATACCTGATTCAACAATGTAGTCATACATATTTTTTGCTGTTCCTTAATGAGCTTTTGTGTGGCTTCATTAGTATTGAAAACCCCAAATATGTGAAATTTTCGATTATCTCAACCGGTGAAGTCTCTATACTCCATCTAAACCTAATAACACATTTCCACAATGTACCATGCTTGCATTCCAATAGGGCAAATTAAATTATATTTTGAACATAGTGTGGCGTGCCTTTACCCCCTATTTATCAGGTAAACGAAAATACCGAATTATTCACCACATGAATATTTTTACAAGAATTTGTTTTCAATTTCCCACTGTAGTTGTGGAAGAAATGTATGATAAGACATCGAATTACGGACACATTAATTAGCCTTTAGGCACGAAAACCACTAGGCATGAGAAAGGATCATTATAAGAGCATAAGTGAAAGTCTTGTGTTTTTGCTGGCATAGAATTTTTTTTTTAATGTGTTTTCTCCCTATTCGTAAGAGCAAATTAATGGACGTTTTCACATATTCGAGTCTGCTTTAGTCTTGCAGGAAATCAGTATGTCCTCTTTCCCCTTTTCTTATATCATTTTGTTAACTTCCATGACTTTACTCATTCTCGTGAACAGGTTCAGACAGGCCTATAGGGCAATAGGGCAATGAACAAACCAAAACGCAAAATGCTATTGTGGGGCAGTGTTTTTGGTCACAGTGGGCCACATTGCAGGCCATTGTGGGCCAGTTTGATAAGTTACTACAACATGTGGCTAGTAGTTTTGACCAGTGTTACTGAATAAATATTCTTTGATATGCACAATTTGGGTCACATTTTATCCAAAACCCCTTGGGTACTACTGAAAGTCTGTCACACAAGGAATGGATTGCCATTTGCAACTGTAGACCACTTTTTCAATGGAGCCTGAGACAAGGATGTGTTATTCACGTGCAGCGTGAGGATGGGGCTGTGTTGGGTGGCCGTTGCATTGTTGAGAGCCCACACGTACCCTTTCTTTCTCTGATCATCCTCTGACGATGGGTTGTCACTGCTTGAGGGTGAGCGCATTTCTATGTATTGGACAAATTGCCTTCTCTGACTGCATCTCTCTCCTTTTGAGGGTCTTCTTTCTTCCCGGGCATATGCGCTCCTGCACTCCTTGTCG